>NC_069786.1:130812294-131484085 GCF_027406575.1 Nycticebus coucang
AGTTTGCAGGAGGCAAGTTTGGCGGTACAAACTGGGCATGTTTGGAAGGCACTTGCTGGAGTATCTTGCTGACACTGACAGCAGCCTTGGCTCAGTACATCCTATCCCGCCACCATAAAATGATCCTGATGGTTTCTTCCCACCAGCACCTGCCCATGTGGTCATGTTTCTCAGTCCCCTTGGTTTTCTCTGTCAGCCCCCTGGCCTCATGCAGTCTCTCTGGTCCTTTTGCTGACGAGGTCTGAGAAATAGCCCTTTTCTGTGTGGCAATGGAAGGCACCTTGCATCATCACCGCACTAGAACACCATGCTTGCCATTTCACACAAGCTCAGATGCGTCTGATCCCCCTGACAACCCTCCACGCCCCACTGGTGGCTTTAGTCTCAGGGGATCTAAGGAGAAGTGGCAGGTGGGGTTTAGACACTAATGCACTGTATGTGCTGGGAAGCAGCTCCACCTGGCTGCCCTCGGTTCTATGAGGGGCAGACCCGCCATGGCACCTCTCAGGCGAGCGTCTCTGGCCCAGTGCCACTCTCAGAGGCCACAAGTAGTGTCCACTGTCTGTCCTTGGAGATTTCTCAGACACACCTAAGCATGACCAAATGAAATATCTTGATGCTGCCTTCCAGATGCCGACCTCCTCTGTGGAGGAGGTCTGACACCACCGTTCCCTTAGCTGTGCCTGTCACAAGCCTGTCACTGAGCCTATGACTTCATCCCCCATCCAATTGTTCAGCTAGTTTATCTCCTAAATGTTTCTGCCTTTTTTACCCCTATGCCCAACCCATCCTCATGGGTGGCCTGCCCGACTCTGAGTCCTGCCCTCCCTAGAGTACCCTCTGGCTCCTGAGCTCTGCTGCGGCCAGGCGGTCCTTTGTCCTCGGAAGAACATGCACTGTCGGCTAAAATGCCTGATGGCTGCTCAGTATTTTTAGTACAAAGATAAAAGCACCACATACAGTTACTGCACAGCCCTTCCTTCATTTCCACGGGTCCCCTCCCCATCACAAGACCTTTGCACAGGCTGCTGCCTCTGTCGGGATGCCGTGGGCACTGCTGGCCTCCTTGGCTCACCTCTGCTCTCAGCTCAAGCCCTTCCTTCCTGGGCAGGCAGTTCCTGGGGGCTGCCTGGTGTAGGACATGGAGCACCTTGTGTGTGTCCTTTTCAGCACGTCTCATGAGCTAATTTTTTTTTTTTTTTTTTAGAGACAGAGTCTTACTTTGTCACCCTCGGTAGAATGCCGTGGCATCACAGCTCACAGCAACCTCCAACTCCTGGGCTTAGGTGATTCTCTTGCCTCAGCCTCCCAAGTAGCTGGGACTAATCATGAGCTAATATTTTAAGCTTATGTGGCTGATTATCTGTCAACCTGAAGAGGCTGGAAGTGTCCTGAGGGCAAAACCCTTGTCTGCTTTGCCCTCCCTTTCCCTTTAGTAAAGTCCCCGGTTCCTAGAAGCTGCTCAGTGAGTGTGAGTCTAGCGGGAGAGTGGGCGGCTCTAAGGACTGTGCCTTGTTTGGGTGAAGAGCCTCAGAGCAGTGCCTCGGGTGCCCCAGGCGGCGTCTTGTGGCCCCAGGGGTGCCCCTGCCCTCACGGCTCCAGAGGGCCTTCACTTTGCCTCTTGGCTTCTCCGTCCCAGGTACCACCTATGACTTCTCCCACTGCACCTTCACGGGGAACGAGTCCAAGCCCCTGTGTGTGGAGCTGGATGAGCACAACCTGCCACGCTTCCCCGAGTGGATCACCATCCCGTTGGTGTGCATCTACATGCTGTCCACCAACATCCTGCTGGTCAACCTGCTGGTCGCCATGTTTGGGTATGTGCATGGCCACGCGCCCACCAGATGTCCGCCCTGGGCCAGGCCCTGCTCCACTTGAGGGACTGACATTAGAGGTCTTGAGGGGATTGGTGGCCTGGAGGTGCTGGTGGCCTTCAAGGGACCATATCGTGTCCCTAGGGCTATGCCTTAAGTTTATTTGATGCCAAAGACGAAAACCGGTGGTGACCTCCAATAACCAGACAGTGCATTCAGTACTGGACTGTTGTGATATTGCTGTGATAGGGACCAAAACGCAGTTCAACTCATCCCCAAGATTCCTTGTCTTTTATGGGTTCAGTGGTTATGGATTCTTGGATTTGGAGGACTCAGACTTTAGTGAGTTGCCGTTTTAAAACTTTTAGTTAAAATACGAAGAACAGAGTATGGAGAATGACTCCCATTAGGGCTCATGTCTTCACAAGGTTGAGGAATAAAAATGTGACTCTAAAATATTTTCACTGGCTTTGGGCAATTCTCCTTAAGATATTTAGAAAATGAAGTTTTTTGTTTGTACTCCTTCTTCCTTGGGAGAGTTTCTAAAAGTCCCATGTGGTGGTTTCAGTGGGAGTTCAGTTTTCATTTTGCTCTTTTAAGGTAGAGGGTCATTTTAAGTACATGAATCCCAGCACAATCAGACAGGCAATTAACCAACAAATATGCAAATTTAAGAAGTTATTTTCTAAACCTTGGGGCAGAAGAGAACTTTGTAGTCAAAACCAGAAATCCAGAAGCTATGACTGAGAAGATAAACACATTTAATTTCATAAAGCACTTTTTAAGGTAAAAGGTATCTCAAGTGAAGTAAAGTGATAAATGATAGACTGTGGAAATATTCATGATGCCTGTGATGAACAAAGGCTTTTAATTCTTAATATAGAAAGAACTCCTGAAAATTTATAAGAGAAAGACAACTTCATTGAAAAATTGTCAGAGAAAATGAGCATGTAATTCCGAGGGGGAAAATTCAGTGGCCAATAAATCTATGGAAAGGGACTAAATCTGGTGGCTAGGAAAAAATTCAGAACCAAATAGCGAGATGCTGGTTTTGAATCCATCAGATGAAGGAAAATGAAAGGAGCACTCTGGTGCAGGTGCAGGAAAGTGGGCATTGCTACTGGGAAGATGAATCTCATTTCATTCTTCGGAAAGTAGTTTGAAAATAGCTGTTAAAAGGAATAGCATACAGATCTTTGACCTAACACTCACATCTGGGAATCTATCCTAAAGATTTCTGTGCAAAGATATTTATTGGACCATTGTTAGACAGCTGTCACAGGGGAATGGTTGAATCAAGTATGTAATATCCACACTATGGGATATTATGCAGCTTTTAAAAAGACAAAGTTACATTTATGTTTATTGACTTGGAAGGAAGGATTTTTTTTTTAAATATATAAAGTAAATTCAGACTAATTTTATGGCATAATTGTGTTTTATAATAATGAAACACAGAAGTTTAAAAAAAAAGGCATTTTTCACTTGTTACAATGATCACATGTTACTTTTATAATTTAAAAAAGAAAATGAGAAGACACTTGTCACCCAGAGTCCTGAGACTCCAAGATACATAGAGACTACAGATGAGAGTCACCTGCCTTTGTGGGTCGGTGGCCTTCCTCTGGGCGGTGGGGTCAGGACATCACATGGAAGGGACTGAGCAGTGGGCAGCCATCTGTTCCCCTGGTGTCCAGCGATGTCCTCTGCCACCCTCCAGCTCACCCTTTACACTGTGGCCATAGTGATGTTTCTAAAATGTCATCGTTATGCTTAACATTTGGGGAGGATTTAAGTATTTCCCCATAGCTTTCAGGGTAAATTTCAGGCTCCTCCACTTCTCTACCAGGCCATCTGGGACCCGGCTTCTGAGCTCACCTCCAGGCCTGTCCCCTGCTATCTGTCCCCAAGCAGGACTCCCACGTGTTCACCTTTAAGCAGAGTCACCTGGAGTGGCTGATGCTCTTGTACATGGCCACTCTGGACGAGCTGTTCCCTCCTGACCCTCCCTGCCTGGTGTTGCTCACCCTTTACAAAGCTGAGCACTGTCGTTCCCCAGGGTGTCCCTGTTGTCCTCCTAACCTCCTGACTTTGTGTTGAGACTTCTAGGCCCCCACAGCATCCGCCTCCTGCTCAGTAAACTTGGAGCATAGAGATCGTGCCTGTGATTTCCGCATCTGGCATTTCACGGTTTCTTCCATGAATGGAAAGAACAGGTTCTTACTGGTGCTTAGTTGGCTCTTCTGTTATCCGTTATGAGCTTATTTTCCTGGTGTGTAATATTATCATATACTGCGACCATCAAAGCTGAATAGCAGAGCAGCAAGGGATTCACCACATAGATTATGATGTCTGTTCTGTCCCGGGAGCCTGGGAAGTCACGTGCCTGTTAGTCTTAATGCGGCCTTAACTTGGAAATGCCCACACCTCTCCCTCACCACCCCTAAGTGGGGAATGTATAGGCCTGTCTGACTCGCAGGCAGCCAGACAATGTCTGATATCCCAGTGATGTTCTGACGTTGGAGCGGCCCCACATCCAGCTGGCAGAGAGAACGGCAGGAAATGGGCCATTGCGTGTCCGTAAGAGGGAAGGAAGAGTCCCCACCTTGAAGCAAAGGTGAGGACAAGGGATGGCATAGCCTGTCTACACGGGGCAGTTGCTGCAGAAAACGAGCCCTGCGCGTATCTGCAGAAACTAAACAGCCAGGCGGGCGCAGCTCCCATCACCTTTGAGTTCTCGGTGCTGAGAACAATGCACAGAAGGTGCTCACAAGGACCACGTCACTTCTGTGACCCATTACCACATGATGATCATGACATGATAGAACATGGAGAGTGGGGTGGGGGTCCCACCTGCCATCCCCATTAGGGAGTGACAGTCCGGGCTCAGTGCGCGTGGTCCTGGCCTCCTGCTGTCAGGCTTAACTCAGGTCTGTTCCCCATGGAGCCCGAACCATCATGCCAGACCCCACTGTTGTCACATTTGGTGCTGAAGTGTGACAACTTGGGGACATCCCTTCCCTTGGGGAGCCTCGTTGATTAGTCCTGGTTTAAGCCAGAGGCCTCTTCCTTGCTGATACCTGTCTGGGGACCCAGAGCAGCAGGAGACATTCCGTTGTGATTGAGACGTGAACCCTTGAAGAAAGCTGCAGATCACAGCTGAATTGTTTGGGGCTTACTCTGAACAGATGGCCCCGGGCTGTGACCTCTGCCTGGCACCACATCAAAATACACATTTAAAAGCTTAACCATACACAATGGCAACCTTATTAACTGTAATGTAAATGTCCCTGTGGGAATTTCGGAGGAGTATCAGACCACTCTCTAGATGGTATTCAGCAGTGAGAGGAAATGGCTGGGAACATGTGTGATTATTCTACATTAAAGTTATTGATCAAGGCCCTGTGTGGCTCATCAGAAGCGCAGGAGCTATGGTGCTTCGAACTCTGTGCCCTGAAGATGCGTTCACCTCATGCACTTCTGAAACAGGCGCATCAAACACGTAGGATCCTTTCTCAGAATAAATGTCTTAGAATCTTGGGAATAATACAGGTGTATTATAAATATGCAGAAAAGTGGAAAGAAGAAAATGATCACCTGGTACAAGCTACAGACTTAGCAGCATAGCTGCTGAGGAGGGTGCACAGGGAGGCCGGCACTAGTTCCGGAGTCTTTCCTGGCATGTTAAGGAATCTGGCGTTTTCTTTCTTTCTTTTTTTTTTTTTTAATGGGAGAAAAGGGGCATACAAATTTATTTAACATGTGTACATGGGAGACTTCAGGATGAAGACCCAAAGATAGAGGGAAAATTGTTTGTTTTTATGTTTAGGTTCAACAAAGTATGGAGAATGTAGAGACATATCATGGGACAAAGAGGGAGGGTACAAAATAATGCCCAGCTAAGCCTGTCTCTCCAGATTCTTCTTGGGTTCTCCCAGCAGTATCCTTCCTTCTGGGGGTGAGGTGGGGCCCTCTCTGGAAGGGGGTCTTAGGACACACGGTCAAACAAGGTAGGTCAGATGATTTCTTTGTGGTCTGTTTTTGCACAGAATGGTTTAAGGTTTTATGGCTGGCTTTCAAAAAGGGGTTCTGGTTTCCATAACTCGCCTTGGGGAAACAGGGATTCTAGTTTCTGTGGCTAGTCTCAAGGGGAATATGGGACTGAGGGTCAGGAGAACAGGAGGAGGTCAGAGAAAAAACTTCTGCTTCTGAGGCCTTCATTTTGGGGTATCATTTTCTGAGTCCCAACAATCCCACGTGCTCTTTACCCAGTATCCTCAAATGGTGAACTCTAGCAAAACAACAGTACAAGATCCAAAGAGATACTGGCGTTGATACAGTCAAGATACAGAACATCCCACCTCCACAAGCATTGCTGGTGTTGCCCTTTTACAGCTGCACTCACTTCCCTTCTTCCTGCCCTCCCCCCACAACCCTTTTCTTAAAGGTGAAGGGAGATGGCATTAGCCATCACTCAGGTATGGCACAGTCTTAACTGTGTTATTCTGCTAGCAGTGAACTAACTTGAATTATTGCTTCAAAAATCGGTGCAATGAAATTGCTGGTCATCTCTTGCAGTCGGCTGCAGTTGGTGTTGTCCCTGGTTTTTTGATGTTGCAGCATGTGAGGGGAACCAGGGTATGCAAAAAGTCAGGGTCGCCAGGGGCCACAGAGCAGTACGGGCTCCATGTTGCTGGTGTGCCACAGACAGTGACAACAGGACATGGGACAGGTTGGAGGAGGCGTTCCCCTGATAGGAAGCCAGCTGGCAAGCTTCTTGTCTTGCAGTTCATTCTAAAATTCTTTCACTGTTTTCCGGCTGACTTTTTCTTTGTACATTTTTTGCAGACGTAGCATTCTGTTCGGTTGATCAGTCTTTCTATTTTGGGTTTTACTACCAAGTGGCTTTGATTATTGACTTTTTTTTATCATTTTAACATCTGTTGTACAAGGTCCCTTCATTATTCTCATTCAAAACTTTCTTGGCTTTTCTTGTGTATTTTAATTGTCAGAGGAGCCTAAGGCTCATCTTATGAATCCTTTCTTTCTTCTTCCAAAAAAAAAATTCTGTGAATTTGATTGTGATGATGTTAACTTTGTAGGAATATCTGTGGTGAGTTGGCACCTTACCATCCAGAAAAAAATGATATAATCTCCATTCAATCAAATATATGTAGTTTTTCAGTAAAGTTTTATGGTTTGTTTCATATGGGTCTGGTGGATTTCTATTTAATTTATTTCGAGCTATTTATGGCTTTGAAAGAGGTATTATTTCTCTTATTTTTTTTTCAGGGACTACTTTTTGATATGTAAGATGGATTTTAAAGTTTTGCCTATTTATCTTGGAACAAGTCTCCTTACTGAATTTTTTCCTTTTCTTTTTATCATGTTATAGAAAGTTCTTCCTATTTTTTTTGTTTATTAAGCTCCTTTCTTCCTTTTTTCCCCTAATCAGAAAGTGATGTTGACTGTTGCCAGACTTCCTAACAACTGTTGAAATGATTTTTCCTTTTGATCTAGTATGATGATGAATTATACAGATGATGAATTATATAAATGTTCTTAATATTTAATCATTCTTCTATTCTGTGGTCACAGAATATTATTCCTTTTACATGCTTCTGGATTTCATTTATGTACAAAGCTATCTGAATCCCAAGCATCTGTTATTTCTTAGTAACATTTCCAGTCTCAGTAAATTTCTGGAGTTTTGTTCCTCTATGGGGCTCCTGCTCCCAGCTCCCCTCCTGCTCAGCTGGGTGTAGGAGGGGACCTCGGCTGTTACCGCAGTTCCCCAGCCAGCTGGGCATTTGTCTGGGACAGGACTCTGAGGGCACGAGTCTCACTGGAGATGTAGAGTTGAAGGGAAAATTGCAGACTTCTGTCTGGGAAGATGGCAGGTGGTCGGTGGTAGGCAGGGATGCTCTGAGAACTGTCTGTGTTGGGGCAGGTGAGACCCTGGGCATGAGGGACGTTCTCTAAGCCGCCCCGATTCTCTGCTGAGAGGCCTGGGCAAGTGCCAGCTCCAGAAAGCCCTTCTTGGCAGGGTTGTCTTTCCTTTACAGAATTTGAAAACAATATCTGAAGAATATAAAATTTATTTTAGCAAAGCTCAATTATGTGTTTCCCCTGGAGAGCCCTCATGTCTATTTTGCTGAGCCCAGAATTCACTTGAGAGAAAAAGAACATTCTGGAAGCTGCTGTCATGTGGCGAAGGCAGAACTCAGCGTGGCTGACCCTAGAATGGGGTTTATGTAGGTGGCCTTGGAGTATTCATGGCCACTGATCAGTTGGCTCCCCCAGACCCCTGTGAGGACCTTTTCAGTTCCTCTGGGAGAGGAATGCTGTTCATGGGACCCACTTTGCCCTGGAGGCACAGTGGGAGCTGCTGTTCCAACAGGAGGTCCTTGTAGTCAATTGCGTTGTCCTGAAAAGCACATGGGACGGAGCCCTTTGAAATAGAGAGTGATGCAAATGAAAGGCCTGAATGATGGGGATGGCCCTGAGTGCAGACTCCCTGTGAGGGCTGGTGGGGGTCTTGTCTTTGACAAGAGGGATGGAAAGAAGCAGCGTCCAGAGATGCCGCCCCCTCCACTCCTCTCTGCTGTACAGACACAGGCAGGAGGTTGGGCTCGGCCTCTGCACTGCAGTTTGCCAGTCTCTGTTCTATGTGATCTGGCGGTTACGAGCTGATTTTCCCTGACTCTGAGCAGGCAGCTAAGCTACAGCGAAGCCTCCTTCTCTCTGGACCTTTCTCAGCCACTGTCTCACTCTGAGCTCTCTGAGGAAAGGAGGGAGTCCCAGCTGCCTTTCCAGAGTGCTAAGAATCCTAAATATTGTTTCTTCCACTAGGACTTACTACTTCTTTTTGGATAGAACCTCAGAAAACAACATTTGAGGTGGTAAAATTGATGCTGTTGGGTTTTTATGTTTGAGTTTAGGGCAGTGAGTATAACCCATTTGGGGCTAGATATATAAAATGTTATTAATACTTCTAGGGACAACCATTCGAATGGTGATAGTTGTTCTGGACTTCATTCATCTAGGGTGTGCTGTGGTCCTGAGTCACGGCAGTGGCAGAGGCAGGCAGTCCCCTTTGTAGGCGACTAGGGAGGGCAGTTACAGTGCTGGCGTTGGCCTCAGAGCATCCTGGAGACAGGGAAGCAACACAGACTGACTGCCAGATTCAGTTTGCTTCACTGTCCTACATTGCAGCCCTGGCTGTTTTTCATCCAAAAAAATCTACAACTCAGGAGCAACGTGAGGATCAGTCAGTAACCATTTTACATGCCTAGTACAGGAGCTTCTGTGTACCAGCAGTCCCTGAGTTACAGACATCTGACTTAGGTATAATTTGCACTTCTAATGGAGGCTATTACAGGGGAAATGTACCTGTTCCAGCTTGCAGACAAATTCAGCTTAAGAACAAACCCACAGAACCTTTCTGACTCCCCACCTGGGGACTGCCTATATAACAGATGTTCGATAAACATGGTCCCTTCTCTTGGAAGGCTTCACCCTACTTCAGAGCCACTTGCTTCAAAGGTATGCCTTGCTCAGCATCCAGGACCCAGGGCCAACCCCAGAGGTGTTCCATGAGCCATTAAACACCAAGACAAGTGAAGCTAACCTTGTAAGCAAAGCCGTAACCACTGTCCGTGCAGGTTGGTGTTTTGAGCAGGTGTTTGACCTCTTCTTAGTTTAAGTTATTTAAATCTTAGACTGAAACGTACCAGAGTGCAAAACCAGATCTCACCGCAAATGTAACTCTTAACTCTGCCTGCTCTCTCCATGTTGGTTTGGCCTCTGAAGACATGACCCAGAATTTGGAGAATGTAACACTCTCCCATTCAGGGTGTCCCTGTAGATTTCAAATGGGTTACTGCAGCTGCTTTGGCTCCTGAAGGGATGATTTGATATTAGCAATAAAAGTGTCTTGGGATGGTTGAACTTCACAAATTGCAAATGCTTTGTAGTTATGTAAGACGCCAAGCTGGCAAGTATTCCTTTTGAAATAGAGCGATACTTAAACTATTCCACGTTATATCCTGAGGGTGGTTTTGTGACCCTGTGGTGAAACACACAGACGCTGGGCCAGATGGTGGGGTCCAAATCGTGGCTTCAACATTTCCTAGTTGAGGGACTCAGCCAGCTTGCCCTTGCTGCACCTGAGTGTCCTGATCTGCTGTCGATGGTCATAGGACTTAACTTCACAGAGTTGTTTGCAGAGTAAACCAATTCATTTAAGCAGACTGTTTAGAACAGTGTTTGGTATATGTGTGTGATAAGTTTTAGCTATTTTATGGTCTTGATTTAATTTATAACTAAAGAATCATTGATATAATCAGTTTTGGGATAGGACACAAAGTAGATATTTTTATAATTATGTAAGTAATTCATAGTCATTGCACAGAGCTTGCAAAGCAAATGGAAAACAGAACAAGGAGCATCCCAGGTGTGATGCCAGAGATGTCACCGTTCAGGGTCAATGTATTAATTGTGATTTGCGCAGTGAGGTCATGTGGTAATTACAAGTTTGAGTCTAGTTATTTTTACTTAACATATATGATAAGAATTTTACCTAAGTTTAAAAATTATTCATAAGCATAATTTGTGATGGCTGCATAGTGAAATCATTTTGATTAACTTTAACATTTTTCTTAGTGTCAAACACTTAGGTTGTTCTTTCCCTTGGGGCTGGGGGAGATTACCTACAGGTACTACCTACAGGTAGGTAATACCTATAAGTATTACCTACAGGTACCTACAGGGATTACCTACAGTGCTCTGGGCAACAGCCATGAATATATGCGTACATCCATTTGCGTAATGCTTTCTCAGTATCTCCTTTATTCTTAGGTTAAATTCCCAGAGGTAAGGTCAGTGGGTCACAGGGATGAAGGTTTTTAAGGCCCTTTATAAGTACCAAGCAGCTGTTTTCCCAGGCTGTTGACAGTTAAACGTGGAGGAGGGGCAAACTTTCCTAGTCGACATCTTTGGGCTCTTGGTATCTAACACAATAACAACAAATGAGAAAAGAAAATCTTTGGATGATCTAGAAATAAAAGTAATGTTGCCTGAGTTCTTTGTAGATTCTGGTTATTAGTCCTTTGCCGCTTCGTAACATGGGAATGTCGTCTCCCATTCTGAAGGTTGCCTGTTTGCTTTGTTTATCGTATCCTTTGCTGTGCAGAAGCTTTTAAACCTGATCAGGTCACATTTATAAGATCTAGAAATAAAAATAATTTTGAAGTTCATTGATTTTTTTTTTTTTTAAAAAACACTCCAAGCCAAACACACGTGTACCTAGCGCAGCATGAATGGAGGATGGCCTGGTGCTGAATGGTTCTGGGCCTTCTATTCAGGGTGGACTCTACTTCCCTGCCTGGACGTAAGTGATTACAGCAATAGCTCGGTGCCAGCATCGCTGTACTTGACAATCAGATGATGAAGCGGGTGGAGCGCTAAGCCTCGGCCTTCTGTCCCCTCTTGCCAGCTACACCGTGGGCACTGTGCAGGAGAACAACGACCAGGTGTGGAAGTTCCAGAGGTATTTCCTGGTGCAGGAATACTGCAGCCGCCTCAACATCCCCTTCCCCTTCGTCGTCTTCGCCTACTTCTACATGGTGGGGAAGAAGTGCGTCGGCTGCTGCTACAAGGAGCGGGCCGAGTCCTCCGTCTGCTGTGAGTGCTTTCTCCCCCGCTTGGGTGGAGGCAGTGATTAAGCTCTGGGAAGGGCGCCCCGCTCTCAACAGGAAGGAATTACTCAGGGTTACTTCACTGCGCACACCTGTGCCTCGGTGCAGACCCGGCATGGGGCCAGCTGTGACTTAGAGGCAGAGAGAGTAGACCCAGGCAGCCGTGTGGGTCCACCGGGATGCCCTTATTTTGGGGGGAGTTACTTTTGGAGGGACGGAATAACCATGCCCGTAGTAGGTGGAACAAGCCGATTGGTGGGGTAGTGTCAGATCATGACTTTGCTTTTGCTTTTCATTGCTTCTGTGACATTTAGTCTCTGGCAGACTTTAACCCTGACTCCAGTAGGGTTTGTGCCTTTTCTGGTCGCTCTTAGGGAAATGGAAATTTTTACAATTATTTTACATGGTAAAACATCTCAATTTAGAAATTGGAATGTATAGTCCAGTATCTGAAGCAGCCTATTAATTACTATCCAGAGGTGACGCTTCCCCTCCAATCCCCCCCACCCCTGCAGCTGGCAGAGCTGTTGGGAAGGGAGGGCGGTGGGCTGCCTCCTCTCCCCGGCCCCTTCTCTTCCTCTCCCCTGCTCCATGGAGGGTGATACAGGAGCAGTAAGCCCTTTCTCAGGGGTTCTGACCGGGCTTCCCTGTGCTCCCTGGCCTGGCACGTGTTTAAAACTCATCCTTGATTATAGGGCACTTGGGGGTCCCTGAGAGTGGCCCTGGCTGGCCCCTCTAAGCACAGCTCCCAGGCCTCCCTCCCCAGCCTCTGCTTTCCAAGCTGACCCCACATACTCTCTCTGTCTGCGACCCACCTCTTCTGGGAAGGCGGGAGTCAACTACCCACAGGTCAGCTTGTTTTTTCTATCATATGATCACGTATCTTCTTAGCTCTAGCAAAATATGGGTGCAGGCAGGGCCCCACCCAGCTGCCTCTCCTTGCCCTGCTGTGGGGGCAGCTGTTCTCCTTGGTCCCAACCTCAGACCCAAGCCGAGGGAGCCATCTGTGTGTGGGTTCAGCTGAAGGGATGACCCTCCATCAGATGCAGGGAGTGTCCAGCCTCAGGGCCCAGGCACATCTTTTAATTTATTTTAAAAATCATGAGAAAAAACCCAAACTTTTGGACCAAGATGAAAATGTTTTAATTATATACAGAGGGTACCCAAAAATGTATACATATTTTAAGAAAGGAAAAACTGTATTAAAATTAATATGCAAGTCACATTTGACTTTTACTATTACAAGAGATGCTCAAACGTGACTTGTATTCATCTTTTGTTATCAGTATATATTGAGCATTGCAATTTTAATACAGTTTTTTCCTTTCTTAAAATGTATATTCTTTTTTTGCCATCCCGTATTAACCTATTTGTTTTTATATCAATTTGGTCATGAAATATTTGTAATACTTTTTCATGAAGGATGGAACTCATGATGACAAATGTGCCCGGGGCATGGGGTGGTCACCTTGGTTATAAAACTGAAGGCCCTGCCTCCTAGGAGTGCCCCCCATCTTGCGGCCTGCTGGTCACTCTACCGAGTCTGTGACAGTTATAAAGTGGCCCTTGCAAGGGTCCACTCTTGTTCACAGCAAGGTGGGGGTGGCTGACCTCCACTCCTTGAAGCATCTGGTGGGTCATAGGCTGCCTGGTCCCAATGGCTGCATGTGCTCTCCCTTGTGGCACTAGCTGGGCTGTCACTGGGGAGCCTGAGTGTCACCCAGCTCGGACTCCCATACACAGTGGTTGGGTTCCTGCAAAAACCAGAAGCTGCATTGCCTCTGATGCCTTGCTTTGGAGGTCAGATGACATCACGTCTGCATTCTATCGGTCACAGAGAGTCACAGGCCGGCCTGGATATAGGGGTAGAGGATGGGAAAGAGCAGCTAGCACAGGAGGAGGGAGAACCCCGTGGCCCTACTCTGCCGCCTGCTGCACCAGGTGGTCCCTGAGCAAACAGAATGTGCCAACTCTCTGAGAGGGCTTCCCCCACCCTGATGCTGGCCTATCCGGGGATGACAAGCCACTCTCTGCTCCCACCCCAAATAACAGCCAAAACAAAGGGTGTGGTTGGGGGCTACCTCACGTTAACTCAACTGCCCTGTAAACTTAGGGAGGTCTGAACAGCCCACCTTTATCTTTGGTTCCTTGAAAAATTTAAAAAAGAATTTTCTACTCTCTAACTTCTGCAGCTGAGCTTGGTGCCCAGGCAGGCCAGCTGGGCCCTCTTTGCCCTCACTGGCCTGGGCAGCCAAAACACGACTTTAAGGGGCGGCTTCTTCCCTGTGCTCTGAACTCGGTTGATTTCCCTGTGCTGCTTTTCCAAAATTGGTAACATTTTCACAAGTAATTTGAAGACCTGTTTGTTCTCCATCCTTGAAAAAACCTTTCCTGAGTTCATCCTTTCTGGGCAGGGGCTGTGGCTGATGAGGACGTCATAGAATTACGCAAACTGGACTCCAGGAAATGACCTTGTGTAATTCGGGATAGAGATGGGTTCCTTGATATTTACAAACTATTCAGTTAATCTCATTACTATAGGGAGGAAATGCATCTTTTCCCCTACCCATCTTAGGCTTGTGGCTAAGGCCCCTGTAAGAACAGATAGAGTAATGGGAGAATAATATCCGAATTTATTTAAAGGAGGTTTTATGTAGCCCAGGAACCTTCATAAGGCCACGAAGAAACAAACCTGAGCATTTTTTAGAGTAGGTTTAGTGAAGAATGGAGACTTATGGAGAAATAGGATTGGGGCAGAGAGCATGGGTGAATGGCCCTGACCCGGGGAGGCCACTCAGGCCTGAGCGCTCCCATTCCTCTCTGCATCCCACATCTGCTCCTTTCCTCCACGCGTTCCAGGGTCTCGTGACCTGCTGCAGGAAAGGGCAGAAGCTCCTTCCCAGGTTTTCTGATCTGCTTGTGGGGAGGAGAGTAGGGCGGGGGCAGGGAGAACTTCCTGATTCTGTGGATTTTTCAGATTCTTTCAGCTTAAACTACTCAGTATGCCGTGGTGCCCTGTTTTGGAGGAGTGTGTCCTAAACCCCAGCATCATTTACGTTCTAGCCACCAGGAACCAAAGGAAAAATTTGTACAAAATATCTAATAGGGAGATGGAAATTAGAAAGGAAAAGTCACTGAGTTCTTATAAATTCCTAAACCAAGAGCCTACCAACCTCATTTCCTGTCACAGTCCTTTTGTAAAGAACTCACAAGAGTTTTGTAAAACTCACCCCATGCTGCCTACTGATCTGAATTATAAAACAGAGCAGGGGATGGATGGAAAGGAAACTGTGCACCGGCACGAAAAGGAAAGCCTGAAACGGGCATAACCTCTGTTAGGACCTGAAAAGTAAATGGCAGCCGAGCAACCAGCTTGCAGGAGGCGTTCAGTCCTTCACAAATGTTAACTCTCTCTTTTGCGGGCACAGCCATGAGCAAATCTTAACTCTCTGTTTTGCGGACACAGCCATCAGCAAAGGCTGACAGGTTGTGGTCTGGAGGGAGCTGGACCAGAGGTAAGATGGTGGGTGCCCTGGAAATTCTGAGTGTAGGGATGAGGGGCCTGGGCAAGTTGGCAGCAGGCCCTGGGATGTGGTGCAGGGATGAGGGGCCTGGGAGAGTCAGCAGCGGGCCCTGGGATGTGGTGCAGAATAAGCTAGACGCTCCCCCTATCCTCAAATGGGCCTGGAGTCCAGCAGAGCAGTGAGAAGAATGAAAATCCAAAGGCCTTCATTGAAAAGTGTAGAAAGCACTAATTGTAGGGGATGTCCAGAGAGCCACAATGGCCACATACAGGACACTCACACCCTAGAGCAGAGCATCGGGGAAGACTTTCTAGAGGAAGGGGCTTTCTAAGCTGAGACTAGTGAAGAGATTGAAATTAGCCAGACAAAGGGGTGGAGGCTGGCGCAGGGCTAAGATAAGAGCAGTAAGGTGAGGTGACAGAGGAGTCCCCATGATTGAAGGTTGGGGGATCCCTGAAAGACTTGGGCCGCATCCCACAGCCAGGTTCTAGCTCCACTCAGGTCCCCACCTCCCCAGCCACCACATCACAGCGTGTCCTCCTGAATTCTGGAGGAGGGAGAGAAGGTGGATAGGAGATGTGGCAGAGCAAGACACAGGTCCCAAAACATACCTCACAGCACCACTTTGATGCCGACTTGTGCCCCTGAAGGCAGAAGTGAGCACCGAGATTCCCAGGGTCAGTGCGGGGAGGCCCTCGGTCCACCACATTAAACGAGGCTCTCAAATCCTGATTTTTGCTCTCATGACTCAGGGAAGAGCAGGCGTTGTAGGGTGTTGGGTCTGAGGGGAGGGTCTGGAGTGTATCCCCCACTGGAGCAGCACTGGGGAAAAGAAAATCTCTGCTAGGGAGGAAATTGGGGGTTGAGGGCAATTTGGGAAGAAGAGAATCTAAGGGAGAATCCAGATGGAATGACTAAGGGATGGGGTCAGGCTGTTCTTCCCCGCCACACTCCCCACACTGGCTTTTGCACGGTGAGTTAGGGGTCCTTGTCCCTGCTAGTCCCAGGGGGGTGTGCTCTGATGGATGTCGGGTATGTGTCCTGTTTATTCCCTGTGGTGTCTGACAAAATGGTCACTAACTGCTGTCTTCGGATTC
The DNA here is from genome assembly GCF_027406575.1 of Nycticebus coucang. NCBI lineage: Eukaryota > Metazoa > Chordata > Mammalia > Primates > Lorisidae > Nycticebus > Nycticebus coucang. The sequence continues at coordinate 130,828,428 of NC_069786.1, forward strand.
GTGTTCTGTGTGGCACTGATGCTTCCTGTCCGGTTAGTGTAACCACCCAATATTTTGAAGATTCAGAAAGTAAAAATATAAATTTCACTAACATAGTTGTGATAATTGGTGACAATTCAGAAAATTTTTAACTTTCCAGGAACCATGATTTTTTTCGTGTGGGGTTCTTTAACTGCATAGAAATGGAGGCAAGATACTCAAATATGACCTTAAATATTGGTCATGACATACATCTGCGCCCTCCCTATAGCTGTGGCCCCTTAAGGCTGGTTTTCAAAATGTGAATGGGCCAAGGACCCCACGTTCCTCACAGTTTAAAGGAGCATCATGGCCGGCGCTCTTAACAACATTATTTTAAGCCTTTAAACGTCACTCTGGGGATGTCATTAACTCTCAGACATATGTAATTGCCCTTCTTAATGAAGAAAGTGTTTTGACAACTTGGATAAGTTGCCTATATCTCCCCCTCTTTCTGCCTTGGAAGACAAAATGAGTCCTTTTTAACCCAAAGAATAAAAAGTCTTTATATCAGAAATGGGACTTGGAAGTTCAGCTCTGGAATCTAACTATACTCAAAGATGACACCCAAATATGAGAAGCACTTTTAATGACAAGCCTCGGGACTATCTTTGGTTCTCTCTCTCTCTCTCTGTCTTTTTTTTTTGAGACTTATTCCATCACCCTGGGTAAGTGCAATGGCATCAGAGCTCACAGCCACCTCAAACTCTTGGGCTCAAGTGATTCTTTTGCCTCAGCCTCCCAAGTAGCTGGGACTACAGGCACCTGCCACACTGCCCGGCTGTTTTTAGAGATAGGGTCTTGGTCTTGCTCAGGCTGGTGTTGAACTCTGGATCTCAAGCCTCCACGCACCTCAGCCTCCCCAAGTGCTAGCATTATAGGCATGAGCCACAGCACCCAACTTTTTGGTTGTGTCTTGAAACTTGTTGTGATGAACCTCTCTGTAGGACCTGGGAGATGACCTGGGGGGGGGGGGGACCAGTTTATGCCTTCAGGTAATAGAGATCTTGCAAGTTTTATATATTTTTTTTCTGAATGATTCCAGAGGGAAAAGAAAAGAACAGATAAAAGTTGCAACAAGATTGTAACTCAGTATAAATCAAAAAACAATGTTTAACCATTAGTCCTATCTGGAAGTGAAAGACTTACTTTGCAGAAGTGAACTGATGGTGGGATTCAGACTGGGGATGGGTGAATGGGATAAGGGTGGGGTGGGATAAACTCTTTCCTCCAAAGACAGGTTGTCCTCAGTCTGGCTCAGTAGAATTCAGAAACTCAGTGTGTAAATAAGGATACATCAGTGCTCCAGGTTAAGGATGGGGCCGAGAAGACAGGACAAAGTGCATTGCTTTCCAAAAAAAAAAAAAACTTACTTGATGATTAAGAACTATATGAACATAAAATGAAGAAACATCCCTTAATGTGGTCAGGAAATGGGGAGGAGCTTCAGCTTGAGGGAGCCGCCTGGTGAGTGAGGAGTGATGATGTTGATCTGAGTGGGTTATTGAAACCTACTCGCTCCTCAGTGGGTTTCTGGGAGAGTGATGACCTCACGGTGAGTGGAGAAACAGTGAACTGTTGACATTTTCCCTCTTCAACAGTCCTTACTCTCAGGAAGAAATAAAGAAATGGAAGGAATGGAGACCACAGAAGGACAGGGTCTTTCGCTACCCAAGAATGATGATTAGAGAGCTGAGCAGCCCTGCTGACTCTGACCCCACCGCCGGGGCACTGTCTGCTTACTTGCTTTCCATTCTTTGGAGATCCCTAAATCCTGAAACGATAGCACTGCGGTTGCCAGAACCTCTCGTTGGCAATTCATTTCCTAACCGTACTTTGCTTTTTCCTCCAAATGATGGGGGAAGTCATGGGTTTAATTGTGAAATTATCCTTCTGTGGAGAAAAATGCAAGATTTTTCAAATCATTTTCAGAAAGCTAAAAACCCACTCCTGGGTACTTTCACTCCTGGTACTTTTGGTGACATCTTCAAGTAATAAAAAGTAATTGCTTTTTTATAAAATGTATGATTTTGGGGTGCAGAGAGCAGTCTATATTCACTGTAGAGCATTTGAAAAATATAGGCAGGCATAGATAAAGATGAAGGGCGCACGGAACCCACCATCCAGAGATGAATATCGCCGCGTACTGGTGTCTGTTCTGTGATCCCTGTGTGGGTGTTCAATTCAATTCATAATTGAATTGCTGTATGATACACATTCGTACTCTAACTTGTCTAATAATACATAGTAAGCATTTTCCGTATCCATACATAAAAATCTCTATGACAAATTCTAACCAGGGAGTATTCCAGTCTATGAGCATACTATAGTTAATTTAACTAGTCCCTTGTTACTAAGTACGCAGATTGTGCTGACTGTATCAGCAGCATGTAACAATGTGACGAAGAGCGTTTTTGTATTCATTTTTGAGTATACTGTCATTTTTTTTCTTTTAGTTATTTTTTTCTTCGAGTTATTTCTAAAGAGAAATTTCTGGATAAAGGGCAGGCTCACTTTTAAGTCTCTCTATGTTGTTCATCTCCTCCAACCCCCACTAACCTAGGTCTTTAACAATGGAGAGATTTTTCCCCTTACGTGAGAGTCCTATTTCTCCATGTTTTTGCCAAAACAGGATATGCCCATTATGTTAGACCCTGCTAATTTTCCAGTGTTGTTGGTGAAAAGGTCATGTCCTCATTTCAACTGGCACTTCTTTGACAGTGACAGAGGTTGGCCATTTCTTCCTGGTCATTTGTCCATCTGTGTTGAGGAGCGTCTGTCCTTTCTGGGCTGATTTGTAACTGCCCCTCTTGGGCTTTACATAGATTTTAGTTTCAAGAAAAGGCATTGGAGACAACTTAGCTAGGAAAAATACAATAGACAGAATTTAGTTAAGGATTACTTTGTAAAGTGAATGACTACCATTTAAACACAAATGCACATTTTCTATGTAGGATTTGCTTAATTCTAGCTACTGCGTATTGGTTATGCCTTTGGCCCCCAATTAATTCTTTTTAAATCCAGAAAGATCTTGTAAGTTGTTCCTAAACTCTAACATGTTGGTGAATAAATTTCAAAGGCAATTTAACAGTAAAAAGTACATAAATTTATGCCAAGCAGACACCTACAGGAACATATGTCCTTCCTTGTCCCTGAGAATTTGAGCGGAGGCTTGATGTCCAAGGCATTGGTCCCTTAAACACAGGTGATGTGTTGAGCTGTTCTTCTGTCTTCTGTCCTCTGAAAGCCTCAGGTACTATAAGAAACTGAACTGGGAATATTACTGGGTCATGTCTGAGGCCAATTTTAAGCACATCCTCACTTAGGTGAATTTTCTTTGAGTTCCACACCTCGAGTGCATGTTTCAGGAGGACGGGAACAATGTTTGGGGCTTAATTTTCCTCTCCTTTTAAGCTCCTGCCCCAGTTTTAGCTTGAGAGTCAGTACAAAATCCATCCGTGCTTATCCAACGGGATGGTTTAGTGTTTTATGTCACCACAATCAAAGAAGAGTGCATACCAAGCGTGAGAGCCACATTCATTAGCGGAATGATTTTGCTAAGTCACACACAGAGAGATAGGGTTTGGCTGGGTCTCTCTTTAGAATAAAGATTGCATTCCCACGTCATGCAGGTGGCTCCCGTTCCTCACTGTTACGAAGAAAGCGCTTACTCTTCACCGCTCGGACGCTCTGTAGGAAGGATCTAATTCTCCTAGTTCCAGAGTCTTAAAGTAATGCCTCGCAGATGTCGATGTATTAACAGGAGGCAAGGGGCAAATGGAACAATTTGAATGTTTTTCTTTTTCTCGTTATTCAAGGTTTCAAAAATGAGGACAATGAGACTCTGGCGTGGGAAGGTGTCATGAAGGAAAATTACCTTGTCAAGATCAACACCAAAGCCAGCGACACCTCAGAGGAGTATGTCGGCCACTCATTTCTCTTTGCGAAGCCCCCGTGTGTGAGTAGCTGATGAGCATAGGCAGCCTGTCTGAGCAAACTCAGCAAGAGCAGGTTCAGATAACAGCAGTACCCACCAAGTCTTCACCCAGGCAAGGAAGATGACAAACACAGAAGTGTGTGGCAGCCTTTTAAGAAAGGAACGGAACCACCCACTTACTGTCCTAATTGCTCTTCAGGGCTCTGGGGGAGAAAGGGATGTTTGGACACTGCAGTGCAGGACCCTGGAGCCGGGCTGTTACCTGGGTCCCAGCAAGGCTCACAGGTCACTGCAGTCCCACGTGCTACTTACCTCTGTAATGAGGAGGTATAGAGATTAGAAGATGGAAAAACCATTTGGTTGATCTGTTACAGGCTGTCCCTGAAAAGTCCTAAACATCAGGTCTGAATCACATCGGGTCGTTATCAATATCCCTGTGATTCGTCAATAGATTTGTTAAACATCTTACAGAAATAGTTACATCGTGGGTAGCTAAGATTGTGAGGGGTCCACAAGGAACGTGTTGCAAAGCCTGCAGGGGCCTGCTCTTCTCACTGTGAGGGGGAACTCTCTCCACTGACAGCTGTCACTCTTCTTAAGAGTCCCAAATACACCTCAGGATTCGCTCTGACAAGATATGAGCTTAGGGTGGTGCCTGTGGCTCAAAGGAGCAGGGTGCTGGCCCCATATTGTGCTGGAGGTGGTGAGTTCAAACCCAGCCCCAGCCAAAAACAGCAAAAAAAAAAAAAAAAAAAAGAAAAGAAAGATTTGAGTTTATATAAGCACAGTGAATCCCTCCGGGAAGCTCAGCACAGCGGGGGAAGGAAGCGGGGTGCTCATCTCTTGGAAGAGCAGAGAGGGCCAGGAGCACTCCCCTGTTCCTGGATTCTGAGATCTTGGCTTTGGAAGTGAGGGACGGTCTGTGAGGCATCTTCACCTCCCGTGAACAGAGGTAGAGTTCACGCGCTCTCCTTCTAATTGGGACTGGGGCAATTCTGTTCCCTTTGGGCATTATGAAGAAAATCAGAAAAGTCAGCACAGCTGACCCTGGATTTAGCGGAACATGAAAATGACCTGAATTCTCCTCTTTAACATTTGAAAATGGAGCCTAACAGCCCTCCTATCCCTTTTCTCTTACTCACTTTCTCTCTTTCTTTTTATTTTTTTTCTTAACTTCCTTGCAGAATGAGGCATCGGTTTAGACAACTGGATACAAAGGTAAGGCTTTGTTTGTAGTTTGAAAAATATATATATATATATTTTGGTCACTATTATCTTCAGATTTACAGTCAGAAAATTGAAGAAGTTAATTGTTTAAAAAAAAAAAAAGAGAGAGAGAGACCTGCTCTGCCTGCTGTGGAGCCTAGTTGCTTCCTGTCACCGGCCTGCATGGGGAGGGACCTGAAGTCCCCTCCCTGGTCTCTGAAATCTTTCTGTTTCAGACTCGGGGCCTTCTCACCTTTTTCTTTCAGCTATTGGGCCAGGGGAAGATGTTTTCAATTATGGAGAAAACCAGAAAACCGCTTCAGAGCGTTTAAGGAGCCCTTCCCTCTGTGCTCATCTTTTTTGCCAGTCCAGTTTGTTCCTTATTTTACTTTGAGGACGTTGCAAATGTGAGAACACCTCGGCACAGAAGGAGTGTGCCCGCCTCTCTCAGTGGGGTAGCCAGAACTTATGATCAGGATCAGCAGAAATTAGGATTGATTCATAAATGCGAGACCCCTGTCAGGCTCTGCAGGACGGAGGGTATTTGGTGTCCTATCTTGGTATCTTCAGAGCGGCATTCAGGATGACATTCATAGACTCTTCCAGTGCAAAATCTCCAGCAGCCAGTACCTTGCCACAGCAGAGCCTCAATAAATGCTTGCTGAATGAATAAATCAGCAAAAGGTGCCCTTTGCAGAGCTCTACCATGAGAGTTTGTTTACAGATTCATGTTTATCTACTTCGGAATTTATCCTCAATGTTTTTGAAAACGGGTTGGCAACTGTGACAGCCCTAAGTCCAGCGGAACGTGGATTATTCTACGTAGCTACAAAAGGAGGAATGAGGGGCAGCGGCTGAGTGGGAGGAAGAGGAAGCAACTGGGCTGTTCTGTTCAGAAACTGGCCTGCCTCTTTTAGAGCCAAATTTCATTTCCATGTAAGGGAAGGCTCTGCTGAGTTTTAAAACCCTAGAGGGACACGTCTAGCAAACTCCTTCCAATGTGCTCTCAGCTGGGGGAGAGAGGCACACAGGACTTGCGTAGGTGTTGTGTTTGTGAAGAAAACAGTCCATGTTCCTTTGTCCTATAGTCTTGTTACTTACCTGTGCTTTCGTTTGGTCTGGTTTTGGAGGGAGCTGGTAGACAGCCAAATAAGGGGCTCGGGTAATAATTCTCCAAGTCACGCCTTGGTCGTGACCCTACTCTGGGACAGGCAGAGGATGGACAGAGGGGGCAGCAACAGGGGATGTGGAAAGACAGGGATGGGAGGATGCTTAGCCCGCCGTACCCTGGGTGAGAGGAGAATCAGAGAATGGGGCACACGAGGCAAGCTGACCTGACTCCAGGGTTGGAGTTGTCTGTGGGTCTAGGCCAGCAGTTCTCAACCTGTGGGTCACGACCCCTTTGGAGGTCAAATGACCCTTTCACAGGGGTTGCCTAAATATATCCTGTATATCAGATATTTACATTATGATTCATAACAGTAGCAAAGTTACAGTTATGAAGTAGCAATGAAAATAATTTTATGGTTGGGGGTCACCACAACATGAGGAGCTGTATTAAAGGGTTGCGGCATTAGGAAGGTTGAGAACCACTGGTTTAGACCCTGACTGCACCACACAGGCCCTGCCACTCAGGGGGTCTCACTGACTCTGTTCTTCCCCCACCTCTGTCTTCTCATTTCCCCATCTGAGCCGCAAAACATCCCACCTTTCCACTCACATGGAATTGTAGGGATCATCTTTTGTTTCTTGAGTAAACTTTTGGAGTTTGTTATTGCTGTTGGTGGTATTCTTTTTTTTTTTTTTTTTTTTTGAGATAGAGTCTCACTCTGTCGCCCTGGTTAGAGTGCTGTGGTGTCAGCCTAGCTCACAGCAACTTCAAACTCCTAGGCTCAAGAAATCCTCCTGCCTCAGCCTCCCATGTAGGTAGGAAATACAGGCCCCTACCACAATACCCAGCTAGTTCTTCTATTTTTAGTAGAGATGGGGTCTTGCTCTTGCTCACACTGGTCTCAAACTCCTGAGCTCAAGTGATCCTACTACTCAAGTGATCCCAGAGTGCTAGGGTTACAGGCATGAGCCACTGTGCCCTGCCTTTTTATTTGCTTTTAAGTTATTATTATTATATTTTGAGATAGAGTCTCACTTTGCTGCCCTAAGTAGAGTGCTGTGGTATCATACCTCACAGAAACCTCAAACTCCTAGGCTCAAAGCAATCCTCTTGCCTCAACCTCCCTGGTAGCTGGGACTACACATGCCCGCCACAATGCCTGGCTAATTTTTAGAGATGTGATCTCACTGTTGCTCAGCCCCATCTCAAACTCTTTAGCTCAGGCAATCCATCCACCTCAGTCTCCCAGAGTGCTAGGATTATAGGTGTGAGCCACCACACCCAGCCTTTAAATTATCTTTTAACAGCTTCATTGAGATGTCATTGACATATAAAATTGTGTATATTTAAGGTATTCAATTTGATGTTTTGATGCATGTCTACATTGGGAAATGATCACTACCATTCAGCCCAGCTAATGAACATACCCATACCTATATACATACTTACCATTTATGGGTGTTTTGTAGGGCAGAGGGGTGACATTTAATTTACAATCTATCCTCTTAGCAAATTTCATGTGTACAATACAGTGTTAGCTGTTGTTACCACTCTGCATACATCTCTAGAATATTCATCTTGCATCAATGAAACTTCGTGTTCTTTGACCAACCTCAACCGTTTCTCCCTCCCCAAGCTCCTGGCAGCCACCATTCTACTCTCTGCTCCTACGAGTGTGACTACTTTAGACTCTGTATTGCTCATGTACACGCACGTGTAAGTGACATCACACAGTCCCGCTCTGCCTGTGTCTGGCTTCTCTGTTCAGTACCAGGTCCTCTACCTAGCTCCTATCACGCTGTCACAAATGGCAGGGTTTCCTTGAATAATATTCTGAATATATTATTCAGAAGTCTGAATAATATTCCACTGTATGTATGGACCGCGTTATCTTTGTCCATCGCTTTGTTGTTGGACATTTACGTGGTTCCGTATTTTGGCTACTGTGAATGATGCTACGCCGAGCATGACAAGGCACTTACCCCTTTGTGGTCCTAGTTTTAATTCCTTTGCATGGAGACCCTGAAGTGGGATTACCGGATCATATGGTAATTCTATTTTTCATTTTTTAATGAACTTCCATACTTAAGGGACCTGTGTTTCTTCTGCATCTACTGAGATGACCATGTGGTTTTTGTCTTTCCCTCCATTAATGTCATGTATTGTGTTAATTTCATACGATGAGTCCCCCCAGCATCCCAGGGATAAATACCGCTTAGCTGTCCCATATGATCCTTTCAGTGTGCTCTTGGATTCAATTGGCTTGTATTTTATTGAGATTTCTGCACTTATATTTCTCAGGGATAATGGCCTGAAGTTGTTTGTGTTGTCTTTGTCCAGCTTTGGTAGCAGGGTGATGCTGGCCTTTTACAATGAGTTTAGAGGTGTTCCTTTTTCTGTTTTTTTGGAAGTTTCAAAGAAGGGTGGGCATTGAAGGGATTGGTAGCCTCACCTGTGAAGCCATCTGGCCCTCTCCATCTCATTATACCAGAAAACAAAGTTATTTAAACTGGACCCTAAGTCTGTAAGTAGGGTTCTTACCATGCCTTATGTGTTTTCGGCAACCATTAGCCTTTATGGTTTTTTTTTTAAGTCAAAGGAAGGAGTTATTAATAGAAATAAGCCTAATTTAAATAGAGATTTTTTTCCTCGAGTGAGTGATATAGCAGGTTAGAAGTTAAAAATCCACTTTGTACGGACATTGCATTATATCCATGAGCTTTTATCACGTGTACTGATATAGCGTGTAATTTAAAATGAGCCTCATACATCTTGTGTAATAGATTTGTGAAATGCATGTGTATCAAGAGTAATCTTATTATGCCTTTTCCTAAAACTGTGCTTTAGTATTGTATTATTTGTGTGTGTGTGGTGGGGGGAGAGACATGTTATTTGCAAAACAGTGACTTACTAGTATTGCACCGTATTATTGTTATAAGTATTGTGTTCTTCCCAAAGCAAAACTTTATTGCTGTCTTATAATTTTATTAGTATTAGTTCCATGTAACATCATTATTTTTATATATTCCTTCTCTGCATCGTTGCAATTTACTACTGCTGTGTGGAAGTCACCCCAGTGATTTGCATTTGAGTAAAGCCAATATTAATTGGTTTACTAATTGGTTACTAATTGCTGGTGACGTGATTTCAGAAAGTAAGCAATGAGCAGGGCCTGAAATCTCACGTGTCCCTCTCACCCGGCCTCATCCCCAACGTGCCTTATCCCCAGACCTGCTGTTTAATGTACATGTTGGTTTCATGAAAGAGCCATAAAGGAATAATTTAGAACTGAAAGTTGGAAAATCCATCTTAAGACCCGTTCTATTTCTTTCTCTTCCCAAGCTTAATGATCTCAAGGGTCTTCTGAAAGAGATTGCTAATAAAATCAAATAAGACGGCATGAATTCTAATGGAGAAAAATCTAATTATAGCAAGGTAAGTCATTCTAATGGCTTTTCCCTTTGCTTTAGAAATTTCCGTATCTTAAGACTAACTTAAAACCATAATATTTTTCTCGGCTATTTTATTTTAATATAATGTGGAAATACTGTATGTGCAAAAATAAATCAAATAAGACAGAGATGGAGAAAGAAACAAGCCGAAGGCTCTCCTCTCATAGCCTACCAACGCCAGGGTAGAGTCCTGTAGGGTCTTTTATAGAACTTGTGATCTATGCAGCTCATTGAGCATGAACTGAAACAAAGTCACACTGTGCTAACCTGCTATTTTTTTCTTTCTTAACTTTATATCAGGGGTAACTTTACAGATCAGTGCCTAAAAGTGTGCCTTAGTCTCATGATATATTATTATGTTTATTGCTATGGAATAAACAAGTATATGTTGATTGCCTTTTTTTACCAGCAAAAAAAACCCATATATATTTTTTAGTGAGGCATTCAAGGATTTTAGCAATAGCCCCATTGCATAATATTATAAAAATGTAATTCAGTTAACTAGTAAAATTTAGCACAAGGCTTTGCTCCATGGCCTTACTGTTTTCTTTCATTGTATTCTCCTGTTACCTGTCCAAATCCTGAAAGCAAATGTTAAGAATGTTGTTGGGGAAAAACCAAAACAAAACTTTTTTTAAGAAGGTAAATCACAGGGAATGAAAACAAAATTAAGAACTCCCTGTTCCCTCTCCTCTTCCTTTCCTCCTTTCCATGAGTACGTCCTGTGTGCTTGTTAAGTGCCCAGGGCTGTGCTGGGCCCTTCCCTGACCTCATGCAGGGACCTGGGTCTGCACATTAAGTACTTAACCTGCACAACGTCTGCTCATGAGCTGCAGGGGAAATCACTTCTCATCAGGCTCCTTTCAATCTCTCTGCTCACTCAGTTCTTTTCCTCAGGTCCTCACAGTTATGTGTTTAAAGATACGATGGTATTTAAAAACACTGTATTATGGAGGGCTTTGTGAGAGCAAGATTGATGCACATTTGATGTAATCTGAAAGGGAGGCACAGCCTCCTGATCTGCTCAGAGAAACAAGCATTATATATTGAGGGAGAACTTATCTGCTCTTTCCTAATGGTGTTCAATGAAAACAATATTACACCTTACAATAAATTATGATTCAGCTTTTGAAATGCTTGCCATTTTATTTAATTAGCAAGGTAAAATATAGAAAAAAACAGCAATAGATAAAGACAATTATAAATGATAGAAATCTAAAGGTGATTAAATCAGAGTCAGATTCAGACATGCACGTCCTCTCCTCAATCTGCAGTCTTCTCCTCTCTGGTTCTTTTTCAAATGCATTGACTATGAGTAAGATGGGCAAAAAGACTGGCTTCCTACCACCTTGCCCTTTGCTTAACCTTAGATCTTTCTTAATATAATGAGCGTTAATTAACTGGTGAACAATGAGTGGGGCAGGACACTTCCCGTCTGTGTGTACTCCAGAGTGGGTAATGTGTCTATGAAGGAAAGGAGAGGAAAACCAGCCCCGTGACATCTGAACCACTGATGTTAGAAACAATGAATTTGGCGTCCATTGTTTTGCATACTTTTTACTTTCAGATGTAAGATCTTTCAGGCTGATCTTAGGGCTGATGACTCAAGTGTGTAATTCTAGCATTCTGGGAGGCTGAGGCAGGCGGATTGCTTGAGTCAGGAGTTCAAGACCAGCCTGAGCAAAAGGAAGACCCCATCTCTACTAAAAATAGAAAAACTAGCTAGGTGCTGTGGTGCGTGCCTGTAGTCCCAGCTACTTAGGAGGATGAGGCAAGAGGAACACTTGAGCCCAAGAGTTTGAGGTTGCTGTGAGCTATGACACCACAGCACTGTACCCAGGGCGATGGAGTAAGACACTATCTCAAAAACATGATGTTGTTTGTGTGTTGTATCCTTAAGAACTCCCCCAGTGCCTTCCTGTGCTGCTGTCCCTAGGGTGAGGGTAATCTCGCTCTGGGTAGCAGCAAGGAGGCAGAATCCAGCCTCCTGTTGGTGTGAATTGGCACCTGTAGAGACAGGGCAGGGAGCTAACCTTGGCGAGAAAGTCTTCACCAGTTCTCCCATCTTCACCCTGAATCAGGCTTCAATCCACTCACTTGGGATGAAATAAACAGGTAGTTGTATATTTTTTTTCTTTCTCCCACATCAAGGTTGAAGACTCCAGGGAGGGAGTGAGCCTTGCGCATTCTCCTGCCTTATCCTTAAGAAGGGCGCCCTGTCTGAGGGGGAGGCAGTAAGCTTCCCAGGGATGGCTCCTTCCCTGTGTAATACTCCATCAATTCTTGTGTTCTCCACATTGATGCTCTAGTTCAGTGAAAGAATCTAAGCTGCTCCTGGGGGAGTCATCATACAACCGCATTCTGATAAATTATTCCAGTTTTTAACTTTATCATCAACTCACTTCTTTACTTAGGTGGAAACTCTGAGCAAATGAAGCTAGAACTTTCTGGTCTTAACCTAGATCGAATGAGTTGAGCCTTGATCCTGCCACCTTAGTCACTCGGTTCACACTGGCAGACTGGTCAGCACACACACCTTTAAGAAGGAACATTCCCAGAGCTGCCTCAACACCGAAAGAAAACCTCTCAGCTTCTGCTCATGCACATGGACCTATTTCCAGTCTGTTCCCAGCACATTTTGAAGCAAACCTTGTCCCCGTCTGAGAATGGAAGCAGGAACTGTATTCCCAGTGCAGCCTTCTTTGTTTTTACAGGTAACATCAAAGTCTGCTGATGAACGATTTTGCTATTGACGAAGTGAGGGTCTTTCAGGCTTCTGAATAATAGCGGAGGCACTTCAATCCCCCTGTTTGCTGAAGTCTGGGAATAAAGCATATGGTTGATTTAGCACATGAAGATGGATATAAAGGAAGCACATTTCCTGGAAGGTCTTGTCTTGGTGCCTGGGACTGGGAGTCGTCGCTTTTACCTGCGTGCTTGCAGCCTCCCCGACCCAGTCTCACAGGAGAACATGGCTTCTGCCGACAAGGACTGGTCATGCTTTCCCTCCTGTAATGTCATTTTGTTTATTTCAAATTGATTCTTTACTTTTCCCTTTTTTTGGAATCATGTGATGAATTAGTTGGCAAATTGTTAAAAGTCTCCTGGATTGGGCCAGATTCTAAAATGGGCTGTATGTAACAAGAGCACCCTGCTCTGTTCAGAACAAACTTTTTATTTCTCACGATGCTGCGCACCTGTCACAGGACGAGGTACAGCAGGGTCTTGGCCTCTTAGATGCACCAGGAACGCCTATTGAGGGAATCGTCTCGTTCCTAACAATGTGAAAATTCTCTCACACTGGAACCTTCTGAGGCACTCCTGATTTTATTTTCACGGGGTGCTCCTCTTATTTCTTAGTTTTTCCATTAAAAATAATACACGAATATTATAGAAAATTTAGACTACATGCAGAGGTAGAAAGAACAAATTGCCCCTCACTACCTAAAGGTAATCACTGCTTACATTTCTGGATGTTTTCCAGGTCTGTTTTTTCTATACATGTTTCATTTCTCTTTTAAAATTTTACATGATGTCATCATCATAATACTTATATGCAATGTTATGTAAGCTTTCTCATTTGCATTTTATCACAGTTTTCATTGTATTTATGGTCTTCTTAAGCACTACATCAGTAATTGCATGCTATTCAACCTGTAGTGGGTTCCATCATGTTGGTCATTGAAAGCTATTTCCAATTGATCATCAGAATTAGCGTTTTTGTGCATGAATCTTTTTGCTCCATTCGGGGAAAGTTTTCCAAGACTAGATGCCAAGAAATACCTATTGATTATCCAGCCACATGTAGGTCTTTTTCATAAATGTATAGCAAATAGAAATTGTTAACTTGAGTGTAAGATATGAAATACACGCACGTCCGACTATTAAGATATCATATTTAATCTTTAGGAAGAAGCCAATATGCTTATTTAAATATAGGTGTTGAAGGCAATGGCATAGAATTAAAAAGACTGTGTTATTGAACACTCCCAGTTGTAGCTTTCTCTGGAAGGGCTAGTATCTGAGCCGGACCAACATAGGAATTTAAATTTATTAGTTCTTCAGCTTTGATTAGACTATAAACGCAGTGGTTGAAGGAGGAAGCTATGAAAAAATCATCTCATTAGAAAAATTACAAACGCATTAACCCCCAAAAGTTGATTTTCCTGGGCAGTAGTAAAAATGGCTACTCACAGCATTTGTAATGTTTGCAGAGGAGGAACGCAGATAACGTGTCCTTTTACTTAAACCTTCATACTGGCCTAAAGGGGAATCTTATTCAATTGGGCCAATCAATTCCTGGCTTCAAATGCTGAAAGTAGATGGAACAAAATTTACATGACAAAAATTGTCAATGAATGGACCATTCAGAATTTCGCTGTGAGAGAGAGAATTTCACTGTCATCTCACCATGGCAACTCAAATCTCTGCCTCTTTTGAAACCCCCGAGAAGATGGTAATGTCATCCCCATACTGCCTGAAAACCTAAAGTATATGATGGCACCTGAGATTGTACAGAAAGAAACAGCTCACAACCTCATACCCTGAATTCTAGTAGGGAATTTGAATAAAATTAGAAAATTAAATGTAAAATTCCCAGAAGATAAAATGTAGCATAATCTATTTTCTGATCTCCCTTTAACTAATTCATCCGTAAGTTGGTATTTCCACCAGCCGTGTTTCTGTGAGCTTCAGAAACAGACCTGTGTGCACATCACCATTGGCAGCAAAAGAAATCCTCTCATTAACGCTAAACAGAAAAAGCCCACAGGACTCCGAGCTCACTTGTATCAGAGAGGGAGCTGTTCAGTGTTTTCAACTCAGCTTGACTGGGGGATGTTTTTGTGTGGTCACCCTACCGGATTTTTGCTTGTGTACAGCCTTTGTTTCCAGTGTAGCTCATGAAAATGGCACACGTGTCGAACATATCTCTGATCCAAGGTGCTACATCCTCGTGTGGGAACGAACGGTGTCCGTGCCCTCGTGGGCTGAGAATCCCGCAGCCTGGTGTGAATGGAGGTGTTAATGGCTTAAACAGCGGGGGGAGGGCGGGGGGATTGTTGTATGTTGCTTCTGTCATTCTGTTGAGAGTGAAAAAATAAAATTCCTTAAAGTTCAGTCCAATTCATTGTGTAGAGATTTCATTCCTAGTGTTACATGAGCTGACACCTCTGAGCAGGTTGCTAGAACATTCTGGTTGAATACAAGCAGAAGTACTCACCCCATGGTTCTTGTTCTAGTCAGCATGGCCAGTTTGGATCCTGTGGCCCACTTTTATCCCCCCGCATCTCCCTCTTCCCCACACCCAGCTGTAGCACGAGGGTCCCCAGCTCCACCTGCTCAGAGCTGCCTGTGTGTCAGCAGGTGTTTCTGAGGGCTCACAGACGGGGGCTCACAAACAGGGGCTCACAGATGTGGGCTCATGGATGGGGCTCACAGATGGGGCTCATAGACATGGATTCATGGACGGAACTCATAGACGTGGGCTCACAGATGGGGGCTCATGGATGGGGCTCACAGATGGGGCTCATAGACATGGATTCATGGACGGAACTCATAGACGTGGGCTCACAGATGGGCTCACAGCCGGGGACTCACAGATGGGGGCTCAAGATGGGGCTCAGGCTCCGTCCTGGAGCCAGCATGGATGTCCACTGCTCACAAATGGATGGTGGAGACTCTGGTCCTTGTGAGGTGTGCTCTCCTTTCTGCAGGCACTGTCCCCTTGAATGTTCCTGGGTCCTCCTGCTCCCAGTCCATATTTGTTCCAGGAAAAATTGAGGATATGTGTCTGTTCCTAAACTGCAGCTTCCTGGTCCACCTGGGACTGAAGTGTGTTGTTGTCATGGAGACCATTGCTGTCTGCAGCCTCTGTCTCAAAAATAAAAGGCTCAGTTGGGCCCTAAGTCTGAGCAGGAACTGGATATCAAAGACACACACGCTGCCAGCCTCCTGGACCTCCCAGGCCAGTCCCGGGGGATGAGAAGAAAACTTTGGTGGGAAAACGAACCCTGCACAGCCTGCCTGCCCTCCCCCCTCATCAGGCCTGAGCAATCATCTCCAAAGCGCCGTTCATTGAGCAGGAGCCAGTTGGGGTGTGAGGGTGCACATACACATTTACAGCATGGATTTTTTAAATCAGTTTTTCCCCAGTCTTGTTTGACAGGAAGAAATTTCCCTCTTTGTTCTACATGTACAACGTGCTGCGGTTTAGTGCCGAGTATGAGCACTTCCGTGGGAATGAGAATGGTTTGAAATACATGAGAGGACCCGGCAGCCTCTGCTCTGCACCTTAGAATCTGTTGAGTAGATGAAGAAATGAATTGGCGTGAGGTGGGAGGCCAGATGCAGGGGAAGGTGGGAGTGCAGATTAGGAGACGCCTGGGTGGGGTGGAAGGAGGAGAGACATGCCTGGGGACACTTGTCCTTGCTGGGCAGAAAGATGGGACCGTGGTTTCTCCTGAGTTCCTCTTAAGGAGACCTGTCTGGTACTCGTAGGGTGGAAATGCCCTGGGAAGAGAGCAAGACACAGGTGGTTGGAGATGTCGCTTGCTGTGGGCGTCAGGTGGTGGTGAGAGGGAGCAGTTGACATTGTTGAGGAAAAATTGGGAGGATTTAGTGATGGGGGTGGGGGAGACAGCACAACAGGACAGGCTAGAGGGGTATGTTAAGAAGAGTGTTCTGGGTGACCCCTCCCTAGGATGGTGCCAACCTCCAGAAAGGAAATCTACATTCATATCACCAGAGCACACGGGACCTTCTAGAACACAGGCTTGCCTGTGCAACACCCACGGCCTCCCTCTGGTCACCCTGGACTGCAATAGTTTCCTGCAAACACACGCGTCCATCCAAGCTCCCACCTTTCTCATGGATTCTCGACACTGCTCTGGGAGTGAACCTCCTGGAACTCAGATTGGAGGCAGCACCCCTGCTCACAAGCCTTCTGTGGCTCCCTGTGCACCAGCCCCGCCTCCCTCCTGACAGGGAGACACAAGCATGGGCAGCCTGGGCCTCACTCACCTCTGCAGATGCATCGTGTGCCCCCCTGCCTGCCACCCCCACCCTCCCGGCTCCCAGACTTCAGTGACAGCCTCCTGGGTGGCCTTCCTATCCTGAGCTGTGTCCTCCTCTGGACACTTCCTTCCACCGCTGGCCCAGCACTTTGTGCCTGGGAGACCAGACTGCTTGTGCCGCTGGCCCTTCCTCCTGACCGCTCCTCTCTTCCGTTAGAGGATGTTCTAATAGGAGGCGGAAGAGTGCCAGAGCTCAGAACTACGGGACAGGTTTCGTCACTGTTTGCTGGCTGTGTGGCTTTGAGAAGGTTACACAAACTCTCTGCGGCTTGATTTCCTTACCTGTGAAGTGACATTTCTTCCTCAGAGGGTTTAGTGAGATGACATGAGAAGGTCTAAGGTCACAGCCTGACCCCTTGGAACTGCTCAGGGACTGTTAGCTCTCCCGACTGCCACCATTCTCAGCTACTGCCTCTGGCCAATGTCTCCTCCACCTGTATTTCTGGAACTCTCTTATCCCACCATCAGGGCTGGATTTGGGAATCACCTCCTCCAGAAAGCCCGCCTTGAGCCAGAGCAGCCCCTGGCAGAGCTGTCCTATGAAGCCTTCCAGACTCTTCCACTCATGGCCTGTGTAGGAGACAGAAGAATCTGTGGGGCACCTGGGTATTGGAGGGAGCTTTCTTTTGGCCATAGGCCCTGGCCAGGCCCCACCTAGCAGCTTAGCACCCTGACACAGCTGTGACCCATTCCTTGTCCGGCAGTTGTGGTTACTAATTCCCACCGTGGACTGTTTATGGGTCTCCCTCCTTCACTTTTGAGAAAAGAGACGTCGACAGGTTTGTTTACTCACTGTGCCTATACAGTGCCGGGCCAACTGCATGAGCTCAGTGAGACACGTGTGTGGTTGAACCAAGCTGTTCATTCTTTAAGGAGCTCTGCGGTAGCCTCATGCGTGCTGTCCCTCTCCCTTCTTGCCTGGTTAAAACACTGCTCAGCCCTAATTAAGCCCCTACTTTCCTTGCCCCCCATCCGTAGGCAGAGCCCACCAGGAATTCTCCATTTGAGGATGTGCCCCAACACATGAGAATGGGCCCCAATATGTAGACTTAACTGCAGCCCTTTGTAGCCTATCCACAAGGTCATGGTCATTGTTTAGGGGTCTTACATTATGTTTCTCCAGAGAAGCACAACCAGATTTACTTGAGGAATTGGTTCACGTGATTATGGAGGCTGAGAAGTCTCATGAGCTGCTGTCTGTGAGCTGCAGACCCCAGAAAGCCAGTAGTGTGATTCCAGTCTCAGCTTAAGGGCCTGAGACCCAGAACGGATAGTGTAAGCCCCAGTGTGAGAGCAGGTAGAAATTGATGTCTCAGCTCACACGGTTAGATTGAGATAGAGAATTACCTCCCTCCCACCCCTGGCCTTTTCGTTCCATTCAGGCTCTCAGTGGACTGCCTGGTGCCTGCCCACCCACCCTGGGAAGGGAAATCTGCTTCCTTGAGTCCACCGGTTCAAGAGCTAGTCTCATCCCTGAGCCCTCATGGACACACTCAGAGATGATGGTTAACCAGACATCTGTGGGCCCTGTGATCCAGTCAAGTTGACCTGTAAAGTAAACCATCACAGGTGTGTCCCTTTCCTCACTCCTCTTACTTACAGAACAAAGACCTGGACTTTTGTATTGATTCAACAGTTTGTGCATTCAGACATAAACTGTGTGCCATAGTAGGCTTAGATGAACTAATGACATTGCAATCCCAGGGAAAGGTGGGGCCTAGGTGGTAGCAGTTGTGTGCCACAGGCTATAATGCGGGCTTTGCTACCAGGCATCAGGGAAGCAGGTATGAGGGGCTCTCAACCTACCTATGGGGAGGCTGGAGGGTGGGTGAGGAATCCCAGGACCTAGGTAAACATAAATAGGATGTATAAGGAGGGTCATAGTTGAGGTTGCAGTTGAGGAGGATCATACATGTGGGCTGGAGATTGAGAGCACAGGTTTGAACTGGTGTGACTGGGCTCACATTCCGGCCCTGAAATGTGCCCAGAGCCCTGCCTGGAATGTAGTCCCTATTCTCACAATGCCAGTTATCAGAGCCACGGTTGCTTATTAACTTCTTTTAAAGTCTATGTTCTGGCCAAAATGGTTCACAGCTATCCTGTGAAATCTGCTGTCACATGTGAAGGATGATTTGGCTAGAGAAAGTGGAAACACGTCAGCTGCCTTCAGGGGGCTGTGCCTGTAGTATAACACCCCAAGGGGGCTTCCGACAGGGGCTCAGGGACCCTATGGGATGAGTGATTGAGGCTGATCTTCCTTCTCAACCCACCCCAAAGTGCATTCTTTCCATAATAATTTTGTTTTTCCTCTTAGAAATAAACAACAAAGCCACGGGTCCCTAAATTAAGAGTTTTAATAGAGCTATTTTTCTCTTTATGAGGCAGGGAAATAGAGTCTGTGTGAAAAAAAGGGAGATTACATTTGCTCATTTTGCCTTATTGCTTTTAAGTAAGCATGGAAGAACAAGTAATGCTCCCAAGGGTGTGGCCTCTCTCTGTTAGGAGAGGTAGTTCCCTGGCGCGGTGGGAGGTGGCCGGGGATTTCCGTCCTGTTTCCTGCAACGGTCAGCCCACCCCAACCTGCCTCCTTTCTCTCCTCTTTGTCTCCTGTTTTCATTGCTGCACTGGCAAATGGCTGTGATGCTTAGCTGCTTCCTTTCCAGAAGTGAGTGGAGAATAAAAAAAAAAAAAAAAAAAAACTGCCTTCTAGTCTGATGGCGAGGGCTTCATCCTCAATTTCACCCCTCCTGTCCCCTGGATAGACCTCCCAGTGGATGCAAAAGTGCCACAAAAAAGAAACCCCCCCCAGGGCTTTCTCTGCTTTGCCTTGAATGTGCTCGGCTGAAGCTGCAGCGCTCTTGCATTAGTCCAGAAATGGATGCCCCTGCAAGCCCCGCTGTCAGTTTCTTTCAGATGCATCCATCCGATGATTTATGGAGCTTTATTCTGAGCTGAGCGTCTTTGGTGACTCAGGACTGATATGTCTGGGAGTTCCTGGGCCCTGTGGGTCTCACCCCGGGGAGAGCCCGAGGGTGCCTGCAGAACGCCCATCCTTCTCCTCCCAGCCCTTTTAAAAGCTCATCAGAGTCCCAGGGCTTTGGCCCCACTGTCCTTTGGAAAGTCAGGAACTCTCATTCCAAGTGAGGGTCATTTCCAGGTCGGGGAACAATTTTCCTTCTCCTGCTGAGGGCTCTGCAGTTGCCGGTCCGGAATCCTGGATTTAGGCTCCTTTTTTTTTTATTAGCTTTCCTCTTCTGATCCTTCTATAATTAAGTGACACAGTTTCTCCCCCTGTTAAGATAAGGGACAGGAAGCTTTCATTTGCAGCTGGGAAGTGTATCCAACTTGAATGGCAGCACTTGTGAGTTTGGGGAGAGAGGACAAGTGCACGTTCATTGAGAGCCCCGCTCTGTTCCGCCTGATGCGCCCGCCCACACGAATCCCCCAGCAGTTCATGTTCTCAGAATGGAAACTGCTGGTGAGACGGACCATGAAACCCCCTGGGCTGAGTCTGCTCATTAGAAGAAGCAGAAGTCTGAACCCAATAATTATCCAGGCTCTCCCTGCTGGGAAAAGCTGACATTTGTCCCTGCCTGAATAAATGGAGGGAGAACACAGGCCTCTGGTCAGACACCAGTGGACTCCTCTTCTTGGTCATTTGGGTTCCTTTTAATTCACTTCTGTAAGTGTGGCAGGGAGGGAGGGAGAGATACTAAGTGACAAGTTCTGGCGATTTCTATCCTCCTCCCCGCTTCCCCTGGCTTCCTGGTGGCTGGAGCTCTTGCCTCAGTTCCTCACCTTCCTCTTTAGTGTGGGGATGAGCCTGGATTTGAGAGAATTTATCACCTGTGGGGAGGGGGGAGGAGGAGTAGTTCTTCCCTGTGTGTGATGTGTGTGCGTGAGTATGTGTGTGAGCATGTGTGTGCATGAGCGTGTGTGTGCATGAGTGTGTATGTGTGCGTGAACGTGTGTGTGTGCATGACCATGTGTGCATGAGCGTGTGTGTGCGTGAGTGTGTATGTGTGCGTGAACGTGTGTGAGTGTGTGTGCATGACCATGTGTGCATGAGCGTGTGTGTGCATGAGTGTGTATGTGTGCGTGAACGTGCGTGTGAGTGTGTGTGCATGACCATGTGTGCATGACCATATGTGCATGAGCGTGTGTGTGCATGAGTGTGTGCACACACAAACCCTGCCCTGCCCACTCTGCTCTCTGCTGTGGCCACAACAGACCTCCCTTACCTTCACAACCCTGGTTTCTCCTGTCTTCTTATCTCTTTCCAGCTTACTCTTGGCCAACAGTCCTTTACTTTCCATCCCAATGGAAATTCCCTCCATCTCCTCCCAAGTTGCAGACCTGTCTACAACTGGACTGGGAATTTTCAGATCCTTCCTGAAGCAAGGGAGTCTCTGCCCTTTGTCTTCTCTCAGGTCAAGCCCCTCCTTAGGTGCCTTGAACTCCATCCTCTCCATCCCTGTCAGGAACCTCATGAAATGGTCACCCCTCCCCTCCCTTCCTCCAACCTCATCCCTCTTCTCCACTTCTCATCATAAGCATTTCCATTTGTTCAGACCTGTTCTATTTCACAGTGTAGAAGCTGGGCCCCACATCTTTGCACTACTGCTTCTGTCTTGTACCTCACAGCCTGAATTTTTCCAAGCATTGCTCCGTGCCCAGGGCTTCCCTTCACTCTCCACCAAGCTCCTCTTTGTAAGCGCACAGGTGATGTTGATGTCTGTATACCTGGAGCATTCTCCAGTTTTCCCCTTTCCCCACACTGCAGCAGATTTGACACTGCTGACAACTCCTTTCCTCCAGATGCCCTCTTCTCTTGGCTTTCTTTGGGTCCATCTCAAGGTCCATGGGTGAGTTTTTTCCACATCTCTAACTGCAACTTCCCCAGTGCCCTTTGTAACCCTTTCTACTCTGTCTACTAGGCATCTGTTTTTCCTTGGGGTCTGTCCTAGGCTCTCTCCTGTACCTCCTGGGTCAGCTCCTTCACCCTCCTTACGGTCTAGAAAGAGTCTGTTGATGTCCAGATTCATAACTCCAGCTCAGGCTTCTGATCTGGGCTCCCTCTCTGCTGACCAGCTGCCCTCTTGCCTCTCAGCCTGCACTCTGCAGTGTTTAATGTTTCTACCATCCAGAAACTGTGGCATCACCTTCGGCACCCTCTTACCCCTCGCTTCACAGCGCTCGTGATTATATCCACTACATACCTCCTACATCTAACCACTTCTCTGCTTCCCTACTGCTGCTGCTGTCCTGGTCTGGTTTGGACAGTCCTCACTGTCCACTATCCACTGAACCACAGTGATAGACTCTGATGCTTCTTTTCTGATCTACTCCTGCTCTCTCCTGCCTCTTCTCCACATTTAGACCAAAAGTCATCTCTTTAAATGAAAATCTGATCATGGAAGACTCTAGTTTAAAACCCTTCAATAGCTTCCCATTGTTCTTGGACTGATGGTCAAGGTTGTTACCAGAATCTATAAGGCTGCGCAAGCTCTAGCCCTACTGACCTTTCTAGCCTGTGTGATAGCTATTCTCTTTCTCTGTACCCTGACTTTCAGTTCCTCACGGGACGCTAGTGAGAGGGAAAGGGATGCTAAAGTGATTAATCTGGAGCAACGGGCATAAAACAGGACCAGCCTGGGCAAGCTGTGTGGTCCCCTCCCCCGGCGGTGGGATCTGCTCCAGAGACTTCACTTCCTCTTCTCCTCCTGCCTGGGCCCCTCTTGCCTCTCTCCTTGGCCTCATGAATTCTGAATCACCTTTGGGTCCATCTCAAGATCCACGTGTCCAGAGACGTGGTCCCCTGCGATGCCCTTTGCAGCTCTTCCTCTGTTTCCTTCCACACGGCCCTTGACCCCTCTTTGCAGATTCTTCAACCTTGTCATTTTGTGTCTATTTATGAGATTCTTTAAGATTTATCTTCCCCACTAAAGTGTAAGCTCCCTGAAGTCAGGAACCATGTCCAGCTTTGCTTACAACTGCGTTTCCAGCTCAGGGCCTGGCACAGAATTACTCAACATTGCTCAGTAGGGGAGTCGATGGAAGAAGCTGATAATTATTGGGGGATAATTATCCACCAGCTTTTTATGTTTCTTCACATCTTGTGAACAGAGACACAGACTGCCTTTGTTTCTACTTACCTATTCAAGGATTTTATACAATGAAAAGCCTTGGAAGATAGGGATAATGTCTACCTTCCGAACAGAGGATGGACGTGCCAGCTCTCCAATATAATAAAAGTAATGTCTTCCTCTAAGAAAAGTGCAGGCATGCTTACTGCCCATTGTTCACCTGATAAATTATTCAAGAGCTCGACGTGTTCTTCTGCTGTAACACAACTGACTGTATTTGTAGATAGAAGACGGCTCTTTTCACATTACTCTGTGGGAATTGTGGCTCAAGTGACCAGCACAGAAATGGCTGTAGCTCTGGCTCCTGCTGTGAGTAACAAAATGTCTTTTCGTCTCTGACACGGGAATCTTGTGTCTTCTGTCAGCACCCATGCCAGTTCCACGTTGGGTGAAAACTCAGACCCTTCACAGTTTTTGACATTAATTAGAATAATTACATTTTGTTCATTCTATGTATTTCTTATGCTAGTATCAAGACATGCAGAAATGGAATCGGTGAATGTCCTGGTTACGACTTACAGTTTTTCTTTGCGCATAGACCAACTGCATCCCTGGGGTCACCCCTGCATAATAATCTAAAGTGAGCATCTGGACCATATCTCTTACTTACTCTCTTTTTGGTATGTTCTCTTTTTTCTCCTTCTAATTTTGTCATTTTTTTCTCCTTATGTCTTTAATCTATTTTCAATTCCTTTTCAAACAATTATACTCATATCTCCCTTGTACTCATTTCTTGCTTAATTTTATCAAAGACTCTTAAAGAGGAAAAATATTCAAGGTTTAGTAAAGTATAGACGACAAGGCCCTGGATCAGAGGTTACAAGGTCTAACTTTTAGATGTCTTTAGTTACGTGAAGTTGGGCAGGTCACAAAACTCTACTTTCTTCATCTGACCCATCCATTCCTTTACTCAGCCATTCAATCATCATGTATTGAATTATTTGTAATAAGTGACATCACTGCTACCTTGGAAAATAACTCGGTCTAATGAGGAAGATAGACAAACTCAAGATGTGGATGCCACCTGGAGCGCACAGTAATGAAGGGAATCCCAGAGAGTGGATGCAGGCCCCGGAGTGGACACAGAAGAAGAACAGATCAGAGGGAGTTGTGCAAGGGAGCCGGGTCTGAGCCTCGTCCGGTAGGGCAAAGGAACTTGGCCATGAAGAAAATGACACAGAGAGTTTTACTCAAAGGAAGGAGAAACTCCCCTATAATACTCGTTGAGCTCTTCCTCTTTGCCTTCCTTGCTAACCAGGCTTTGCTTCTGCTCCCAACAGCCCCAAACCTACAGTGGAGCCCCTTGGGGAGAGTCTTTACCAAGTGTGCCTGGTGGGAGGCAGTGGAGAGCTGAGGCCTCTGCCTCCACTGGGCAATCTGGACACAAAGAGAACCACGTGAGGGTGCCTGCAGACACATCGTGGACATACATGGACATACGCGTGTTCAGAACAGGGCTCGGCACACGGAAACCATCCAAGTGGTTAGAAATTATTTGTGGCCATCGTGGACATACGCGTGTTCAGAACAGGGCTCGGCACACGGAAACCATCCAAGTGGTTAGAAATTATTTGTGGCCATCGTGGACATACGCGTGTTCAGAACAGGGCTCGGCACACGGAAACCATCCAAGTGGTTAGAAATTATTTGTGGCCATCGTGGACATACGCGTGTTCAGAACAGGGCTCGGCACACGGAAACCATCCAAGTGGTTAGAAATTATTTGTGGCCATCGTGGACATACGCGTGTTCAGAACAGGGCTCGGCACACCATCCAAGTGGTTGGAAATTATTTGTGTACTTTCTCTTTTGCCTCTTTGAGAACATGGTATCTTCCTTGGTTGATGAATGATCTCCATCTGGCTGGAAGTGGACGAGAAGGGAGTGGACACTAGAAATATCTCAGAAGTAGCCAGGAAGGCCAAAAGGATTTTGTTTCTCTTGGGCAAAATAGGATTCTGCAGCAGGAGGTTAGCTTTGAAGCACAAGATGTTGTCTTGAGGTAGAATTACAAGGTCTTTACTGCCCTATCTTGAAGTTTCTTCCGTCAACACTTTGACAGTCTTTGGAAGGAAGACAAAGGCAACTCGGTGCTTCTCATGAGAAAAAGCAGGGCCGCCATCTTTGTTTACATCCACGTGAGAAAACTAAGAGTTTAATTGTCCCATTAATTAGGGCATGGCTACTCCACCAAGAAACCTGCAGGGGGACTGAGATTTTTTTTAACCCCCAAATGACCCCTCCTCCATACTTTTAAAAAGCATATGTTTGGGTAATAGCCATATATTACCAAGTTAAAAATAATTTAATGCTTTTATACACTTAGAGAAGTGTAAAGTAGTACCAAAACTCTGAACACATCTCAGAAGCATTTAGAATATTTAGAAAAGTCTTCAAAGTGAATGCAATGGTTGGACCCACAAACACGTCCACTGATTTACATTTTAACAGGAAAGTATGTTGTCTGACGATTATCTGGATTCCAGCCATCCAATAAAGCTGTCTCACTTCCAAGGGTTAGTCTTGGCTACTCCAATTGTAAAAGTCTGAAAATTATCCTTAAAATGGAAATTATTCAGTTCTTTAGTTTTTTTGCTCCTAAATGATGTTTCTTTGCTGGTTGTGAAAGTGGAAACAGACAGATTTGCCCCAGGTCTGAGCACCTGGAGCTGAGCGCCAGAAAGAGCCGATTCTTTCTTCTTCAAAGAAAAATGTCGTGGTGCTGTAGTGCACTTGGAAGACCAAGAGATGGTCTCTATTAAACATCAAATAATTCTTCTGGGCTTGAAATTTGAAACTCAATTAAAAAAATAACTTTGAGGTATTGGACTTTTTAAAAATAGGTTTATAATAAACAGTGGTAATACTTGTCCCACCCCGTTCTAACTAGAAGCTAACTGAGGGTACCACTTGGAAGTCTTTTGTCTGTTTGTTCTGACTTTGAAACTTTTGTGTTAACAATAGAGTCATCCTGCTCTTTCTTGGTTGTTTAAACTCGTGTGACTTCCTATCGTGGGAGGATGGAGAGTCACGTCTCTTATGCCCTCTCCCCACCACAGCAACACAGTATTTCCTTCCGTGGCTGTCACTAGCGCTCTGTGAAAAACGTTTTACTCTCTGCTTTTAGAGTTCATGTCAGATTTTTCTCTCCTGCTGCCCAGGATGTTCCAGTTATGTGACTCGTCTAGCCCATGAGCTGAAGGCAGAGCATTAATCGCCGGCGTGAAGCCTTCCCAGCCTCTTTCTGCCTGGCATTGCTGGCTGCCCAGGTTCAAGGAGGCAGCTGTGTGGGATGTCAGCAGGATGGTGGGACAGGCAGCTCTGGGCCCCCTGCCCCAGCATACACTCTGATTCAACACTGATATGACGGCCGAGTCCCTTTGTGAGAAATCCAGAAACCGATCAGGAGGTCCCTGACCCCAGAAGAACATGAGATGAACCCCATGGACGTCAGCAGGAAAATCGGGGGTGGCTCTCGGCCTTATCCCTTCAGCACGTGCCCTCCTCCACCCACCACTGCGGCCATGCCTGCTCTCCTCTGGGAGGCCTGGGGGTTACCTTGCCCTGCCCACCACAGGCAATACCTGACCTTGCAACCAGGGGGACCGGGCACCCAGCCTGCCACGGCCGCCAAGCCGTGTGCCACAGGCCCATAGGCAGAAAGCAGCATGGTGGCTGCTGGGTACTCAGTGGGGCAAGGAGAAGGGAGTCACTGGGTATAGTGTTTCAGCCCTGTAAGATGAATGGCTCCGGAGATCCACTGTGCTAAAATGTGTTTGTAGTTAACAAAACCATATCATATACAAGCAGTCCCAGGTTACAAACAAGACAGGTGCTGTAGGTTTGTTACTAAGCTGACTTGTATGTAAGCAGGAACATATACACTGATCTATTACCTGTAACAGCCCCATTTGTAAGCGCAAGTTTTTCGTAAATTGGATGTCTGTAACTCGTGGACGGCCTGTGCTTACAATTTGTGAAGAGGGTAGATCTCTTGTGTGTTATTCACAACATTCACAAGAGCAGTAGTCATAAAATGATGGCTGCCCTATCACCCTGCGTCATGCTGTGACTACGACCAGCAGAACTTCATTGTCAGCCCCTGTCGGCTACATAGTACATGCAAAAGGTAAAACGTTAAAAATTGGGGAGGCACCTGTGCCTTAAAAGAGTAGGGCGCCGGTCCCATATACCAGAGGTGGCGGGTTCAAACCAGCCCCGGCCAAAAGCTGCAAAAAAAAAAAATGTTACCAATGTGATGAAAATGTGTCAAACTGTTTATAAAACCAGTGTATTGTGCCCCATGATCACACACACACACACAAAAAAAAAAATGTTAAAAATTGTTTTAAGTTGCTGCAACTTTGGGAATTTTGGTTGCCACATTATAACCAAGACTTTCCTAATGGATAGACATTTCTTGAACAAATGCCTATTTTTCCTGGAAATAATGCCTCGTTTAAAAAACTTGCTTTTTGTACCGATCAGAAATTCAACTCCGAACTCTTCACCAGAAATATACATCTCTTCTTAGATCCTTTATAATTTCATCTTTTCTTTGGAACCCTCCATCCAAGGACTGCCCTCCAGCCTTCTGCACCACTTTCTTCCTGGAGATCCCTTCTATACCAAGGAGCATGAATTCCCTGGTTTCTGCAACTCAAGTTGGCAAAGATTGTTACTTACCTTTCTGAAGTCTATTCTCCCAGCTAATAGATGATATTTCCCAGCTTCCCTCATGGTAACTTAGCTCTGCAACTTTTTTCTGGCCAGTGAGCTGTAAGCAGTAATGTTGTGTGTGCCCTTTGGAAAGTGTCCTTAAGTGCGTGGGCTCAGCCTTCTTAGTCCTTTCCTACACCAGGGTTTCTCAACCTGGGCACTATGACATTTTGGAACAGACAATTATTTCTCACGGACACCTGTCCTGTGCATTATAATATGTTCAGCAGCATCTCCGGCTTCTACCTGTCAGATGCTGGCAGAACCCTCTCCCCTAGTTGTGACAATTGAAAGTGTCTTCAGACATTGCCAAATGTCCCCTGGTGGGCAAAATCACCCCAGGTGGGAGCCATTATTCTGTGCCGGTGACCATCAACCTTGAATGTGAGTCAGAATCCTCAGGGGAACTTGTGGAAACACAGATGGCTGGGTCTTCTTCCTGGAGTCCCTGATTTAGTAGGTGTGGGAGAGGGCTTGAGAACTCGCATTTTCCTTAAGTTCCCAGGAGGCGCTGAAGCTGCTGGTCTGGGGATTGCTTTGTGAGCATTGCTGATCTGCATGACTTCCCTTTGCAGATAACCTGTCCTTTCTGTACAATAACTGTGATGACAGCATTGAACGTGGAAAGCTCATGACTATAGGCCAGTGTTTTTCAACCTTTTTTTTTTTTTTTTTTTTATCTCACAGCACACTTGAACCTATAGTTAAACTTCCAGATCACACTTAGATTATGTTGATCAAAAAAAGAGTAGGAAAGAGAATATGCCTACCGTGCTTTGGCCTTCTTTTGAAAATAATTTAATTAACGATCTTTAAAAGTTTTCATGGCACTCTGGTGTGGTTGAAAATTGCTGCTAGGCTATCAGGATAACCTTGAAAGTGAAGTTCAGGAGCTCAGAAATCGTGGTATTAAGAGACATTGAAAGGCAGCTGCAAAGTGTGTGGTTTACAGATCAGAGGAGATTTGGTTGACATTTCCTCTGACTTTGGTGTTGTTTCTCAATATTACTGATAGAGATGACCAAAATGAAAATAAATAATCTCAAGAAAAATGGTAAAGAGGATAGCGATGAATCTCATTGGTCTGTGGCGCACACCCACCCATCTCTACTTAGTGTTTTTTCTATTGCTCTTCTGAGGCTTTCTGTGGTGAATTCCATATAAATTACCAGGGGCTATTTTTAAAAATCTACACAATCTTCTCCACATAGAGGCACATAATTCTTAATCTTTTAACTAAATAATCTGTGTTGAAACAGCAGAAAACTACAGGAATTAATTCTGCACACACTTTTGCAGATTGGTGAGAGAATAATAAAAGAAATCAGCCTGGCCCACATTTCAATGGATGGCTTGTATTTAATCTTCTGGGTTTACAGACATGACAGCGGTCTGCAGAGGCATTTTGAGACTATCGTTTTTTAGCACTCATCGGTGCCTACCCTGCAGGCCTGGTGCCCGTGTTTAATCGTAGCCAAGAGAATCTGAGAAATAAAAAGATCTATCCCCACACCAGAGAGTTACAACCAAAATCAATAGCCCTGTGCTGGCAACATTATTTTACTGTTGTCTCTTTAATCTCCTCGACTCTTTTGCAATTACTTTTCTTACTGCTGCTCATTTAATGAGACCATGGAGTTGGGATCCAGATGATGCCATTAGTTAAATCTGAAAGGCTCTAATGGAATTGAGTTCAAAGCAGATTAAAAAGTAATGGATTACAAATTTTGGTGGTCATGACCTAATAGAACACAGCTCTGTGTACCTGTCACACACTAGAAATTAGTGCAGGCCTCAAGTGGGAAGACACGGACTAAAGTTCAAGAGAACTCACTCATACGTTCAACAAATATTTGATTGTCTTCCTGCCTGGGTGCTTCAGTGTGACATGGACAAGACAGCCAGGGGCCTGCCCCATGGAGCTTGTGGTCCACCAGAGGAGAAAGACAGTGTCCAGCACACAGACAAGCTCAGTAAGCATCTGTGTAAGTGTGGGGAAGGGAGGAAGCAGACAGCGGTGTGGGGGGAGAGGACAGAGTTAGCCAGGCAGGTGTGTGATGGCGTCAGAAGAAGCTCTCTGAGGAGACGCTGGTTAAGCCACTACCGGACTGCTGGGAAGGAGTTGACTTTGGGGAGAGCGAGAGGGATTATGTTAATGGTGTCAAAGTATAAAGCAGGTGCAAAAGCCTTGGGACCAAAGTCATCTGGTGTTTGCAAGAAACAAAAGGACACCTGGTGATGGAAGGAGGATGGCCTGAGCTGAGGCTGGGAGTGGCCAGAAACTGCTGGGTCCAGAGTTGCCGTTGAGTGGGCCTGGTGGGGACTGAGACCCTGAGATTATCAAGGGGCTTTAAATACACCCTTATGCCAAAGTGCTGATGAATAAGACTCGTGGGAAGAAAGTCTTTTGGCTCAGCCAGGCAAACCCTCATGGAAGCATCATATTCAGTCAGTGTGAGGTCATCTGAAGCATGATTTTGTCCCTTTGTGAAGAGAGCAGGCAAAAACCGAGGCCATATTTTGGTTAATGAAGTTGCCTTATGTAGTGGCAATAATTTAAGTTTTGCATCCCTGCCCTTTCTAGAGGGCACGGCTGTTGCATCCGAGGCCCCTCTTCTCCTCATTGGTAACTGTGCCCTGCCTACCTTTGAAGAACGTCACTGTGTCCCATCATGTCTGTTGGCAAACAGCTGTTGTCCTCTTCCTAGGGTTTCTGCTCTTTCTTCCTAGGCTGAGGCACTTTCACTATCAGTGGGTGAGTTTACATGCCTTGAGGCCAAGTTCCAAGAGACACATGACCTGCCAGGCACTGGGCGTAAGAGGGGAAAGCAAACCACCAATGTCCCCACCATCTCTAGGAAATCCTTCAGCCCCTCTCCAAATGCTTACGGGGATTTATGCTTCCTTCGTGAGCACTTTCATTTGCCTCGTTTACAAAAGGTAAACTAGATTATTAGTTCATGTAAGATATTCTCTGGACCTATGGCCTTATGCATAGCAGGTGATAGAAATATTTATTGCATTGCATTCTTGCTAGTAGTTACTGTTTATTGAGCAGTTAATTTTCCAAATACTCATCAGAGGGTTTGTTTAATCCTTACATGGTAGCTAATTTGATGTGTCAATTTGGCTGGACTGTAGTACCCAGATATTTTGTCAAAAACTATTCTAGATGTTTCTGTGAAGGTATTTTTAAAATGAAGTTAACACTTAAATTAACAGATGTTGGGTAAAACAGACACCCCTTCCTTATGTGAGTTGGCCTCCACCAATCAGCTGAAGGCCAGAATAGAAAAAGACTGACCCCACCACCATTTCCCGCACAGGAAGGAATTCTGCCTGTAGATGCCTTTGCATCAAAAATGCAATTCTGAGTGTCCAACCCGCCAGTGCACTCTGCAGATCTTAGGGTTTCTGGTCTCTACAACTGCATGAATCAATTTCTTAAAGTAAATCTCTCTCTCTTTCTCTTTTCATCTTGTTGGCTCTTTGTCTAGACAACCATGACTAATAGCCTTTTGTGCCCGTTTTATAGATGAGGAAATTGAGGCTCTGGGGTGTTGAGTCCCACGTTGGAGGGCACACACCTGGTAAATGGTAGAGCCAAGGTCAGGTGTCTCGGAGCCATAACCTAGTGTGGCTTCCTATGCATGAAATCATTCTTATAAGAACGCAGTGGCCTGCATATTACACAAACTGTATTTCCTACAGAGCGTCTCACCTTTTTTTAATTTTTATTTATTTTTTATTAAATCATAGCTGTGTACATTAATGCAATCATGGGGTACAATGTGCTGGTTTTATATGCCATTTGAAATATTTTCATCAAACTGGTTAACATTGCCTTCACGGCATTTTCTTAGTTATTGTGTTCAGACATTTATACTCTATACTTTGCAAATTTAACATGTACCCTTGAAAAATGCACTGTAGGTGTGGTCCCACCAATTACCCTCCCTCCACCGATCCTCCCCTCTCCCCTCCCCTAATGTTGCATGACAGTCATCAATTATGTGAATACCCTGTTGTCCGGGTGACATGTGGAAGTGTCCTGTAGCAGAGAAGGTTGGCTAACAGGACGGTGTGTCCTAGATTTTTACTGCACTGCACTTACTTAGAATAATTAAGACTCTTGTATAAAATTCTTTTCTTTAAAGTCATAATTTCTAAAAAGAAAAATCTTGAAATACCCACACTATCCTAAACAGTCAACTGCAAGATCTTTAGGACCATGAATGGGAACCAAATAGGCAGCAGCTTAAAATTAACCATTTTGTTGAACACAAGATAACATCTGCTACCTCCAAGAGAATGAAATTAAGACAGAGAGAAATGAACAGCACACATGGAGTCCTGAGTCTCTTCATGTCTTCTGCAGTGGGCTAAAGTCCCCTGGTGAGATCTAAACTTCAAAAGTGGCCTCAGACTGGAACTTTGCCATAGGAAAAGTTGGCGGTAAACATTGACCCTGGGATCAATCATTTCTGTTTAAGTTACAGACTGCCCGATCAGAGACAGGCCAGGTCACACTTGATAAAGGCAGCTTTTCTCAGAAAGAAGAGCTGTCCCAAACTCACAGAAAGACAATCTCCCTGGCTCTGAATTACAATTATCCCTCCCAGGATGGAGAGGACGGCCGTGAAGATGTTGATTGTGTTGGCCCTGGGAATGAATGCCTGGTCGTGCTCGGGTAAGGTACCGGATGGGAGGCCCACGCCCTGACCCACGCAGAGCGTCCTGGCCCACGCGCCTTGTCTCACCCTGCCCCATGGTTGTGTCCAGGCTTCCCCGTGTATGACTACGACCCCTTCACCCTGAGGGAGGCCCTCAGCACCTCTGTGGCCAGGGTGAATTCCCAGTCGCTGAGTCCGTATCTGTTTCGGCCCGTCAGAAGCTCGTTAAAGAGAGTAAGTGCTGAATAAAGTCTTCGGTCCTCAACCTGCAGGAGCCTTTCTGTCTTCTCCTGTCAGTTTGTTACTCTTTAAAACATTTTTTTAGTTTAAAAAAGATCATAGCTAATTATCTCTTTCATGCTTTTTTTGGCAGATAGGATTTAACTACGATTTTGCCTGAGGCTCTCCCAGCTGCTCCGGCCGACCCTCCGGCCGTGTTCCTTCTGTCACCTTCTCCAACTTTTCCTGCCTTCTGTTTCCGCACTCGAAGTCTGCACGGCCGCCCCTGCGGTGTTTTGTTAAGAACGTCTCATTAGGAGGAAATAAGCCGCCTTTCAATCTCGGCAGTTCTTCCAGTACTCACTGGAACTAAATTCCGGCTTTAGAGCCCGAGAGATCACCTCCTTTTGTCAGTGTGGTGATACCAGGTGTCTGGTTTCCTGTCAGCCTTGGGGACTGAGGAAAGAGGAATTTTTCTTGGGCTTCCGAGGACTGCGTCTGACATGAGAAGTGGGTGTGGCAGGCGGCCGCCCCTTCCCGTTCCCCAGGGAACGCCAATGCCTGGTGGTTGTCCTAACAGGGCTCGTGTGGAAGTGGGAACAGAAAGACCCTCAAGCACATTCAGGGAAAGGTGGGAGGGAGA
The DNA here is from genome assembly GCF_027406575.1 of Nycticebus coucang. Classification (NCBI taxonomy): domain Eukaryota; kingdom Metazoa; phylum Chordata; class Mammalia; order Primates; family Lorisidae; genus Nycticebus; species Nycticebus coucang. Next base: position 130,861,625 of record NC_069786.1, read on the forward strand.
GGAGGTTCTAGAAAGTTAGGAGTCTTGGGAATGGAATCTCTGTGCTGTCCAAGTGGCATGGGAGGAAGAACAGAGGCACAGCCCAGAGTCGGGGTGGCCGGTGGCAGCGACTCTGTGCCGAGAGGAGGCGGCTGCACTTCCTCTCTGCCTGCTCCGCCTCCCTGGTGGCCTTGCAGCTCACACCTGGTAGGGTCCCTCTGCTGCTCCGTAGAACACATGGCTCCTGGTTTCCCAGCCTTAATCTCCAAATACAATATGTTCATCTTGATCTGCTTCAGAAACTGCCTCAGTTTCTCTTTCCCAAATTCCAACAGAATTAATGATCTTGTCCCAGGTTCGATCATAGATCACGAAGACTATAGGCTAATCTTTAGTTAGGTGCATATCCAAGAACCCAGCTGTCACACCCAGAGTAGGGTCACCAGGATCTGGGTGCTGTGGTGTGGGGACAGGGCAAGATAGCTGGGGTCAGCTGCCTCCCAGAGGCTGAGCTTCAGCTGGGACAGAACTGGCTGGGAATAAAAAGCCCCCTTCCCTGTGCACTGCTCCTGTGGCTCCCCAGTGCCAGTTCCACTGGCGTTTAATGAAATCCACCTGTGGCCTTGGGGAGCGATGTCTTCTTGCCAAGCTTGCAGATGAATGGTTTAAAGTTACTTGTAGTGTAGCTCTTGGTCACTACAGAAGAAAGTCAGTAGTTAATTAAATGAATAAGAGAATGTAGACAGACTCTAAGAGAACTGACTGCTGAGGCTGCAGATCTGACCGGTGGGGTGGACGGCTGTGAGACAGCCGCCTGGGCACGCACCAGTGCGTGCACCATCTCAGCACGGGCACTCAGACCCGAGCCCAGATGCACCTGCTCCTAAAAGCATATGTGGCAGGTTGGATTCTTCATGGGCACATCAGTGATGGATGCCCCTGTGTCTCCTCTCCCTGGAAGTCTGACTGTTCTTGCCTTTCTCAATCTTTCCTGATTATTCAAATTTATCAGTTAATCTACAGGCATTCCACCCATCCGTGAAAATTCTCCCTCTTCTCCCACTGAGGGGGAGACTTTCCTTCTTTGATTTCTCCTGGGGGCATTTTTTTCCTCGAGGGAGTATTTCATGCTTTGCTTTATGTAGTGTGTTTTAACCAAATCTTCTTCAGACACCTTGCGAATGGCTCCAGATAGATCAGTTTTCCTCTATCCAACAGACATGTGAGATCGCTAGCACTGAGGGTACAAACAATTCACAAAAGAGGAAATACAAAAGAGTGAGAAACATCTGGAAAAACATTCAGCCTCTGTAATAGAAAGAAAAAAATCAGAGTCAAAATAACAAGGTGAAAAGGTAAAAGAATAATAGGGGAAGAAGAAATCTCAAATACTATTGGAGAGTTTGTAATTGGGTAAAACCATTTTTGGAAAGCAATTTGGAAGTGTGTGTTTAGCATATTGATATGCATGTTAAATATTAAAATTAATAAGTACTTCTAACTTTCGATCACATAGTTTGTCTTCTAGGACTATGTGCCATGGGAGCAGGTGGTTTAGTTGTGCGTGCACACGTGTGTGCATTCTGAGGGAGAGGGAGGTGGATTTAGGGAGAAGGGGTGAGCCCTTCCACTGTATCCCTGACTCAGCATCACCGGGGTTTTAGATGTTCTGCTGTTCAGGGGCCGCAGTCAACAAACCGAATCCTAGCCACTGAGAGTGGGGCTCACGCTCTGAAATGCTCTTCAGGTCACTCTAAGTAGTGCACTGAGCCACTGGGTGCCGTCAGTGGACAGGGATGGAACACTCTTGCCATTGATTCCAATTACTTACCTCTTGGGCTCCAAGTTTGAGAAAGCATGGGAAAGGGTCGGTTCCATGACTTCAGTACTGATGTGCTTCACCCTCTACATTCGGCTCACTCAGAGAAGAGGGAGGAAAGGTGGGCACAGGCCCTGTGCTGGGGAACAGGAGCAGGAGACGATGGATGAGGCTGTGCCTTCACATACAGAACGGGGACTCTCCTGGAGAAGGGGGAGTAGGGGAGGGGATGCAATTAAATAAATATTCATGTTCTCTCTAGGCAGTGGAGAAAATATGGCTGTGGGGAAATAAGACTGGCCAGGGGTGGCAGTTCAGACAGGGTGGAGGTCCCCACTGAGGCTTCAGATTTGAGCTAAGGCTCGCTCAAGTGACCAGGCATCCAGCCATCAGAAGACCTTCCAAGGGAGAACTGGGGTACCACTGCTCAGAGCCAGTGAGACCGATCTGCAGGACAAAAGTGCTTGAGAGAGCTTCTGGCTAGTGTCAAGTGAGTCAGCCAGAGAAGTGGGCATGAGCAGGACGCATCTGAGTCATAAATGTAAGGCCATCCTTTCACAGAAACATCCCGAAGAATGTCTGGGCACCTTTGACTTAGCCAAAATTGATCACTACAATTGTCAAGTAGAAGTGTTATGGGTGTTTTATTACTTATTGGAAATTAAAAACAAAATAAGATCATTACAAAAAGTCAGAAAATTTGGCTCGACGCCTGTAGCTAAGTGATTAGGGCGCCAGCCACATACACCTAGGCTGGCAGGTTCAAATCCAGCCTGGGCCTCCCAAACAATGACCACTACAACCAAAAAAAATAGGCGGGTATTGTGGTAGGTGCCTGTCGTCACAGCTACTTGAGAGGCTGAGGCAAGAGAATCGCTTACACCCAAGAGCTGGAGGTTTCTGTGAGCTGTGACACCACTGCACTCTACCGAGGGTGACATAGTGAGACTCTGTCTCAAAAAAAAAAAAAAGTTAGAAATTACAAGAAAGCCAAAATTGTCCCTTTCTCTGAGAAGCTGTAAACTCATGGGAGGGTATCTTTTCAGAGCCTTTTCTCTTCATATGTAGTTATAAAATATTTTTTTAAAGAAAAGCAGAACCACACTGTAAATTCCCACACTTTGTTTCAATCATAATGCTGAGTTACGGATTCTTTATTCCAGGGCACTTAGGCTAGCCTACATTTTTCAAACAACCCAGAACAGAAATTTACTGGCTGAGAGTGAGTTCTCATGAAACAGCGAAAACGTTGGGTGTTTCTCCACATTCTCGAAAGAGTGTTTAATAGTGCTTCAAGATACAAAAGAGGTTGCATCTCATAGTTCAATAACATGATTTCAAAAGCCCCACATTTTCATCTTTGAAACTAACTTCGGTGTTGTCAGTTTGCATTCATCAAATCGCTTTCAGGCAAATTGCTGAAGCATGATTGGAGGCAGAGACTCCCAAGCAAAGGACTTCTTTCGATGGGAGATGTCTTGATTTTTTCTTTTCTTACGAGACTCAGATTTAATAGCAAGTATGTTAAAATTATAAATAAACGAGGTAGCAATTAATGGTGAGGTTGCGTTTTTATTCTTACCTCTTCTCAGAAAATTCTTCTTTTAATCAGCACACACCCTAAGCTGGGAGTTTGCCACATTTTTCTAAAACAGAATTTCCTACATGTGCGATTGTTCCTTCCCTGTGAGTGGTTTGTGGCCTCACTGGGTGGTCAGATGTGTGTGCACTGACTTCATTTTGCCACAGAGGAGCCCAGAGGGAAGCTGTGACATGCAGCCCAGGGGCATTGCTGGGCACTGGACATGTCCCCACCCTGGCCAGCTCCCACCACGGCCAGCTCCCCCACCAGCCTCCTGCTACCATGTTGCTTCTGCTCTAATCTGTTCACTTTGCAGTCGCCATGGTGGTTCAGACATACCTCTTAAAACCTTCTGATAGCCTCTCAGCACATTGAGATGAAATCTAAACACCTCCCCATGGCTACGGGACATAACTTGTCTGAAACTGCCCACCTCTCCAGCCTCGTGGAGTGCAGGTCTCCCTTTGTTCCTGTAGTTCCAGCCACGGGGTCACGCTTGTCCCTGCTCCTGGTATGGGCTCCACTGCTTCCTCACATGATGGGCCCCTTCCCATTCTTCAAGTCTCAGTGTAAATTTCCCTTCCTAGGGAGGATTTCTGGGCATTTTCTTTAAAGTAGCTTCTCGCCCTCCTTGTCCTGCTCCCTTGTTTTGCGTCTCTGCACAGCGCCATACCTGTCTGGAATGATCCTTCCTCGTTTTCTTTAACGTGTTTACTGTGTGGCATCCCCTCTGCAATCTGAGCTCGGGGGCCCCTTCCCTGCTCTGTCTCTGGTGCTGAGCACACAGTGAACCTGTGATGAATCATGGACCTCCCAGATTTTCAGGAAGTTTAGAAGGTTTCCCAATGTCCCACTCTTGTGCAAAAGAGCAGAAAATCATGTCAAGATCAGAACTGCTGAGGGGAAATCTGGGCTGGACGACTCTGTGTGCAGCAGGGACACATTGGCTTATTTCAGGAATTATTAAGAAATCATGGAGCGGTCTTTTAGGAAAATGACGCAAAAATATACGGAGTAGGTTCTTACTGTCTGTGGTAGTTACATTCTGTAAAGCCACCATGGATGAATGTGGAGTCATTGCTCTCAGGAGAAATAGAAGCTTAGGTATCTGTGGGCCTCAGGCCGTGTTTCTTCAGCCCATCAGTGCTGACCTTGTTTTAGTGAATTCCTGTTTGAAAATGATTAATTTACTATCCATTGTGGTTCATTAGCGTTGGACTCGTGGCCCACAGCACTGTGAGGTTCACGCCCGAACAAGGCTTCTCTAACATGTCTTTTCTCTGGGAGGCACATTGCAGCCTTCTCCCGCTTAACAACACTGGACAGCTCGTCAGCACCAGGCTTGGGGTCATCTTAAACACTAAAATCACCAAAAATGCAAAAACCCTGACACTAAGTAGACCACAGAGCACAGACCTGCTTGCAGTATGAGAGCCCAACTTGAAGGCAGATGCCTCCTTCTCTGACCTAAGTTGGGAACACGTGCTTAGGGGGACTCGAATTTTTCACCGCTCTTCACTTGCTCATCAATGATTACACAAGGGCTACAAGTGTTGATTTGGGGGTTACAAATACATTTTAGTGAGCTGGTGAATTAACTAGATGGAACCCATAAGTAATGAGGATCAATTGTCAATGTACATCACCAGAAGCGTTACTGGCCTTGGAGAGAGGGCACTTCCACTCTGATTCTGGTTCTGTCACCTAGGCATTATTTGACTTTGGCAAATCTCTTTTCCTCTTGTATTCAGAATGAAGGCACAGACCTCGGTGATTGCAAAGTTAATTTACAGCTTTCATAGGGATTTTGATATTTCTTTTGTCATTGGGCAGAGAGAATTGTTTCAAGTACTCTAAACTTTAGAAACATATCTGCCTCAAACTAACACTTTGCTTTTATGAAGGTTGAGGTTCTGGATGAGAACAATTTGATCATGAGTCTAGAGTTCAGCGTTCGAGAGACTACATGCAGGAAGGATTCTGGAGAAGACCCCTCCATGTGTGCCTTCCAGAGGAGCTACGGCATGGTAAGTGTGGTGGGAGAGGCCCCGGGTAGCGCTGCCTGGCTGGCATCTGGCCACAGCACCGCCTGTGTTCACACGGTGTCCCTGGTGGGGGCAGTGTCGTTCAGGGGTTGAGGACTTGCATTGTGGAGTCTGTGATCCTGAGTGATCCTGAGAGATTATTATACTTCACCCCTCATGCCTCAGTTTCCTGCTCTTTATATAGGAATGGATTTCCATCAGGAAGAGCGAATACAAAGAGGTCAACACCAAAGAAAAGATTGTAGACACATTTCAAATTCTGTTATAAATGAATATGAAGCACTGACACTATTCCTGGGACCCTGTTTTGTGGTTGACTGTTGAATGTCATCGGTCTCCTCTCCTGGCCAGGCTTTGTGAGACCAGGAACATGGCAGGTTAATTTTTGTGTACCTTGTGACACGCGTGGGCTGGGATCCCATCTGAACAGGGCAGTGCTACCAACCCCACATTAGTTTTCTACAGTGTTTGCATTCAGATGAACAAGCTCTCAGGGGTCTATTTCTTAAAAATGATTGCTTGCTGCTTGTTTGCTTATTTGTTTCATCAAACTTTTCACTGGAACTCTATTTTTTATTTTTTTTTTTTTGAGACAGAGTTTTACTTTGTCACCCTCAGTAGAGTGCCGTGGTGTCACAGCTCACAGCAGCCTCCAGCTCTTGGGCTTAGGCGATTCTCTTGCCTCAGCCTCCCAAGTAGCTGGGACTACAGGTGCCCACCACAACGCCCGGCTATTTTTTTTGTTGCAGTTTGGCCGGGGCCGGGTTTGAACCTGCCACCCTCAGTATATGGGGGCAGTGCCCTACTCACTGAGCCACAGGCATCCTCCCACTGTGACTCTGTTTTACAAAGGACCCAAACCAAAGTGTCATCTATATCTAATGACATCTGAGGGCAGAGGAGAGAGAGCAAAGTCCCACAGGGTTCTTTATAATTTCTCTCCACTTGAATGGGAACTGAGTCCAGGCGGCTACTCACGGACGACATGTTTGCTTTTTCTAGAGTCTTGTGATGTATCCAACATCAAAGAAATGTTTAAATATTTCATTTCTTTCTACTTAGGTCTTATGAAATTTTTTTATTTTGGAAAAGTAAAATGCCTCTGTGGATTTTCCCTTGCTCCTTCATTTTGTCACTTGCCTGATTTGTTGGATAGAGGTTAACTCACCCTCAGCTGGAGGTGTGACTTTGTTGTGTCTTTTCCAGCCATCAGCTGTTTGCAGAAGCACGGTGCGGCTGTCTATGGAGCAGGTGCAGAGCGTGCGGGCTCGCTGCAGCTGGGCCTCCGTGTCCGACTCATACAGCAGTGAAGAGGTGGGACCAAGGCCCTGCTCCCTCCCAGACAGCACCTCTGAGGGTCTGGGTGGGCCTGTGGAAGGCAGAGAGGTTTGATAGGGTAGTGGGATCATCAATCAGGGATGAGCAAGCCTTAACTCTCTTCTCGGCCAGAGTCTCCCTTGTACACACAGCCTCCTGTCCCGTATCCCAGGCTTTTTCCAGCCTGTTCTTGGGTGGGTGTGCTCTCGCTCTTTCTCCCTCTCCCACCCCTGTGCCTTGGAACCTAATCTTAAAGTAACTGTCAGTGTATTTCACAGTTTTCCATCTACGTAGCTCCTTGGCACTGTGGTTTAATGGCATGAAGGGGGGCATTTTTTTTTTAATTTTAATTTTTACATATACATGTGTTAATTAGGTTTCCATTTTTTGCCTTCACAAAATTAAAAAGACTTAAAATTTAATAACAGTATCAATGTTTAAGATAAGGATTAGAAACAAAAACCTTGTAAAGAATGAACGAACATAAATACATTCAGAAAAGGAATCAGAGAATTGCTACATGGAAATATTAAGCAATAATAATAATAATGCAAAGAAAGTAACATTCATATTGTCAAATAAGAGTATGTCTATTATAGAATGCTTTGACTCTGAGATTCAGTATGGAGTCATCAGTTAACTTCTTAATATATTTTTTTTAAGTATCAAAATGAAGGGGGGCATTTTTATTGAAATAATGTTCAAAGCTATCTACCAGCTCTGTGGTCTAGGTCAGGAAACTTAACCTTCATGTAACCCTCATGGTGCACAGCTTCCTCACCTGTTAAATGCCAATAATAAAGACCTCTTTACACACATAGGTTGTTGAGAGTATTGGGTAAGTTCATGGCCAAGTGTCTGGTATACGACAGATGCTCAGTGAACGGCAGGACCTTTTTTACCCTTTCAGGTGCATTAAAAGTGATTTGCAATGATACTGTAAAATTGACAATAGGTACATTCTTGACTTGAAATCATATAATATTGTATTTTCTGTTCATTAACTGCTTTTTTACTTGACTGTGTGTCTCATGAGGGCAGAGGATATTCTGTCTGTCCAGGATAATGTTTAATACAGGGTCGATGTTCTTTAAACATTTAAATAAACATAAGAAAATTTATTCAAGTATTTACTGAACAAGAAGACAGTATGAGGAGGCAGCCTCTTTAGGCTACAGATACAAATATGTTCATTCATAACTGGGTAATATACTTGGCTGATATTTTAAAAATGTTTCTGCCATTATATAAGTGAATCTGTCCAACAGCGTATTTCTATTAAATTTTTAAAGCTTAATTCTGAAGTGACAATTACATTAAAAGAGTATAAAATTTCAACTTCAAGAATTCCACAAAAAAGTTAATTTTCCCATGCAATTAATATGCTGGCACCTTAAGTATTGGGTATGGAAGCCCATTTTAGGGTAAAAAGTAATGAAACTAATGACTGAGAAACTCCTATTACAGAGAACAGTCTGATTGGTACAAAGAGAATGTTGCACAGTTTGTCTGGATTTTCTCCACAAAAACTTAGTTGAGCATGACCTTGTTGGTGGATGGTGCTCACAGTGGCAACTTCAGAGTATCAGTTTCCAGGGGATGTCTGTGCTTGTCACAGAGCTGCAGTTTAAAGATCGTTTGTTCTTAGTGCTAGGGCAAGTGCCCAAGGCCTCACTTTTCTAGATAGACTCTATGAAAATGTCCAGAAGTCAGATATGTTTCCCAGTAACACACTCACATGCTTGTGGGCTCAGTTAACACAGAAATGACAAGGACCGAGCATATCATTTCAGATTTTGTTAGTATTGATTTTGTGGTTTATATAAGAGCAAGACAAGCATAGTCCCAGGATTCATGGACTTAATAGACTTGTGGGGGCTGGGGGAAGGTGTCCATCAAACAGCAATAGCCCTAACTGCCAGGCAAGTGCTTGGGACCGTAGAACAAGAGGAAGGGATGTTGTATCTCGGCAGATGGAGCTTCCAGGGGGGATTAAACCAACACCTGGAGGTTGGGTGGAAGTCAGACGAGGAGCACAGAGTGTGCAGGGGCGGGACAAACACACCCTTCCCTGGGCACAGAAGTCACGCAGGCATACCCCAAGGAGGTGCTGGAACAGAAATTCATTATGAGTGAAGTAAGCAGAATATGGGGGCAGGCACACAGGTAGGACAGGTCATGTTGGGATTCCCGCCTTTGTCCTCATGACAGACGGGACTACTGAGGGGCTGTAAGTGTGTGCAGGTGCAGGGGAAGGTCAGAGAGTCAGGTCACACAGAGACTGGAACTGGGTGAGGACAAACATGGACCTCGAGGAGATGGGCATGAGAGGTGAGAGAGAATGCTCCCTGGGGCCACGGTCTACTAGTAAATGTAGAAAAATGGATTCTAGTTCATTCTTTGACCTTTGACACAGAATTAATTTAAACCTAATTTAACTGCTCTTCCATCTCTGATTTGGAAAGTTGATTCTCATTGCACAACCCACCAATCGGGTGCCACTTCCCAACAGTGTAGGAAACACCACTAAGAAGACTCTGATGTGAAATTAAGGTAGCCCCAGGAGCAAACTCAATTTTAGAGTAAACTGCCAGGAGGCTTGTCCTTAAAAAACTAGGAGATCGTAAAGAATTATGAGCAATGTTATAAAAATATTCCCAAATTAAAGAATTTTTCAATTCAAAAGGAGAAGAAAGCAGATAAAGTAATTCTTGGCAACCTCGAAATGGATTTCTTACATGAAACAGAGGGGAAAAAATATAAAACAGCTGTTAACCATTTTCAATGAAATAAATGGTGATATTACAAACATGAAAGACAATGGACTAGGATGAATTTAGTCATAGAACAAATAGATCATTGTTGGAAGCAGGAAATGAAAGAAATAAAGCTCAAAACAATCCCAGAATAATGCAAATAAAGGTCACTTGGAAAACATACGTAGAATATGGAAGAATTACAAGTGTGAGGAATATAATGCAAAGAAAGGTAGAAGCCATGGAAAATAAGCCCTCCGATCCAAATTATGACTAATAAAGACTTAGAAAAACTGGAAAATATCTGGTGAGGACATAATGAGAGAATATGTCCTAAATATAAAAAATGTGGACTCCCCACTGTATAATTTTATGAAGTATCACAACTGCAAAGAAATTGAGAAAGTACATTTCTAAGTGCGTAAGCACTCTCTTTTTGATGAAATGTATATTTGAATTATGGGTAGTTTTATTATTTATTTTTCAAATTTGAAAGAACAACACTTGGGCGGCACCTGTGGCTCAAAGAGGTAGGGTGCTGGTCCCATATGCCAGAGGTGGCGGGTTCAAACCCAGCCCCGGCCAAAAACCACAAAAAAAAAAAAAAAAAAAAAAAAAAGAAAGAACAACACTTGGAGGATAGGAGGTTTCTGTATGGTATGTAAGGTCTCACTCGCAACGGGGCAGCTGTGTCAAGAGCACAGCGCTGGGGCTGCAGGCTGCTGCCCTTAGTCTCTTCAGCTTCCAGCAGGGGAACTTGACCTGGGACAGACCCTTCTGGAGTGGGTGGAATGAAGTCTGGTTGGGGTTTCAGCCAAGATACTCAAAATAGTCCAAAAGAGGGAAACTGAGGTGGGATAACAACAGAAATTCTGAATTCAGGGGAGGAGAAGCAATAGGCATTTGATTTATTTACTGCCTTCCATTTCAAAAGATAAAAATTCAACTAGAGGAAGTCTAAGCCAAAAAGGGATCATTCCTTGGATCACAATCACATTCCCAGGAAGGAAAGAGGGGAACGGACTTCCTGGACAACTCAAGTTTATTTAATACTGCATGAGCCCCTCCTGCCTCTTCCTTTCCCTGTTCTCCTCCCCCCTCCATTCATTAGCTGATGGACATTTGGGCTGTCTCCACCTTTTTGGCCGTTGTGAAGAGTGATGCTAATAACATGTATGTGCAAGTTTTTATGTGGATGTATGTTCTAAATTCTCTCAGAAGTATAATTGCTGGACCTTGTACTAACACTGTATTTAACATTTTGAGGAACCATCAAACTATTTTCTGTAGTGTTTGTAGACTTTTATATTCTCGTCTGTAATGAATGAGGGTTTAGGTTCCTATACATTCTTGTCAACACTTGCTATTGCCTGTTTGTTATTTTCAGCCCATCTAGTGAATGTGAAGGGGTATCTCATTGTGGTTGTAATTTACATTTTGCTAATGACTAATGATTGGCCATTGTATGTCCTCTTTGGAGAAATGTCTATTCAAATCCTTTGACCATGTTTTAATTGGGGTTATTTGTCTTTTAATTGTTTTAATTGTTGGCAAATATTTTCTCCCATTCTGTGTTGTTTTTCATTTTCTTTCTTTTTTTTTTTGAAAGAAAAACTTTTCTTTTTAATCATAAAATGAGAGCTACATATGGCAAAGAATTTCCCCCCTTTACCTCATTGCTTCAAAGCTCAGAATAAGTTTGTAGCAATTACCTATAACTTTTATTTGCATGAATATTTTGATAGCATTTTTCTTTTATATCACCCTTTATTATTTCTTTTTTCCTTTTTATGATATTAGTTGTTTGTTAGATTTTAAACTATATAAATGTACAAATGGAATGAATTAGTTTGCATATTGATATGATTGTTAAATGAGATAGGATTAAGTACAAAATTCTGTCTATAATCATTTTTTTTATTAAATCATAGCTGTGTACATTGATAGTTTTTCATTTTCTTGATGGCACCCTTTGAAAAAAACAAAAGTTTTAAAGTTTGATGAAGCCCAATAATTCTATTTTTTGTTGTTGTTGTTTTCATGTGGGCCTTACGTCTAGGTCTATGATTCGTTTTTATTAAATTTGTGCAAATAGTGTGAGGAAGAGGTCCAGCTTCGTTCTTTTGCATATGACTATCTAGTTGTACCAGCATCATTTGTTGAAAAGACTATTACTTCTCTATTAAATTATCTTGGTATATCCCTCTTCCTGGGCCAATCACTATGATGGGGGCCAGGAGACTAACTCCCCCTGGTGGGGATGGGCAGGTTCATAGGCAGAAAGACTGTGGGCTGACCAACCACTGTACTGTGGGACTAGTACATGGATTTTCAGTGATTTCATGAAAATTTCTTATGCATACCTTCTCCTACTGAACATATTATGGGGACTTCACAAAGAGGAAACTCCAAACTCAGACCTAAACTACAAGTCAGTATAATAAAGTTCTGTCTTTCTAGCCTGCAACACTTGGGATTACACTCTGAGTGGAAAGAATTGATCAATTTAGACTTCATGCAAGTTGCTCGTCCTTAAACATACATGTTTGATATCATATAAAGTTATTTAATATAATATACTGCCTCATGTCATTAAAAATGAATTACGTAATATGTCAGGGTCTTCCCCATAACATATCCATTTTTTAGAATGTCTTTCTATTTTCTTACTTCTGTGTGCTGATACGGACTGACCCCTCGATTTCTTCAGATGATTTTTGGAACCATGTTAGGATCTCATCTGTGGAGGAATAATTATCTCTTTGGTAAGTTAAGATCTGTTCTTTTAAATTATTTTCTCTTGATACAAACTCATCAGTGGCTCTTTGTTAGTGAGTCATTTTAAACCAGAAATACCTACACATAACTGTTGAACAATAAAATAACCATAGAAAGTTAACATTTTTGCTTTTTTGCTCCTTTCTCATCACTAGGTAATAATGATACAGCTATTCATTTAAGATAGTCTTTTATATTTCCAACAGAGCTTGTCTGGACATAATTCCATTTGATGGCCCCAATGTATCTATTGAGTAGACAGAACCAAGGCTGGTTTGCTTTTCAGAGGGGCCCATAACTAGAACACACTTGTTCCCACCAGGGTGATAGGACCCATACACAGTAAGGCAGAGCTGGGGAGGTCAGGACTGAGCCTCATCTGCTGGCTGAGGCTGAACATCATGATTCTGCAGCTGCACAACCAGAGCTCAGCATCCCTTTGAGTGTCTTGGTTGGAGGATAATGGACTGTCTTTTCCCTCACTGGCATGGCCTCTAACTTTCAGTGAGATTTGGGCTAGTGTTCTTTTATTTGGGAGTGCTCCTTACCTTCCTGAAGCTTTTCCCCTTAGTGCTGATGGTGGCAAAACTCCGTGGTGAGCTTCTGCTGCTCTCTTTGCTTAAGAAGCGTATCTGTGAAACCAATAATAAAGTCATAGAACATTGTGGAAATAGGACAAGGGGTTTTGTCTTACCACCGTCACTGTGTTACAGGTCTCGTTTCTGACGAATCCAGAAGTGGACAATTTTATGATCGGTCACTTGGTAAGTGGTCTGTTCCCTGCTGCAAGACAGCACCAGACCCTCTTCTGATCAATCCAGTCTCTGCAGAGACTCATATGAGTCTCTTATTCCATAGGAGTCAGATCTCTGAAAAGCAAAATATTAGTGAAAAAGAGAATAGCAATGTACAAACTTGCTTTGCAAATCATTAAAAAGGTAACCTTAAGGCAGTAAACCACTTAAAAGTTACCAAGAATGTAGCCAGGCGTTGTGGCGGGCGCCTGACGTAGTCCCAGCTACTCGGGAGGCTGAGGCAAGAGAATCGCCTAAGCCCAGGAGCTGGAGGTTGCTGTGAGCTGTGTGACGCCACGGCACTCTACTGAGGGCCATAAAGTGAAACTCTGTCAAAGTTACCAAGAATGAAAATCTCCAATCAGCACTGACCTTTGTCCCTGCACCAGTCTGACGCACTTTTTGATTAGCCCCAAACTCCAACAATCTCCTTTTTGCTGCACTCCACCAAACTTCTCAGTAAGTGGACGACACTAACAGCGACTTTGTCCCTCCCTGTCCAGACAGGTTTTCTCATGTAGTCTCATGACAGCTTCACAAACTAGGTGTGACGTCTGCTTGGAAAGGTGAAGAAACAAGTTATAACTCGTGGCATTAACTGGCATGTACAAAATGCTTACCCCGTCCACACGGTTTTCTCCTACAGCTTTCCAACTAGCTCGTGAGGCTGCACTGTGTTTTGGAGAGCAAATCGAGGCTTAGTGCATTTCTGCAACTTGCTCAGGCTACTCGGCACTGTAGGGTCCAGACCCAGGTGGTGGGCAGCAGGGGCAGGTCTTTGATCAGACATGTCACACTCTAAGGCTGTGCTCTTTCCATATTGCTCCCCAGAATTGCAAAACCACAATTCCATGTTCTCCCTTAAAATGAATAACAGAGATACTAATACCTCAATGGGCTCAAAATTTGATCCTCACTAAGCATACTCCAATTTATTTGAAATGTTAGGCCTTATAATCTGTGCTTGATTTAAAAATATGCCTACTTTTTTGCTGCTGTTGTTGTTTGTTTGTTTTGAGATAGAGTCTCATTATGTCGCCCTGGGTAGAGTGTCGTGGCATCACAGCTCACAGCAACTTCAAACTCTTGGGCTTAAGCAATTCTCTTGCCTCAGCCTCCCAAGGAGCTCCCAAGGAGCTGGGACTACAGGTGCCCACCACAACACCTGGCTATTTTTTGGTTGTAGTTGTCATTGTTGTTTGGCAGGCCTGGGCTGGGTTTGAACCCACCAGCTCTGGTGTATGTGGTTGGTGCCCTAGCTGCTGAGCTGCGGGCACTGAGCCAATATACCTAGTTTTTATGGCTCTTCTAAGTTATCAGTTAGGGAGAGTATGTGGTAATTATGTCAGTATGACCACTGACCAAACATTTTTATAAACATCTCTTTTGGAATTGCCTCCGGAATCTACAGCCCATTGCTCTGAATCTCCATAGTAGCAAACGTTTGTCCTTGGATTTGATGTTAGCAATAGCCAAAAGCTGTTTGGAAATAAATATGGATGTATCCAATTAATAGCAAACTCAGACGTATTGGTTACCTATTACTGTGTATCAAATTATCCCCAAATTTGGCAGCTTGAAACAACAAACACTTACCTCATGGCTTCTGAGAGTCAAGAACTCAGGAGCAACTTAATTGTAATTGGGCTCTAGTTCAGGGACTATCAGGAGGTTGCAGATGAGATGTCTTCTGGGCCTGTGGTCTCATCCCATGACCGACCAGGATGACCAGGAAGGGGCCACTTCCAAGGGCGCTCACACGGCATTGCAAAGGCTGTTGGACCGAGGGCTTCAGTTTCTCACCTATGGGCCTTTCCACAGGGCTGTCTGAATGTCCTCAAAACACAATAGTGGGGCTCCCCTGAAGACAATTATCAGAGAGAGAGAGATTGAATGAGCAAGCAAAAAAGCACCCAACACTGAGGTACAATCTTTTATGACCTCATCTTAGAAGTGATATATCATCACTTCCGCCTATTTTATTAGTCACACAGAGCAACCCTGGCCCAATGTGGGAGCGAATTACCCAGGAGAGTGACTACCAAAAGGCCATCTTGGGGAGGTGGCTATCTCACTGGACAAGTGCCATTTGGGGAAATAATGACGTGGATACAAATTAATGTGACCAATACTTTCGTATGTCTCAGAAGCTATTTCTAAGATGAAATATGAACAAATGCGGGGCCTTGGGGGAGCATCACTAATGTGGATGGGCAGCTGCTTTGAACATGATGATTTAATTTAATTCAACAAATGTGTGACAAGCTCTGGGCAGATCCCGAGGATGACTGAAAGATAAATGTGGCAGTCCCTTCCCTTGGGCCTTCCAGTAGAGGCTGAGACATCACACGTGGTGATGCAGAGTGGGGAGATTTGAGCTCTGGGCAGCACAGCGCAGGGGAGAGGGAGGGCGAGCTGCAGATGGAGAGGAAACGGGTGCATCCTCGGGACCCTCGGGGCAGGTGGGTTCAGGCCACATGATTGCAGCCTCGCCCGTTAGTCTGTAGTCACACAGACTATGGGGTCTTGGGTCCTGAAGTGACTGACACAGCTCCTATGCCTCTTTTCTGTCTTTAGAGATCATGAGAAGGGCTTTTCCTCCTGGAAATAGGAGGTACCCAAACTATCGGCCCAGAGCGAGGACGGCTACTGGCCTGGAGTAACGGCCTGGAGGTGAGAGAACACGGGAGGGGTTAGAAATACAAGACCCTGGGGTGAACGCCTTCACACTGCTGACCCCGACAGCTGTGCCGCCTCTGTGTCTGCTGCTGTCCCCCAGTGTCACCCGTCTCTTCCGTGTCCACTCCCACATTCCTTCTGTCATGACACTGCAGGAAGAATGCAGTGACCAGCCTCTCCTCTTGAAGAGCAAATAGCAGTAGGAACACAGCCCCTTCCTTTGGCTCAACCCCCCCGGCCACACCTGCCTTCCTCCACCTTCCTTCCGGGACGCAGCCGTGGCCTCCGGTGCTGCCCCCACCCCCCCTTCTCACTTGTCTGCTACTTGCAAACTGGATTTTATTCCTTCACATCCATGGAATCGGATCGGGCTTCCTTCTCTTCATCTACGATTTAAAGACCATTTTATCTCCTTAGCCAAGTTCTTTCCATATTCTACACACACTGCTGTTATCTCTTCCTCTTACTTGATCTTAACTATCGCTGATGTGTAATTATTTTTGGTTATGTGTCTCTTACTACCCTCTATCCCTGGATCCAGGCCCTTGGATCAACTACCTGCTGGATGTGGCCGCCGTGAGCATCCTGAGGGCCCCTGGAATTCAGCTGGCTTCCTGCCAGCCTTCCTTTCTTAATTGATGGCATCACCTTCCAGGTGATTGGTTCAAGCTGAAAGTGTTGGGGACGTGATTGACAGCTCTTCATCCCTTGTCTCCTTCTGTCCAGAAGGGTGTGGTCTTGTTGATGTCACCCACACATTTTCCCTGCTGTTGGCCCATCTGTTGGCTGCTGTCACCCCTGCATTATTGATTGAACTCTTGCCTCAGGCCTGATCCCCGCGCCCCCACCTCTCATGCCGTCCACAGAAGAGACGCTGCTTCTTCCCCAGCTCAGCTCTGATGCGGCATCACCTGCAGGATGAGGCGGAGGCGAGGGATGCCCCAGCTCATCACACTGCCATGTGCATATAAATTTCCAGTTTCTAGGGTTAGGGTTGGAGTGCAGGCAGCCACTGTGAAGGGCACACTTACAATGAACCTTAATATGTGATTATAGAAGCTCTTGGAGTGCACATTTTCCCACTCCCACACACAGTGAGCGATGCAGCTGGGGCAGTCCAGGCTCTGCAGTGCAGGCAACACTGCGTGCGGTCAGGGCCAAGTCCCCCCTTCCTGGTGCAGCTTGCGGTGGCCTGCGTGACCTGGCTCTGTGCACCACCCCATCCTCACATCTCCTAAGTTCTCCCAGACTCACTCCAGAAGAACTGAAGTCCTCCCTCTGCAGCCTCCACTGGGATCGGCTGCCCAGCCAGCTGCGCCTGGCCCTCCAGGTCAGCCCGGCTGTGGCTTGGCTGTGGCAGTCTACACCGACGCAACAGACCACCACCACCAAGTCGGAAATCACACTCCTTTCTGGATCTCCATAGTTCTTTCTTCTCTGCCCAACCCACTCTACCCTAGGGCTCAAGGAGCTTCACCTGCCGTCTGCTTCGGCTGCACACAGCCCAGCACACTCACACGTAAGTGTGCAGTGGACCCTCTGACTGCATGATGTCCTTTGCTTTGGGTTCTTGAAATTCTTTTACCAAAAAGTCAAGTAAGCATAATATAATTAATTTTTAACCACTGGAATTGGAAAGAAGTCAACTGACGTTTTACCAAAAATAGAAGGAAAATTTACCAGTGAGGCCATCTTAGATGAAAGATGCAAATAGTAGTTTTTCTTTTCAATCGATGGTGCTCTCTAAACAATAAAAAACAACTTCAAACCGAGATCAAGAAACCACACATTATGAAGGAACAGACTCATCTTACTCCTTTATAAATGTAAATAAGTTCTTTAGCCTCACAGAGTATCCTGAGGGTGGTGGGGGCATGGACTTCTCAGCGAACTGGCTGTGTCTCATTTCTGACCAATGTGATTAGACGGATGTGTGTACACACGTGTATTACGATGTAAAGGCATCATCTGATTTCTATAGAGAAATCGATGGTTTAAAACCTGTCTCTTTAAAGGCAGCACAGACTAAAGACCAACTGCTACTCACCCTGGTCTGGAGGTTGACTTTGACGAAGTCCTGGCTGTGTCTCTGCCCTCCCATGACCTTTAGCAGGGCAGGTTTCCATGCTGTGCTCTGGGTTTCCTAGAATCACAGATTGAGGCCGGGAGGTTGGCACAGCATCTCTGCTAAGGAGGCCAGTCTGGCAGGGCCTGGAATCAGCTGGTCGGTTCTGAGCCTGCTCTCCCACCCACGGTGGTGATATAATCCCTTAGCTCTCAGGGTTCAGTTTCTCCAAAGGTTTATTATTATTTTCAACTTGTTTTTGTCCCTACTAGAGTGTGAATTCTTTGAAGATGCATTACCTCATGATCTTGACCAATTATTTTGGTTTTATAACAAGTAAAAATGTCATTAATGATATTCATATATGAAATATGAAATACCCTTTGATATTGGGTATCCTTCATCAATTTTGCGGTACTAAGAATGGCATGTGGAGCATAATCCCCAGGTCGGGAGGACAGAATAAATGAATGATTCCACGACCAGAAGCAAAGTTACTCTTTTCAACTTGTGGATGACATTTTGGGGACCTCTTTGAGGGCAGAGACTTTGGCCCATCTGTTATGGAATTCCTAGAGTCCGACTGTTCTAAGGATCTCTAAGGCTGTTAGAAACGATGTAATGGATAACAGTGGATAGTGAAATGTAATGTTAAACAAAGAGCTCTGAACTCTGCTCTTATTTGTTGTTCTAAAAGAGAAAATGTAGAAAATCAGGTCCCAGCTCTCCTGCTTAAAGGAATCTACTTGAAAGCCGTAAGCTTTCTTATCTTGCAGCTGGAATGGTTCGGACTTTTCACTGATGCAGTGGCCAGGGGACCCTCAGCACCCCCTCTGCAGCAGCCTCCCTTTACATGGCAATGTTGTTTATCAGCATGGGGTTCTTCAACTGTGGCAGCAAAGAAAGCAGCTCTAACTGAGGTTTTGCCAATAAGCACATTGTGAAAAGAACCAGTCTTATGATTTTACCCGTTTGTTCAACAAATGTTCATTAAATGCCTGTTTCATGCCTGACCCCTGCACCTGTGGAGATCATAGCCAAGAGTGCCAAGATCTGTGTTGGAACCCTCCATGTCTACCACTTTATATAAATCTTACACAATCCAAGTGGGATTCCATTACTATATCACCTCCCTTCCGTAGATGAGGAAGCCAGGCATTAGGAAGCTCCTGCTCTCAGAGGCGGCGTCAGGACTGCACTTACCCGCTTGCTGTTTGTCTCTTCCCAAAGCCTCTCTTTCCCCTCCTGTGATACTCATGTCTCCAAGGACCAAACCTCAAGAATTACTGGTTTATGATATGCTTGTCATGTGTTGGGTATGTTAATGAAAAATCACACAATTTATAAATTTGGAGGAAGAGCGTTATTTCAAGGGGGGTCACAAGCTGCAGTGGGCATCACAGACTCCAGCTGGACACCAAGAGCCAGCACTTGGAGGGAAGGGAGGGGAGCAGGGCTGCAGGCTGAGCAAGTGGCCGAGTGTCCATGCTCACTGTGTGTGTCCTGCAAGGGGCCCATGACTATTGAGCACATGTATATATTACATGCATCTCTCATTTATTTTGGAGTGGAGATTTAAGATTCCATGGTATTGGCTCGGCACCTGTGGCTCAAGTGGCTAAGGCGCCAGCCACATACACCTGAGCTAGCAGAAGCTGGTGGGTTCAAATCCAGCCTAGGCCCGCCAAACAAAAATGACAGCTGCAACCAAAAAATAGCCGGGTGTTGTGGCAGGCGCCTGTAATCCCAGCTACTGGGGAGGCAGAGGCAGGAGAATCGCTTGAGCCCAGGAGTTGGAGGTTGCTGTGAGCTGTGATGCCAAGGCACTCTACCCAGGGTGACAGCTTGAGGCTCTGTCTCAAAAAAAAAAAAAAAAGATTCCATGGTATTAAAGTGAGCACTATATGCAAAGGTGAAACAGGGGCACCAAGGCACCCAAGTGCACAGCCTCCATAAACCAGCCAGAACCAGTCCCCGGCCAGTGATTTTCTTCTCAAGAGGAAGTTACTGAAATCAGCATCTTGTCCAATCAAAGCTGTAGTTGTGGCTTGTGAAACAGGGGGGTGGGCAGTGAGTGTCTGGTGATGAGCTGTAGTTGTCTCAGTGTTTACTTGTTCCGAGGCCAGGGCTTCTTTAGCTGCTGGAGAAAAAGAAAACCCTTGTGGCAGTTAGAACATAGTTTATTATGAAAGTATAAGAGAGTGTGTGACTTACCCATCGCCTGGTGTGGCTTTAGGTCCTGCTTATAATTTGCTATCTTATTGCCACAAAGAGTCTGTCCTTTCAGTCTCATGATCTCTAGTATAACATTAACGCTGGTCAGTTGTTGCGTCAAATCACAAAAGGGAGGGGGCATACTGAGGTATGTCCAGCCTCCTGCCCTCCCAACCAGTAACTTGTTTCTAAGGTTTCTCTGGGGTCTCCTTGGCCAAGATGGGGTCCATTCAGTCACTTGGGGGGCTTAGAATTTTATTACTAGTTTATAGGTGAAACAGAAATGCAGGCACCAACTAGAAAGCAAAGACTTTACCTGATTGGAAGTTAGTGGCATACTTACCTACCATCAACTGGGTGGGAGGCCGGCCCCAAACCCTGGGCCACCTCCGTGAAGCTGCCAAGTGATTTCGAGGTATCAGACTCATTACGGACAACTTGTCGGCATGGTCTCCCACTACGGCGCATCTCTGAAGGGGGTCAGAACCCCACAGAAGATAAAAAAGACCCAACCACATCCATAGGCAGAATCCTGGCCACAGAGCACTTTATTTACTTACATTTTACTCTGACTCACATTCACTAAACCCTTCTACCAGATACTTCTCCCAGAGCAATTAAGCCTCATTATTCACGGTAGTTACAATCTATAAAGTTGAAGACTGAATCGTTGATGGTGCAGGGAATATAGGACCAGGTTCCTTTCAGTCTCTGATCACCACATATTCACCAACCTTGTTGTAGGTGTGTTTCTGTTGAGACGCCTTATTTCACACACACTGTTGATTCATTAACATTGAACTTGTGGCCAACTGCACTGTAACTCCTGCCTTAGCAAAACTTGTCTAACACATGATTTTCCCCATCAGACACAGTGCTTGCACTTAGGAACACTTGATAGTCCGGTACTTGGGGCTATTATAAGCGGTGAAATCATCAACAAAAAGCACAAAAATGCAAAAACACAGCACTGAAGAGACCACAAAAAGGACACTTGTTTCAGCATGAGAAGTGGGACAAGAAGGCAGAGCGTCACCTTATTTGACCTCTGCTGGGAACCTGTGGGTAGGATGACTCAAAAGTTTTGTTGCTCTGTCTGAGAATGAATGAGAAAGCACCATGGCTGTTGACTTTGGGGGTACAGATAAGTATTATTCCAAACATGGCACCTGTGAATCATGAGGGCTGACTGCAGACTGGGCCTACTGCAGTAGTTTGTGAGGGGCTGGGGTTGGGGTCAGAACCAGGCCTTGTTGATTTTTGTAACCCCCCGTAAATGCTTGAGCATACATGTTTACTGAATGGGTGAACCGATGAATGAATGAATGGATGGATGGATGGATGGGTATTCCCATCTCTAGCCCCACGCCCTCAGATGAGCACAGCTGAGACCAGCCTCCTCATTTACTGTTTTGATTGGCTTCTTCCATCCCAATGTCATGTCACACCCACCTCCTTAGGCCAGATTGAATCCCAGCACCTGTCCATAACCTCTCCTGAGGGGTCTCCCCGGTTCTCTCCTTTTTGAGATTTGAGCTTCCTCTAAGGCAGTGATTTTCAACCTATTTTATCTAAAAGAAACACTTAAACTATGGCACACTTAAACTATGTTGATCAAAAAAAAAAAAAAGAGTAAAAAAAGGTAAACTTACTGTGATTTGAACTTCTTTTAAAAATAATTTAATTAATGATCTTTAAACATTCTCACGGCACACCAGCTGAAAATCATTGCTCTGTGGGCTGTGTCTCTGTTACCCAGACTCAGTCACTTCTTCCTCCTGTCAGTATCTCTCACCCTGCTGTTTGTTCTTGGGCCTGGCCGCCGTGCATAGCTGTGGCGTGTCCATCAGATCCGTTTGTGATTAATGCCCAGGAAGCCTGGGCGCCAAAGCAGGAATGTGAAACCACCATGATCTGATTTTCCCTTCTTCTCTCTTTCAACAGCAAAACACATTGGAAGGAAGAGAAGTCCCAATGAAGAAAGCTATTTGATAAATTCTGTAATTGTTCTTTTGATCAGTTCATGTCTATAATAAATGCCTTACTTTTTCCTGTAAGACTCTTTCGTTTCCCAATTTCACATAAGTATGAAATTTTTAGCTGAGAAAGTAATGGCCTGAGAAGATTGGTGTTAGCTAAGGAGTGAAAGCCTCACACAGTGACTGTATTGGGCATGTTTTAGATCCATTTATGATGACTGTAAATTCCTAGTGATTAAAAAGACTATCAGTCCCGAGCAAGTCCGTATCAGAAGAGTTCTGTCTTTCCTTTTACATTTAATTTTAGTTTCAAAAAATTGTCTGTGGACAATTTTTAGGGCAATAAAACTATTCTGTATGATACTGAGATAGTGGATACAAGGCATTGTGCACTTGTCAAAATCTACAGAATGTACAACACAAAGAGTGAACCCTAATGTAAGTGTACCATGTTGGTTTATCCATCCAAACAAATGTGCCACACTGGTGGACGGCATTAATAAGAGGAAACTGTGAGGGGTGAGGTGAAGCATGGAGAGAGGTAGTGAATGGGAACTCTATACTTTCTGCTCATGTTTTTAAAACCCAGCGCTGCTCTGAAAAATAAAGACAATTCATAAAACATTGTCTGGTGGTCACAGAGTGGCAGTCAGTCACTGTTCCCAGGGAGATCCTGTTGTTGTTTCTTTTCCTTCAGGTTTCTTGGTCTGGGGAGTTGGTAGCAAAGAGCACTTTCTATCAAAGCAGGTACCACCAGGAAAGTTTCCAAGGAGCTGGAGTTCGTGTTCTCCAGTCCACTCATTTAGAAATGTGCCCCAGTTGGCTGCCTTTCCTGGAGTCAGGCCTGCAAGGGAGTAGTGAGACAGTTTGAGCAGATGAGAATCCCCAAACCCCACCATGGTCTCTCACCAGGACTAGAGCCCATATGAGGCCTTTTACCTTCAGCTAGGACATCAGGGACCCCTGAAAAGTATTTTCTGGATGAATGATGTACAAAGTCATTACCAGCCATGTGCGCCTAGATACAGACAGGATGGCTTAATCCTGCTCTACTGGCAAACTACTGTACTTCCTACAGCATTAGGGCGTCTGATAAGGCTGGTCCCTGCCTCATCCCAGTTCTTCTATTTTTTTCTTTTTTTACTCCCATATTCTCATTTTATTTCAACTGTAAGATCCCAAATGTATTTGGGATCAGGTGAGCCAATACCATCAACAACAAAAAAAATTATTGGCATTTTGAATGGAATTAATTGCATCAAATTTATAAGTTAATTTGGAAAAATTGACATCTTCATATTTTTAGGATTTGCTCTCCAACAGTAAGATACACATTTCCCTTCACTGAAGACTTCTTTTATATCCTTCAGTTAAAGGATTTCCTCATACATGTTCTGCATATTTCTTTTAAAATGTATTGGTATAATTTGTTTTATTGTTACTATAAATGAAATCTTTTGTCATTATATTTTAGAATATAAAGTTGACTAGCACATATTAGGTTTCTGGCCTGTCCTCCTGCTGACTTTTCATAGTGTTGCTAATAGGTTTTCAGGTGATACTCTTGAATATCCCATCTGTACAACTATAACTTTTACAAATAATATTAATTTTACATTCTTTCCATTTTTAAAATGTTGCTTCTTTCTTTGTCCTATTTTATGTGATAAGTGTATTCCAGCAGGATTAAATACAGTATGCATCTTTATCTTGTTCCTGACTTTGCCAGCAGTGTAAGAAGCATTTTAGCATTTCACCATTAAAGTACCACGCTGACTTCTGGCTTAGTGTAAGGGGTATCTAAGTTTTTAATCATATTGAGGTTACCTATCCTTCCATTACTAAGAGCTTATAACATAAATGTATATTTATCAAATGTCTTGAAATGGTCTTTATTTTTTCTTTGATAACAAAATGTGGTGAATTATGTTAATAAACCAACAGTATCAAACCATCTTTGCATTCTTGAAACAACCCCACTTGGTCATGGCTTACTGCTCTCTAAATATGCCCCAATTTCATTCAGGGTGTTTATGTCAGCATCCCCAAGTGGTAGCAATCTACAATTCATTTTTGTTCTGTCTTTATTTGGTTTTGGTATCTGTGTTGTAAAATCTCTTCTATCTTTCTACAGAGCTCTCCTCCTGTGCCACCAACCTCCAACATTCTGGTCTAATAAAGAATCTAGTTTTCAACATCTATGGAGGGCAGGTGTGACTTCTTTTATGAATAGTATAGAATATTAACTGCATATAAGTTAATTTATACATTAATTCAGATGTTAATATTTTTATAACGCACTAATGCCATCAACATACACGGCTACCAGGCCTCAGCCTAGTTCATGCTTCTAAGCAAGAATAGAAAAGGGGTTTATCGGCTGTGGCAGCAACAGACACCTCGTGAGAGATGCAGACTGGGACCATGGGAACCACATACCCTGTACCCTGTGCCAAGCCTGTTTCTAAGAACAAACATGATCTAATTTCTTTAGGCCAAAATTCACATGGGTAATTTTCTGTTGAAACAAAGAGATCTTGTGGCTTTTTCTTTTCTTTTCTTTTCTTTTTGAGTGGTGCACAGTTGTGGGGCTGAGAGGAATGTGGTCCCTGCCAGGATTCCCTCTCTGCTCCGACCTCTGAAGAAATCATGGAATAAGACAAACAGTGTCAAACCTTTCTTTAAAATGTCACTGTGCCACCGTAAGGCTTGCAGCAGAACAATTTTGGGCCTCTTTCCAGAAGCAGGTGTGACCGGAGCCAACCTGTCTGGAGTGACTATTTTACTACAAAAAAACTGGGGCAGAGGCAAAGCCTAACAACGCTGCTTTATTGGGAGGCCCCAGGAATGTGCACATGCCTTTATAAATGGACTGTGTTTACCCTCCTGTCCCTTCAAAGCTTGGATTAAAAATTGCCAGAGTTCAAATATTTAATGTTCCTCCTTGTTTTCCATCCTGGGAATGTCTCTGCGTGACCTGCCTTGGTGCCAGCACAGTGTACACCACAGAGTTCTTCCCTCACCTGGGTTGCTGGGGGTGGTCAGTTCTTGTCACCTCTGGGGCTGCTTCAGCTCAGAAGTCCCTTGGTGTTCTCCCTAAGTCTAGGGACAGCTTTCTAGGGTGATTCTGTTCTGATTCTGACAAGATATTTCATTTTGAACATGGGAATAATTTTATGCACTTTTCATAATATGTTGTCTCGTTTCTTCAGTGACTATGGGGGCACTAGGGAATATTAACAAAATATTAGCAAATCAAATCCAACAATGTGTAAAAATGATTATATGCTATGACCGTGTGTGACTTACCGCAGATATGAAGGACACACATGGATATTTACAAAAACTTTATTTATAATAGCCCAAACTTGGAAACAATCAAGATGTCCTCCAGTGGGTGAATGGATAAAGAAACTGCAGTATATCCAGCAAGGGAATATTATTCAGTCCTAAAAACAATGAATGATCTAGTCCTGGGAAAATGGAGAAAACTTTAATGTATACTACCAAGTGGTAGAAGCCAGTCTGGAAAAAGCTATATATTGTATGATTCCAACCATATGACAGTCTGGAAATAGCCAAACGGTTGAAACAGTCGAAAGATCAGTGGTTGTCAGGGGTTGGGGGAAGGTGGAGCATTGGGGATTTTTAGGGTAGTAATATTATTTTGTGTGATACTACAATGTTATCACACACTTGTCCACGCCTATAGACTGTACAACATCAGGAGTAAACCCCAATGTAAACTCTGCATTTGGGGTGGTAATCATATATCAGTGTAGGTTCCTCGGCTGTAACAAGCCCACAGCTCTGGTGGGGGATGTTGGCGACAGGGAAGCCTGTACATGTGCGGGGTAGGCGGCAGTGTACAGGTAGTCTGCTTTCTGTTCAATTTTACTATGAACTTAAAACTTCTCTGAAAAATAAAGTTTATTGATTAAAATAAAAGCACCTGAACCAATGACACATATGGTGTATTTTGGTATTTGTAACTGTATTGGTTTCCTATTGATGCTAAACAAATTACCACTAATTCAGTGGGTTAAAATAATACAAATGTATTATCTTTATGGTTCTCTAGGACAGAAGTCTGAAATGGGTCTCACTGAGCTAAAATCAAGATGTTGGCAGCATTGCGATCCTTCTGGAGGTTCCAGGGGACAACCTGCCTCCTTGCCGTTTCCAGCTCCCAGAGGCTGCCTGCATTCCTCGGCTTATGGCCCATCTTCCCTCATCACAATGCAGAACTCCAGCCTCCACTCCCATTACCACAAGGCCTTCTCCCGACTCTGACCCTCTTCTCTCCCTTTTATAAAGACCCTTGTCATTACATGGGGTCTGACTGGATAATACAGAATAATCACACCCCCCCTTGAGATTCCTAACTTAATAACACCTGCAAAATCCCTGCTACTGTGTAAAGTAATGGCTATGAACTAGAAGGTGTTCCCCCAAAACTCAGATGTTGAAGCCCTGATCCTTTGTCTCAGAATGTGACCGTATTTGGAGGCAGAGCCTTGAAAGAAGTAACTAAAATAAAGTGAGGTCATATCCAACACGACTAGAGCCTTGTAAGAGAAGTGATTAGGACACAGACGTGCATGGAGGGAAGTTCCTTAGCAGGCCCGGGACAGAGACCCCAGATGAATCCAAACCGCAACACAACTTCATCTTGGACTTTTAGTCTCCAAAACTTTAAGTAAACAGATTTCTGTTGTTTAAGCTGCCTAGACTGTGGTGTTTTTTTTACAGCAATCCAAGCAAACTAATACAGTACTGGATTCACGAATTCTTTGGATGAGAACATGGGTATCTTTGGGGCCAGGTGGAGGCATTATTCAGCCTACCACAACCACCACAATCAAACCATCCCAATAGCTGCATTTATTCAGGGCTGCAGGCCAGGCAGGCTCTTTGCATGCATAATATCATTTAATTCTGAAAATAACCCTATTGGGTAGTCAACACTACTATCCTAATTTTATCAGTAAAGAAAGATGACTTATAGAAAAACTTGTTCCCTTGCTAGGGAGAGGCAAAATCAGGACTTACACGTCACTCTCTGACTTCCGTCCTCCCCTCCCCTCCCCTCCCAACAAAACAAAACACAACAAATCAGTGGGGTTGCAAGTTCTCCAAACAGACAGGAAGCGAGGGGATGACAGCCACCCTCGGCCATCAGATGTTGCCAGTGTGAGTTGCTTACAGAGCTGTTGCAAGCCCACCTTGCTGTCCCACCGGCCCTGGATCTGTGCGTCAGATGTGGCTCCACAAGCCAACTGAGCCACTTGGTTCTCTGAGTCTGATTGTGAGACTTTGCACAGGTGGGCGGGGGAGTCATTTACCTCCCCACTAAGGACCACACTAAGCACTGGCCTGTTGCCATTTGCACTCCTCTTCCTTAGGCTGAAGGGCTGGAGTTTTCAGCCTACGGCATTGAACAAAGAACTGGGGTTCTGGGTCCAAGTTTCGCTTTGCCCACCCCCCAGCATTCTTTATTTTGATATCCAAATAGACACTCCCTTGGCTCTCCCTCAACAGAAAATTGGCATCTGGAGAAGGCAAATAAAACCTTACCTCTAAAGGAAAAGCAAAATTAATGAACAAATGGGAAACCTGAGCCTTATTTTCTCTAAGCTAGGCTGCTGAGGCGGTAATGGCCTTGTGAATAAACTGTAGCAGGAGAGGAAAACAACCAAAGCTGGGTCCCTAAAGGCGGCTCTGTAGTGGCCGTGGGCATCTGACTTGCGGGCACGTGGTGCAGTTTGCTAAGGGGGGCAACGCCCTGCTCTCCCTTCCCACCGCTCGGCCACAACACCTCCCTCCTCCTGTTCCCCTGCTGGGTCAGCCTCCCTGGTGCCTCCGAGGGGGTGAGTTTGCTGCTTCTCCTTTTGAGCCACAGCCCAGAAACATTCCATTCTCACCCCTTATGAGTCAGTGTCTATGGCAGCAAAATTCAGATTTTCAAGAAGATGCACTGCATTGTATAAGGAAGCATTTAATTAAAAAACATGAAAGTTCATCAAGAATCCACATGAATTCTCCTCTTGTGCTCCCTTAAAGACTGATTATGAAAACCTCTTCTGACCAAGAATGGGAGAGCTGGTGGACTAACCACTCCTGGGTAGCAAAATACTCTCTGGTTGATTCCAGTCCTAAGATAGGCTAACATCATTGGTTAGGATATGCCACACTGTAGACGTAAGTGCCCAGTACGTACTGATGTGTGCATACACTGCCTCTCTTTCTATCACGGTGGGTCGAGCTGTGCCCCTCACCCACCTTCAAAAAGACAGGTTCAACCAGAGTCTGTGATGTGACCTTAAATGGAAATAGGGTCTTTGCAGGTATAATCTAGCCAAGGATCTTGCAATGAGATCATCCTGGATGCAGGGGGATCCTAACCTTGGGACAGGTGTCTTTATCAAAGGAGAGAAGACACAGTGACACAGAAAGTGAAGGACCACAGAACAGAGATGCCAAGGGACCCCTGGAGCCATCAGAAGCTGGAGAGTCTGAAGCATCTTCTCCTAGAGTCTCTGGAGGGAGCAGTCCTGTGGGCTCCTTGATTTTGGACTTCTGGCCTTCACAGGTGTGGAAGGATACATTTCCATTGTTTTAAGCCACCCACTTGGTGGTAATTTGTTATGACAGTCACAGGAAACTATTACCTTGTAATTTTTTTTTTTTTTTTTTGAAACAGAGTCTCACTCTTCCATCCTGGGCAGTGTCACGGCCTCACAGTTCATAGCAACCTCAAACTCCTGGGCTCAAGAGATCTTCTTGCCTCAGCCTTTCAAGTAGCTGGGACTAGAGGTGTCCACCACAATGCCCAGCTAGTTATTTTTCTATTTTTAGTAGAGCTGGGGTCTTGGTCTTGCTCAGGCTGGTCTTGAACTATTGAGCTCAAGGTATCCACCCGCTTTGGCCTCCCAGAGTGCTAGGATTATAGGCGTAAGCCACTGTGCCCAGCCATACCTTGTAATATTATAAACATTTTTTCCTAATGAGTAAATACTATTCTGTAGTATAAGCAAGCCAACCAATTCTTTATTATGAAATACTTAATATATGAAAATTGAACTACAATAAATAATAAGAAATTAAATACTTGCACATAGACTTTGAGTGTCAGATAATTGCCTTAGGAATGTTTCCTAGAGGTGGAAGTACAAGGTCTGAGGCTACACCCTCAGCCGTGGCATTATACGTGACTTTCTTGCATGAAGACTATTGCTCAAAACCTGTAATTTCTGTAAATATTATTTTATACCAGCTGGCACAAGCCATGTAATAACTATGATTCATTTCTATAACACTGATTTCAAATGCTATGCTTGTGAGCATGAAAAACAGCCTTCTGAAACCAGGCTCACCCTAGTACTTAGGCCGTCTGGGTTACTCATCAGATATATTTTAGTCACAATTAGCTCACATCCCTTAATTTTGGTGCCAGATGTGTATTAAAAATGCGCTTCTTTGTGGTTTTCCTTTTATTGGTCTGAACTCTAAAAGCAAATCCTGAAATACAGCAAATCATCCTTAAGCACTATGAACAAAAGTAGTTTCTTTAATACTTTGCACTTCATAAAATCAGCGTGATTGTTGCTGGCAGCAACATTAGCCCAGGAAGTCTTTGGATATCTTTGTTCTGAGTAAGTGAGCACAGAGAAGTTACTGAAAAGTACGTTTATCTGGCATCAAAGATCTGAGATTCTACTTATATTTTGTTATCATCTATTATTTTTTCCTTGGGACTGTTCGTCACGCTTTGTGATATATCATGGATAAGAAGAGTGGGGGATTTCCAAGATCCTATCCTTGTGCTCCTGTTTAAATGGTCCATGCAAAGACTATTTGCATGTTTTTTTTTTACCGGCATTGAGCTGAGTGTGGCTAAATCACATCATCTGGACACGGCTTTCTGTGTGTTTAGCCCAAGGGTGGTATCGGAAGTCAGCATCATGCCAAATAACAATCACAAATGTCATAATTACATTAAACACGTGCAATTGTACCAGGCGTTGACCTCATCTTTGTTCAGTTGAATAAAACATTTGCTTGTTATATAAACAACTGTGTGTATCTTGACCTGCAAGGTTATGATTAGAAACAATTGAAGAAATCGCAGCAGTATTACCCAACCAACTATTGTGCTGAGGCACATCTGCATGTACTGCAATGGCCTGTCCAGCGTTTCTTAATAATGTCTCATTTTGACCTGGAGTCTGACAATGGCTTTAAAAATTCAGTCTAGAAAGAAGCTGATTAGTGCAATCAAATAAGAAATTCATTATTATAATACTTTGGCTAATAACTATTAAATAATACTTTATGATTCTAAGAGAGGAATGCAAACACTCATGGACACAGGCTTGCACACACATGCACATGCGTGCCCATGCACACAAGTGCACACGAGCACACTGCAGAGTATAAAACAACGTGGAGATCTTCAACTCTCTCCTCTTAGCGTCTTCATGGCAATGCCCCTCCCTAGGGAGAGACAGCAACACCATATAGCATGAGGAAAGGCTCACTCTCGCAGAATCTTCACAAGGAGAGTGACGTTTCAATACCACATCCTTTTAGAAGTTGATGAAGAGCCGGTAGACATTGGTCCTTACGTTGTACACAGTATCACTAGAAGACCTGGGGGATAGTTAGCTAAATCATTGGGAATTATTGTTTCTTTGATATTATGCCTCTATTTTGGTTTTCTTAATTTTTCTGTTTTTTGAAGATTTTATAAAACTTATTGACTCCTTAGAGTTTGATGAAACTTTAGAGATTTTCTGAAATAGAAGTCTCTTCCACATCCTCTCTCTCCCCCTCTCGCTATCTCCCTCTGTCTGTCTCCACCCATGTCTCTTTCTCTCCCTCGCTCTCCCGTCTCTCCCCCATCTCTCTCCCCCTCTCTCTGTCTCTCTGCCCCGTCTCTCTCTCCCCCCTCTCTCTGATGCCCTCGTCTCTCTCTCCCCCTCTCTCTCTCTGCCCCATCTCTCTCTCCCCCCTCTCTGTCTCTCTGCCCCGTCTCTCTCTCCCCCCTCTCTCTGATGCCCTCGTCTCTCTCTCCCCCTCTCTCTGTCTCTCTGCCCCATCTCTCTCTCCCCCCTCTGTCTCTCTGCCCCGTCTCTCTCTCCCCCCTCTCTCTGATGCCCTCGTCTCTCTCTCCCCCTCTCTCTGTCTCTCTGCCCCGTCTCTCTCTCCCCCTCTCTCTGTCTCTCTGCCCTGTCTCTCTCTCCCCCCTCTCTGATGCCCTCGTCTCTCTCTCCCCCTCTCTCTGTCTCTCTGCCCCGTCTCTCTCTCCCCCTCTCTCTGTCTCTCTGCCCTGTCTCTCTCTCCCCCCTCTCTGATGCCCTCGTCTCTCTCTCCCCCTCTCTCTGTCTCTCTGCCCCGTCTCTCTCTCCCCCTCTCTCTGTCTCTCTGCCCCGTCTCTCTCTCCCCCCTCTCTCTGATGCCCTCGTCTCTCTCTCCCCTCTCTGTTTCTCTCTCTCCCCCTCTCTCTCTGATGCCCTCGTCTCTCTCCCCCCTCTCTGTCTCTCTGCCCCGTCTCTCTCTCCCCCCTCTCTCTGATGCCCTCGTCTCTCTCTCCCCCCTCTCTCTGATGCCCTCGTCTCTCTCTCCCCTCTCTGTTTCTCTCTCTCCCCCTCCCCCTCCCCCCTCTCTGTCTCCTTCTCTCTCTTTCTCTCTCTGTCTCCCTCTGTCTCTCTGTTTAGGCCAATGTGGTCTGAGCCCATGTTGCAAATACAAGCTTCTTGCAGTGACTAGGCCAGACATGGGCAAACAAATCTGTTCAGGCCAGGGATAAGTAAGAGAGAGCATATTGGAAGCTTCAGGATACATTTTCTCGCCACCTGGCAGAAGGCAGAGCTGAGAGAATCAAAGTCCTGGAGATGGAGCCACCAAGTTCAAGGAAGCCCAGAACCTATTCCATACCTGCCATTCCAGAGCCAACATGTGCTTTATTGCTTAAGTCTTTTATGGCTGCCTATCACTGCAATGATATACTACCATGATACATGACCATGATACACAACCATGATATACTACCATGATACACTACCATGATACATGACCATGATATATTACCATGATACACAACCATGATACATGACCATGATATACTACCATGATACATGACCATGATACACTATCAGGATACACTATCATGATACATGACCATGATATACTACCATGATATACTACCACAATACACAACCATGCTACACAACCATGATATACTACCATGATACACGACCATGATACATCACCATGATACACTACCATGATACACTATCATGATACATGAACATGATATACTACCATGATATACTGCCATGATACATGACCACAATACACCATCATGATACACTACCATGATACATGACCATGGTACACAATCGTGATATACTACCATGATACATGACTATGAACACAACCACGATCCACTATCATGATACACAACCATGATATACCACCATGATACACAACCATTATATAATACCATGATACACTACTATGATACACAACCATCATACATGACCATGATATACTACCATGATACATGACCATGATACACTACCATGATATATGACCATGATATACTACTATGATATACTACCATGATATACGACCATGATATGCTACCATGATATACTACCATGATACAGTACCATGATGCATGACCATGTTACATGACCGTGATATACTACCATGATATACAACCATGATGTACTACCATGATATATGACCATGATATACCATGATATACTACCATGATACATGACCATGATACACTACATGACATATGACCATGTTCAGTGTATCATATTTTCTACAGAAACCAGAGTCCCGAAGGACTTATCCAAGATCATTGGCTGTTTGGTGCAAGGGCAGAAATTAGGACCAAATCTGCCAATAACCCATTGACAACTCCTCCTATGTCCCCATCCTGAGGGGCTGGTGCAGATCTTCCACATGCCTTTCCAAACACGGTGTGCGTGGGCAACTCCTGGGATCTTTAATGTTCAGAGCAAGTGCGTAAAGTCAATGAAGCAGTGTGTGTTTGGGCCACTGTGTCTTCACAGCCCAACTTACAGAGGTCCTTCTTGGAGATGACTTTAGAGTTTTGATATTAACAGGCATGCTGACTACCATGATTTTTGATTAGAATGCTTCAGTCCATCACTGTTGTAATGCCCAGGGAAGGCTCAAGGTTCCTGAGCACATCCTACACCATCTTACACACACATCTGTTCTAGACTGTGCCTCACTGGGGAAAAGAGATGGACACGGGAAACTTCCCTGCCTCGTACCTGTGCCTTTCAGAGTGTGTAGAATCACTCTCTTGTCTCTCTCCTCTTCCTCTCTGGGGCTTACATTATCCTTGCCCAGATCCCTTCCCCCATGAACACACCTGTTTTGTTGTTGCTGCTGTCTTAGACAGCATATTAAAGGCAAAGGGTCTAGACTAGTGATTTTCAACCAGTGTGCCTTGAAGAGGGTCTTAGGTATGTCACAAAAAACTTCTAAAGATCCTTAATTAAATAATTTTCAAAAGAAGTTCAAAGCACAGTGAGTATATTCTTTTTTTTTTTTTTAACTCTTCTGTTGATCAACATAATTTAAGTGTGCTGTGGAAGTTTAACTAGAGGTTCAAGTGTGCTGGGAGATAAAAAAGGTTGAACAACACTGGTCTGGACCAGGAATCAACTGTTTTAACCCCTGGAAATGACCTTCAGAGCATCTTGATGTCGCCAGTCTGCGCTCACTCATCTGAATATGAAGACGATAACACCTGCTGAGCACACCTCCTACATGAACTGCCCTGCACCTCAGCCTGGTCACGGAGTCACTTCAGGGACACATTTTGGGTACCCACAATGTAGAAAGCACATTGCTAGAGAAGAAATACCAGTGTAGACTGTGGTGCAATATCTAAATGTAAGGTCTTTTTATCCTTATTAAAACATTCATCTGGAAACAATATAAAACATTTTATTTGCTCTTAAACTACTTGTCATCTTCCACATCCATAAATTTAACAGCTCTTCGATTATTCACATTAGTGATAAAAACAAAATGCCACCTTCTTCATGCTCTGCCACCCTCCTCCACTGAGCAATAACCATGTCAACTGGAAATATTACAAAGGTCACCTGCTGAAGCACTTACTCTGTAGCCATGCATCACTGGGTTTGAGAGTGCTGGCTGAATGCTTTAAGTGATGGATGTCCCTGCCACATCTCACTTTTCAGTTTTTATTTAATCTGTCTTACATGAATCAGGAATAACACAAACCTTTACTCCCTCGGAAAACACTGTGGTCAAAACAGATTAAGCTTGTTTAACACCAACTATGATGGCATGCTAGTTAAAGACATCCTGGGCGTATGCTATAGGTTGACTTTTTCACCCACTTCCAAGAATATCTATAAGGTTCTAACTCCCAGTAGTTCAGAAGGTGCTTGTGTCTGGACATAGGGTCAGGGTAGATGTGATGAGTTAAACTGAGGGTAGGGTGTACACCTGTTCCAACATGACTTGTGTCCTTATAGAAAGGTGGCCTGGGAAGGCACAGACACAACACTGGGGATGACTATGTGGCAACAGAGGCAGAGATGACAGTAACACAACACTAAACCAAGGGATGCCAAGACCTGAAGCAACTACCAAAAATAAGAAAAAAAGAGGGATTCTCCTCTGCAAGTTTCAGAGAGAGCCTGGCTGACTTTCAGCCTCCTTAACTGTGAGAAGATGAATTTCTGTTGTATACTACAGTTGTCACTAAATGTCTACGAGAGATTGGTTTCAGAATACCAAAGTCCACAAATTCTCAAGTTTGCATATAACCTGTGCACACCCTCCCATATAGTTTAAATCATCTCTAGGTCACTTATGGTACCTAACACAAAATAAACGCTATGAAATAGTTGTTATACTGTATTCCATAGGGAGCATTGACAAGAAAAAAGTCTGTACACGTTCAGAACAGATGCAACCATCCCTTCAGGGATTTTTTTCAAATACTTTTCAAGCCCTGATTGGTTGAATCCATGCATGTGAGACCCATGGATGTAAGGGGAAGAGGGCAGATTGTCACAGATACATTAGGAAACTAATGCATGTACGAGAAGTTTGGGAAGGGTGGGTTTCCTAGCGATGCTGTATTAGCTATCTACTGCTGTGTAACAAATTGCCACAAACTGAGCTGCTTAAAACAACACATGATTTCACAGTTTCTATGGGTCTGAACCTGAGCATAGTTAAGCTGAATCTTCTGCTTCAAAGTCTCACACAGGCTGCAGCTGAAGTCTTAGCCAGGGGTGGCGTCTCATCTGAAGGCCGGATTGGAGAAGGACCTGTGGTGAGCTGACGGCTGTGCCTGGTCCCAGCTGCAGTTGGCATCCAGGCCCCTGGGTGGGCTCTTGAGACCAGCAACACAGTTCCTCTGTCTTCAGGCACTAAGGGAGAAGAGAGCTCATCTTGGTCCAGTAAGTTAAAGTCCTCAGAGACAAAAGAGCAGGGTAAACCATTACCTACATTGTATCCTTGGTTATATAGTTTTCAGAGTTCATGTATTTTTGTAAATGTGACATTTTTGACTATGTCAAAATAAGATTAAAGATAGGAGACATTAAGCTTTCTTAACATTTCCTTTGTGATATTGTAGGGAAATCTATGGTGACACCTCCCTCTGTCCTCTCAAAGGTTGAGATTGCAGGTGAGAAAAATAAAAAAACAACAGCGGTACAACTGACACGGAGCACACACATCTGTGCCCCAAACTGTCGTGTGCCAGGTGCTTGTCTCTGCATACTCGGTTGCTTGTCCAAAGGACGCCTGTTCTTGTAACACACAAA
The DNA here is from genome assembly GCF_027406575.1 of Nycticebus coucang. Lineage (NCBI taxonomy): Eukaryota > Metazoa > Chordata > Mammalia > Primates > Lorisidae > Nycticebus > Nycticebus coucang. The sequence goes on from NC_069786.1 coordinate 130,897,497, forward strand.
ACAGTGTTTCTAATATGTACGGCGCATCTACCCTGAGCAGGGTGCTGTGCCTGGCCCTGGAGATCTACAGAGACAACAGGCTTTTGGTGCAGGTTTAAAGGGACAATTACATTTTCTGTCCTCGGAGTTCTGAATAGTCTGTGTTAGAAACACAAGTGTCAACTGTGAATTAGAACTCCTGCTTTGTGATTGATAAACTATAGTTTGATCCTGAGAACAAAACTGTCTTCCTGCTCGTCCAGGGAGAGTAATGAGAGGAAACTGGTGAGTATTTCTGCCCAAGGCAACAGCAAAGCAGATCAGTAAAGGTTTCTGAGGAGCAAGTAGGAATTATGATGTGCACAGAAAAAAAAAAAGTGGGAGTAAAGGATGGCTGTTTCCTCGCCCAAGGGAAAGGCGTAATAACTGAACTCACGCACTCACTCATGGGTGTAATGCATCCATCCTGGCTTCAGCCCCGGTTAGAAGGGCAGCCTTCCTTTCCTCATTCCACTGATACCTCCCTCTTCAACCAATAGAAGGAAAAACCCCAAACTTTAAAAATGTGGAAATGAATGTGCAGGGTAGCAAGACAACCTCCTCCAAGTCCAGTTTGGAACCAGGAGGCTGAAAGAGGTCCACACAGACATGCCGGGTTTGCAGAAGGCAGTCTGCGAGTAGGCCCAGGTGTGTTCAAAGACAGCATGGAGGCCACCTGGACAGCTGTGGCTGGGGCTGGGGAAACTGCAAACCTAAAACTAAAACAAGACAAAATCCTCACGCATGAAACCCTGCATCCTAAGGAACTTCGCGGGGCAGCAGGAGGAATTCCTTCTGGCCCAAATCCAGCCTGGTCCACAGACCACAGAAGACCCCTGCATACAGTATGCCCTGGAGCTCAGCTCGTTAATAAATGAGCAGGAATATAGCAGGAACCAACACAGAATCTACAGAAAAAGCAATATGTGAAAAAGGATAGGCAGATAAACAAGCCTCAAAGACATCGCTACCATAGGTCAGCTTTTAAACAATTCCTAATGGCAAGACTTAAAAAAACATTTAATGAACCTTATTTTAAAAATTGAGTTCTTCATAAAACCAGAGCTCAACCTTCAAAGCTCAGAGATGACCTGGTAAAATAAGAGAATGAGCTACGCATGACCGGGAGAGGCCTTGAAGGGGGTGGATGAGGAATAAACTGATTATAGAGAGTTGCTCCCAGGCAGGGAGCAGCGGGAAGGGGCGTGCTGAGGTTGAAAGGACGCCACGGATGATGGATGGCAGGATGGAGAAAGATGGCAAAGATGACGTTAACGAGAGCCAAGAATTGTGAGAGGATTCCAGAGAAAAGCGAGACAGACATAGCAATTCACACACACACATAATCCATGTCTCTAGAGAAGACAACAAAATACCCAACAGTAATGATATTTAACGGTTGGGGAGGAGACTGGGGAGACATGGATCAAAGGATGCAAAATTCCAGTTAGGTAGGAGGAGTAAGTTCAAGAAATCTATTGTACAACAGGGTAAGTAAACTTAACAATGTAACAATGTAACATTTTTCCCTTCTGGAAAAAATGCCAAAGAAGGGATGTGAAGTGTTCTCACCACAAGAATAACAAGGATGTGAGATAATGCATATGTCAATTAGTTAGAGTTAGCCCAGAGCGTATATCAAAACAGTATGTTGTACACGGTAAATACATATAGCTGGTCGAGAGTGTATATCAAAACATACCAAAACAGTATGTTGTACACAGTAAATACATATAATTTTATCTGTCATTAAAAATAAATAAATCTAACATCCCTGCCAAAATATAAATGTGAAAAATAAAGATGTAATTCAAGTACAATTCCCCCAAATAAAAGAACACTTGGCTCTTTAATTTGAAAGATCACAACAGTATGACCAAGAGTAAAATATTGAAGAAACATCCATCTGGAGAGGCATTTGAATAAAGTTGCTGAACTTCAGAGAGAAGGAAAGAATTCTTTGGACAACTAGATGAAGACATCAAATTACCTCGCAGAGGGAAGACACCACTCTGGCTCAGAGGAATGCACAGTCTCAACCAACCTGTGACGTCAGCAGAGCGAAGTCTAAAAGGTTCTCAAGAAAACAAGAACTCAAGCAAATCAGTAAGCGAAAAACCAAACAGCCCCGTTAAAAAGTGGTCAGAAGACATGAGCCAAGTTTTCAAATGAAGATAGTCTAAGAGTCAAGAGACACATGAAAAAATGGTCAACATCTCGAATGGTCAGGGAAATGCAAATCAAAGCCCCAGTGAGATATCACCTAACCCCAGTGAGAATGGCTCAGATCAGAAAGCCCCACCATGCTGTGCAATAGATCATGGAAGCTTATTCCTTGTCTAAATGAAACTTTGTACCCTTTGATCGACATCTCCCCTTCCTCCACCCCCCTCACACCCAGCCTTTGGTAGTAACCACTGTTTACTCACTACTTCTGTGAGTTCAGCTTTTTCCCATTCCCCTGTAGGCGAGACCATGCAGCATGCAGAGCTTATGTCACAGCATAACATCCTCCAGGTCCGTCCGTGTCGTAGAGACAGCAAGACTTAAATAAACGACTTTAAATAGAACAAAATGATGGACCTTACTCCTTAGTATTTAATGTGCCAGTTCTTACCACGTCAGTCTCTGTCCCTCCTCTGGGCTAATGGATGAATGAGTCTGCATTTAGCTTGCTGGTGACTCTGAGTCCTGTATACATAAACCTAATGGTGAGTTATTAAACACCTGGTTACAGATCACTGACGGGGTACACTTTACCCAGCAGGAGATTTCCTGATCGTTAGTGAAGTCACATGCAGGGCCGGCTTCTCCATTAGGCCTGGAGGCATGAGGCATGCGATACTTTTAGGAAAATATTTTAGTTTTTTTTTCTTTTTTCTTTCTTTTTTTTTTTTTTTTTTTTGAGACAGAATCTCACTTTGTCACCCTATGTAGAGTGCCATGGTGTCATAGCTCATAGCAACCTCACACTCCCAGGCTCAAGTGATCCTCTTGCTTCAGCCTCCCAAGTAGCTGGGACAATAGGCGCCCATCACAACACCCGGCTAATTTTTCTATTTTTAGTAGATACAGCGTCTCACTCTTGCTCAGGCTAGTCTTGAACTCCCGAGCTCAAGTGATCCACCTGCCTTGGCTTCCCAGAGTGCTAGGATTACAGGCATGAGCCACCTTGCCCAACCCTTAACTTCTTTTAAAGTCATAAGAAATAGAAGGTTGAAGAAAAATGTTTTAATTTTTAATCCAGCCTGGATTATATTTGCTTTTATCCCAGTGGAATTGCAAAATATAATTTTAAATATATTTTTAATGGAGGTGGAAACCCACAAATGCAAAAGTGCCCAAGGCCATGAAAGTCAGGTTGTGGCCCTGGGGGATATCCTGATGACCCTAAATTAGTGCATGATACCACAGAAAGGAAAATAACAATATTTTTTCTAGATTTTTTTTTCACAACTAAAGACTTGTTTCACATAACCTGCAATGGATTGCTTTTAGCCTATGAGATATCTCCTCCTGCTAAAACAGACTTGGGACAAGTTGGCCTGAGGGTCAGTGGTACTGATGAGGGGCAAACACACCACAGCACGAGCCTCAGATATGCCACCTGGGACAATTTAAAAGATCTTAAGAATTGTATGAATCCCCTGATGCTCAGGTCAGATGCATGCCAGGGATGCCAGAACCCGAGGGCCAGGGACCCAGGAACTGGTTGGGTGCTAAAACTCTTCAGATGATTCCTCTGTACTTTGAGAATCAATGATTTAGTTCACTCTAGGGCAGTGTTTTTCAAGTTTTTTTAATCTCATGGCTCACTTGAATGTATAGTTAAACGTTTAAGGTACACTTAAATTATGTTGATCCAAAAAAAGAGTAAAAAAAAAAAGAAGAAGAATATACTTACCATGTTTTGAACTTATTTTGAAAATAATTTATCTTTAAAAATTTCTGCTGTACACCAGTTGAAAGTCACTGCTCTAAGGCGTGACTGTGATAGGACACACTTCACAGAGTATATTCCATGGAGCACTAGTCCCTTACAACTTTAACCATGCCAAGGATTATTCATAGATTATATTATTCCTTAGAAAAAAGAATTCTGAAGTCAAATATCTTTGGGCAACCTTAGGTTAAAAAAGAGTCAAGCAGTTGCCCTACTGTAGGACCCGTAGGAGAATGAACAAATCGGTGTGAACTGAAATTCCCCAGAGAGGAAGTGCGGCACTTCCTAAGTTTATTTGATCACAGACCCCTCCCACCAGCCTTCCACCCTTTTATTGAGAAGATTCCTGGGAGTACTTTGGGAGGTGCTAACCCAGTTATAGTTTACTAAGTAAAATTGAAACCCACTACAGTTGGTGCTTCTGGTTCTTAGGTTGGGGGAAACTGTGTTCTCAGCATTTGCAACTTAAAATTCAGAATGCATTTTCCATACAACAGTGTAGCTAGATGTAGCTGAAACCCAGCATGATTAGAGCTGTAATTTGGGTGTATATGGGTTAAACAAGCTTTTGCAGACTAGTCTGGAAACTCTTCATCTGCTGCTCCTCATTCAGCTCAGGTTACAGCAGCTGTCCCACCAGGAACGATGTTCTCGCTGAGGGAGAATCCACGCAGGGTTGCAGCCATCTCACATGCAGAATTCAGCCCGGGCGTCGTTGGGGACTTTGTTGGAATTCTTAAGGCAAAGCTTTTCCTCAAACTTAAAATATGCACCCATTTTTTTGAATGAGTGAACGTAACATGAATGGTTCTTACTTGTTGTCAACTTGTGCATATTGAAATGCTGAGACACATTTTTTCATGTCACATTTTTCTTAAGAATTAGAAAAATGCTTAATAAATGTCTTATCATTATAAGCAACTTTAGTTACTTGATGCTATGGAGCTTTGCTTGGTTACACACTCTACATCTGCTGCTCCTAATTCAGCTCGAGTTTCAGCAGCTAACGGGATATTTTGACTCCAAGAAGAGACAATACAAAATTTTTTAAAAATAATTTTAGTTTTTGCTCTTGCAACGGCCATCTGAGGAATGCCAAGAAAACAAAAGAGGAGAGAAGGCTATTTTCGAAGTGCTCCAATACAGGCCTTTAAGAAGATAGAGTCGGAATGCTTTCCCTTTTCGGGGTGGAAATTTTGTCATCACAGCTTGAGAACGGGAGAAAACAAAAACATTTGTCAGAAGGCTCATTTTAAAGCTCATGCTACTTTTTGGGAAGCAGGCTCCTCACCAGAAATTTTATACTGTTTTAAAAAAGTTTACTCTTTGTCAAAATGATTTTGACAATTTCATTTAGCTCTTGATGGAGGGAAATAAAAATCAATGCCAGACCAGGCCAGATGAATTTAACAAAATCTTTTGTATGAAAAGAATACATGGTAGTCATCAAACTGCCGGTGTGCGCGGCCTGGTTTCAAACACTTCTGTGGCGTTTGCCATTTCCAAGTTCCTCAGAGGACTGTTCTCTGCTGCCTTTTAAGAATGGACTTTGGAGGTGGCGCCTGTGGCTCAGTGAGTAGGGTGGCGGGTTCAAACCCAGCCCCGGCCAAACTGCAACAACAACAAAAAAATAGCCGGGCGTTGTGGCGGGCACCTATAGTCCCAGCTGCTCGGGAGGCTGAGGCAAGAGAATCGCGTAAGCCCAAGAGTTAGAGGTTGCTGTGAGCCGTGTGACGCCACGGCACTCTACCCGAGGGCGGTACAGTGAGACTCTGTCTCTACAAAAAAAAAAAAAAAAAAAAAAAAGAATGGACTTTGGAGATGAAGGTTGTTTAGGGGTGAAGTTGGCACATCGTTGAACCTGACTTTGAATGTATCAACTTCACTAGACAGAGCTATGTTACCAGAATCCCTCCTCTGCTTGTTCTTTGTTGGGGTGGGCCACAAAAGAACCTTCCTAGACAATTTTGAAGGGAAAAGGGATGCTGGCAGCCACTGAGTGCCACCTCGCTTTTGTCACGGTGAGCGAGCAGCTGGCCTCCACCTTCCGTGGGTCCTCCTGCAGCTTCTCCAGCTCCTGGGCCAGCGGCGTGTGTTCAGTTCCAGAAGGAAGGGCTCCTGGCTTCAGTAGGGCATGGCCTTCGTCCAGGTGGGAGGTGATAAGAATGGCAAAGTCTGCCACCATGGACTCCCCTGCTCTCTGAAGACCACCATCCTCGTGAGGCCCCAACTCACACTGTGGGCCCCAGGCTGCCCTTGGTCTGCTCCTGTGCTGTGGGCTCCAATCTCTAACATCAAATGTGAAGACAATAGCCTTCAGATAGAAAAGTACAACTCAGTGCCCGTGGCTCAGTGAGTAGGGTGCTGGCCACATACACCGAAACTGACAGGTTCGAGCCCAGTCCAGGCCTACTCAACAATGACAATTACAACCAAGAAATAGCCGGGCGTTGTGGCGGGTACCTATAGTCCCAGCTACTCGGGAGGTTGAGGGAAGAGAATCGCCTAAGCCCAAGAGTTTGAGGTAGCTGTGAGCTGTGATGCCATGACACTCCATCCAGGGTGACATAGTGAGACTCTGCCTCTAAGGAAACAAAAGAAAGAGAAATACACAGATAGGCTGTGGTTCTGCTTTTCTGATTAAACCCTATCTGATACAGAAGCCTACCTGCATATACAAATAGTGCATATTTACACATTCATATCATGTGCATATTCACATTTATATAAACATATTCATACACATACACAAATGTAAAAATGCATAAATAGATCGTTAATAATAAAAGAAATGTCAAACACAATAAATTGTTAACAATCATTAAACCCAAATAGTGGATCTATAACTATTTTATTATTCTTTCAATTTTTGTATGTTTGAACTTTTCCATATGAATAATTTGGGAAAAGAGAAAATGGATCTTATGAATGAGTCCAGCCTCCAGATTCTTAGTCCAGAGAGCTATGGAATAATGCTCGACAAAAGATCCTTTTTTAAAAAAGGTGAAATTAAGGAATGTATCATTCAAGAAATATTGCTGTTCCCAGTAGGTGCCAGGGTCTGTCCTCCTGGGGGCTAGAGAGTCGACAGGGAGCAAAATCACAGAGCTCCCGCCTTCATCAGCCATTGGCTGCCTTCATCAGCCAATAATGCAAATGGCAGTCGCCAACCGTAGATTTCCCCTGCTCTTGGGGGACTAGCCATTAACTTATCTCCTTATTTGTTTCCAATGAGACTCTATCAGATGCATGTCCCGATCAGTGAATAAGGTGCCAAGGACCATGGAGGGCCATGGTCTTCCCATTGTACATGGTCATAAAACTGACCTAAGCAGAAGAACTTTTGGTCCTCCAGGGTCTCTTTCATTTGGGGACCAGCCCCTGAGTTGCATATCTTTGTGGGGGATTGTGTCGGGGTGGTGGAAGTGTGACGCTGGCTCTCTGGTAGCTGGACGAGGGTAAAAGGATGGCATTCGGAGGGATACTGGAGGCAGGCGCAGGCTGCACCAGCTCAGCTCTACCCCTGGAGCGAAGCTCAGTGCTCTTGTTGTAACACATGTCTTTTTGATTAGAGGTTATAAATGTCTTAGTTGACAGAATTTTGAGATTGTGCTTTTGCTTTTTGGCAAACTCAGCATAGGAAAAACAAGCTTTCGTAGTTTTGGAAGAGAAAAAATAAGTGAAAGATTATAGTCTTGGTATAATTAAAACCATTCCATTTCTACAAGCTCAAATCCAGGGAAAAGCAGTCGGTTGCATTTCCATTGTCTGCTAGTGAGTCATGTCCAGCTTGGCGCTGGCTCTCTGTCTAGGGAAGGCCTCAGCTTCTAGCGGCTGCTGACCTCCAGGTGTCCTCACTGACTCCTGCTGGCCTTCTCAGCACAAAACCTTAAAGGATGCATGTAAAAAGCAATGGGATTACGCATATGCATAGATCAACATATTCTCCATTGTTACGTTAGGATGTTTCCAGCTGTAGGACCTCACTTCCTGCCTGCAGTGCCATTTGCAGGCCATGCCAAACTTGACCAAAACAAATTTTAATTTATGTTTTTACATTTTAGTTTGTTGCAGGAATATTTTCAGAATGTATATAGATCCCACTTATTTCTTTATTGAAAGACAGGGTGGTGGGGAGCAAGAATAACATTGCTTTACATCATGGACATGTCAACCATGAAATTGGCTACCATGGTTCCATTGCACTAAAAAGCGTATTATTATGTAGTGTTTTATAATCTTAAATAATCATAACCCCACCCCATGACATGTCAGCTCTGAAAATTCTGTAATAGTCACCCTCTGAGACGGCCACCTGTGGTGCTCATATCTGATTTTTGTGTCCCTGTGAAGTGCCCCCACACTTGTCGGCCCTGCGTGCCCTGTGGAATATGGCAGAGGTGCCAGCTTGTGGCCTCTGAGACTCCGTGTTTAAAGTCCACCTTTGTCTCTTGTTCAAGTTTTTATATCTTTACTAATTTTTGTCTATTTACTCTATATTTTTCTGAGAGGGTAGGGTTGAAATCTCAGACTATACTTGTGAATTTGCTAATTTCCTTTCATTTCTACCTATTTTTGTTTTGTGTATTTTGAAGCTCTGTTATTAGATATGTGCACATATAGATGTTATTTTTCTGGATGAATTAACTCGTTAATCATTAGAAAAATGATTCTTCATCCCTTTTAACATTGCTCATCCTAAAATTCTTTGTTCGATATTTCTATTACCACCCCAGCTTTTTTTGATCAGTGTTTGCATTGTATATATACAATATATGTACACATTTATTTCCATCATTCTACTTTTAACCTATTTGTATGTCTTCATATTATTTAAAATGAATTTCTTGTAAACAACATATTGTAGAGTTTTATTTTTTTTTTTGTTTGTTTGTTTTGTTTTGTTTTGAGACAGAGTCTCATTATGTCACCCTCGGTAGAGTGCTGTGGCATCACAGCTCACAGCAACCTCAAACTCTTGGGCTTAAGCGATTCTCTTGCCTCAGCCTCTCCAGCAGCTGGGACTATAGGCACTGGAGTTTTATTGTTTTACATTCTCAGAAAAGCTCTGCCTTTTAAGGAGTGAGTACCTAAGTTGAGGTTCAACCACAGAGGTAGAGCCAGTAGGGGATGGATTTAGTAATGTATTGGCTTATGTAACTGTGGGAACTGGCTAGGTCAGTTTGAAATCATAGGGCTTGTCATCAGGAAAGTCAAAGGTCAAACTGGTGCCCTCAGGCCTGGCAGATGCTGCTGTCCACAGGCAGGTTCCTTCTTCATCCAGGAGGCTTCAGCTCCTCTCCCAAGGCATTTTGACAGACTGAACAAGGCCCACCTAGATTATCTTGGATAATCTCATTTGCTTTAATTCAACTGAATACAGACTTTAATCACATCTACAAAATGACTCCATAGCAACATTTAGATTAATGTTTGATTAAGCTCTTGGAGACTATAGCCCATAGAGTGCCCACATCCACAGACCATTACAGTAAGGCTGGTCACAGGGACGCTACTTACATTTAATATAATTATTAACAGAGTTAGGTTTAAATTTACCATTTTGCCATTGTTTATTTTATATTTGTTTCCAATTTCCCTGATAATTTCTTCTTCTTTCCTTGACTTCTTTTGGATTGTGTACTTTTCATGGCAGCTCCTTCTCTTCAGTTTACTTTTTTAATGGTTCCCCAAGGATTTCCCGTATAACTTTTTCACTGAGGGAAGAATTCTACACTGGTACTTCCCCCCCCCAGTACTATAAAAATGTTGCTTCACTGCCTTCTGACTTGCATAACTTCTGATGAGGAGACTTCTGTCTTATGGGTTTTTTCCCCCTGTGCTTAAAATGTCTTGGGGGTGGGGCAAACTTAAATATTCTTTTGCTTGCCACCAGGTTTCAGATATTTGGTTGTAATGTATCTGGGTATGATTTGAAAGTTTACGGACATTTTGGAATCTGAGGGTTTACAGTTTTCAGAACAGGTGTAAAACATTAAATGTCGCCATTATATTTTTAAGTACTTTTTCCCTCCCCTGCCTTCCTTTCCTGGTTCTCTGTAAATGTCTGATGGAACACTTGTTATTGTCCCATAATCACTGAAACACTGATTTCCCCTCCCATTACATTTTTATGCTTCATATCAAATAGTTCTTATTACTTTGTATTCATGATCACTAATCTTTTCTTCTGCAGTGTCTGATTTCCTATTAATCTCACCCAGTGCTTTTTGCATTTCAGATACCTTACATTCATCTCTATGAGTTCTATCTGGAGAAATGGTACATTTCTCACTTCATCACATTCGTATTTTCCTAACCCTTCTTAAACATATGTGAGCCATTGATAATAACCTTTGTCATTCTCTTCTAGTTTTATCATCGCTTTCATTTCTGGCTCAGTTGTACTGATACTTTTTCTCGTGCTTCTTTCTTTGTAGGATAATGTTTTGTTGCACACGGGACATCGTGATTTTTTTTTTCTTGAGTGATAGGTTTTTTTGTATTCTTGACTAGCACTGGATTTTATTTTATCACTTATTTAAATTACTTGGAATCACACATGTTTGAGGCTTGCTTTTAAGCTTTGTTATGACTAGTTCAGTGCAGCTGTCTAGGGCTAGTGCCTAAACTAGGAGATCCACAAAAAAAGCAACACTCTTTTGATGGTTTTACTCAATGCCTCGGGCATCACAAAGTCTTCCCACTTAGATGGTGAGAACACAAACTACTTAGCGCCCTGTGTGAGTTCAGGGAACTGCTCTAACATTCTACTTTCTGGTATTTCTTTTCCCAGACTCAGATAGTTGCTCAAAGAGTTGAGGCTCTCTGTTGGCAATCTCCAGAGCTCGTACTCTCTCTTTGCAACTGTGTCTTCTCTGGTATTTTTATATTTTTCCTGAAATGTCTTACCAGGTTGGCCTCTTCAAACTTGAATTTCTCAGAAACTGCTTCCAGACACTAAACTCAGTCTTAGAAAATACTTTATCTTCTCTAAGGGAGCCTGCATTTTGAATTATCCACTTTCTAGAAAACATTATTTCCACCATTCTGTAGTTGTTTGGGATAGGAGAACCACTGTTACTCTATCTTGGCCAGAGTAGAAATGTTCAGTTATTTGTGTTGCATGGAATAGAATATTGTCATAAATTAATTTTTTAGTGCTCAAAATTTAACCATAGAAAGAAGGAAATAGACTCAATTATAAACACAAGAGCAACCTTTGAGTTATATTTCTCGCTTTAGCATACAGTAATTGAAGTGTAAGATTCTCAGGGGACAATTAAGTTAATAATCCAGGGTTTGTATACCAGCAGTGAATCCTTCAGGCTCTATGAATTTGGCTGTAGTTTTTGCTTGATGGGGATCTGGGTCAGACCTCTGAGCCTCATGTCTCTTTTCTCCCATGAACTACATAAGCATATTTTTAGGCAAATTAGAATTGAAAATGAGCCTTCTACCATGAACCTAGTGATTGTCTAGGTCATTCTAAAATCTGATAGTGCTGACAACTCAGTAACTTTCTTTTGAAGAGTGTCTAATGAACCGCCAAGATTTAGATAGCAACAGAAAAGCAAATTAAAGGCTTCAAACATATTGAATTTTTGGAATTGGGTTTTGCAATAAATCTGAAAAATCCTCACACATATTTGATTTTTTAATATTTCATACAGTAGCTCCTTTCATTTAAATATAGTTCTCAATTTTTTTTCATTTTTCTGTAACAGTTATCTTAAAAATTAGAAATTTATTTTATAGGATCCAAATGTTGGTTCCACACACTAGTTTCATACTGTTTTCCTAATAGATAAACTATATTACCACCATCAATATTCCTTTGAATATTTTAACTCTTCTATAGGAATCTCTTTTGACTTCAAAATTCTTCAGAAATTAATTTTAGCATAAAACTTTTATTTCTTCCAAGTTACTTTGAAACTTTCATCATTTCTCTCAACTCATAAATACAGTATGTTTTTACTATTGAAAGAAAGAAAAATGTCTCTTATTTTACTGTGAAGCATATTTTTAAAAGTCTTTAATGCTTAGCACGTGGTAAGGATATGATAATTTAAATTTGGACCACTGTCTATAAACTTGTATCATTGAAGAATTGTTTAATAATTTAGTTCTATAAACTTCCAAGATATCAAATATTTAAAAATATACTCAATACCTAGTAATGGCAAACATCCAGCATGTTTGAGGATGTTAGACAGCTTTCAGTATGATAGCTTGCGTAGTTGAAATGTTAAGTTGTTAATCTTTTTCTTCTTTTGGTAAATGCATACATTGTGTTTTATAAAAACGGACAATTTAGGAGAGATTGTTGTTTACTTATGCATAACCATTTTCTTGACTTTCTTTAAAGAATCAGAGAAATAACCTTCATGTTGGCTACTTGGAATAAAGACGACATATCCCAGCTTCCCTTGCAGGTGGGCAAGGCTCTGTGACTACATCCTGTCAATATAAGCTTAGAGTCAGCTGACTCCACCAAAAAGCTATGCCCTAATTCTTGTTTTACTTCATGCTTTTTCTTCCTCGTGCCCTGGACTTCAGACTGATGGAGCTCCTCCAGTGGTCAGCTCAGACTATGAAGCATGCATTAGAAGGGTGAAAAGAGAGAAGGAGCCTGGGTCCCCGATGACCATGGAGCTGATAACACCAGCTTGCACTGACCTCTGGCCTTCTCTGAAAGGAGAGAGAGAATATCTTTTATTTTGTTCTTGTGATTTACATTCTATTTTATGTAACAGAAGCTAATCTTGACTAATATAACAATAGTGATATAATTTTGGAAATACAAGTCCTCAAAAATCTCAAATTATCTATATCAAAATATGTAGACACAGATAATATACATGATATAGGTATAAATATATGGTGAATATACACATGTTGTGATTGGTATATATTTCAAGTTTTCATTTGCTGGGCTTGGCCTCCTTTTGTTGGTGCTATCACACGTCATGCCACTGTTTTATCAAAATCAATTTTGATTTTTCTATAGAAATATTTGTATAACAGGTAAAATACTTTTATATCTACTTTATTTTTATTAATGAAAAAATAAAAACATTGCTTTTATTAAAATGTCCCTAAAAATCCCCAAATAGATCGACTATTATTCTTTTATTGCACGGAAAGACATGTTATTATGTGTTGTATTAGAAACTTAGGTAATGATGATCTCACTCATGATATTTTAATCCTTATTATTCTGTAATAACCAGCCTTCAAGATGGCCCTTGTTTATTCTCATCTCCTCTGTTTACAACCTTTATATTCCCATACACACTGAGTCAGTGCTGGTCTTTTGTTGCCCCCCCCACACACACACCCGAATAAGGCAGAAGGGACCACATATAATATCTAAAGCTTGACCGTAAAAGGTATTTTGGCTTCTGCTTTGGTCTCTTGGATCAGTCACTCTGGGATGAGGTCCACATGGAGAGGAAATAAGTTGCCAAGGGGTTGGAAGTAGATTCTGCAGCCCCAGTCAAGCCTTCAGATGATGGCAGCCCTGACAGATATCTCACTCCACTCATGAGAAACTCAGATCCATAACTCAGCTGACCCACAGAATCCATGAGGAGAAAAAATGGCAATGATAGTTCTAAGCCACTATGTTTTGCATTGATTTGTCATGTAGCAATAGTAAATAATGGGCATGCTAATTATTTAATTTACAATTTTGAGTATTTTTGTAGAAATTAGACTGAGCTCATCCTTAGAGCTCCGTCTTCCCCTCTAACCTTTGGTCAGTTTCTAAACATTCGTATTTTTTTCTTTTCTTTTTCTAGGAAAACAAAACCTTAGTAATAGCAACCACAGGTTTCCACGAAGTAGGTACTTTCAATTCTAAGTTTCAGGTATTTGTACTGTATTTTTTCAACTTGTTTTGAGTGAGTAGATAATTTATTAACTATAGTCTCCCTAAAAAAATTACTCCAAAATCATTATTATTTCAGTTATAGTTTGGGTATTTCATTTCAAATTTGCTGAAAATTTCTAGAATTGTTTCCCCGGATAGAAACTTGACTGGCGTATTGGCATAGCAGCTGGCATGACTAAAATGTTAAAATGGCACATTCTTGGTAACTATATTCAAACTACTGAGACTCTGAAATTCTGACATTACAATGGAGCTGGCATTGATTTTTATATTCTGAAAAAAGATCGCACTGTTACCCATAGCCAAATACCCTGTCTCCACATGTTCTGATGACTAGATTTGGGGTCCATGCTCTGGATTTAGTCCCAAGAGACTCATTTCTGGAATAGCAGTGTCTTGTCCTTACTACAATAAACAGATTCCCAGTATCCACATGGTAATTTCAGACTGTGTAGGCCGGAGACACTGGTATTTCCAATTTACTCCTGACAGGTCCCGTGGGAGCCATCACAGGTGACCTGAGTAGAGAATTATATCTACATCTCAAGCAAAAATTAAGTTCTCGTAGAGCAGCAACGAAGGCACATTGACAGAGGGAGGTAAGTAACATCTACTCTCAGTAGCAAGAAGTCTCAAGATCTGTGACTCTTTTCCTATGTAGGGCAAGGATTTTTAAAATGCCAAGAGGCTTCTGTAAGGTCAAGTTCACCACATAGATGGATGGAAGCCCAGGGGGTGCCGCTTGCCTACGAAGCACCTGGAATTCTGAGCAAGGAAGAAGGGCAGAAAGAGCAGGGCCTGGTTTTCTCACCATGTAAACTGCTCCCATGGAGAGGCTCTGTGCAAGAGTCGATCTTGCTCAGCTGGCCTTAGAGAGTTGAACCTTCCTGTGGATAAGGCACCCGCCTCCAGGTGGAAGGATGAGGATTGTTCACAGGTGATGAGGACAGAGACCAACTGCTTTCAGAGTTAGATCCTGATTCACCACCTATGACCCTTTGTAAAAATTTCTCCAACTCATTTATCTTAGCCTTCTCATCTATAAAATGAAGATAATGAAACTTCTCTCCCAAAGAGTTGTTGTTGGACTAAATGAGAGAGGGGAAATCCAGTCCCTTGTCCTGTGATGGGCAAGCACTCAAGAGAGCAAGTATTCTTATCATCTGAAGATCTGTGGGTGTGTGTTCGTGTGTGGCAGGGTGATAGCTGGAATCATATTCCCCTCCCCTGATCTCTCCCAGGTTCCCCAGCCACCCCACTCTCAAAGCTGAGAGAAAGGCTTAAAGAAACCTGTGAAGAAAGACAGTTGAGCACAGAGCGAGCAACCCTTGCAGAAGCAGTGTTCCCAAGAGCAGAGTGACAGAGACGCAGTGACCACTCCTGGAGTATGTCTCCCACTGACACACCTTCTGGGGACATCTGCTGTCAATTCATGTGATCTCACCTCTGAGTAGAGGATGGGGACCTGGGCACCATATCCCAGGAATGAGAATGTGAAACATCTGCCTCATCCCTTGACCAAGCAATGTCGGAGAAGGACCAGGTGGGAACTGTCCTGTGGGCAGGACAAAGGAAGGCATCTCTCCCCAACTCCACCCTGTGCCCAGCCCTTGTCACCATCTTTCCTTTTCCTGCAGAGATGACAGATGGGTCACTCACAAACCTTTGAAAACTTGGCTTGCAATCATTTTTACAGATATACACTTTGGAGATCATGTATGTTGGTACATTTTTGTTTTAAAAAAAATGGTATTAAAAGAAAGAAACTACCTTCTCTTAGCACCACCACCTGACCAAAGAAAGGGCGTTACTAATATAAAAAAACATTTAAGGAGGGCTGCATCAGTACAAAGGAGCCTTCCTTAAGTTGAAGAAATGTAGTTTTCTTCAAAATTAACAATATCTTGTTTCTCTTTCCTGCGGGTGGTGGACATTACCTCTGCCTAGCGCTGGAGTAGGGGCCCTCGAGGCTCCACCAGGCTGGACACCATATTCCTTTGGAATCCCACGCGGTGAGAGGGGGATCTGTGCTGTGACCCTTGGTGTCTGTGTGGCCCCAGGAGGGGTGCTTGGCTTCCCTGGGTCACCGCTAATTCCTGGGCAGCGAAGACTATAAACACCCTCCTAATAGAGTCATTCTGAGGGTAAATTAGGTTAATACCAACAAAGCACTTAGCTCAGTATTCAGAATCAGGAACGGGGCTTGTAAATGGGAGCTGCCATTATTTTCCATTGTTTTAACTTTAGACCATCCAGCGACTGGTGTGTTTGTCCAGGAACTACTGTTTTCTACTAATGCAATGGTTTTGCCTCAGCTGGCTTTAGGCACTTTTGATCATCTCCATGACATATTCACAGAGGCCCTCAATTCCGCCAAGTTTCAGAGTGGCCTAGAACGTGTTCTGCCCCACTTGAGGCAGGTGAGATGTCTTAGCTTAGCTGTCCCTTAGTCTCTAGTGTCTAATCCCAAGGCTCAGGGCAGAAGTCAGCACTAAGTACACTGGCCCACAGGGACAGGAGTTGGTCTGGGCACAGGTCCTTCCCTGTGTCTTCATGGAGGTTCATCTGGCCCTGGATCTCCTGGAGTGGCTGGATTTTACCTGAAGGGTGATTTTGAGGCACCCTTAATCTCTTCCCCTCACTACCCCCCACTCTGTTGCACACATAACAGGGAGGGGACTGCCCAAGAGACAGGTTGACCAATGGACTGTACGTCTAAACAGATCCACCAAGGAGGGGGACACAGAGTCCAGCCCCCGGCACCATGCCTGGCACGTAGCCCCTGAGCAAAGGGCAACCAATAAAACACACTGTCCATTCCTTACCTTGCCCTCCCCTTGCTTTCATCCCAACATTTTTGCCTAAATCCCAAAGTTGAAAATTACCTATGCTCAGCATGTTTTGAGTATTAACAAGAAAGGGATACAAATTACAATCTGCAACTTTAATATCAAATACTGAAGACATAAGTACTCTGTGATGGATTATGTAAATAATCCACTGAGCCAAAAGAACCAAGTCAGAGAAATACACACTCATCCCTACCCATTATGGTTGTGAGCCCAAATCATCCCCGTTCTCATCTCGGATTGCAGGCAGCCTAGAGACACTCCCTGTGGGGATCAGTATTACGAGTATCACAAGCCCATCATGATATAGCAAAACCAAGGGAGAGACCATGAACCAGGCAGCTGAAAATCAGGACAGTGAGTGGGCCGCTGGCCTGGGAAGCTCCACCCTGCTCCACTGTGGGGCTGGCCTGATGGCAGGCGAGTGTCACCCATTCTTCCCACACGGAATCACTCTTGGTGCTGGTTAGGCTGATGGTATCAGATTCCTAAAAAATCAATCAACAATGAGAACCTGGAAAATGCTTTTACCAGAAAAGGAGAAAAGGGAGATATTTTAAACACCTGAGTTCTACCCTGATTTTTTTTTTTTTAGTTTCCTGAATGGAAGACGCAAAATTTTGGAGCTAAATCCAATGAATTCAAAGGCTACAGAGAGATAATTTGAATTTTCTCCTTTTATTTGCAAGTTTAACTTTTGTTAAAGAATTTGTTTATCTTGGGTGGTGCCTGTGGCTCAAAGGAATAAGGCGCTGGCCCCATATGCTGAAGGTGGCAGGTTCAAACCCAGCCCCGGACAAAAACTGCAAAAAAAAAAAAAAAAAAAGGAATTTGTTTATCTGTTAATTAAAGACCAAAAAAAATTTTTGTAGGGCTGTGCCTGTGGCTCAAAGGAGTAGGGCACTGGCCCCATATGCCAGAGGTGGCAGGTTCAAACCCAGACCCGGCCAGAAACTGCAAAAAAAAAAAAAATTTTTTTTTTTGTAGCACATGTAAGATCCTCTCACACATTACTGGTCTAAAGGCTTGGGATGTGTTAAGGTAAGGAAGTGTGTTCATCAGGACGTAAGTCCACACCCACACCGACTTGTTAATAAATTGAGGACCTGCAGGTATGACTTCTCCAGGGAGGGAGGCGATGTGATGAGGCCTGTCTGACCTCCCTTCTCATGGCCACAAGCTCAGCCATGGGGTATTTTTGGGGTTCCCTTGGTCAAAAGGTGATTCATTCATTCTGTTGTGTGTGTGGGGGGTCCTTAATATTTTATTTTGCAACTTGATTGGTTTCTGGATCAAGTGTATTCACTTTCCTCTGCCCCAGGGCATCCCCCTGGGCATGTTCTGTGTGGCCTGGAACTAGGATTCTGGGGCTGTGGCACAACCCCCCACTCTCACCCTAAACTTGTAGGCTTGTGGGTCCTGGGGCGTGAGGGCTGCAGGAATGATATCAAGGGCAGGGTGGGGGTGAAGTGTGTGTCAAGCATCAGAGCCTCCTGGTGGGACACCTACACTTTTCTCAGAGAGAGCTGGTGAGATCTGAGGGAGCAAAGGTTAAATCTGCGCATCACTTGCTCTCCAGGGAGCTGGAGAGACTGCCGGATTTATGCCAATGACTGTATGGATAGTGAAATGTCTCTGTCCTCATCGGTGGACGTCATCTGCAGGTAGCAATAAATTGGTTCCTAAATATTGTGTGTGGTGCAAATAAATAAATAGGCTAGAAGTGAAATTCTAATAGACTTGGTGGGAAGTAATTTGTGAGCAAATCTTTCTGCTACTCAGGATGTGAATGGCATCTCTGGGAGAGTTCAGGATCCCCAGCACAGTTTCTAATTACTGATGCTAATTACCGGCATCTTCGTTTGCATACCATCCTGAGACAGAAGCTACAGAGGTCTCCCAGGCCTCTTCTTCCCTGTTTCCCCACTTTTTATTCCCATTCATTTAGAAATGAAGGATAAAGAGTTCCACCCAAGCTGAACATTCGTTAACTGAGAGGATGGCTGAGCGGACTTTGTCCCTCTCTTGGTGGGGGCTGGCAGCTTCCTGCCCCAGATCTAAACGTGAAGACAGACATTTATATTTCCACAGCCCATTTACAAGGATGTTTAAGCACTTCCTATTTGGGGAAGCCACATGGCCCCATGGTTTAAAGCCCAGGCTCTGGGAGGTAACTCACACCTGTGATCCTGGCACTGTGGGAGGCTGGGGCCAGTAGATTGCTTGAGGTCAGGAGTTTGAGACCAGACTAAGCAAGAGCTAGACTTTGTCTCTAAAAACAGCCGGGCGTTGTGGCAGGCACCATTAGTTCCAGCTACTCTGGAGGCTGAGGCAAGAAGATCACTTGAGTCCAAGACTTTGAAGTTGCTGTGAGCTATAACACCACAGCACTGAGGATGATAAAGTGAGACTCTGTCTAAAAAAAAAAAAAGCAATGTGCCTAACAAGATGTTGTTACATCAAAACGTTGGATTTAATACAGTTTGAAAGAAGTTTCTGGTGAAATGTTCTTCTCCCTTGCGCGCAGAAAGCTCTCTTCAGTAGTCCAGTGTGTCAAATTACTCCAATGCTTGCTTGTCTGAAGTGGCATTATTTGTGAGAAGAGTGAGCACATCCCAGGACTCGGCAATGGCGTGGAGAAAGAACATGGAGGGAGGCCAACAACAGAACAATAGCTGTAGCTTCTTTATTGGACTCCTGAGCACTACAAGAGCTATTTTCCTTAAGGGATGGCTGTCTAATTGTTGGGGTTTCCTTTGGCACAGTGAGTCTGGGGAGATAAGACTCCAGGCATTTCTGGCTGGTGGGATCTGCCTATAATCATCCCTTTGAGGATACGGGGAGTCAGCAAGGGACTTCTGGACCCCAAGAGGAGGACAAAAACAGTGGAAAACTGGCAAGTGGTTGCATGTGTCCGATCAACCTAATCCTGCCCACAGCTGTAAGTACAAGCAGCTCTGGGTAGAGGGAGATGGCATCACAGCTCATAGCAACCTCAAACTCCTGGGCTTGGGGCTGCCCGGACCTTCATAAGAGGTGCGCTGCGACCCCTGACCCATGACCCGTGCCCACCGGGCCTCCTCATGCTCTGACTAGGAACTGAGGGAGCCGCGCAACCCTGCATCCTCCCTCCTGTACCCTCCCTGCCTCCACACTGGCCCGCTCGTCTGGCCAGGGACTCTGGTAGACACGTGCCCTCCGGAGCCCTCCCTGCCTCTGTGCAGAGCCCTTCTCCTGGCCAGAGACTGCTGGAGCCTTGGACTCTCTGTGCCAAAATCACTGGGCACCAAGCACTCCCAGAACCGTGCACACCACCTCCCGCACTGTTGCTGGATCTGGGCGTGTCACACTCCGGAGCTGCTTCCACAATCAGAACTCCCTGGCTGGGAGAGGAACTAAACAGGACCACTCCTTACAAAGATCCAGCAACAATAGAGTGATCCCACTGGGGTCTACTCTTGGAGAAACACCTCCCCAACTCTGAGGACAGCCAGAGGCAATGGTGAAAAACAATCATGAGGCGAAATCCACAGAAAAACTCTGGTAATATGAATAGTCAGAGTAGATCAACTCCCCCAAAGATCAATGGGGCAGATACAGCACAAGATCCCATGCACAAACAAATAGCTGAGATGTCAGAAATCAAATTCAGAATCTAGATAGCAAATAAGATCGAATTAGAATTCCAAGCAGTAACCCAAAAGATATCTCAAGAATTCAACGAATTCAAAGACCAAACGACCAAAGATTTTGACACATTGAGACAAGAAGTTGTAGCCCTCAAAGATCTGAGAAACACAGTAGAATCCTTCAGTAACAGAATGGAGCAAGCAGAAGAAAGGATTTCTGACATTGAAGACAAAGCTTTTGAATGCTCCCAAACTCTCAAAGAGGAAGAGAAATGGAGGGCAAAAACAGATCACTCTCTCAGAGAGCTCTGGGATAATTCAAAGAAAACCAATATTCATCTTATAGGGATACACAAAAGTGACAAAGTGGCTTCCCAAGGCACAGAGTCTCTTCTCCATGAGATTATGAAGGAGAACTTTCCAGACATGCCAAGAGATTCTGAAATTCAGATAGCAGACAGTTTCAGAACTCCAGCATGACTCAACACAAATAAGACATCCCCCAGATACATCATAATCAACTTCACTAAAGTTAATATGAAGGAGAAAATTCTGAAAGCAGCCAGACGAAATAAAACTATCACCTACAAGGGGAAGAATATTAGAATAACTGCAGATCTCTCTGCTGAAACCTTTCAAGCTAGAAGAGGATGGTCATCAACTTTAAATCTCCTAAAACAAAATAACTTTCAACCAAGGATCCTGTACCCAGCTAAACTGAGTTTCATTTATGATGGAGAAATTAAATACTTTAATGACATTCACATGTTGAAGAAATTTGCCATAACTAAACCAGCACCCCAGGATATTCTCAGACCTATCCTCCATAAAGACCAGCGTAATACTCCACCACAAAAGTAAACCCACCCAGAAAATTTTGATCAAATTCCAACTTCCACAGTCGCAAAAGGATTGAAAATGTCCACCGGATTCTGGAAAGGCTTATCAATTTTCTCAGTTAATGTCCTCTAAAGAGGCACAGGCTGGCTGACTGGATACAAAAACTCAAGCCAATATCTGCTGCATACAAGAATCGCATCTTACATTAAAAGACAAAATTAGACAAAGGTGAAGGGATGGTCATCTATACTCCAGGCAAATGGAAAGCAGATAAAAGCAGGCATTGCAATCCTATTCGCAGATGCAATAAGCTTTAAACCAACCAAAATAATGAAGGATAAGGATGGATACTTCATATTTGTTAAAGGTAATACTCAGTATGATGAGATTTCAATTATTAATAATTATGCACCCAACCAGAACGCACCTCAATTTATAAGAGAAACTCTAATAGACATGAGGAACTTGATTTCCTCCAGTTCCATAGTAGTTGGAGATTTTAACACCCCTTTAGCAGTGCTGGATAGATCCTTCAAAAAGAGGCTAAGCAAAGAAATTTTAGATTTAAATCTAACCATTCAACATCTGGACTTAACAGACATCTACTGAACATTTCATTCCAACAAAAACTGAATACACATTCTTTTCATCAGCCCAAAGAACATACTCCAAAATTGACCACATCCAAGGCCACAAATCTAACCTCGGCAAATTTAAAAAAATAGAAATTATTCCTTGCATCTTCTCAGACCATCATGGAATAAAAGTTGAAATCAATAACAACAGGAACCTGCATACCCATACAAAAACATGGAAGCTAAACAACCTTATGCTGAAGGATAGATGGGTTATAGACGAGATTAAGAAGGAAATCACTAAATTTTTGGAATAAAACGACAATCAAGATACGAATTATCAGAACCTCTGGGATACTGCAAAGGCAGTCCTAAGAGGGAAATTTATAGCACTGCAAGCCTTCCTCAAGAAAACGGAAAGAGAGGAAGTTAATAACTTAATGGGACATCTCAAGCAACTGGAGAAGGAAGAACACTCCAACCCCAAACCCAGCAGAAGAAAACAAATAACCAAAATCAGAGCAGAATTAAATGAAATTGAAAACAAAAGAATTATACAACAGAGCAATAAATCCAAAAGTTGGTTTTTTGAAAAGATTAATAAAATAGATAAACCTTTGGCCAACCTATCCAGGAAAAAAAGAGTAAAATCTCTAATTTCATCAATTAGAAATGGTAACGATGAAATAACAACAGACCCCTCAGAAATTCAAAAAAATCCTTAAGGAATACTACAAGAAATTCTACTCTCAGAAATATGAAAATCTGAAAGAAATCAACCAATACCTGGAAGTATGCCGCCTACCAAGACTTAGCCAGAATGAAGTGGAAATGTTGAACAGGCCTATATCAAGTTCTGAAATAGCATCAACTATACAAAATCTCCCTAAAAAGAAAAGCCCAGAACCAGATGGCTTTACGTCAGAATTCTACCAAACCTTTAAAGAGGAACTAGTACCTATATTACTAAACCTCTTCCAAAATGTAGAAAAAGAAGGAATATTACCGAACACATTCTACGAAGCAAATATCACCTTAATCCCCAAACCAGGGAAAGACCCAAGAAGAAAAGAAAATTATAGACCAATATCACTCATGAATATTGATGCTAAAATACTCAATAAGATCCTAACAAACAGAATCCAACAACACAGCAAAAAAATTATACACCACGACCAAGTGGGATTTATCCCAGGGTCTCAAGGCTGGTTCAATATACGTAAACCTATGAATGTAATTCAGCACATAAACAAACTGAAAAATAAGGACCATATGATTCTTTCAATTGATGCAGAAAAAGCTTTTGATAATATACAGCATCCCTTCATGATCAGAACACTTAAGAAAATTGGTATAGAAGGGACATTTCTTAAACTGATAGAGGCCATCTACAGCAAACCCACAGCCAATATCGTATTGAATGGAGTTAAATGTCTACATACAATAACTAAGAAAATGCCATGAAGGCTACGTTGAACAGTTTGATGAGAACATTTCAGATTGTATATGAAACCAGCACACTGTACCCCTTCATTACACCAATGTACACAGCTATGATTTAACAACAACAACAAAAAAAGCCCAGGCTTTGCCTGACTCAGCCACATCTAAGATCTGCAGAATAGGAGCCTTAGAAGAACAACTTTAGACAAATTAACTTTGACAGTGTTTACCTGAGCAAAGGCTGATTCTTGAATCAGGCAGCCCTCAGCACCAGATGAGGTTTGGGGCTCCTCCGGCTGCCCTGCCATATGGTTGGTTAAGATTTAGGGACAGAAATAGGAAAGTGACGTAGAGAAAACGGAAGTGAGGTATAGAAACAGCCAGATTGGTCCCAGCTCGGTGTTGCTTTATTTAAACATGGTTGAAACAGTTGGCCGCCTATAATTGGCCAAAAGTCTGTGATCAGTAGGAAAGCAGGTTCGAGTCTGTTTACACATCCAGTTACGTTACAGTTAATCACACTGAAGTGCTACTTAAAATGTGTATGAAGGCAGCTGGAGGCTACACTTCATTTGACAGGAGTAGGGTAGAGATGTTCCTTCCAAGGTTGCCGTGAAGGTCAGCCCAGCTACTGGCCTGAGTGAGCCCTGGGAAAGGTGAATGCTTGTTACTGCCATTTCACTTATAACTCCACTGTAGAAGATGAGGGGATGACTCTCTGCCCAGTGGGGTAGGGGTCAGGTGGTGCTTCCATCTCATGCAGGGCTCTTGGCTTTCTAGTACCTCTACTGGTGGTTAGGGATACCCCTCTCCCCCAGGAAAAGCAGCCTTGGCCCCTGCCCTTGTCCTGACCACCTGCAGCCCATGGAATCAGAGCCTGTGAATGACTGTGGAGGGAACAGCCAGAGCAGGGGGCGGGCTCTGGACAACCCTGAGTTGAAGTTGGTTACAGAGTGGATTGAGGACCTGGATTGAGCCTCCTGGATTGTTTTGTTTTGTTTTGTTTTGTTTGGCTTCTTGTTTGTTTTTAAATATTAAATATTTAAAAAGCTGGAGCATGTATTTCTCAATCTCGATACATAGTTTGTACCATGGCAGAAATCTCACCTTGACATTGACTTCTGGCTTTTCCTCTTGTGTTTGAATATCTTTATGGGTCTATAAAATGAGGACTGGCATGAAACCATTGTAAATATAGCGAGTCTGCCTTTGGTAGTCAACCCTGAGGTTTCAGTGCTCGTTTGCTTTTTTTTTTTTTTTTGTGGTATTTTAAATATTTAAAATTTTTCTATGTATTGTGATGTTTTTTCATCTTAAAACACCTTTCTGTTTGGGGCGAGACTGTCTCTCCTGGGGTTATCCAAGGGCCCAGAAGTGGAACACCTTTGATTCCCTCGGCCCCTTCTGCCTGACCGTGTGCCCTGGAGATAATGTTTCCCTCCTTAACTCTGCCAGGGCCAGATGCCAGGCAATAGAGCCCAAGCTCTAACTGGAAACTTGCCAAAATTCTTTGAATCCACCAACCCTACCCTGTCTGCCCTCCCTTTCCTGCCTTTCCTGAGGAAACCCCCATGAAGAAGGCAGTGTCCTCAATCCCTTGTCTTAAGCCTCTGACTGCCCTGCTGTGTCTCCCATGTGGCCCTGTGCACCTGCCGTGGCTCCCTTCTGGGGCCTGAGAATATATGAAACTTTGTTTCCCTGAGCCCCTCCTCCATCTTCTTTGGTAGCCTCACCTGACTAACCATTTCAAAAAGAATACAAAGCATCTTTAAGAGAAAAGTAAATGGGACACTTCCTACTACTAAAATGTAGAGCAATTATAATTTTGAGTAATACAGAGCAATTATTAGAGATGTAAAACATAGGATTTTATTAACAAATTAGAGAGTCAAAGTGTCATAGTGGCTTGATAAATTATGTTTTGTTGTGTGCTAATGCTTGAAATGAAATGTATAAACTCATGTAAAGAGTCCCAAAATGAATTTTGCTACATTTAATTATATGTTGTTCAGTGAATTCATTATGTTATATTAGATGATAGTTTTCTAATTCCTTTTCCTACAGGTATAAAATAATAGTCCTTGCATTTCTAGAATATATTTAAGCATACGTAAGTGTTAATCACCACATGAATCACAAATGTAGTCCACTGCTCAATGTCACCCTATGCTGGTTTTCTATTGCTTGCTGCCTGTCAGACTCAGCAAGCTCAGCAGCTTAACACAGCACACGTTTGTCCTCTCACGGGTCGGGAGTCTGGGCATGGCCCTCTGCACAGGGTCTTAGAGGCTATAGTCCAGGTGCTGACTGGGCTGTGTTCTCGTCTGAACCCTTGACTGGGGAGGAATCTGCTTCCAAGATCCTCATGTCAGCAGAATTGAAGCTGTAACTGGAGGGTTTGTGGGAGCTAGTAGGGGGTGGCTCTTGGCAGCTGCATGGGGTACTTGCAGGTCCCTGCCACAGGCCCTCTCCAGCAGCCTCCAGGACACGGCTGTCCGCCTCTTCACGGCCAGCAGGGGAATCTCTTTCTCTCCAGTCTGCTTTCAGTGGTTGTCAACCTTCCTAATGCCACGATGTATTTTTCATTGTTACAAAGGGGTCGCCACCCACAGGTTGAGAAGGGCTGGTAGATAGCCTTTTTTTTTTTTTCATTTTTTGAGGCTTCTGACATAAGCACTGGCCAGATGGTGGGGCTTAGCACTGAGATGGGAGGTGGTGCATTTGGGGGAGTGATACTGAGGGGGAAATAAATGTTCTGTTTTAAATACATTATGTTTGAACATACTGTGTGATGTTCAAATTGAAATATTAACTGCAGATATGCGAATCCAGAGCTCAGAAGAGTGGCCTGGCCTACAGGTATAAATCTGATGTGTTTGGCACAAAAATAGTATTTAAATCGTGAGAACATTTAAGACTATTTGGAAAGAGAGAGAAAAGAGACGAGACAAAAGAAAGAAAAGGCCAAGAAGAAGAACAATTTTAAAGGGAGAAAAAGACCTTGAATCAAATCTTGGGACTTCAATATCCAAAGGTCAGAAGGAGAGTCTTAAGTAACACGACCTAATCCAGGAAGTAGCACTCTGTGTTCCATCGACTCTGCCACATTCTATTGGGAAGAAGAGAATCTGGTCCTGCTGGCACTTCAGGGTTGAGTTACAAAGAGGGTCACTTGGGGCATGAGCATGGTTTGGGTGAGGAATCATGGGTACAAGCCTAGAACTGCCCTGTCTTAGTGACTGATGGGCAGGGAGGAATGGCATTTTTATCCCAACTGAGATTTAGAGAATTTGCAGAACTTCACTTCTTGCTTGTTTAATTATTCATGTATTTTTGGAGCAATAGAATCTGCTAGATTTTCTTTGCCTACTGGGGTACCCATCCCCCATTTATCTAAGTACTGGCTGACACAGGGAGCATAACACCCTGGTCCCCTTGCCTCCAGGTGGTATAATTCTGTGGCACATTTTATGTCCCAGAAAAAAACCCCCGTCACACACCCCTCCGCACCCAATGGATTGAGCCAAGGCTTGACTTTGCTAAGGCCACATTCTTGTTCTGCTCCTTGCCCTCCCCCACGACTTCCAGCCTCCCTTACAGGTGTCTCCTGAAGACCACCCTCTCCATGTGTCTCGGTACCTGAATCCCTGACTCAGAATTTAGTGCTACGGACTCTGACCTGAGACATCAGCCTCATTTCCACTGAGCTGGCAGATGCTCTAGCACAGTGCTTTTCAAACTTTTTAAAATCTCACTGCATACTTGAACCTATAGTTAAACTTCCATGGCACACTTAAATTATATTGATATAAGTATATGTATATTACTTACTGTGCTTCAAAATTCTTTCAAAATAATTTAATTAATGATCTTTAAATTTTTTTGTGGCATACCTCTGATCCTCTCATGGCACACTGGTTGAAAATCACGGCCCTATGACAACCGTCCCCTGCCTGGGTTTGGGTACCAGGAAAGCTAAGTTTGTTTTCTGTCTCTGCCACTTAGTAGCTGTGTATTCTTGCTGCTGACGCTCTTTGAGTCTCAGTTTCCCTACCAGTAAAATGGACAGAATTAGGTAAGTGAATTAAAGAGAAAGGGTGTATAAAATGCACATCATGTAATACATGGTGGGGAAATTTTAGCCATTTTTATTATTTCCAAAAGAAAAGGTGAGTGTATACTATGCTTTTCAAGGAAATACGTGATTAATATTTTAAGTTCCACACTCATACCTTCTTTCACATCTGAAATAACTATGCGAACTCTCCAGGCAGCGGCTTTGATTTGATTTTGGCTGCTATGGTAACGGGTTCCCTGTGGAACATTGCCTCTTTTCGGGCACTGCCCCTGGACCAATGCCCTCTGCCCCCGTGATGAGGCTTCTGTTCTGACCAGGCAGTTGAAGCCAGAGGCCCAAACCCAGCTTCCCTCCTGGGACCCAGAGCGAGGTCTTTGCATTCTTCAGCAACTTGCTCTTGTTCGGTTTTGAAGAGAATCAGTGTAGGTGTTCCCAGGTCTTCCAGTCCTGCAGCTCACCCATGGCCCCGAGCAGCAAGTTAAAGCTCAGATGACTGTAGACTCCTTCCTTAGAAGGAGTTCGTGTGTGTGCAGGGCAGCAGGCAAGCTCGCGGGCAGACAGAATGCAAATACTTACCTAGTAGGTTCTATTTTATCCCCGTTCCATTATGAATGAGCTTATAATCCATGGTAAAGATTTTGAATATTACTCTAGGCAGTGGGGAGTCATTAAAATGTTTTAAGCAGAGAAATGACATACCAGATTTGCATTCTAGAAATGCTCCAGTGTGGAGAACGGATTGCAGGAGGAGAGGGGAGGCCAGGAGGGACTCCCAGGAAGCAGCAGCTATCTGAAGGAAAGACAAGCGGCCCTGATGTGACGGGGGTGGGGAGAGAGGCTTGGAGAAGATTCTGGAGATATCTGGGGAGCAGACCAATGGGGTTTGGCACTGGTTGCAAATAAGGGGAAGGGAGAGGTCAGGAATGGGTCACGGCTTCTGGATTCGGCATCCGGATTGATGGGCAGCAGCAAATTGAGACAGGAGCATGGGAGTGAGCACAGGGGCTGAGTTTGGCTGTGCTGAGCTGACGTGCCCAGCAGTGAGCACAGGGGCTGAGGCTGGCTGTGCTGAGCTGACGTGCCCAGCAGTGAGCACAGGGGCTGAGGTTGGCTGTGCTGAGCTGTCGTGCCCAGCAGTGAGCACAGGGGCTGAGGCTGGCTGTGCTGAGCTGACGTGCCCAGCAGTGAGCACAGGGGCTGAGGTTGGCTGTGCTGAGCTGACGTGCCCAGCAGTGAGCACAGGGGCTGAGGTTGGCTGTGCTGAGCTGACGTGCCCAGGAGTGAGCACAGGGGCTGAGGTTGGCTGTGCTGAGCTGACGTGCCCAGCAGTGAGCACAGGGGCTGAGGCTGGCTGTGCTGAGCTGACGTGCCCAGGAGTGAGCACAGGGGCTGAGGTTGGCTGTGCTGAGCTGACGTGCCCAGCAGTGAGCACAGGGGCTGAGGCTGGCTGTGCTGAGCTGACGTGCCCAGCAGTGAGCACAGGGGCTGAGGCTGGCTGTGCTGAGCTGACGTGCCCAGCAGTGAGCACAGGGGCTGAGGCTGGCTGTGCTGAGCTGACGTGCCCAGCAGTGAGCACAGGGGCTGAGGTTGGCTGTGCTGAGCTGACGTGCCCAGCAGTGAGCACAGGGGCTGAGGCTGGCTGTTCTGAGCTGACGTGCCCAGCAGTGAGCACAGGGGCTGAGGTTGGCTGTGCTGAGCTGACGTGCCCAGGATGTCCACGTGGAGATGTCTGGTGGGCAGCTGGCTGTGAGGAGGGAGGAATAATGGGATCAATGGTGCAGTGAAGAGAGAGAGGACAGGGTGTCAGAGAGCGGTCAGAGCCCCCTGAGAGGCTCCTGGGAACACCCCCTTGCAGCAGGGCCAGACTTCTATTAAGGCAAAGAGGGGAAAGCAATGGTTGGCAAAGTATTTCACAACATGAGATGATTTCTTAACCTTTTCCTCCAGAGGACAAGGAAATAGTCTGGGGGCAGAAGAGGAGAGGAAAATTGAGAGAGGGGAAAGGAAGAACAGAGGATATGGGAATGAAAATGTGGCAGAACAAGGTATCAGAGGGGCTTCCAGCTCAGTAGAACCAAGAACGGGGGCCCAGGCGTGGAGCTGTCGGTGACTGTACAAACTCTGAAATGACTAGGCCCTGAGGGGAGAGGGCCCCAGGGAAGTGATCACAGCACATTTCTACTTTTCTTCCCTTTTCTTTTTCAAACCCTCAGCCAATAGACATGAAGTTATATGCCCTGTTGCCCAAAATGTCAGGTCGAATTGTCCCCCCACCAGTGACAAGCTAAAGTCTTCACCCCAATACCGCAGAGTGTGTCCAACTGGGCCTCTGAAGAAGTAATGAAGTTAAATGAAGTCCTTAGACTGGACCCTGATCGGGCCGAGTGGTGTCCTCAGGGGAGGAGATAACGACACAGGCGCACACAGAGGGGGACTGTGTGGCGAGCAGGCAGAAGACGGCCACTGGCAAGCCGAGGACAGTGGCCCCAGGGGGATGCCTGGCCGATACCCTGATCTCAGACGTTCAGCCTCCAGAGTTGCAAGAAAATAAACTTCTGTCTTTTGGGTGCTTCGTGATATATTAGGTTGTACTTTATGGGGCAGCGGGAACGCACTCACACACAGCGCCGCCAGGGGTGCAGGGGAGGAGGTGTGCCTTTGGGTTTGGGCTGGGTGGGGTGCGGTGCTGGGCAGATGCTCCTACAGGGCTGCCTCCAGCCAGCTGGAGATGTGGCCATGCTGCTGAGGGGTGGCTATGGCTACAGGGGCACAAGAGAGGTCAGCAGGCTGCTGGAACCCCAGGAGGAGAGACAGGGTGTGGCCCTGTAAACCTTGGGAGTAAGGATGCTTCCCAAAGGGACAGGTGGGAAAATGGGCCAAAGTCCTCAGTACACAGGGAAGGGCTAGGGGCAACTCAGAATGGTGGCTGTTTGGGGAGGGCAGTTCCAGCCCATGGCTGGCCAGCCTGTGACTTGGGAAAAGCCAGGAAACTTCTCTGTTCCCAACTTCTACAGCTATAAATTGGGGTAACGATGACAAAATGCCACCCTCCCAGGACTGCCTTGGGGATTAAGTGAGCACTTAGAACGGTGCCTGGTACCAAGTGACCCTGCAGGCCGGCGTCTTCATTCATTCCTGAGTCTGCACATCACTGCAGAGCTCTGTGGGCACAGCCATCATGTCATCAGCCGTGGGACTTCAAAGCTGCACACACCAGCAAGCAATGCTGGGAGAACACAGGGGCTTCCATGTTGTTGCTGGATGCTCCCTAAATGTATTACACATTACTAAATTAGATTTGTAGAGTAGCTTACGATATAATTTATATGCCGTTTATAGTCCACAGTTCGATTATTATTAGCAAATTTATGCAGCTGTGTAACTTTCATCACCCCCCAAATTTGCAGTCAATCCCTACTTCCATTCCCACCCAGCCAACCACTGATCTGTTTGCTGCCACCATTGTTTTGCCTTTTCTAGAAATTTCCATAGCAATGAAATCATCCACTATGTCATCTTTTGTGTCTCGTTTCTTTCCCTGAACACGATATTTTTGGGGGGAGGGGTGATGCATTCTGGCGCATGTGTTTATATTATATTTTGTTCCATGCCATTGAGTAATTTTCCATTGCATGGAGGTACCCCCCCTTTTGTTTATCCATTCATCACTTGATGGATATTTGGATTGCTTCCACTTTTTGGCTATTTTAAATAAAGCTGCCATTTTAGTGGGTGAATACTTTCATTTCTCTGGGATAGATACGTACAAGTGGAATTCCTGGGTCATATAAGAAGTGTATGTTTAACTTTTTAAGAAACTGCCAAACTTATTTCAAAAGTGGTTCTGTCCACCCAACTAGACTTGAATCCTTTTCACATATGAAGTATGCTGTGGCTGTTATTTGACAACATGGCTGTCACCAGCCTCTTGCCCCAACGCAGAACCCAGCAGTGCATGGGAGGCCAGCAGGCACTGGCAAGGATTAACAAACTCCTTGGAAACATGGAGCTTTTCTCCTGGGCTGAGCAAGTGTGGTCCTCTCAAACCAATATTTGAAGGAACTGAGTTGGTGGAGGTGCTCTCCGAAGAGCGAGGGATTCACAAGTTCTCCACATCCTCACCTGACCGGCAAGGACAGCAAAGAGAACGAGGCTGGAGGCTTAGTGGGAGTGTTCGCCTCCCTGGCTCCACTGCGAGCGGAGAATCTGGGGCTGCTCTGCAGTTCTACCTGTTGTTAAAGAGAAATTATTTGTTGACACTTGTGAATGCATGGAAGGACGCTTTTCACAGGACACAATGGCAGCTGTGGGAACCACAGCAGTGGGATTTTGTCTTGGGGCAGAGAGAGAGGGTCAACTCTGAATTCAGCACAGGCAAATGGGAATTTATAGCCAAGGGCGGGGGGCAATGGATGGAAAACTACCAGGAGGACACAGAGAGGCCCAAGGGATTCTGGCTACACTAACCCAGCAGGGTAGGGTCATAGCTGAAGACAGGCCAGGTGAGCAGACACTACCTGGGGATGGTAGAGGACGAGCTGGTCAGATATCAGAGGTGGGGGGTTCTTGCCACACTGACCTAGCAGGGCTCTAAGGCTCTTTGCTAAATGTGGATTTTATGAGAAAGTGCTCTGTGGGCTTAGAAGGTCTGGAAGTCTGACTGAAGTGTGGTCAAGAAGAGACTTGGTCACTATCAGCTTGAAAATCGTTAAGATGGGAAACACAGTCCCACAGTCCACCTGCTGGGACTCACAGGCTCGGGAGGCAAAAGGGGATCTCTTCTGGACACCCCAGAATCCAGACCCAAGGACCAGAAGAAGCTGGTCAGAAGGGCAGTGGTCATCTTTTCAAGCTGCACAAGGACAGTCTTTCTTGTGTCACCTTAAGAGGAGAGGAGGCCAGCTGTGTGGCACCACCCTCCTAGTCACCTGAAGCCAAGTCACCTAAGTGCCACCCAGCAGTGAGCCTGGGCCATCCTGATGGCTGATCCTTGCTCTAAACTAGGACCCATCCTCTTGGGGTTGTTCATGTAGGGCTTGAAACACACGGTGAAGGAGAAAGTGAGGATGGAGCCACCACGCCTGCCGGGTCCAGTGAGGAGGGTGCCATGAAAGCTGAGTCTCTTGGTCCCCAGCATTGTGGCCTCCTGGGTCTCCAGGGCCTTTGAGCTCCAGCTTCTTATCTGAAAATGAAAATGAGCATCGCTCCTCCCTCCTGCAGTTTGTGTGAAGTCAAGTGGTAAAGCAGAGTGAAAACCCTCTATAAACTAACTGGGAAGGTGGCCCGAGGCCGCATTCCTCAGACCTCCCAGCGGATGAGATCTCCCAGGACAGATGCACAGACAGGCAGCCTGGGCTCTGGAAACCCTCACTCCGTGAGTGTGGCTGAGGCGCAGCAATCAGTGTTGGAATCAGTTCCATGGGCTGGGGAAACAGCAGCCCCCTAGGGGAACGGTCTTCAGGCTTGGCTGCCATGGCCGTGACCTGGGAATGTAATAGACAGAAAGACTCAATTTCTGATGTCTGACCACTGACAGCTCTCTGGGCCCCTCTGCTCCCTCCCCCCCCACCCCCCAGCCCCACATCCAGACAAGTTGACAAGGACAACGGCCCCTCCCTTGCTGCCCGTGGGCAGTTCAAAGCCCTACCTGTGCGCAGCAGCTCCCACCTGGCTGGCTCACTCCTAACTACAACAAAACATAAGGTCACTGCTGCTGCCACCGCCTGGACCACTTCCTTTGCTCATGCCCCTCCGACTGGATTGAGTCCACCCTGACCTCCCTAGAAAGCCCTCTGATGTGTAACTTTTTCACACCCTAACTATCCACAGCACCAGTCTCAGTGTCCTGACCAATTTGAAAGGAGTTGACTTCACCTTCTGGGAGGTGACCTGGCTGTAGGGTTTTAAAGCCCCCAGGTGATGCCAGGCGACTCCTCCTGCAGGGGTGACAGAGACCTGGGTCTACTCCCTCTTCACGTCCCATCATGTTGACTGTGGGTTTCTTTTGGCAGGCCTGGCCTCGGCCCAGGGAGGGCAGAGTCTGTGCATATTTTGTTACCTTTCTATTCCCAGATCTTAGCACAGTGTAGAGAACACAGAGGGTGCTTAGTAAACAGGAGAAAAAAGAACATAAAATGGGCTTTTGGGAACAGGAGCCAAGACTCAGGCCTAACCCATTTCTACACTTTCTCCTTTCTGTTGCTGTTCATTTTGGGACACTCTGGGGTAAAAGGGCAGGTTAAAGATGGAAGGAATAGCAGTCTAACTGAGGCCCAGGGTTCTCACACTAGACTTGTCCCTAAAGGAAGTTGGTCTCACCTGGGAATTCCACTGTCCTTCAGCCCTTCCCATGCAGCAGGTTTCAAGAGTTCCATACAGGAGACCTTTAAGCAGAAACTGGTTCAGGGATTCTTAAAATGGGCTGCGCCAAGATTAACCAGCTTCAATGGAATCTTGGGGCACTTCATCCGCACCTCCACCAGGTGCTGGGTAATGGTAGAGGGTCAGTTACTCCCATTGGGCACTAGATGGCGACCAAGCATCGATGAGGCCCGTGACCGCCCAGCCCTGGAACCTGGGTGCGGCTTATAAGTCCCCACCATAACCACCCCCAGTGGTGGCCCCTGGCATTCTAACTGTTTACAGGAGACTGGCGGGGCCAAGGCCTTACCCCAGGGATCACACTGTCCGTTGTGCCCCTCCACGCAGCAGATTTTAAATCCATGTTTGATTATCAGAGGCAAATGTCCGGCTCTTCCCTCCAGCTGAGGCTCTGGGGCACAGCCAGTAAGCAAGGCTAGGGACAGGGGGCTGCAAGAGTGCTGTGTGCAGCCAGGGCCAGGGACAAAGGAGTGACCTCTGTGGGAACCTGTCCCAATCGCCTCAGAAGAAGGACTCTCTATGCCTGAGAAGGGGCTGTGCTCCCAGCCTGCTGTCCAGGGCTGCCCAGCAGCACCCGGATGGTTTGAAGGATGCTTTCACAGTAACAATGCCTACTGGCTGGAAGTGGTGGCTCATGCCTATAATCCTAGCACTTCCGGAGACAAATGCAGGTGGTGGGGGGCAGGGAGTCACTTGAGGCCAGGAGTTATAAACCAGCCTGGACACCATAGCAAGACCTCACCTCTACAAAAAATAGAAATATTTGCCAGGAACGATGGTGCATGTCTGTAGTCCCAGCTTTTCAGGAGACTGAGGCAGCAGGATCACTTGAGCCCAGGAGTTTGAGATTGCAGTGAGGTATGATGATGCCACTGCACCGTAGCCCCAGCAACAGAGGGAGACCATGTCCCAGCATAATACTAATTATAATAATACCCATGAAAGCTCTTGGCACTGGCCATGCACCATTTTCAGCACCTTCCAGGTATCAGCATATTCAATCTTCCAACTAACACAAGGTACTAACATCATTGTCATTTTTAAAATGAAGAAACTGAGGCACAGAGAGGTTTAGAAAGTTTATCCAACGTCATTCAGCAAGTAGGTAGATGACAGAGTTGGGATTCAGACCCAGGGCCCCTGGCTTGAGCTTATTACTTTCTATTGGTTTGTGCTGCTTTTGAAATGCCCAGTGTGGACAGATAAATTCAATTCAATTCATTTATGGGCCAGAGGGTTCTTTCCAGGGCCCCTGAAGTGACAGCATCAGAATGAGTCCCCGGGGACAGGAGCAGAGCTGTGAGCACACTTGGTACCTTCATCAGGCTCTGCTTGCAGAGGAAGCCAGGGCCCCATTAGTAGATTCCGGGGTGAGGCTCTGCACCGTGAGGACAGCACGGGCAGCCGTTTCTCAGCAGTGCGAGACTGGCCAGATTCCTCCTTGTGGGGAATGTAGGCCAGGATATGAAGTTATTGCATTGACAGCTCTTTCATTGTTAAGGCTCTACCTTGTACATCATTTTCGAGCCCAGGATAAAAGTCATTACAGTCGAAAGTATGTTCCATGTATGTTTGATTTTAGTAGTAGAAATAACTGGTCATTCAAATGACATATAAAGTCATCAAATTAGAACTAAAGAAACCAAACTTGTTGCCTCTCCAGACCTCCTTAGACTGAAGCAACTGACTCTGAGTCAAGGAAAGTTTCTACCACACTCAGAAAGAGCTGTCACGTAGCTGTGTCTCTGCTCTATGAGAAATTAGAACCACCCCAGCTCCCGATGCCTGCAGGTTACATTTGCATCCCGTGATATACATTTCACTGAAGTAAGGCCCTTTTCCTGCAACAAAAACTTTTGACACTAGCTGGGTCTTGGCGGAGATATTGAATGAGAACTAAAGAGAATCCCATAACTCAGGACAATTAGATCAAGCTGTTTAAAGCCCTTGGATTCTGGTAAAATGTCACAAGGGAGCGTGCGGAATGGGCCTCTGCAGCCCTTCGGGGCCAGTGTAATGGCAAAGTCGCAGCACCCAGGGGCATTTGGCCGTGATTAGGAATCCTGTTTTCTGTCTGGTCCCAAAGGCCCCTTGTTGGCGAGACAGGATTCTGTCCCCATATGTCTGGTTCTCTCCAGGGAGGGCAGGTATGAGGTACACAGGGACACCCCCCACCCCCACCCAGCCTGACCAGGAGACTTTGGCTTGCAAATGGAATTTAAATTCGTGTTTTTGTCCTCTTAGTATTATTCAGGTTCAAGATATCTTTCAAGTTAAGCTTTTGAAGCATCAAATTTTAAATTACTAGCAAAATAATGTGAGACTACAGGAATTAAAAAAAAAGCCTTGGGACTGTTCTCAGATTTTAGCTAAAGTGTCTCTTAGAGAAGCCTCCACAATCCAGCCCTCCAGCCTCTCTACCATTAAGTCAAGATCACAGCACCATGGTCCCTCCTTCCTCCGAGCATACAGTTTGTGCAC
Source organism: Nycticebus coucang (assembly GCF_027406575.1). Taxonomy (NCBI): domain Eukaryota; kingdom Metazoa; phylum Chordata; class Mammalia; order Primates; family Lorisidae; genus Nycticebus; species Nycticebus coucang. The sequence continues at coordinate 130,933,632 of NC_069786.1, forward strand.
AGATGCTAATTTATGAGCTTATCTGATCCCAGCCTCCCCCTCCCAGCCCCAAAGCAATGAGCTCCGTTCTTGTTTTTGCCAATCAGAGCAGCCAGGCAGGGCCTGAAAACATCAAGTATGTGAATTAGTTAAAATAAATAAATAAGACATGCAATTAAAGAAGAGGAGAAAATGATCCACACCAGTAAGGCCCTGTCACACGGTAGATTGTTTAATTCATTCATTGATGGCAGTGACACACGATGGCTTATGGTGCAGTCATTAAAATTTGTGGTGTAGAAATATCAGTTGACTTAGAAAGTTGCTCATGAGACATCTTGTGAAATAAGCAGTTTCTAAAGCCATCAAGGATGCTGTGAAAAGTATGCAAATATGCAAAGAAGTAAATATTCTAGAAAAGTCAAAACTCTAGAATATTAGGCGTGATTTCCCAGGGGTGGGAGAGCAGGTGTGGTGGAACCGCCACCCGGGGCTCGCTGTCCCCTCCTCTCCGGAGCTCCGGCCAGGTCACGTTTCCGGCCTCCCTCACCGGCCGGCAGGTGTGCCCACAGCTGCATCTGGTCAGTGGTGTCTGAGCACAGGTGGTGTGGACCATATCCGGCCGGCCTACTGAAGCTCCCGTGTCCCAGCATCTATGTTCTTAGCCAGGTGCCAGTGGAAGGTCAGTTCCCAGGGTGATTCTGACTTTGGAGGCCATGTGTGAAGGCAGCAGAGCTGTCAGCATCCCAGGTCCCTGAAGAGCTGCAGAAGCAAGACTGGGCAGCACTGGCCCACGCCAGCTGGACTCACGCTGGAGGGGACCTAAGCCACTCTCCAGAGGTGCCTGTAAAGTAAGGGGGGATCTGAGGATGGGTTCAGGTGGGGAGGCAGGGCTCACGGGGCTTGCTGGCTGACCTCTGGGTCCCTCCCCAGCGCAGTGCTGTTATGGGGACCTCTCATACGAGATGTGAATATAGCTGGGGGTTGTCAAACCCATCTACCCTTTCCCCAGGGAACAAGCGCCTTTCCCACAAGCTCAGCTGGAGTCCAGGCATGTGCAGTTACTCAAGTCGTCTCTTTGTTATGACCAGTCTTGCCTTGCCTACTCTCAAAGTTCCAATCTCATATTTGATTGGAAGCTCTCTAGGCAGACTTCACTGTGGCTTTCTGGCCTTAACGGAGGGTCTGGGTCTGGCCTCCTTTTGCAGACCTTGCTGGGCATTCAGGAAGAAAAGTAGAAAATCTGTCCCCGTCTATCTTTATGTGGTGACTGGCTGTCCACTCCTGCATGGACAGAACCATTGCTCCCTTTCAGGGCACACCCTCTCTGCGGAGGGAAAGTAAGGTCTCTTTGCCTGTGGCTGGTTTTCTGTCTACCTGGAGCAGCCATGTGTCCCCTTTCTGTAGCAGACACCACACTCTTGTTCTTATGTGGGGACAGTGCCTGAGCTTGGGAGTTCTGGCTAATGATGTACACTCTACTCCTGGACAGTGCTGGGTCCTTGTAACTCCTGCACTCTCTCCCTTCATCACAGGGGTGCATAGGAGTCAGCCTGGAGTCAGACTGTTATATTCTCAGAAATTTGTGAGCAGATTGATGTTTCCTTGGTAAATTGAAATACGCTATGGCGGGAGTTATTTATACCACAGGAATTGGCAGAAGCTATACACCAGGACTATTAAAAGTTTATCAGCACACTACAGACTTTCTCTGTGGGGCTAGGAGCTCAGCTACTTTCAAACAAGAGCAAGCCTGACTGTTGAAGAAAGAGGGCACTACTTAACATCCCAAACCAAATGCCAAGTATATTGCCTTCTACAGAAGTGAGGGCTGTGTTTGTTGGACATGAAAGTCTCTCCAGAAAAGCTGATCTTATATAGGTTTGGGAAGTGTGGGCTACATGTTTGGAAGATTTCCTGAAGCTTGTCCTTCTGCTATGGAATCCAGCTTACTAGGATTTAGCTGTTACCACTTGGCTGGCTTTCAAAGTTGTGGTCTCTGGTGTGAAAATGCTATTGATTGATTAGAATGGGTTTAAAACTGATGATGGTGCTTACTTGTGACTACAGCCAGAGAACAGCCTTTTTCTTTCTTAAATTTGGAGTATAGAAAGTGTTTATGGTCACCATTCTCTGACCCAGCAATGGTGGCCTCAATCTTAAAGGAAAGGAAGTTTAAGGGGAGGTCCTCTGGAGAGATGAGGAGCAAGGTATGGTCTTTGGCTCTTTAAACTCAGGTTTTCTGCACAAAAAGCAATCAACCTTCCCTCTCGCAGTGCTTCTGTCAATGTCAAAGGCTCTAACCAGTTTGGCTTCTCCGACAAGCAACATCATGTTGAGAATTACATCTTCTCCATGGTAGCGCTAGAGAGAGGCGGCTGTTCACAGGCGTTCCATGTTCAGGGATGCCGTGTGCTTGAGTGACTCCTGCAGAGCAAGGAGAGATCTCGCCAGGATCTCACAGCATCCTGTGGATGTGTGTGTCCACTCTGGGGTCTCGTTTCTCAGAGAATTCACAGAACACTCTTCTATGTCCTCCTTTAACTTTGCTCCAACTTCTCACCAGCAACTCTGGGGCAACGTGGATTAGCTGATTGAATCAAGACTATAGCACTCACTTTAGTCACTGATGACTAAACTCATTTTCCTCGGAAGCTCGGGATAGTGTATTAAAAAAAAATAAGTACACCTATGATCTATTTATGTAGATTCAACCATCTTATAAGCAAACACATACAGCCAGTGTTTACCTATAGGGCAACCAAAAACACCATACTGCTGTTAATTATTCAGGCAATAGTATCTCTGAAGATTGCTTAGAATCTGTGATGTTTTGCCATGGCAATCATTCTTGTTTTGGATATCATTAAAAAAAAATCTATCATACTGCAGTAGTGTACTTTTTGTTTTAAATTTGCAGTGGGATGGCATCCCCTGATGTCGCCTCTACCAAACCAGTAAAATTCCTATTGAAGATGCAGAAACCCTGAACACAGCAGTTTGAACATGGGCTGGCTGGAGATGGAGGCCCTGGAGCAGGATAACCACACACCAGGAGGTACAGCTGAGCATGCCCGGGGATGGATGAGATGCCATTCCTTTCATAGCGTATTAGCTTCCTGTCACTGCTGTAACAAATCACCACCAATTTAGCAACTTAAAACAACACCATTTATTATATTACAGTTCTGGAGGGCAGAAGTCTAAAAGAAGCTGGCTGAGCTGTGTTCCTTCAGGAAGCTCTAGAGGAGTGTCTAGATCCCGCCAGCCTGCGTTGTGCCTCTGTGCCCCTGGGGACGTCCTTCCCCCTTAGCTCTGACACACGCCCACTTAGCTCTACCTTGGATGGACCCATATTCTATTGCAAAATTCTCTTGCCTTGGGCTTAGTCCTGCCCAAGCCCTGCCAACCTGGAGCCACTGTCCTAGTAAAAATTCAAGCTTAACTGGATTATTGATCTAATTAATAATAAATCCTCTGTCTTGGCAAAATTGCCCATAAAATTTATGCAATTGTTTCATGCTAACTAAAGCACTATCTGTGACCCATTGCTAACCATTCCCACCTCTGATGTTTGATTTTGATTTCAAATGCATAAATGAGTTTAATAAAGGGCTTGAACGTTGGCCCACTGCCGGGGCACAGAAGCCTGGAAGTGACATTGCTCGGGCTGTCTGAGAAGAGTTGTCTGAGGCCTGTGTTGCTGATTAAGTTGGTATTTATCAAAGCATTTCTAAATCGCCTCACCCTGAAAAGGTTCTCTGGGACGCTGGGGTGTAAAATGGCTAATCTCTTCTGTTTCAGGGGTCTATCTACAGACCAGGGAAGGCCATAATGAAATGGGAGCTGGTATCCAAAGAGCCCCAGGGCGAATATCAGGATAGAAAAGTAGCTTAATCAAAAAATGCTTCAGTTGTGCTCCACAGCCCCGTGACTGTCAGGGCTGACTTCCCCATCAGGGGCAGGAAAGTCAGGACTCGAGGCCCACGGTTCTTGGAGAGTCCTACAAGAAATGTTTAATTTCTTTTAAAATCAGAAGAAGAAAATGAACTTTTAGGGTCGAAAATGTTTTAATTTCTTTTCTCACATCATAAATGAGTGAAAATATTTAGGGGCCATACTAGTTTTCTATGGCTGCCGTAACAAAAGACTACATGGCTTTTGTTACGGCAGGATTAAACAACAGGATTGTATTTTCTCACAGTTCCAGAGGTGAAAGTTGGAGGTGCAGATGCTGGCAGGCTGGTCTCCCCAGGACCTCTGTCCCTGGTTTGTGCATGACCTTTTCCCAGGGTCATCATTCTGGGCACACTCACTTCTGCTATCTCTTTTTGGGTCTAAATTTCCTCTTCTCATAAAGACACCAGCAGTATTGAATTGGGGCCCCCCAATAGCCTCACTTCAACTCAGTCACCTCTTTAAAGGCCCTGTCATCAAAAACAGTCACATTCAGAGGACTGGGAATTTGGGCTTCAACATAGGAACTTTGGGGGTACATGACTTAACCCCTCACAGGGCCTATAAAAATCTGTTGTAATGGGAGGGACCCAAAAAGGCACAGGGCTCACCAAGGTCACTGTGTGGTCCTTGTGAGAGCGGATGAATTTGGTTTTTTGCGTGGAAGAGGATGTCTCGGCGGCCTGGAGAAATTCCGAGTGGAGAAGCGGCCTCCAGGCAGGGTGCTGGTGCATTTCCTAGCAGGACCCAGTCTTGTCTTGTCAGACCCACCGTTGGCTGCAGCTCAGATACACACAGGAGCCACACAACATGCTACAACAATTCCCGTTTAACTTTCTCCTTAACAGCTCTGGCTGTCTAAGAAGAGAGAATTTTTATACCCTGGATTTGTTCCAGAGACACTAAATCCTTTGCTGCTCAGTGGCAAAGAGAAGTGCCAGACCCTGTGCTGAACTTGTGAAAGGAAACATCAGTGTGTTTTCCATGTCCCTGTCCTGACAGGAGAGCGGCAGGAAGTGGCAAGTGACTAAGGCCCGGAGCCGACTGAGTCAGGGCAGGAGGACCACATCCTGTCCCACATTTCTGCCTCAGCAAGACGAGGCCGTGTGCTCAGAGAGCTCCGCAGACGCTAGCCGTGTGCACAGACACCGGGAGGTGTTCGCAGGTTGAAGAGTGTATGCACCAGAAAGTCAATGTTAAGGAGCAGGCGTGACGGTGCTGCCTGTGGGACAGAGCCAGCAGACGGCCCCAAACGTTGCCCTGGGATAATTATGAGGCCTGTGTGCTCACCCTGCCTGGAAGATGTGCTGTCAGTTTCCTCGCGTGGCCCTAAGGGCTGCCCTGAGTGGGGGAAGAGGGCAGGGAGCACAGGAGAGCATGGTCTTGCTGTATTTGTGGTTTACCATGCTGCTTTTTCAAGTGCAAGCACGATTTCTAAAACTCTCACCCTGGGCCCAGGACTTGGTCCTGCTGGCCGTGATGACACGCATCCCGCTGCTGCTCTGAAGAATTGGGGTCACTGGCACCCAGGGCTGGGGCAGGCGCAAGGGATTTCAGCAGCCGCATCAGTGACCTCACAAACTAAAGGAAGCAGAGGCCTTCGGAGCGGCTGGCGAAGCATCAGTGGCTCCTTCCAAGTGTAGTTTCATGGGAACAAGTGTATGACCCAGACTCAGGGCGTAGATGTGGCAATGACCCCTGAGGAGTAAACTGTTAAAGAGGAACTTATTAAAACTAGTGAATAATTAACACGGTTCCGGAGATACTCAGCCAAGCATTTCCAAGGCATCTAACCACAAACGTACATGCTAATCGGCCTGTTAGATGAGAGCCCCAAATAATGAGATCAAAGGCGCAGGAAGTCCTAACTCCTGACACGGCTTTTTAGACAAGTTCCAGCCGTCCTCTTTCTCTTCAAAGTGACTTGCACGGTGTTTCTGCCTTGATGGGCAGGTTTGATATAGTGACCAGCAGGAGGGTGGAGTCTACCCTCATTTCCCAAGTCTGGATAATTATGTGTGAGGAAGACTGGCTTAGAAAAAGCTGGTTATTCTCTCTTGGGAAGCTGACGTGCAACTTGGCTGCCAGATTAATCATTACATGGAACAGTTTTCAGATGAGCTTGATACGACGATCTGAGTTTGGGTGCTCCCTGGGCTGGAAATAAAAGAAGGGGCAGCCCAATATCTTCCCCCTTTCTGAGCTTAAGCCCGTCTTCTGAAATTACTTGGTGATGGTGTCTCACAGTCCTGTCACTGGCCTCCAACGCACTCCCAGGTTTCCCCTGTCCCTCCTCTGGGTTTCAGAGTTGCCTCTTCCGAAGGGCCCCAGCCGTGCAGACTCTGCCGGAGGGAGCCTGCTCCATAGCCGACTACACACTAGGGCAAGCTCAGGGAAGAGACAAAATGAGCTTCCTCCTGCCACTCCAGGGAGGCAGGGGCTGGCCCAGCTATGCGGAGGCCAATTCTGAACCCCACTTGCCCCAGTTACTTGGTCCCTGCCCTGGTATGTAGCCTTCAGAGGACAAAACATGAGCAGAGAAGCTGAATCTCACTGAAGGACATTGGTAATGGCTTTCCCTCACCTTCTAAGTCTCTCCCTTCCTTCAAACGAGCCTTGGAGTTTGAACCTTTCTTCAAACTCCAAATACAATCGAACCTCATCCAATTCTCCTCAGTACTTGGGAGCTGTCCTCTCTCTTATGTCCATGCTGTGTGACTCCCCTGAGATCCCAGGGTGACTTCCTGGGAGGTGAAGACAATGTAAGATGAATTACAATAGAACAGAGACTGCTCCCTGCGTAGTATGCCAAGTGCAAGGTGGGGGCAGGACTCCCTTTGCTTGGCTGGTGACCTGCTCACTCAAGGCAGCCACCATGTTTTGTAGGAGTGGAGTAGGAATTTCAAAGGGAAATGGCTGAGGACAGGTGGGCATCTCCTTACACCTTGAGGCTGATTTGCCTCAAGCAGGTGACAGCCCTTGGCCAGCCTTGGTCTGGCAGAGTGTTCTGGTCACAAGCTCCATTTGCACTGGACAAACGGCCTCTTCTCAGGGTCTCAGGGGAGCCAGTAGCCTTCTGATGGCATCTTTACATCAGTGTCCTTTTCTGCTGTCTCAGTTAGACCTGTTCAGCTTCCCTGAAGCGCTGGATTTTTGAGGTCGGTAGAAGTCCTGCCTCGTTGAGGATGTAGGGAGAGCCTTGGGGCTGTTGGAAGCGCTCCGGGTGGAGCCTTATAGCATTAGTTCTAATAAAAGAAAGTTCTAATATTAGTATTAGTTCTAATAAAAGAAAGAACTGTGGTGTGTCACGGGCTGATGAGCCCCCCAGCACATGGCACAGAAACAGATTAATGGAGGTGACAGGATCAACTTCATGAAGGAAGAAAATTCATGGGCGGCGCCTGTGGCTCAAGGAGTAGGGCGCCAGTCTCATATGCCGGAGGTGGCGGGTTCAAACCCAGCCCTGGCCAAAAATTACAAAAAAAAAAAAAAAAAAAAAAAGAAAATTCAGGCCAAGAATAAAGCCACACACTCCCCTTCTCATTCAGGGCCATGGTGCATGCCACGGTTTGAATATGTCTCCTAAATTTCTTGTGTTGGACACTTACTACCCCAAGCCATGTGTTGATGGCATTTGAGGTAGTGCCTTTGGGAAGCAATTGGATTAGACGAGGTGCTCAGAGTGCCATCCAAAAGGGGGCCTGGTGGCTTCGTAAGCAGGGCAGAGAGATGTGGTCTGGCGCACTCGTGGCCTCCTGCAAGGCGACGCACTCGGCATGTTGTGACCCAGCAGGAAGGTCCTCGATAGATGCTGGTGATGTGTTTTCAGACTTCCCAGCCTCCACAAGTGTGAGTCAAATAAACTTCTGTTCTTCACAAATGACTCAGTCTGTGGTACTGTCGTAGCAGCAGAAAATGGGCTGAGACAGTGCAGAATGTACCAGAAGGGGATGCCCTGTGGTTATGCCCATGCCTGCTGGTTCCATGTGGACTGAGATGCTTGTCTCCACCCCAGGTGGGACCTCACTGCGGGACTTGTGTCAGCAGAGACCACAGGCCCGGGAGGAACGACTGGTCCTGAGCCCACAGCAGGAAACACTCATAAGGGCTGGGAGGTGGGCAGTGGTGGCCGAGGCCCTTGCTATAGCTTTTCATAGAGCCCAGGTACGTGGGAGAGGCTGAGATCCAAATCCGACAAGTGCTGGCTGTCACTGAAGAGCACTAACATGCCATCTTCCACTGTGTTTCAGGTCCCCCTGCCTGGCGGTATCATTAGGCCTCAGGTGTTAGCTGCCTTAGTCCTCACAAGGACACACACAGCTGTGAGCAGGTATTCGCGCCTCATTCCCTTCCACTGATTTGATAGTTCCTTTAGGGCAAAATGATTTAGGAGCCAGGCATCTACATCTAAAAATTTTCTTTCTCTTCCTATGGTCTAGCTCAAGCCCTCACACTTCTGGCTGCATAAAAATTTGTGCATAGGGTACCTACCAAGCAAACAAGCAAACAAACAGCTGAGTTTGCTGTACTTTTCAGGCTGTGTAAAGGCTACCGAGGATAATCTGGACTCCCTCCAGTTTTCTAGCTGTGGGTTGAGGTCTGCCCGGAGCACCTGCCTGGGACTCGAGTGACGCTGCTCTGTGGTGTACACACTTGCTGTGGTCCCAGGGAGTGTGCAGAGCAGTCGCCTCTCTTCATGGTGAGAAGCCTTTTCAGAGATCAGGTCTGGAGGTCCCTCCCAACCCCGTTTTGAAGAATGTTGACAAGACAAGGCTGATTCTTCCCGTGACTTGTCCCCCAACAAGGTCTCTGCTGGCTAAGGACCTATTCTTCAGCTTAGAAGGTTTACACATTCCTTGTGCTCAATTGCTCCAAGATTGACGAGGCCTGTGGTAACTGATTTATATTAACTACACTGCAAAACATTGATTTACAGCTTAAGTTAAAATTTGGTAGGTTTGTTGGGTTTGCATCAGTAGCACAGGCTCGGCTACACTGCTGCAGTCCCTCCGGAACTCAGGGGCTTAAAGTGACAAAGCCTTTCGTGTCATTGTTGCAAAGGCCACTGCAGGCCCATGGCCACTATCCTCCATGTGGTGGCCGGTATTGCACCTCCACACCAACCGTAGGGAGGGAGAGCAAGCTGGAGAGTCTCCCCCCGCCAATTCAGTATCCAAGTGCCCCCCCACAAGTAACACGGCCACCTCACTCCTACCTCTGGGCCAAATCGCGTCATGCTGCCTCCTTGAATCTCCAGGAAGCAGGGAAGAGCAGCGCCAAGATGGACGGGAGCTGGGGGACATTGGAAGGGGGCGCCAACGTCCACAGAGGGACCAACCTTTCTACTGGCTGGAATGCCCGTGGCTGTGTCCCCTCGGGATGGCAAAGCATATAAGAAATGGAGTCGCCCAGAGGAGGCCAGAGGACACAGCCTGAGCAAGAGCTGGATGCGATGTTAAAAAAATGATGATTACTGAAATACATTGACAATTTTGTAGATTTTTGTCACAAGAAACGCAGTTGTGAGGGTTATGATGAGTGTGGTGAGCCTGTGTTCCTATTCATTCTGTTTGAGGATCAGACCATGTGTGGCCCCAGAAACAGGCTTTCCATTCATTTTCGTGCCCCTCCCTGAAGCTTGTTACTTCATGGCAAACATTTTGTAATAGATCCAATTACTCCTTTAAATTTGTATCACATACGTGTGTGTATAGTAAATGTGTATGTGTGTATTATGCAGCTGTATGTGGATATCTCTATGCCTATACCTCTGTGTGTGTGTGTACAGTGAACGAGGACATATGTGTTACACAGCTGTATGTGGATATCTCCATGCCTGTAGCTCTGTCTGTGTGTGTACAGTGAACGTGGATATATGTGTTACACAGCTGTATGTGGATATCTCTATGCCTATACCTCTGTGTGTGTGTGTACAGTGAACGAGGACATATGTGTTACACAGCTGTATGTGGATATCTCCATGCCTGTAGCTCTGTCTGTGTGTGTACAGTGAACGTGGATATATGTGTTATGCAGCTGTATGTGGATATCTCTATGCCTGTAGCTCTGTGTGTGTGTACAGTGAACGTGGACATATGTGTTACACAGCTGTATGTGGATATCTCTATGCCTGTAGCTCTGTCTGTGTGTGTACAGTGAATGTGGATATATGTGTTACGCAGCTGTATGTGGATATCTCTATGCCTGTAGCTCTGTCTGTGTGTGTACAGTGAACATGGATATATGTGTTACGCAGATGTATGTGGATATCTCTATGCCTGTAGCTCTGTCTGTGTGTACAGTGAATGTGGACATATGTGTTACGCAGCTGTATGTGGATATCTCTATGCCTATAGATCTGTCTGCGTGTACAGTGAACGTGGATATATGTATTATGCAACTGTATGTGGATATCTCTATGCCTATAGATCTGTCTGCGTGTACAGTGAACGTGGATATATGTATTATGCAGCTGTATGTGGATATCTCTATGCCTGTAGCTCTGTCTGTGTGTGTACAGTGAACGTGGACATATGTATTATGCAGCTGTAGGTGGATATCTCTATGCCTGTAGCTCTGTCTGTGTGTGTACAGTGAACGTGGACATATCTGTTACGCAGCTGTATGTGGATATCTCTATGCCTGTAGCTCTGTCTGTGTGTGTACAGTGAACATGGACATATGTGTTACGCAGCTGTATGTGGATATCTCTATGCCTGTAGCTCTGTCTGTGTGTACAGTGAACGTGGACATATGTGTTACGCAGCTGTATATGGATATCTCTATGCCTGTAGCTCTGTCTGTCTGTGTGTACAGTGAACGTGGACATATGTGTTACGCAGCTGTATATGGATATCTCTATGCCTGTAGCTCTGTCTGTGTGTACAGTGAACGTGGACATATGTGTTACGCAGCTGTATATGGATATCTCTATGCCTATAGCTCTGTCTGTGTGTGTACAGTGAACGTGGATATATGTGTTACTCAGCTGTATATGGATATCTCTATGCCTATAGCTCTGTGTGTGTGTACAGTGAATGTGGACATATGTGTTACACAGCTGTATGTGGATATCTCTATGCCTATAGCTCTGTCTGTGTGTGTACAGTGAACGTGGATATATGTGTTACTCAGCTGTATATGGATATCTCTATGCCTGTAGCTCTGTGTGTGTGTACAGTGAACGTGGACATATGTGTTACACAGCTGTATGTGGATATCTCTATGCCTGTAGCTCTGTCTGTGTGTGTACAGTGAACGTGGACATACGTGTTATGCAGCTGTATGTGGATATCTCTATGCCTGTAGCTCTGTCTGTCTGTGTGTACAGTGAACATGGACATATGTGTTACGCAGCTGTATATGGATATCTCTATGCCTGTAGCTCTGTCTGTCTGTGTGTACAGTGAACGTGGACATATGTGTTATGCAGCTGTATATGGATATCTCTATGCCTATAGCTCTGTCTGTGTGTGTACAGTGAACGTGGATATATGTGTTACTCTGCTGTATGTGGATATCTCTATGCCTATAGCTCTGTCTGTGTGTACAGTGAACGTGGACATATGTGTTCTGCAGCTGTATGTGGATATCTCTATGCCTATAGCTCAGTCTGTGTCTCTCTGTATGTAATCATCTGTGATCAATTCTTCCATGGTCAATTTTTGTTAGACCTCATTTTTTTCTCTTCTTGTGCTGGCTGGGTGAGGTTTTGGAAGGGAGTTGATCACACACTTAATCACATTTGGAGATGGACTCGTCTCACCAGCAGAAAGCCTCCCTTCCCTGACCCTCAGATTATGAAAAGGAGCTGATGGCCCAATGGCAGCTACCCACAAAGTCATTACAAGTCTACATATCTAAAAAGCCACTTTTTCCCTATAAGAAAGTAATAATTCTATTATCCCAGGATTTTCTGTGACTCAGTTTGGGTTCCCTGCCCTCTAATATAAGTTATAATATTTTCGTTTATTTATTCGGCTTAGTATTAAATATCTCATCAGATGCTCATGAAACTTTCTTTATTGATGGTTTTATGGTTGAATAAAGAGAATCTCTTTTACTCTTTTAGTTGACTTAAATTGCCACATATTTTCCTAAATTGTATTTAATTAATCTTGTTTTAAGTCTAATTGTACCACCATAGGCTACTCAACCCCGCTTTGATATTTTAGCATATTACAAGTTGTTGGTATTTGTTGACCCCCCCCCATGCCTTCCTTTTGCCAAACACAAAATGCAAATGTACATGCAGACAGCAAGCAATCCCAAACACCTGCCTTTTCTTTGAGCTGGTTTATACTGTGTGGATGTGTCTGTAAATGAACAGCCATTCACTCCCCACACTGTGCCGTGGCCACCGTCTTCACTGGGAATCCTAAGTTTGGCTAAAGTAGAAACCTCCATAGCTGATCTAAGCCTTCACCATGAAATCTAGAGTCTTCAAACTTGATTTTTTTTTTTTTTTTTTTTACCATTTATCTTTTTTTCCAGAGTGAGGCTTATAAGGAAAGAATGACACTGTCTTGCTTCCTGGGGATGCAGGAGAGGGTCACTGTGGGCGGCAGGAGAACCCCCTTCTCCCCCACCCCCGATTTCTCCCTCTTCTTCCAGCGGTGGTTTCCTTTGGCTGTGCCTAATGACGCCATGGAAGCCACCTTGATATTATCAGTTTTCCTCTGAGCAGGTTCCAGGTTAGAGCCCACCTGCTGTCACTTGTGGGGGACTCCTCCTGGCTGCCCCACTGGCTGCCCAGTGACTGGCACGCAGAGGTGCAGCTGTGTCCCCACAGCGATCAGGCTGTTCCCAGAGACGGGCACTCGCTGTGATCACCAGCACCTTCTGCAGCACCCTTGAGCTTCAGTAGTGCGTGTCCACCTGCCGCTGCCTTTTGATTATCCGTCTGTCACCTGCATCTTGGTCTAACAGCAGCTGGGAGGACTCCGGTGAGTCGCTTCTCTGGATAGCCACTCTGCTCTGCAGCTTCCTTGAGGACATTGTCCACACCTCCTTGGGCACAAGGGCTACGTCTCCCTCAGTTTTCCGAGCCCCACAGAAGAATCCTACAGATAGCAGGTGGTCAATAGTGGTCAAAAATTTTTCAGCTTCTAGGGTAAACCATGTGAAATCGCTGACAGGTGACTTTTTTTTGCACACAAAAATGATAGCTTCATATGATTCAACTTAATATATGCCACAATATTCAACTCCTTAAGGTTCTAACACATATTGTTTTATCAGCTCTCAGAATTATTCTTAAGATAAAACGTTGTTATGTGAACATTTTGGACTTGGTCTCTGTTTATTTTTATTCCTTTCCTGAGTAATCTATGCTTTGTATGATTGTAAGGCACGAGAAAGAATGTTCTGGCTGTATTTTAATGAAGCGTGTAGTAACTTTTGATGTAGCCCTTGATGTTTTTCTAGATGTGAATCTAAAACAGCTCAGAGAATCCCCCAGATATGTGATTGGATTTCCAGTGGAAAATAATGCGGTGCCTCTTCCAACATCTCTCTAAGCGCAGATATGAAAATGGCCAAACAGTAAAGCTCATTGCAAAGTAAATAGTGGTAATTAACAGATACCTAATGCTGTGATGTGAAGTGATATCAGTCACAACACGAAACCCAGCTGGGGAGAATCACACAAGCAAACTCATACATATAATTTGGGGATTCACCGATGTCATTCTCAGGCTTTGCCTGAACAAAAGTGAGGTGACGTTTCCTCCTTTCTCCTCCTCGTCCCTCCTACCCCTCCCGGTTTCTCCTCTTCTGAATCACTCTATCTCCAATTTAGGCCTCGGGGGCCTGAACCAGCCAGAAGATGGTGTGTGGCAGCTGCTTCTCCTCGTGGGGCTGTGTCCTCTGTCCCTGCCAGCCCTCCGCTCTGCTCACAAGCCACCCAGGAGGAAGGGGATGATGATGTCCAGAGAGGCAGGATGTAAAAGGTACAGCGCATCTTGTCATTCTCAGGAGAGAGAAGGAAAAACACTTGTTATCTAAGGAATGTGAGGCCCCTTTAATTATCGGGCCCAGAGAGGCATGGAAATGTGACTTGTGTGATATGTGACACCAGTCACTTCTCAATCGCCCACCCCCAGCTAAATAATTACCTCTTGAAGCCACTTGCTATGTGCAAGTGACACCAGATAGCTAGAAAATGCCATATACCCCACAGCCCAGCAATGCCCAGCTGATTACTAAGCATCACTATCTCTATAAACCCATGAGAATTCCTGCCCAACACCTCATATCAGCCTACTCCTTGTCCCCTTTTGCCTTTAAAAACCTGCTTGTAAGAAAGGTGGGACAGGCCCTCCTGGGGCAACCTGGAAGTGTGTCCTGGGCAGCTGTCCTCACCCTTGACCCAAATAAACTCTCGCTATTAATTTTCCCTGTTTCTTTCTGAGGTTGACGGGAGTGTACAGTAAGAACAATGATTCCCAGTGTCTGTGGAGTGTTAATTATGTGCCAGGCGTTATACTGAGCACATTATATTGAGAATTTTTACTAAGAAAAATTCCATTAAATCTTCATTTTCAGCAGTGGCAACTCTTAATTTTATTGCTCTACTCTTGGGAGTTGTCTAATATTTTTCCCAATTTCAAATAGTTCCAGTGCATCTTTCTGTATGAGTCTAGAAGTTCTTGAAAATTATACCTCAGTAATATATCAACTCCCAGCAGACCAGAGCTTCTTCCTGAAGGGCTCTCTTTATTCTGGAGTGGTACAAGAATTGAGCACTCTAGTGTGTGTTTAGGTGAACATAGGCCTGTGGACTTTTGAAATTGTTCCTGAGGTTTTTTTCATTAATCATGTACTATATTAAGATTTAAAAAAAAAAACTATTCTTTATTATCTTGTATTTTTGTTTTTTAACCTAATTTTGTAAGGTCAGGTCTGCAAACCTGTAATTACCTATATAATTAAGGTAAAATATATTATTAAAATGTTCAATTTTATTTTTAAAAAGATGCCCTTCTGTTTCTGTAAAAATCATGTCTGTTTTATTTATTATTGTTTTATTTTTTGAGACAGACGTTTACAATGTTGCCCTCAGTAGAGTGCTATGACATCATAGCTTATAGCAACCTCAAACTCTTAGACTTAAGCAATTCTCTTGCCTCAGACTCCCAAGTAATTGGGACTACAGGTGCCTACCACAATGCCCGGCTATTTGTAGAGATGAGATCTTACTCTGGCTCAGGCTGGTCTCAAACGCATGAGCTCAGGCAAGCCACCTGCCTCAGCCTCCCAAGTGCTAGGATTACAGGCGTGAGCCACTGTGCCTGGCCCATGTCTGTTTTATTATTAAGAATTCAGACAGGGCTGAAAATTGAAAGAGAAAAATCATCCAAATTTCTGCCCCTGAGAAATAGTCATTCTAGATTTAAGAAAAACAGAAGCCCCAACAAAAGATTCCTAACAATTGAAGACATAGCTAAGCAGAAAGGACTCCTAACACGCACTCCAGTGAATTATGTTTAGAGTTTGCCATTTGATTAGAACTGCCCACCCGGAGTGATGTGGGTCCCCTTTGTTGACATGTGATTCTTCTGGCTGTCAGAGGTATAAGAAAAACCCTCTCCACCCTCCCCACTCCTGAGAATTCTTTCCAGCTTCCAAGATTCTGCTGATTTGGGCAAATGCCCCCATCTCTCTAATCCTCAGACTCCTAGCTTCAAAAAGAGGGGGCTGAACCAAGTTGCCCTAAAGGACCCTCCATGCTTGGCATTCTGGAGGCTGTTTTCCTTGTTAAACTGAAAGTGTCCTATGGGGCACTTAGAGAATGGGGCTGGAAGGAGGGGAGCTCAGTAGTACAGGGTAGGACAAAGGGCCGGGCAGCTGGAGAGTCCAGAGCACAGAAGGAAGGAGGCTCTGTACTTGAGACAATGATGAAAGGACAGAGAAGAGGGACCAAACTTAGGAAATTCCATTTCCTCTACAATTTAATCTAGTGTTGGCTATAAGTTTGTCTGTGTCTTTGATTAACAGTACATTAAAAAATAGTAATTACATGGCCAATTAAAGCCTGAAATTGACAAAAAAAAAAAAAAAAGAAAGACCCACATAATTCTGAGTCTTTAAATTCTACTGAGGCTCCCGGTGCTTCCAGTCCTGCTGGATTTCACGTCATTAACCGACTGACAGCGAGGTGAAGGGTCAGACCGGCTTCTAATGCAAGTGTCAGGAAAATAGACAAAGAACAGTCCCAAAGTACACACGGAGCTGAATGGAAGGTGCAGGTCACGGTGCACACCTGTCTCGGTTTATAAGCATTTCGTGATCTGCACATTTTCCTTGTTAGTTTAATTTTGTGAAGCAGAAGCGTATTGAGGGATTCCCAGGGTTTGCACCATTATGAAATGTGGGGTAAAGTGACAGATTACAGCCACAAAACCGTCCCACTAAGTAAGAAGGCTTACTACAACGTAAGCTCCCAACAGCAGGCAGCAGGGACTTGTTCTGATGCATTTCCTGCTGTGCTCCCTGGTTCTGGACAGAACTGATTGAATAGTGAGACCCTGGGCTGCTCTAAATGGGTGGGCCTCCTGCTGGGGGTGGATGACTCTCAAAGTAACCAGGACAAAAAATGTCTTTCAAATTCTCGTTCCACATCCCTAGCATGAGCAAAGAATCCACATAGCCTGGCTGAAATGGAGGGTGGGGGGTGGGGTGAAGGGTCGAAACCAAATTTATTTAAGAGATAAAGATGTCTGGCACAATTGCCCAATTCTGCATATGGACTACCCCAAAACAACATCTTTCTGTTCAGCTCACGGATTTTGTGAGTTGGAAATTCGGGCAGAGATGGCTTGTCCCTGTTCCATGATACCTGGGGCCTCAGGCTAGAGTCTTCTGGAGGTTTCTTTATCTCATGTCTGGACCCTGGGTGGGACCCTTTGAAGTCTGGGCTTGGCTGGGAGCACTGCAGGTGGCTTCCCATGTGTCCGGCCTCATGGCATGGCGGCTGGACTCCAGGAAGGAGATTCTTATGAACCTGTATCCCAGAGCCTCACCTTCTGACACAGCCCTGGGAGCCACCCAGCATCATTCCACCACTGCGCGTCCACAGCCTGCTCAGACCCCAGTGCTGTAACTCCAACTCTTGTTGGAAATGATGTCATAGAACTTGTGGCCACTTTAAAAACTCCACCAACATGGGAAATTATTTTCCACCAACATGGGAAATTATTTCACTGGATGTCTGCATGGAAGTAAAGGGTGTTTGATTTTACACAGAAAATAGCTGGTTTAAGAAAGTATTTTCGTCATCTTTTGTCCAACAATTACTTATTAACCACTATGTGCCAGGCACTGTTCTAAGCAACTCCAACATGGAACTAAGTGGACAGTACACGTCCTTAAGTAGCCTATATCTCAGTGGGGCAAGATTGACAGAAATGAATATTAATGGCTAAAATACATCATAGCAGATGATGACAACTCCATGGGAAAAAAATACATCATGGAGTGAATAGGGACAAATACCAGGTGTCGAAAAATGAAGCAGCATAAA
This sequence comes from Nycticebus coucang, assembly GCF_027406575.1. Classification (NCBI taxonomy): domain Eukaryota; kingdom Metazoa; phylum Chordata; class Mammalia; order Primates; family Lorisidae; genus Nycticebus; species Nycticebus coucang. Next base: position 130,951,090 of record NC_069786.1, read on the forward strand.
GCAGGCAGCCAGGGCTCAGTGACCTGAGGAACGGAGGGAGTGTGATGGGTTAGAGACGCCCACAAGGTTCGGATGCTCTTCTCTCTGAGAGGTGAGACTCATGTCCCCACCCAGTGAACCAAGTGTGCTCTGTGATCACTTTGACCATACAAGATGGATAAAGTGACTTGATATCAGTATCCTGGTTAAGGCTTGAAGAAAGTGGTGGCTTTCATTTTTTTGCTTAGGGACCACTCTTTCTTGGAGTCCAAGTCACCATATGGAAAGCCCAACCCTCCTGCTAGAGAGACCATGTGGAGTGCCATGGAGACCACCTAGAGAAAGCAGCCTTCCAGGAGCACCTGCCACACACGTCAGTGCAGCCTTCGGGCCCTCCAGCCTTGTCCAGCCACCAGCTGACTGTCATTGAGTGACCACAGTCAGGACCATATGGAGCAGAAGAGTCATCTGGCTTAGCCCTGCCCGAATGCCTAACCCACAGATAAATTCCTGGCTGTGTTAAGCCACTGAGTTCAGGGCGTTTGGTCACACAGCAGTAGAAAACTGGACCAGAGTGGGAGGACAATGTAGAGGTTCAAAGCCCCGGATGCTGGGTTCCCCCACACCCCCATCCAACAAACAGTGGGGGGCCACTGTACTGGGATGAGTGACCTGGGAGCAGAGCAGATAAGGCCAGAGAGGTGAGGAAAGGAACAATGACTCCTTGACAGTGCAAGGTCTTGCATGTCCTACGAGCTCTGACTTTTTCCAATGGGAAGTCATCATAGGGCTTCAAGCAGGCAGCTTAAACGATGTGGTATGTTTTAAATCACCTACGGGGAAGGGAGGGGTGGGAGCAGAGGAGCCATTCAGGGGCCTTTGTTGTAGTAGTGCAGGCCAGAGCCAGGGCCACTTGGATCAGGGCGGCAGCAGTGGAGACGGGAGGAACAGTCAGGACAGGGATGGATCTGGGTATCCTCCGAGGGTGTAGCCACAAGGATTTGCTGGTGGATGAGAAGCAGGGTGTGAGAAAAAGAAGAATCAGGGATGATTCAAACTCTTTTTGAGAGATGAAGTTGACATTTATGGAGATAAGGAAGACTACGGAGGGTGGGGGAATAGGTTGAGGTGGGGGAGAACCAAGAGCTTGGTTTGGGCGCATTAAACTTAAGATGTTAATTACACATCTGAGTAGACATGTTGAGTACCCAGTTGGACAGGAGATTGGAGTTAAGAAAAGAAGGACGGGTGAGAAATACAAACGAGGGAACCTTCAGCATACAGGTGGCGAGGTCCATGGGGCTGAACAAGATCCCTGGGAAGCAGAGGTGAGTAGAGAAGACGAGGGGCCCACTGTGCTGGCCTGAAAAGACCAGAGGGATTTGAGGGGAGCAGGGAGGCAGGAGGGACCTGGGAACAGGCTGGTGTCTAGAGGGTTAGGGGAGGAAGAGGATGGCTAGGAAGAAGTGGTCACCAAAGTCCAGAGCTCCTGGCAGGGCAGAGAAAGTGAATCAGGGCTGACAACTGCCTCTAGCAACACGAAGGTCCCTGGTGACCCACCTCAGGCAGCTGTGTGGAGGGGCACAAGCCTAATGGGTGGCTGTGAGTGAGGACAGTTATTTGGTGAAATTCGTTACAAAGGGAAGTGGGGGCAAGGAGCAGCTGCTGGTGAACGGCGCCAACAGGGATTGGATCGCTATAGAGGCAAGACCTGCGTGCTTGTGCGCACCTGGTAATAATGTTCAGGACTGGCAAGTGGAAGCAGCAGCAGAGAGAGAGGAGAGGATGCCTGGGGCGTCCTTGAGCAGCCCGAGCAGTGCAGGACTCAGGGGACCCCAGGCCGGGAAGACACAAGCTCCCTAGAAGCAGAGATGGGTGTGACCCCAGCGTGGAGTCCAGCACCTGACACACCAGAACAGGGGCCCCCGAGGTAGTGGTTGAGTGAATGGAAAACAGCAGTCACAATGACAGTTAGCTCCACGCAACACCGTCTGAAAGGCAGGCACTGGGTGGTAATTGCAGGGCTCACTCATCTGCTTTGTTGAGGCTGTCTGTGGGGACGGTAACGCTGCCTTTCACAGGTCAGGCCACCAGGGTGGCAGAGTTCCCCATCAAAGGCCCAGAGCCAGTAAGAGGCAACTCCAGGGTTCAAAACCAGGCACCTGGTTAGGCTAAAACCAGGCCTTCTCAGTTAGGCTATTTGCCCTGAAGTTCCAAAATGTGGCTGGAACATCCTCTGTGGAAGGACACAAAATCAAGTCCCGATGAATAAATCTCTTTCAAAACAAGCATGGAAGGGTCACTGTCACCACACCACTGGGGTAGATAAGTGCATCCCCCTCGGCGCCCCATCCTGTGCTGTCCCCTAGCGTCCCTCCCCTCGGAGCCTGAGTCCTTCTGAGTCAGCTGATGACTTACCATTGGTAATATCATTAATGCCCTTGACTCAGCGGTTTCTCAAGATGATCAATTAGGCGAGAGTTTTTAATGAAGATGATTCAGAAAATTACTGGCTGAGGTAGGAACGTTGACAGATGATCTTGCTGATGAGGGGAGCAGCCCCCTTCACTGCACGCTGCCGACTAGTGCTTCCCATCCCTTCCCATCCCTGTGTAATTAGCATAGTTGACTAACTCTGCCAGGCCCCCTCTGTTATCACCATCACTTTAGAGATAAGAAACTGAGCCTGTCAAGAGGCTAAGTTGCTCATTCAGGATTGCTCACTGCTTAGAGAATTTGGTCCTGGTTCTTTCTGATTCTAAATCCTGTGCTCTGCTGTCTCTCTTACGGTGACAGGGATAGAGCCTTGCACTCTGCCCCTCCTCGCTGGTGACACTACTGAGAATTACCAACAGGTGCTCTCTGGAGCCCCATGAATGTCTTTTTTTTTTTTGTAGAGACAGAGTCTCACTATATGGCCCTCGGTAGAATGCCATGGCATCACACAGCTCACAGCAACCTCCAACTCCTGGGCTTAAGCGATTCTCTTGCCTCAGCCTCCCGAGTAGCTGGGACTACAGGCTCCCGCCTCAACGCCTGGCTATTTTTTGGTTGCAGTTTGGCCGGGGCCAGGCTTGAACCCACCATCCTTGGCATATGGGGCTCCCCCCTTACCAACTGAGCCACAGGCGCCGCCCCTCCCATGAATGTCTTTATAAGAGATCTGAGCATACACAGTAAAGACTAGTCCCTGCAGCAGCGTCTTGCAATTGTTTCCTTGGGAGAATTGAATGAAACTCATCTGGGCTCTAGACTTTTGAAGCTCTGTATAGGTAAGAAAGTGAGCTGTCCCCCAATCCCTCACACTCTGCTGACTAAACCATCTGTGTGTATCAGCGAGGTCACAGCCCAACCCTTTACCCAGGTGCTTCCAGCACCCACCCCACAGGCAGGTGTGAAATGCCCACCAGTGAATTCAGAACAACTGAATGTGGCTGGAACATCCTCTGTGGATGGATGGAACATCAGCTGACTGGAACATCAGCTGACTCACTCAGAGGGACTCAGGGTCCTAGGGGAGGGACCCCAGCGGACATTCAGAACAACTGAATTCAATGAGGACCTTAGAGCCCATTGTTGTGACTCTGCGAATGAAAGTACAAATTCCTTTACACACTTTGCCTTATGCACACACATGCTTGCTCTTTGTTTATGATTTCCATGTAGTGATTCACTCCTGGTGCAATTTCAGAGCCAGTGACAGCATTAGGTGAGTTGTCTTTGGGTTGGAGTCCCTCTTCCGATGGCTCAGAATCCCCAAGATTTGCGTCTCCAGCATTCAGAATGAGCCCGAGCACAACATTCCTGACCTGCAGACCACGTTTGCAGGTGTGAGATGCACCAGCCCAGTGGGTTTGACAAACTTGTACAAAACTACAAGGCAGGTGACTCATCCCCAGTTCCGGAGTTGTGAGCCAGCAAAGGAGAAATCTGACACATGGATCAGGTTCCTATCCCCGAGTGCACAAAGAACAATGAAGTATATGGAAGGGTGTGTGTGTGTGTGCGTGTCGGGGTGTGCTGTGAGTGTGTTGTGGGCATATTGTAGGTGCTGCATGTTATGTGATTTGTTTGTTGTGGTGTGTTATATGTGTGTGCATCATAGGTTTGTGTGGGTGTTGTGTGGACATGTTGTATGCATAAGTGTGTTGTGCATGAGATGTGTGTGCACCCTGGGACAGGCACATGCACACGTGCTTGCCTGCTTGTGGGGAGAGGGCCAAAGCAGATTCCACAAACAAGGCTGAGGTCCAGCTGACAGGCAGCTTGGAGGTGAGACATTATGACTTCATGCACATCTGGCCAACAGCAGAGCTCCCCAGGGCTGTCTGCACCTGTCCAGGAGAGGAGGTGAGGGTCAATATGGCCAGGCTCACTCAATGACTGAAAGGTGGACAGTTATTTGGAGATCAACATAGAAATAGCCCCAAATCAAGTCTTGCCAGAGAGACTGAAGACCAGGGAAGATTTCGGGGTCCCACCCTGGGGGCAGCGTCTGCTAAGACCTGTGGAACTGGCAAGACCGTCTGAAGAAATATAAAGTTAAGAACAGCAATAAAGAAAGACACCCGAGATACAGAATAGAATCTTCAAATGTGGGAGCTCAGCAGACCATTTCCTGTTCGTGGGCTCTGGCAAGTGGCCCTGAGTCTTTGTTCCACTCAGCTTTTACTTAAATTCATCTGCCCAGGTGGTAAGCTGAGGGAGGGAACAAAGACACCAGCAGTTTCTCTGAGTGAGCTTATCAGCTCCTATTGCTATTATTATTAACTTTAAGGATTTGAGTAGTTTTGAGGAATCTGAAACTTGAGCCTTATGTGGGGGAGGCCTCCTGTCAGGAGTCACATCCATAGATTCCTAGGAGGTGTTAAATGCCACTAGTTCACTGTGAGGTAAAATACCACTGGCACCAATCTCCTCTGAGGAATCGGTGGGAGAGAGGCATTTTCCTCTCATCACCACCACAGAGGATTTTCCTCTGCGATAAGGGATGTTAAGCCCTCCTGCCTGTATCTCAGGGCTCAAGCTATTCCCTTGGTCTCTACCCCAGCCAAATGCAAATCTCCACAATGGGTATCTGCTTTGTCTGTTTAATGAGCAGGAAATGACCTAGAAGGTGTATCTATTCTAGGTTTTGTCATAATCTCTTTTATGACCATTACCTTCCTCAGAGTGTTCACAGACTCAGCAGGGTGTTGGTGTAAGCTGTATCCCCAACAGGCCAGAGTTTCAGTAAAGGCCAGAAACTTGTTCAGATAAGAAATTTAGCAATGGCTGGCTTAAAGGTAAATTAGATGACTTTTCTTTGTCCCGACTCCTTCAGCTTACTTTTTAATTTTCCCTTTTTCTGGGGGTGCCCTCCTCTGCTAAGGATGGGGTCTTCCCAGCCTCACCGGCCTTGGGCAGAACCCCGTTCTGCCTGCAGAAGAGAAACACAAGTCAGGCTTTCTCTGTCTCACTCCCATGAGGATTAGTAAAAAATACAATTACACACCGTATTACATCTCTTATCTGATCCTCTCTGGATCTGAGCTATAATTTCTCCCCTGAAACCTCCTCTGCACTATAGGTCTGGCATTTTAGTTTATCTTCCAGGAACTATTTACACTCACATCTGCTCATCTCTAAATAGTTTCTCCTTTCCCTGACATTTTAAGCTTTTTGTCACTCAAATGACAACCAGACACACCAAAGAAATGCCTGATTTGAGCACACATTTGGCTTTATTAGGAATTCTGCTCTGTAGCCATATTTATGAATCCCAAGGTTTTTACCTAAATTGAGTTGCATCAGGATTAAAGACAGATGCATTCACATCTTTTGCATAAATAATGTAAGCAACAGTGGCTCAGGAATGCTTCACCTGGCCCATTTCTTTCCCTGTTTCTTATAAAACAAAGGATTCACTCAGGGATCTCAGAGACAAAGGGGAGAGAGCTGAAGGGACAGGACATTGCAGTGACAAGTCCAGAAGGTAGGTGGGGTTTGGGGGGGCAGGCAAAGGCTGCTGTCCTGGGGTCACCTGTCCCACCCAGGGATGAGTTCAGCTGGGGGCCAGATTCAGCCATGGGTGAGGAGGCACTAAGGCTCTACATGGTGATCTTCACATGGCCTTGACCATGTCCTGAGGTTTGTGTTTCTCTGTGGAGGTGATTAAGTGGTAAAGAGACCAGAGGCCTTGAAGGCCCAGGGATAGTTGAGGGAAAAACCAGCCTTGCTGGCCTTGGACAGAACCTCCAGCTTCTGACCTTGAGCAGAGGCAGCCACTGGCCAACATCTGGGGATGTAGCACCAAAAATCACCTGATTTTGAATCCTGGCTCTGCCTCTCATGAGCACTGTGGCCTCTGGCAAGGTCCACAGCCTCTCAGAGCCATTGTCTCCTTATCTGTAAGATGGGCTAATAGCATTCAGCTCCAAGTCTGCTGCTGGCAGAAGTGAGACACAGCACTATGCTGCCCAGGCTGATGCCTGGCACCTTTCATCAGAGGCCAGTGCCTGTTCTCCAGGGAGGACTGTCCAGTGCAGTCTGGACAGAGGAGAGGAAGAAACTGGAGCCCCCTTTGAGCTTTTTATCTCAGCTCTTCATTCGGTTCCTGTGACTACCCTCCTGGTGCCCTGAACCAAAGCCTGCAAGTCAGGAGTTTAGAGAGGCTTGGGGGGCTCTGGGACTCTCGCTGCTGACCCCACACTGATGGGTAAATTTGACCCACTCTGAGGTCCATGGAGGTCACAGGCCAGAAGCGGGAGGCTATGTGTCCCTCCCTTGGAGTCCCGTTGCTCACAGACCTGGGTTCACTTCTCTCCAGCACCAGCCCTTCCCCTGAAGGAGATGCCCTTGCAGCCTCCACGTCTATGTGAGTGGTGCCCAGGTCATCCGGTGCTGCACCCAGGCTGGTCCGCAGTGCTGAGGGTTCCGTTCCTCAGCCTCTCAACTCTCCTGTCACAGGAACCTAACTCTGTGCCCTCCAGTCCATCTCACACCTCCATGAAGGAGACACCAACCCTTAGAGTCACAAACAAAATCCTGGAGAGATGTAGGAGGCCATCCCACAGGAGTCCCTCTGCTGCTCTGGCCTGGGGACCCTGAGAAGTCTCACCATCTAAGACTGTTAAACAGAGGTCTGAAAATGGGGGGACACTGCCCAGATACAGATCTGGAGGCAGAGTGGGTGCACATTTCAGAGATCCTGTAAGTAATTCAGTGCCTGCCTGTGGGCACAGGGTCCAGCAGGGATCAGGGAAGAAGAAAGCAGCAGAAGCCCCTGGAAGCCCACCCTGGAGGAGTAGCCCAGACTGGGAGCCACCTTGAGGGCTAGGAGGAGGAGTGAGGAAATACTTAGAGAAGATAACAGAAAATCGGAAGTAGGCTGATCAGATTCAGCAAATAAACACACAAAACTCCCCGTTAAATTTCATGCAAATAGTGAATCATTGTTTAGGATAAGTATGCCCCTCATTTTTTAGTATAAGTCTGTCCCAGGTATACTCATTTTTAGTACATATACCTGGGACACACTTCTACCAAAAAATCATTTGTTGTTTATGTGATTGCATGATAGTTACATAGATATACCATGAAGAATTTTTTGCTATAAATATGTGCTAAATAGCACATGGAATATACTTATACTAAGAAAAGATTCACTATGTATACATAAAATTCAAATGTAGCTGGGTATCTTGTGCTCTACCTGGCAGCACTAACCCAGAAAACTAGGTGTGGAAGGGAGACTATGAATCCGAGTCTGCCCGTGGGCCGTTCCTGGAGGAGGAGAAGGGGTGTCCGGTCCCTGCATAAGGGCTGGGGCTCAGCCTGGGGTGGAGGAAAAATGAGCAGGACTCGTGAGAGTGTGAAGAGTAAGGGAAGCCGCTGGGGCAGCGGCTGGGGCTTCTGGATGGAAAGCCATTATCTAGAAGCCATCTGTGAAAACTCCTGACTCCACCAGCATCTCAAGAAACCACTGACTCTGTGAGGGTGACAGGTCTCTGTCAGGGCTGTGGTTAACAGTGAAACAGGGGAGGAAAAGTGAAGGAAGGTTGCTGGGATTGAAGAGGTCAGGGAAGTCAGCTCTAGTGTACTGAAGAGCATCTGCATGGACACCCGATGGCCCTTACCTTTGTATGACACTTACTCACATTGTGTTTCACAGGGAGTCTCTCAGCTCTTCCCCAATTCTACAAAGAATTCGCCTTCAATTTAGTCACTCAATTCATTGTGAGAAAGCCAGGGAGCGGTGGGCGGTGCCTGTGGCTCAGTGAGTAGGGCGCCGGCCCCATATGCAGAGGGTGGCGGGTTCAAACCCAGCCGCGGCCAAACTGCAACCAAAAAATAGCCGGGCGTTGTGGCGGGCACCTGTAGTCTCAGCTACTCGGGAGGCTGAGGCAAGAGAATTGCGTAAGCCCAAGAGTTAGAGGTTGCTGTGAGCTGTGTGACGTCACAGCACCCTACCCGAGGGCGGTACAGTGAGACTCTGTCTCTACAAAAAAAAAAAGAAAGCCAGGGTGGGGCTGTGGGGTGGCAGGCACCAACCCAGCCCTTTAGTTCTGCAGCTCCTGCCCCCCACAAACTTTTCTGGAGAACACAAAGCCCAGGGATGTTTGGGGAGAAAAATCATCGGCAGCAGGGATGTGCCTTCACCCTGCCCCCAAATGCCACCCCCTTCTATTCTGGCTTTTAGAAATGGTGGGGATGCCATCTTGTTATAATACACATCAGTGTTACTCGAATGAAGACAAAAAAACAGCACTCCCCCGTCCTGTGATCACTTGGCCATTTCCACAACAAAAGCAGAGCTCCATCTGTCTGTTGGGGTACTCCAACCATCACTGACCGTGAAGTTGGATCAATAATCAAATTCCCAGTGCCCGTCTGTTCCAGCGTAACTTAGAAACAGACTGAGCCCCATTAGACAAATTCTCCTCCACGTAAGGACAGGCTGGTCTTGAAGATTTTTGGAGAGTAACACAAGTGAGTCAGAGACCACGTTCTGCTTTGAACAGCTAATAACCTCACTCATCTTCTCAGTGGGTTACACGAGCAGCAAATACATAGATATTAATTTATAAGTTCGTTATAGCCAGCAGATTTCTGAGAAGAGTATTTCTGAGCAGCCATGGAATTAAAAAGTAAAGAAAATATTTCACAGCTTGCTCTCTGCAGCTGTGGGTGACCACCTGGAGCATTCCAGCCATTCTTGCCCTGATACATGCAAAGCCTGCAGCTTATTCTGGTCTGGTTACTCAATTTGTGGGTCCTACCAGAGTCATTCTATTTCCCACACACTCAGAAATATTTAGGGCAAGAGCTAAAATAGCTTTAGAAATGGGCGCACATACATGCCACCCGCAGGACAAACTGGATGTGTAGACAAGATCACGTGAGTCAGCACGGGAAAGCTTCTTGTCTGTGTTGCTTTGCTAGACAGGACTGGGTTCCACATGCACTTCTAGGTGGTGTCTGGTTTACCAGGAAGAGCCTGAGCATTTTAAGGAAAGAATCAGGACCCGAAGGAACTGGGACGTTTGCCTCTAGAAAGAGAAGACTTGTGTGTGTACACACCTGGAGGGCAGAAGATGCCGTGAGAACCCACTGTGTGCAGAACGGAAATCATGACGTTGAAGAAACAGGAAGAGCTGCTACGTGTCAGGAACACAGACCGACTTTATGTAGAGGCATGTGCATGACAGGAAGGCCCATTTTGGTTAAATATAAAGAAGAATGTTGTAGCGATTATTGTTATTAAGGAATGAATCAGATTCTTTGATGAGATGCGGAGTCTTCTGTTCCCAGAAGTGTTCGAGCTGAAACTAAATGTCTGTTTTGCTCATCTGTTGCCATGCAACAAACCAATCCAAAACGTAATGGCTTCAACAAATCCTTTTGATTGGTGTGCTCACGATTCTGCAATCTGGGCACAGCTTGGCAGGGAGAGTTCATGTGTCATCAACCAGCCGGCTTGACTGGGCCTAAAACATGCACTTCAAAGGGGGTCTCCCTCGTGGCTGGCAGGTTGGTGCTGGTGGCATCTGGGAGTTCGGCAGGGGCTGTGGGCTGGAGGCCTCCTCACACGGCGGGCTGGCTTCTCACAGCACGGTGCTCAGAGGGAGGCTTTTCCATTGTGCCTGGCTTCATCTGGACAAGAGAGAAGTTGCTGGGTCTGATTAAGGGGCAGGCCCAGAACCCGCATAGCATCACTTCTGCCACATTCTGTGGGCAGAAGCCTGTCACTGTCCAGACCAAATTCGAGGGATGGAAACACCTACAACTGTGCTCACATCAAGGAACAGTTTACTGGAGTCCTCCAAAGCTGCTGCCATCCCAACCTCAGCTAACTTCTTTACAGACAGGTTTGTTCTGTGGGTACCTTGTTCACCTTGATGACCACTGATTCTTCTTCAAACTCTAGAAGTCTCTGGTTGAACTTCTTTTCAATTTTCAGTGCCTGGGACCATAACAGGCACACCATGATTACTCAAACAGCACTTGCTGATTGATTTCACACAACTGTGTTTTCAAGTAGAGTCAGAGCCTGTCAGTAATTTCATAGGAACACAGCTCTCTGTGAGACACAGTGTTGTCTCAAGCCAGGAGTGATTATTCTTCACGCTGTAGATATAAACATGGCCCCAAGTAATTCATTTTGCAAATGTTGGTTTCAGACACAGCACAAGTTACTCCAGTCTATAAAAATCTATGCTACAGTACAAAGAATTGTGGGCAGTCATACGCTGTTACATTTACATATATATTTACTTTGTTACCTGAATTGTTTTCTTAACGTTTCTGTTTCTAATAAATGTAATACACACTCACTATGGGAAATCAGCACACACAAGAAAGAAAACCAATCACTTATAATGACCTGTAGCTAACTACACAGCCTTTCTGTACATGTTTTAATACTGATTAATATGGTTGCACTGTTATTTCATTAAACTTCATCATAGCTTGTCTCCTTTAATACCCAAAATAGCATGTATCAAAATAATATATTTTATGTTAAAGCATTATTCAATATTCAATCTTTACTAATATTTTGAATTACTACAGAGTATATAAAATTCTGCCATATGAATGTACTTATGGCAGAATAATTTACTTATTATGCTTGGTCTTTAAAGTGTTTAACATTTTTTAACACGAAATACCATGTTATTATAAATAATTTTATGAATAAGGACTTTATTTAGGAATACAGTAGAACTTCTATAAGTTGACCACCAAAGGGACAGTAACAAACTGGTCAGCATGCTGAGATGGTCACCATAAGAAACTTCTACTGCAAACATGTGATGTGTGTCTGTTGGGTCTATGAAAATTCAGCCAACTTGAGGTGGTCAGGGTAGAGAGGTGGTCCACTATGGGGGGCTTACTGTGTGTTTGTAAAATGAACTTCAAAAAGATGTTTTAACATGATTTGTTTTATTCCACAAACATTTTGGGGACATCTACTCTGTTTAGACACTTTGTTAATAAAAATCACCTATGTACTGATTGTTCACCTAATATGTATCAGGTACTAGACTAAGGGATCAGCGATTAGTTTGCTAGAGCAGTCATGACTGATGACTACCACTCAGTGGCTTACCCAACAGAAATTTATTCTCTCACGGCTCTGGAGTCTGGGAGCAAGACTATGCTCCTTCTAAAGGCTCTGCAGAAGAACCCTTCCTTGCCTTTCCCAGCTTCTGACAGTTGTGGGCAGTGCCCAGGGCTCCTCGGTTTGGTCCTAAGTAATGATGACTCACGGCTGCGTCACTATCACTCTAACCTGTGCCTCCATCATCGTGCAGACTTCTGCCCTCTGTGCATCTCTGTGTCCTGCGTCCAAATTTCCCTCTTATAAGGGCCCTGGTCACTAGGTAAGGCTCACTCTCACCTCATAGGACGTCGCTTTAATGGATTACATCTGCAAAATCTTATTTCCAAACAAAGTTACATGCACAGATTCCATGATCTTTTGGAGGACAGCTCAGCCCAGGCTGCATTCCATGAAGGAGCTTTTCTAGTCCTCACTGTTGCTCTCTTAGAGTAAATATGTTGATTGCTCTGGGGCTTAGAGAAGCCAATTGTCTTCCTCGGGGTTGTAGGGTGAAGAAACCTGAAACTGATGTTCAAAGCCAGGGGCTTCAGCTCCAAGGCTCCCAGCTGCAAACACCAGCTACTCTGCCAGAGAGGCTGTTTGAATCAAGGCAAGGTGTTAAAAGAAATACCCAAAGTGGATAGCTTGTCCAGTCAACAGGATAACAAGGCACAGCCCTGTGGGTTCCAGTGACCCCACTCCATCTTTATCTCTTTCCAGGAAGGTGGGAGAAGCCTTGGGAAAGTTGGGAAGTGGGAAGCAAAAAGGGGAGACTGTACAGGGTTGCCTTGGAGCTCTGTCAGGAGCTGCCAGGAAGCCGGGTCAGCCGACCAGGTGTCCAGGAGTGGCACAGGCAGGGTCGGAAATCATCCTCAGAGCACAGAGGTGTCCAGGGGCAGGTAGGGTTATGAGATGGTTCTGAGCTGGACTTACAGGGAGACCACAGGAGAGGAGCTTTCCACCTATGAGCCAGCCCTTTTCTAATCAATTTCACATCCCTCCCCCCCCACCATGAGGACACATGGATGGGCTTAAAAATAGCATCGTTGAGCCTCTTTTAGCTTCATCATTTCCACTTTTACATCCTGAATGTGCTGTTCTAAAGTTGGAACTGCCAAAAGGCGGCCCAAAGATTGCTTTTCAGAAAATAATGGGCTTAATGGGCCTCTGACAAATGGTAGAGATTGTCAATTTCACGGCCCCTTCATTTGAACTATTTTCATTTTTTTTTTGAGGAGGTGACACGTACATCTTTGTTTCCAATAATTGGATCTGAACGGAAAGGAAAGCTTCTGTGAAATGAGTTTCCTGAGAAATCAGGCCACGACCTTCTAAAATGAAGTAGTAAGTTGTCTGGTTAAAAGACTGGAGTTGGGCAAAGGCAGTCTTCCCACCAGCCATTCTCAGAAAGGCAGGGAGATCTGTGGTGCTCTCTCTCTATCGACTTTTATTTCACTTTTCGCAGGAAGAAACGAACCCCCTCTTAGTACTACACTATGAACTTTCCAGTTAAAACAGTAAAGTGGGCATGTGCATTTAACATGTCTCCCTCACCCCAACTTCAAATCAAGAAGAAAGTAACCCCGAAGAGAACAAGATAGAGCATTAGCACTAGGAACCAGGGTGCTGCCTTTCAGCAGCATGCCAGAAACTTCAGGGATTTCTGCAAAATGTCAAACAAGGAAAACGAGAGGGAGGGATGAGAGCACGCTGAGTGGTGTGTGCAGCTCCGCTCACCTGCGGAGGGAGGGAGGGAGGAGCCGGCCGCACCTGCACCTGCAGCCCACACTATAGACATAGGGCAGAGGGGACCGTGAGCAGGATGGGGACCCACTGTTCCTCCCAGCAAGTGGCCTGGACTTGGCAGCAGAGCAGATGGCCCCGCCCTCATCACATCTCCAAGTATAGGCAAGGCCACCATCACACTGCGAGAGCTGCCACCTCCAGCTGCTATCAAGGCGCTCCCTGGCCACTGGAGAGGGGAGATGTGACCAGCCTTCTCCAGCAAAGGAACCCTTCAGCCATGAAGCCATTTGCAGAGAACATGACCTCTGACCTGCCAAAGTAAAAAGGTAGGGAAACCGTGGCTTTGCCGTCCGCCTTACCTGGGTCCTGAACAATGTCTCCCCATTTTTCACAGAAGCCATGTTCACAGCCAGCGCTCCCCAAATATAGATCAGAACCTCCTGCCGATAAGCAAGGCAAGAAAAGCAGCTGGACATGTGGAGAGTGATGAAGGCTATGTCCTCACCATGACCCCCAATTCCTAGGCACGGACTAGGCGTATTTACTGACGCAGTAAGAGAGACTCTGAGAGCCCCGATCATGTTCTCGGTGGAGGCTGGACCTGTGAACAAGCCAGCAGGAGAGAAGGCTTTCTGACAAAAAGCGCAACTACTGAACTAGGAAAGAAGTCGGTGAGAGCAGGGAAGAGAAAGTCAGGTGCTCCGCAATTCTCAGGGAATAAAGCCCACAGAGATGAATGAAGAGAGCAAAACTGAGCAGATAAACCAGTGAGCGACACACAGAGGTAAATGAGTGACATGGAGGATGGAGCCAGGGGACCCGACACATCCATCATCGAGCAGAAATAGCAGCAGACACCGGAGAGGGCCAGAAAGATTCTCCAGTAACAGACGACATTTCATTCTTTCATGCTTTCAAAACCTTTCCCGTGAATGCAGTTCTGAATCCTCTTACACACATATTCGTAACGCTCTATATTTGGACTTCTCCCTTTTTTCTCAATTATCCTGGCAGAAGACTGCCTACTTTCAGGGTTTCCTAAGGACACCCGTTGGTAAGGATCACCTGCGGTGCTAGCTAAGAAGACAGATCTCAGGGCCTCTCCATCAATGTTCTATGTTTGAATTTGGAACTTTTAATTTTACCCAGTGTCTGAAGTTGCCTTATGATCACCTCAGCTGGGGAAATTGGCATATTGTCAATGGTCTTTTCAAATAATTAATTTAGATTTAGTTCACAATTTTATTCTTTTAACTTTCATTTTGTCATTGTTATTTTTTCCCCCGGGGTTTTCCTCGTTTCTTTTTCCTTTTTTTTTTTTTTTTTGTTTGTTTAGACTCTTAAAATAAATCCTGAATTTATTGAACATTTCCCTCTTTTTTGCCAAGTAACAAAAGCTTTTAAAACAGAATTTTCATCGGGGGATAGCTTTGTCCAAATTCTATGGTATTGAATAAACAGTATTTGTAATGGGTATTACTTTCTAATTAAGTTGTAACTGCAAATGATTCATTCATTAAAGCATCACTTAAAACATTTTTCATTTCTTTTTTTTATTATTTCTGGTTAATGTGAGGGTACAAACAACTAGGTTACAGTATGTGCATTTGTTAGGTAGAGTCCCTCGTGTAGTTGTGTCCCATACCCAGGAGGTGTGCCATACCCTAACATCGTGCCCATCAGGTGGGGACACACCACACCCCTCCCTTATTCCCCTCCTCCCTTTCCTTCCCCTCCCTCTCCTTGGACCTCCTCCCCCCAACTTGAATTGAATTGAGTTTTTTTCTCTCATGTGGGCGTGTATTGGATCACTCACTGGCTTCACATCAGTACTGAGCACATTGGATACTTGCTTTCCCATTCTTGTGATACTTTACTAGGAAGATTGTGCAGCAGAACATGGTTTTCATTTGGTTTTGTTTAACTTTTAATTTTTTTTTAAATTTTCAGTACCAGTAAAGGCCTGAAGTGCTAGAAGCAATTAGAAGTTAGAAGGAAAAAAATAGCCAACCTGGACATCTAAACAAAATTATAAAGTTAGTAGTATGAGTGTATACATTTGGGGATAAAAGACACATGGCTAAATAGAGAAAATAGAATTGCATTTCAGAATACATCGGTTTAGAGCACGGTTTCTCTATCATGACACAGCTGGACATCGGGACTGATCATTCTCGGTGGAGGGGCCGTCCTGGGCATTGAGGGACTGTTAGCAGCAGCCCTGGCCTTCACTCACCCTCCACCATAACCGGTGTGGCCACACAAAACTGTCTCGTGGGAGTCAAAATCGCTGCATTTGAAAACCACTAATTTAGAGACAGAAACTTCGGTCTATCCTTGTTAAAGGATGAATTTGGAAACCTGCAGATCTTAAATCCACCATCTTCATTCCTTTCAAAATCCTGTCTCCAGCACAGGTCAGCTCCCCTGCACTTCCCGGGGAGTAGGGAAGAGGAGGGAGGTTGCCACGGAACGTGCACAGTACTGTGCTCTAATCGATGTATTGATTCTCTTTTATTCTGTCCAGCAGAACCTTTCTTCTCCTTTCCAGCAACAGTTCCCTGAGCCAATATTATTCAGTTACCACCAAAAGCAGCTGGGAGAATTCCTGCCAGATGGCTAGGAGGTCCTTAATCAACTGCTCCAACTTACTCTACATTCACAAATGGCGGGCCTGGTAATCTCTCTTTGTGGTTGATACATTGAGGCCTGGGGATGGGAAACGCCTCAGAGAGATGCCTGTGCCTGAGGAGGGGTGGGGCTGGGAGAAGGACCTCAGTGGCCCGACCCCCACCTCTACACCCTGGTTTCTTGGTTAGATGAAGGCCACTTAGCGGTTTCTTATTTGCCTCTTCTACACGGCTCCACAAAATCAGAAAAGTAACAAATCGCTCTTTCCGGATCTAAGAGTTTCCTTGTTCTCCTATCTTTTCTTTCACGAACTTTATGTGTTGTTGTATGAACGATAAGATAAAAAGGAGAGTCAGAAAATATTCATCCACTAATTGTGCTGACACAATCAATCCTGATGACATCCAAGATAGTTTGAAATAACATATTTATTGTAGGGTTCAGGGTACTAGGTTACTAAATTAGGATTCAGCTACATGAGAGATTATTAGATTGCGCTTATAAAGTGATTCTACTAACTTTTTTGTTCTAAGATATATTCACATATATGTTAATTACAATACTAAATCAGTTTTTTGTAGGGATGGGTCTCATTATGTTGATCTCAAACACCTGCCTTGGCCTCCCAAAGTGCTAGGATTACAGGCGTGAGCCACCATGCCCAGCCCGAACACCCTTTATTAAGCTGTTGTTAAAATCCTCATTGATTTGAAATTATGGAGAGTTTTGGTTTTTGATGAGAGAATACCTATCACAATGACTTATGAAAAGAGATGAATGAAACAAAATTGTAACAGATAGAAATGAGCCCTCACCTCAGATAAGTGTGTTTACGGAGAAATTCTAAAAAGAATTATATAATGCTATAATGCTGGTTTTTCTGTTTTTTGAAGCTACGATACTTTTATATATGTTCTTAAATTTCTGCAATGCATTGTATTACTTTATAAGCAGGAAAACCAGGTCGCATGTGTCATTTTAAACCCTGTGTCCTTAGAAACACCTGTGCTTCAGCTTACTTTACTCACAGAATTGTTTTCCTTGCCTTAGCTAGATTGTTGAAAGTTCTCTCCATTCTGACATGGTACTAGCTAATTTTCTGCTTTATACTGCTTCCATATCTCAATGTCATCACCTCATAAACTCTCCAAGCAGTGGAGATGAAGGCGAGCTTTCTCAAGGGAAGAATTACAGCACATCTTTAGTGGAAAAAGCAAACCCCTAGCAATGCCACTGAGTGTGGCAAAGGGAGACAGGTGGAGATTTGTGACGATGACTATGCACTCTCCTGCCTGCTGTTTGATGGTTTTCTTCTTTCTTTTGTTTTTGGTCACCATAGATTTTGGAAATACCTGGGCGCATTTTTTTTAATCCTTCCAGAAGTCAAGCCCCTTTCCTCTCGGATATCCTGGTAAATATCACTCCTTACAATTCACAACAGAGTTCTGTACAGCAGCAGCAATGGACTGACCAGCCCTGCCCACCAGGAACCTGTTCATATAAGTTCACATGTTTATGATGGAGTTCATGATAACAATTTATACAATAATATAAAACAAAAGTGTATGCAAAAATTCTTCAAATTACTGAATGTCATATCCAGGAAGACATCATTTTTATTACTTTATCATTTTTTATTAAGTTTAAGGCATGCAAAGTTGTGCTCTAGATTGCTTAGGGGGAAGCTAGTGATGATATAAAGAAATAGATGACAAGAATGTCCCTGTCCATCAGGCCAGTGGTTGGCTGTGGCCGGGATTGTAAGGAATGTGGCCACAGAGGGGTGCAGGGTGCACTGAGAACCATGGGACTACATGGGCTGAATCTGCACATTGGGGTGGAGGAGAGGAAGGTGACTTCCCTCCCGGCAGCCAGATTCAGATGGAGCTGCTGGGCGATGGCTGAGCCCTTCACAAGATCTGGAACAAAGGAGAAGCCTGGATGTTCCCCTAATCTCTGCCTTTTGGTCTGTGTCCTGCGGGGCTAATCTTTAAGAACTGCCCCGTCCCCACCCCAGGCTACCTGGTGCTGTGGCTGCTGGCTGGGCCTGGCCTTGGCCTGACCAAGGAGCAGCTCCAGCAGGAGTGGGAGGAGGAGGAAGTGAGGGCATCTGCGCCTGGCTCCCTCCATGCCAGTACAGGCTGATCCTGGGCACGGCTCCATCCTGCTGCTCTCGGGTACCAGGGACCATCCCTCACCCCTTGGGTCTGGCGGTAGCATCCCCCGGTGTGCTGAGGCCCATCACCTTCCCTGGTTTTCTTTACTATTTTCTTCAGCTGTGTCCATACCTTGAAAATGACTCATTCATGAAATTGTCCTCAATTGCCCTTGAATAAGCCACTGGTTTCCTACAGCTTTTCTGACTCATATAAGGAGGACAAAGGTATTACTTTTCTATTGCTACCATGACAAATGGCTATAAGCTTACTGGCTTGGAGCAGCACAGATTATTCTTACAGCTCTGGAGCTGAGGTGTCTGCAGTGGGTTGGCAGCTGTGTTCATTCCAGAGGGTTCAAGGAGGATTCGTTTCCCAGCTGCTTCCATCTTCTCCAGGCTGTCCACTTCCCTTGGCCTGGGGTCACATGCTGCCTCTGTCTCTCCTTTCCTTTTGTGAGCATCCTTGTGACTCTGTAGCACCCCCCACCCCACTCCCAGGCACACACAAGTCCAGGATATTCTCCCATCTCACGATCCTTAACTTATATCTGCAAAGTCCCTTTTGCCACATATGGTAACGTATTTACAGGTTCCAGGTTCTGAGCACTGGGGCACCCACGTCTTTCAGGGGCCATTGTTTTGCCTCCCATCACAGGGTTTGCTGGAAAGGCAGGAAGTTTGGTTTTAAGGTTGACGTCTACAGGAGTGGAGAAGATTTGGGCTGATATTATCTGGGCCTGGAGGCCAATTTCACTTCCAAACTGTTCCCTGTACTCAGATCATTTAATGTTCCATACCGGAACTAGTGGAAAATAAAAAAAATCACTCATCTTCCCATATTAGGTTTTGCTGAGGCTTATAAAGGAAGCCAGCCAGATCCCAACACCACTTCACTAACCTGGTCTTTTGAAAGGTAGTCCTGTTCTCCACAAACCTGCCTGTTCTATTTTATTGATACAGACCCTTTCAATGCTGTCATCTTATAATTCCAGGCAATAGTTAAACAAATCCAATCCGAGTTATACCACAGTTCAAATCCAAGGCCTCACATGCAGCTAGTTTGTCTCAGATTTCCATGTACTGACCCTGCTAGAGTACACTGGGTCACCCACAATAGAGATACATTGCTATAAACCAGGATTAGTGGGATTTAGAAAATTGAGTGTTTTTTATATCATAACATTAATTTCTATCAGCTTAGATTCTAAGTTAAAGTATCACTTCGGCCTTTTATTATCTAGGTGCCCTTGAACTTACACTTTGTCTGCCTCATGTTTCTATTCTTTAACACGGTGATAGAATTATCCATTTTTAGCCTGACATCCTTGATGTTGGCTAAATAGCTTCAGCCATGCTGGGTTTGGCATCCTTACACCCTAACAGTGGGGGCAAGAAAAGGCTTCCTTTTTCTCCACCATCAAATACAAGTCACGGCTTCCTTATCATTTGGGTCATTCATCCACCCCTAAACTAATCAGCCCGTTAATCAATAGCTGGTGATTAGTGACAGGCTAATTCCTAACATCACCGTGGCAGGGAGGATAGGACCAATTGCATTAACACAAACAACCAGCTGGGCTGGCTGTGGGAAGGGCGCCCCCCAGACCAGTGGTGGGACGGATATTTGCAGGCGACCATGAAGATCATCTCTCACTCCACCTTCAACATGCTGGGCACTGGGCTGCACAGCGTCTTCCCCTCAAAATTCATGTCTGTGAATTTGCCTGTAGATGTGACCTTGTTTGGAAATAGACTCCTTGGAGATATAATCAAGGTAAAATAAGGCTTCTATCGGTTAGGGAGACCCCTCATAACCCAACGACTTGTGTCTTAGCAAGAAGGAGTGCTGGAGTCAGACGCCCAGAAAGCAGGCCAGGCGGCAATGGCAGAGACTTGAGCGAAGGATCCAGGAAGCCGGGATCACCAGCAATTGTAGCAACCACAGAAGCGAGGGAAGAGGCATAGAAGGAATTCTCCCTCAACTGACAAGACACGTCTCCGATGTGTCAAGCCACCCAGCCTGGGGTGCTTGTTACTGCAACCCTCGGAAGCTAATACATCTCACAATCTGAGGGTTGAGCCTTGTACAGATCCTTCCGGTTTTCCAACATACAGAAAGCATTTATTCTGGGTTTCATGAGTGTGCAGATGTGCCCTATTTAAATATTCGGGTGGCCACTTTTAGAATTGGGAATGGGAGAGCTAGAAGCAGATTTGGAACCTAAGAGCCCTGAGACTTTTGCTCCATAAAAATGCATTAAATTAAGGGCGGCACCTGTGCCTCAAAGGAGTAGGGCGCTGGCCCCATAAGCCAGAGGTGGTGGGTTCAAACCCAGCCCCGGCCAGAAACTGCAAAAAAAAAAAAAAAGCATTAAATTAAGAAAATGCAGATGGAAAATACTTAGTGAAATGCTCATGGGATGGCTCCCTCCCCACTAAAGTTGGGGTATGTTTCTGTGCAGGTGTCTACGTATGTGTGTTCTTGTGAATATGTGAAAAAAGGCAGCGGCAGAGGCAGACAGGAGAGAAGGGCACTTGCTGAGAAAGAGAGAGAACAAAGAGGCAGGAGCACAGTTCATCTGAAGGATTCATTTACGGGTAATAAAAATGGCCGTGGCTACAGCTCCCATCTGTGCCACTGCTTTGGAATCCTTTGCTACATTATTTATTATAATACAGAATTCACAGAATATGAATTTAGGCATTCTTCTCTCATATAAACCTAATTTATGCCAATAGCAAGTACATAAAATAATATGAGCACCATTTCTCTTTTAGCTAGTCATAGGGAAAGCTGTTACTCAGCGTTTTTGACAAATGGGACATTTTAGTTTTAAGCAAATACAAAGTTTGTCATCCTAACCAAGGAGTACACAGTAGCAGGATGTAAATTGTAGGCATATGCTTTTTATACAGAAATATGGATCTTTTTCAATTGATTTTCCCTGGGCCATGAACACGACAGGGTTCCAGATGGGTTCATATATGATTTTACTGACACAGACAAGCAAGGACCTCCTGGTGGGCTTACACGAGGGAAGAGTCGTAATAAAGGGTTGATCCAAATTAAAGATTGCATTAATTAAGCAAGAGCTTCTGCTTTACATTAATCGCAGCAGCTACATCATGGAGTGACTCAGCTTTCTAATGAAGAGGGAAAAACACATCTATTGTCACTTTAAGAAGATTCCTAATCAGTTGGGCAAAGGAAATCTAATCAGCTCTTTAAATATCTTTTCAATATGTCCTACTTATGAAGCCATGGGCAGGTTATTCACTGATGCTGGAGATTCTGATGAAAAAAATTTTTTTCCTACAATGAGAAAACAGTTACTTGTTCCACAAGAGGATAACTATGACCATGGTGGTCACAGCATTAGCCCCCTAGCATTGCCCCTGTCATGAAGCAGATGCTCAGTGAATAGTTTAACCAATACATTAATGCCACTTTTAAGAAATGGCCATTATCTATTATATTTAAGAGTCTTTGTGGCAGAAAATTATGAATGTGGCTTCAGCATGTCTATAACTGCCACCAACCTAGAAACCTTTGTGGAGTCCCTGTTGCAGGGTGGGCTCCGTGTCAAGTGCCGGGATGCACAGGTGGGCACAGACATCCTATCCTCCTGGCGGTTGCCCACTAAAGAGAGAGGCAGGTGTCAGTCAGGTCATCACACAGAGAAATGAGAAGGTGACTGTGATGGAGTAATGTGTGATGCCTCGATGTCCACGTCAGGGGCATGACCTGGCCCAAGAGGTCTGGGAGGCTTCTCAGAAGGGCCACCTCACCTTGGCCATCACAGCCATTCTCAGAACCAACAGAGTTCCCAAACAGAGCACATGAGAGGAACGTAGAAAGGGTGATCCCGGAACGAGTGGGTGGGTTGTGGGTAAATCATTTCAGCCACACACACTACTGGGTTGGGTAAGGTAAAAAGCTGGTGTTTTAATGTAATAATAATGATGTAATAATAATATTGTTAATAATAGCATAATGTGGTGTTTCTTAAAATACCTCCTTGCTGTGTTTCCAGTAATATTTCCAGTAGCTCTATTACGGAAGTCTCCATTATATTTCTGTAGCTCATCAAAGTGCCCTTTACTTATTCATGCTCCTTATTCTAAGTAAGAAGTTCTCTAAATTTTTGAAAAAGTTTACTAGCACTATAGTTCTAATTACAGGAGGGACAGGGGCCTTTGGTACCTACTCTGGACCTGTTACAGTCCCTCCATGTCCATGGCCACTGTCCCAAGCTGAGCTGCCTTCCCACTTGATTTTGATTATCTCACTTGGTTTTACATTCAGCAGAGCATGGGAGCTGCCATTTGCTTCTCTGTTTATTTATGTCTGTGTTTCCTGATGGTTTCTACTCCCGGGACTCAAACTGTATGAAGATAGGGACTGTCTGGTCCACTGATGTGCCCCAGCTGCAGAGAACCTGCTTGGTACTGGTAGGTGTCAAAAATGTTTACTACACAAATTGATAAAAAATCTTTTAGGGATAGATCAAAGGAGACAGCAAATGACACTTTCTCTACCACTAAATTATTTGGCAACATCACCTCTATTTAAGGCAGTCAGTATTTTCCACTCCCAAGGCCCTCACTTCCATTTCATTCTCTCTGATCACACTCAGACCCTGGACAGGGCGTGGTATGAGTCCTCAGTGTCACATTGCACCTTGGGAGTTACGGTCTATGTGACTAAGAGGCAGGACTCTGTTGGTCCCTACCTTCTGTTGTTTCAGAACATCAAAGGCAGTGATATACTCATAAATGATTAACAACTGGCTTTCTGGAACAGAAAGAAAAAAGCCCTGACTTGTAGCACTTGCCAATTTCTGTGGTGTAAATACTATCACCATAGCCAATTTCAAGCTACCAAGTCACTGGGCCTCACAAATTCACGTTTGTATGTTTTCAGTGGTTATGACTCCCCTTTCCGATGAATGGGTATACATATAATTTTATCAATTTTCTGATGGAAACTTTAGTCTTCCTGCCCCAGCATCTTGTCAAGGATATCACAGACTGCCAAGACATAGAGGGTGAAGGGGTGCCATCGGCTGTTGGTCCAGGGATGTGCACGTGGACTCCACATCTGCTGCTCGACCTCCCAGCTCTGATGGACTGTTGTGCTGTCTGCTTTAGAAAAGTGACCATTCTAGTCTGGCACTTGCTAATAATGACTAAGTTATATGCGGCTGTGCCATGAGAATAGCTAAACAAAAATTTGTTTCTTCTCCCTCTACAGAAAGAAAAAGCATACATGCATATAACATAATGTCCATTTTCATTGCCAAAACTAGACTGGTGATATTCTGTACCTTCAAAACCCATGATGATGGGTCTGAATCTTTGGATGTTTTTTAGATGAGAACAGTCAATTCATCAACAAGAGACAGCTTTTCTGTGATGAGTCTGCAGTTCCTTTATAAGCAGGAAAATAGACTTGAATGTCATTATGCACAATTTTGAAGATGTCACATGATTATAACAACTGTAAGACAAAAAATGAATAGAAAAACGATTTGAAAGACATGTACCCACTGTTAAATGTGCATGTCTTGGACGATGAAAATATTTGCATTTTGTTCTCCTTTTTTTAGTTTCCAAACTTAAAAAACAACAACTGAGCATGACTTTGATAACGGAACAAATGTAATTTAACAGAGAGCAAGCGGAGAACTAAATCACGTCTTCACCACCACCAGTGGCGCCAAGAGAAGCCCGTGGGGAGAAGGAAGCTGCTCTGCGCCACCGTCGGGGCAGGTAGACGTCTCGGCCTGGGCTGGGAGGTGGGGACAAGCAGCCTCGAGAGCACAGCTTAGACAGCAGCTCCTTACACTCACCAACACTCTCTGCATAGTTGGCACCTGCCGCTGTACCGAAGACATTGCAGCTGCTGCCTGGACCATCCGTTCCAGTGTCGACCACAGTAGGAGTTCAAGGGATCTGGAGGCTAATCTCGAAAAAAGATATAACTGGAAGTGACAGTAGCACTCACTTCCCAAGAGAACAGCAGGGTTCAGAGCAGCGAAGGAGCTTGCTCTGCTAGCACTAAGTGGAGAGATGGAGAAATTTCTCAAATCTGCACAGTTTGGTGGGCAGAGGATTAGGCAGTCATGGTCTGCTAATTGGTTTCTGGGAGGAACCATCAATGCTTTGGTGTGGGCCTCTGTCTGGGCAGGCTAGCCTAGCCACTGGAATGCAGTTCCTTAGATGAGGGTCCAAGACCACTTGAGTCAGTTTCTTGGTCTGGGAGGGTCAGTTGATTCACTGGAAAGCAGGACCTGGAAGATATCTCAAAAACTACCCCTAGGTTCCGAACAGGTGATATTACTTAAGGAGAAACATTAAATATCTTTATGGCTACCAGCTGCACCCTCTGGTATAGCAATTATAGAGAAGCAAACTGGGGACAATGACTGTTACCAAGCAAACGAGGGGACAGTGGCTGATAATTATCACTATTTTAGCTAAGCCTGCTCCATCTCAGGGTCTCAGCTCTCACCATGTACCCCTTCTCAGTCTGTAAGGGCAGTTCACATGTCATCAGGATTTGGGCTTGCTACTCAGAGAGGAGAAGGGCAAGAGAACTCTGGGGGGCTTACAGAGGGGACTTCCAGGACTAGCTGGTATGGCTTGCTCAGCACCACCACAGAGCCCATGGTCAGAGGACACTGAAGGACAGCAGGGGCCTTACAACCCCAGGGCCCCATCTTATCAATAGCTGACAGCCCTCTGGTGAAGATCCACAGGATTTGCACAGGAGGCAGGTTCTCAATGGGTAAAAATTGCTTATTTGGGATATTTTTCAAATTCCAAAGAACCTCTGTAAGTGACCATCCAAGGGACTGTAACAAACTGGTCAATGCACAGAGGTGGTCAACATAAGGAACTAGGCCTGCTGTGCTGATACGTACATGTGGAGCATGTCTGGTCTACGAAAATTAGGTCAGCTTAGGGGCGGTCAGTGTACGGAGGTGATCAGTGTATGGAGGTTCTGCTGTAATTGAATGTGTAAAAATCTGAGTTTGGATTTTTTATCAAGCTTTTGAGCTAGTAGGTCTCATCTGGGGGGGGAAAATGTCCTCAAGGCCTATTTTGAGGCCACCTTTGAGTCACATTACATGATAATACGATGCTATCCGGGACGCAGAAGGCCCACAGCATTGGCACTGATGAGACTGATGGGAACAGGTGTTAGCTGCTCGGCCTCAGGCCGTACACCTCCTCTAAGCCACCAGAGCTGACAGACTTCAAGCCCAGGGGCTCTGTCTCTCCCTACACCTGCTGCTTCTCCTGGGGCAGAGAGTAGACTGAGGTTGTGGTGGCGATAGGCAGATGCCCCTGGCCTGTGGCTCTGGGGACTCTCCTCCCTGAGTCTGTCCTGTCCCACCATAAATTGATTGGGGTCATAGATGTGGACTTGGCCTTTGGCATCTGCAACAGAAAAGGATACATGATGCTTAAAAATGAGAGGATGAAAAAACAACTAAAACA
This sequence comes from Nycticebus coucang, assembly GCF_027406575.1. Lineage (NCBI taxonomy): Eukaryota > Metazoa > Chordata > Mammalia > Primates > Lorisidae > Nycticebus > Nycticebus coucang. Next base: position 130,976,694 of record NC_069786.1, read on the forward strand.
GCTTAAATACAAACAAGAAATAACCTCAAGGAGCTAGTTTTCCTTTCATTTAACTAGCTTTATTACTTTTAGCGCACAGTGCTAGTGCTTTAGGATACAAAGGAGCCTATTTGGTTATTTGATAGCAGGCTTTGGACTGCCAAGCACGTTAACAAACTAAAGGAATGTCATAAATACATGTTAAAGTATATGTAATAAAACTGTCCTACACATGTAACGTGAAAAAAAAAAAAAAGAAACATCAGTATCCAATGAAATGGAATTTAAGGCAAAAGATACCCTAAGGAGCAAAAGGAGGGTTTTCATATTTGTAAAAGGCACAGTTAGAATACAAAGCTACACCTCTCACAGACACGTGGGCAATAAACAGGACAGCTTTGAGATCTAACATGTAGCCATGGCGAAAGGAAGGGCAGAATGGGCAAATTCACTATATTGGAGGGTTTAATACAACTTTCCCTGAAACTGATAAATTAATAAGGCAACATGTTAAGAAAAAAACAATAGTAACAATAATAATAAAGATAGGCAGTGACGCAAAGACCATCACGATGCCATTAGGAAGTCTGAGCTATTAGACGTCTGTAGGACTCAAAGTTCAATAAACAAAGAATACACGTTCTTTACAATCCAGTCTAAAGCACAAAAAATTAAGCCTGCCTTCAATCATAAAGAAAATGCTAAGGAATTAATATCTATGCACTTTATTCTCGAGCCATAAGGCCACACAATCAGATATGAACGATAAAAGGCTAGCTTTAAAATCCCGTATCTTCGGAAACTAAGCAGCATATTATCAAAGAGCCTACATGTTAAGAAAGAAATCATAAAGTAAACCAACGTGTATTTAAAACTGATCATGAAAACATTTCATGTGAAATTTTTTGAGACACATCTAAAGTCATATCGTATCTAAAACCATAAATGCTCTTTGGTATTTAAAGAGATCACTTGTTACCCCGAAGAAATGAGATAGAAGGACACCAAACAGGTAAAGGTGGAAATCAAATAGAGAAACAACAATAAGTGAGAAATGAACAGAACCAAAGCTTCATGATTAAAATAAATAAATCACTAACAAGGCTGATCCAGAGACAGAGACAGAGACAGAGATACAGAAAGAGTAAGTAATCAGGGGGGTGCCTGTGGCTCAACAGAGCAGGGCACTGGCCCCGTATGCTGGAGGTGGCGGGTTCAAACCCAGCCCCTGCCAAAAAAAAAAAGAATATAAGTAATCAAAATAAATAATGAAAAATAGGTAACCACAGTCAAACAGTAGACTCTCTCTCTCTTTTTTTTTTTTTGGTGAGGAGATATTCATTTAATGTGAAAACTAGTAGCTACAATGCCAGAACAAAATTAAAAGGTCAAACTGAAAAAATAAGAACCAGTAATATTAAAGAAGTTGAAATTGTCATTGAAGACCTTCCCTCTTTCCCCTAACTCAACTCCAGATGATTTCAGGTGAGTTCTAGAACAGGTAATTTCTAGATTGCTCAAGTTGTTCCAGAAAGTACAAGAAGGAATAGGTTAACACGCCTTGTCCAAGTCACCTGCAATCTTATTCTCAAATTAGACAGGGATGACTGCAGAGATAAAAACCCCAGGCTCCCTGCACTTATGAACACGGAGGAGCAAAACCCCCAAAGAAAGTGCTAGCTGCTCACATCTAATTCCTCACGATGAAGGGGGTTTGGCTACAGATACAGGTCTTTCAAACCCGAAGATGGATCAGAATAATTCACCACATTCAGAGGCTCATGGAGGAAATTCACGATTGTCTCAAACATGCTGCCAAGACATTTGATAAGACGCAGCCCACAAGCCTGGAAGACAGAGGGTCACGCTTACTGGCAGCCTGCACGGAGCTGTTGGGTGGGAGCTGAGTCTTCACAAACTGCCCTGTGCTCCCCCAGAACACAGGAGAATAGGAGGCTGCTACGTGTACATGGCTCCTGCCCTCCCACTGCCCTGCCTGCCCTGGGAGGCTGTTCCCAGAGACAGTTTCTCCTGCACAGCCTCCCCAGTTCTGATGAAGTTACAGTGCTTTCTGCCTCCCACCTTGGACAGAACCCCAGGCTCTGAACCTCTCTCAGCTGCAGTCTGGACTTGGCTCCTCTGCAGCCAGGCGTCTCACAGCTCTGCTGCAATCACTTCTGTGTCACCTTTTCCGGTGTATGGGGCCAAGACTGCAGGGTGCCCGCATCTTTGACGTACACTTTCTTTTTTCTTTTTTGCTGTCTGTGTAAGCGATTGAGTGTCCAAATCCAAAAGTGGTTCATTGTGTCATTACCAGTCGAATCAGTAAAGCTTCAAGAGCAAAGCCACAAGGTGAGGTGTGATTAATCTGATTGCATTAGCATTGTTAATTTCCTTTCATCATTGAGAGATCACAGCATAAGAGATGATTCTTGCCATGCCCACAATCAGCAGGAGCTTGCTGTCTAGAATACACAGAGCTGCTGCAAAACCACAAAGAAACAACAGCATCTCAGCAGAAAAGACGGGCAAAGGAGGGTTCTGAACACATGTAAGAGAAGAAACCCACAGTGCTTAGTAAAGACAGAAGAAATGCTCAACATCATTAGTAATCAGATAACGGGAAATTAGCACCACAATGAAATGCCAGTTTACACTGTTAAATTGGCAAGCTCATGTCTGCAAGCTCTTGAGAAAGTCCCCATGACTTATTATGGGATGTGCATTATATCCTGCGAGGAGGTCCTGAAAGAGCCACATCGTGTGAAAGGGACATCAGCTCATGAAATGTACAGAATTCCCTTCTTCACACTGGGCCGAGATGTTTTATTCTCTGCTCCCAGTGACAGCCTCCTGAGACTCCGTAAGCCCAGTGGAGCTGTCCCTTCACCACTGAACCTGAACATTCTAGAGGCCATTGTAATTACAAGGGTTCCTGACTCTACAACAAAGAATATTATCTGGAGGTGAAATCCCTTTATTAAACTGCAACAAGCCTACAGTTCTTGTCCTGGAGCAGTTCGAAAGTCCATGATATATAAATGAACATATTACTCGGGGCGAATTGTAGGGACAAAGGCACACAGCAAATAATTGACAGAGAGTCACAGACTATTTGGTCTAGATTTTAAAGGATGAACAAGGGCTAACATTCATTTTGTGCTCTTGTGTGTCTGCCGGGCAAGGTGTCACCTATTGTCTCACTGGGTCCTCACAATAACCCTGTGTTGTAAAACTTACAGGTGAGGAAACTGAGGCAAAACAAAGTTAAATACCTGGTTCAAGGTCGCACGTGTAGTAAGTGGAAAAGGCGGGATTCAGATGCAGGAAGTCTGCCTCCAACCTGCCATTCCTACCCACCCTTCCCCGACACCTCGGCTTTTCAGGTGAAGAAGCCACAACAGGGCTTTCTGGGCGAGTGCGAAGGGGCAAGAGCCTGAGATCATTATAAAAGAAGGATCGTTCAGGCAACGCCAGGAGCGAAGTGTGGCCGGACAGAGCAGAGCTGGAGGGAACGGCAGGAAGTGTCTGGAGAGGTTCACAGGGGTGTCAGCCTGCTTCTGAGCAATGGCGAGCCCGACAGCTTCAAAGAAAGGAACTGGCCCCAGAGGATTTATTTTTGAAGCAGAAAACTCTGGTGAGGTAAGGAAGAAAGCGTGAGAAAGAGGAGAGGTGATAAGGGGGAGGCTATTGAGGAGAGCAGGTTGAAAAATGCAGGGTGTCAGTGTCTCGGAGAGACATGTCCGTAGGCGGCTTCCTGCCCAGAGCAGCCAGGAGGCCGGGTCAGTGGCCAAGCCTCAGTGGGGCCATTCCCTCGCTGGCCAGGTAAGAGGCTCCCGGACCCCCGAAGGCCTCACGTTCCCAGACATCTGAATTCCTCTCCTTCTGCCCCGTTCCCGTCCCTCTGCCCCCCACTTTTAGTTTTGCCACTTCACCTCCTCTGACCCGCTCCTCTCTGGGAACAACTGAATCTGGAGCCAACTGGCCCCATAGATCACTTAAAATCTCATGGCTGTTCCAAGGACCAAGTTGCTTGAGGGATCAATTGAGAGAAGAAAAGACAGGACCTGGGCCCACAATCATTGCCACGTGGTCATTCACGGGTGGCTTTTCCATTAGGTAAACTGTCACTGTTATACTGGGGCATTCTTGGAAAAGAGGAGGGAAGCTTCCATGTGTCAGCACTCGCATGTCACATGGACAAACCCGTTTGTGTAGTACCATGTTTCCTGCTGACACTAGTTCAAGTTCTCAGCAGGACCTGGCCCTCGCTGAAAGCGCCAGGGGAGAAGCTGCACCCTGCCTTTCTCCCAGGGCGCTGCTGGTAACCCTTGTGCTCCTGGATTCTGAATACAACAATCCAATTTCGGCCTCTGTTGATGGGTGGCATTCACCCTGGGTGTCTCTGCCCTGCGTCCTTCCTCCCTTTCTCATTTTGACACTGGTCACACTGGGTTAAAAGCTCACCGTATGTTATATCTGCAACAACACCATTGACAAATAAGGCCGTTCTCCGAGGTTCCAAAAAAAATGTGCATTTGGGAGGTAATGTCAACCTGTATAGGTGGGCTGGGCTGTCCTCGTTTTATTTGAGATTGACTTTGGGCATTGTCTGAATTATTAGGAATGCCCATAATCTGTACATCCTTGAGAGCCTTCCCCATGAGATCATGGTTAATAACACCAAATCAACAGATGCTCTTGCACATACTCAGTCTGCAAATATTTATCAGGCAGATGCCAAATGCTGGGGATTATGCTAATGAGAAGCTCATGGTATTCACACTCCATAAGGGGAACAAACACACAAACAAATAAACCGGAGTCATGCTTGCGTGAGAGAAGGTAGCCAGGACGAATCAGAGACGACCTCTGAGGCTCGGCTCACGAAGGACACAGTGGGCCTGACAGGTGAATTTGGGTGGGGGGAGGGATTTGGGGTGGCGGCCAGGGTGTGCACCCAAGACTGGAGAATATTTCAGGTTGACCAGAGGGTCTGCAGTGTCCAGGACCAGTGAGAGAAGAGTCTGGAAAGATCACCCCAGACAAGGGGACAGAGGGAAGTAAAAACATCAGCTGGTAGGTCATGGGGAGGGCTTTAAGCAAGGAACTGAAATGAAAACACAAACCTTTAAAACATACCTGGACAGCAGAGGGGCAGATGGCTAGAGGGGAAGGGACATGAGGTCAGGAGGCCTCAGACGTCTTTAATGAATCCAGACAAAGGAGGATGCTGGCATGGTCTTGGGTGGCGGCTTTCGGGGTAGAGGAGGGATGGATTAAAGAGACTCGGTGGTACCAGTGAAGCTACGGGAGTGAGCGAGAGGGCACACACTCCGTCTCACGCCCCAGTTGCTGACCAACACCAGCCAGGCAGGCTGCGTTGATTGAGGCAGGACATGACGGTGGGAGAGGTTTGGGGGAGTGTGGCACAGGCTGCAGTTTGCAGCTGGAAGTTGCGGGGACATTCCTGTGTGTGTGAGGGAAGCAGGATGTTCAGGGGGTGGTTGGCTGCAATAGTTGGGAGTGAGAAGAAAAATAACAGGTTACAAACATCGATTTGAGAGCCTTTAGTGTTTTGGAGATAGTCACGAATGTGCCCAGGGTGTGCAGAATGGCAGCCAGAACACAGGAGAAGCCGGGAGAGCTGAACACGGCCAGCCGTGGGGTTGGCCCGTGGGAGGACAGAGAGGAGGAAGTGGCAGCAGGTGGCTCCCAGACCTACACCACGGACACGTGGAGTATCTGGAACCTTTGGGCTCCCTGCACAGCACCGTTACAGACGGCCTAGCCAGTCCACCCCTCCACAAATGATGGGTAGTTACTCCATTAGTCTGAGCGGAAGCTGCAGATGCCTCATAAAACTTGACATTTCCAGTGGGTGTCACTGCAAGGTGGTAGGTAGTTTTATGGTGAGGTAGTCTGTGACATGTGCACTGATTTTATTCAACAGGTTTCTAAAGCCAGTATTGTATATTTTTCAGTTTATACGCATTTTCCTGCAGAATCTCCCCTTCCTGTGTCTACCTGGGTCAGGTCCCTTTACCAGTCCCCGTGGCTTCCTCACCTGCCGCAGGTCCTCCTGGACAGATCTCACGGGAACCTCTGCACTGGGTTTTCAGACGGGTGTGAGCTACGTCGCTGTTCCTTTAAGGGTGGCGTTTCTTAGCAACGTGGATTACTTGCTTTGTCTCTCCTGATCGATTCTCTGCGCGCTCCTCTCAGATCCATTTTTAAAAACTGATCTTGGGAAGAAATGTTGCTGATGAACTGAAGCTAATGTGATCACCCCTTCGAAAAGAAAAGAAAAGAAAAACTAACCAATGTTGTAGGACTGTTTGAGTTGTGCCATGGATTCCCAGTATTTATCAGTATTATTTAATACTTTGTATTAAACACCAAATAAGCTCATTATTTTAGCAAGTGTCTGGAAAAACTGCAGCCAGTGAGGTTATATAAACGCACATGTATGCTTTACTCCCGCTTCTTTGATTGCTATAGCTCAAGTAGAAGATCATTTTCTTCACGTGCTCACGGGCTGCTTATGTTTCTTGTTATACGATTTGGTTGGTCAGGACTTCGCCTATTTTTCTGCCCTGGCTTTTGCCAGAGAGTTAGGTTTTCATCCCCACTGCTCACCAGCCTTGTAAGCATCAGGTCCACCCAGAGCCTCAGACGGTGTGTCACTAAGAGCTTAGACTCAAGAATCCTCCGGTCCTTGGAGGATCTCCATATTTCTGATTCTAGGATTTAGTTCTTTCACCCCCAGAGATAAGGGTTAAGAAGGAAAACTTCAGAGCATTATGGGAGAAGGAAATGGGTGACCCCACCTGTTGGAGGAGGCCTGGAAGTCTGCTCCGAGAAGGGGAGCTGTGAGCACAGAAGGGGCCAACTGCTGCCGACAGCAATGAGGGGGTAATGGAGGTTACAGGACAGGCAGGGGAGCCTGGTACTGGGCATGGCTGGTGTGGGAACCTCTGGACCAGCCTCTGGGAAAGATTAGAGTAAACCAGAAAGCAGTGCACACCCTGCCAGGCACTTCTCACTGCCCACCTGCTGTGGGCAGGGTATTGCCCCCCGCTGGACCCTGTGACTTGTGGCAGTGGGCGTGAAGACATGGTGTGTTTCTGCTTGCACCTCTGTGTCATTACCCAGGGACATGTACGACCAGTTAGCCTGCTGGTCCTAGGAGGAAGAGAGACACATGGGGCAGAGCCACCCCAGTGAAGCTGAGCCCAGACCAGCTGACCCCAGCCAACCCGAAGATTCAGGAGCTAAGTAAACTGTTGTGTGTTGTGACTGGTTGTTCCTGAGAATTAAGGTAAACATCTGATGCACACTGGGCTTGAACGGGGCTGATGGTGGCCTCCCGGGCACTGGGGGCCCACTGTAGGAGTTGTATTAGTTACAGAGAGTTACAACACTGGCTTGGGGTACAGGGGAAAGCCCAGTGAGGCCCATGGAAGAGGCAACAGGTAAGCTATGGAAAGGCCTTCAGGATCCATCCAAGTGGAAAGGGAAGCAGCAAAACCATCCTAACAAACTGGGGGATAACTCAGGAACTGTGGGGGAGGCCTGCTGTACCACCTGGCGTAGCACAGAGGGCACTACAACTTCACGGCTCTGTTGTCCAGGGGGAGGCTGACACCCTGGAGGGAACCTTGTTCACAGCAGACACTGATTCAGACAGTACCACCGTTTGGGACAATATATCCTCATACTGCTGAGGATGGTGGGCCTCAGGCTCCAAGGGCAAAGCTTCAAGACCTAGAAGTGGTGGAGGCCAGGCCAGGCTGAGAGAGCACACATGGGTCACTACGAATGCTTTTAGATAGACTGTTTCATGGTCCATTATTTCACTTCTAGAAACACTCAGCAGGGTCCTTTCTGATTCACCCTGCAAGTTTCAACTTGCTGAGTTTATTGGTGTTGCTGGGAGGGTTTTGTTTCCATCTGCTCAGATTTTATCTTTCTTTATTTTTGTACATCTTAAAATTTTCATAATGACCCACGTCATGTGTATAGCATATCTCATCTCTTAATCCTCCCAATCATCCTGGAAGTAGGTACAAACGTCAACATTTTACAGACTAGGGAACTGAGATTTCTCTGGATCTAGTGATCTAGTCAAGGTGATACAACTAGAAACAGGCAAAATAAAGGTCTAAACATGCCACTTGCAAATTTTGCCTTCTTCAAGGAAAAGCTCATCTCACATTGTCCCACCTAAACTCTGTTCTCCCGGCTCTTGTGGACTTTGGTTTTAGCCCTTGAGAACATCCAGCAAATTCCTTTTATTTTATTCCATGTTCAGAGAACAACCTTCTGTTTCGATCTTGCTTTCTCACACAGACTCATGGGTGGAATGACCATACGTGAACTTGACTCTGTGAACTTCACCTCAAACTCCTCACTGCACCTTTGTAGCTCGGTGTTCTGGGTTTTGCTGTGTGTAGTTAGGATGGGACTGGGAAGCTCTGCATGTGATGACCAGTTGAGACTCTAGGCATGAACTGAACCACTAATTATTGGGACTCTCCCACATAAGGCTAAGCAAGACTTTGGGGTGACCCCCCTGGACAGCATTCGTGAGCCTCCATGTCCTCCAACCGCACAACGCGAGGGCAAAACTGCAGTCTGCTCTCGCCGGGTGTGTCCTTCCAACCCACACGGCCTTCCCGGGTCCACAGAGCCATGTGCTGTGATGTACCAGTACTCACTTTCTGGTGTCATTGGCCACCAAGGCTCAGGGTGAAAATCATACTATCGGACCCAAAGGAACTTTTAAGAAACAACCGATGGCTTTACAGTCCCGAATCGCAAGACTGAAATGCCCGGTTCCTGTGTGGGGCAGCCTGGAGCTGTCTGTGCAGCTGAACAGCCCGGGCACCCTCGAGCTCGGTGGGACTCCCACATGAAGCAGCAGGAGGACGCACTTGTCACATCTGGAATGCACGTCCCAAGTATAAATCATCTGTCCCAAAACACCTTTTAATAAGTTTTGTTTTATTTTGTTGGCTACTAATTCAAACACTTGCACTGCCGTAGTCGTCAGTGATTAATTCCAGCTTCCTTTTCATGTGGGAATTACTCAAAGATCCTCTCAAAACGATGCTCCATTCATCAGGGTGACACACAGCTTTCCAGTTCCAGAGATAATAACAAGGATTATGTAGCCGGTGCTTCAGGAAATGAGTGAGAGTGAAGTGAGCTGGCAAGTACCTTTATTTCTCTTCTGTTAACTCTGAAACGAAAGTTTTCTCTTGAGAGCTTTTCTGCCAGTACAAGATTATTCATATTTCTTTTTTTTTTTTTCACTTTTTAGTGGGGTGTAATATATAGGAACGAACGTGAATAGTAAGTGTAGAGCAGGATGGGTTTTCCCTGTGTGAACCCACGATTGTCCTCAGTACCCCGAGCAAGAATATGAACGTTATCAGGCTCCTAGAAGCCCCCGTGGACGCCGTGATTTTACAGCTCTGGAGACGAGGTTTGCCTGTCCTCCAGATTTTATACAAATAGAATCATATACTAAATATTCTTTTGTTTGGCTTTTTATTTCATTCACTGATGGGTTTTTAATTTCATCCATACTGTAAACTTTGGTAATTGTTTATTTTCATTGCTTTTTAGCATGTCATAACAAAACACAGTTTATTTATTCTACTGTTAATTCTGTCCACAATGACTGATGATGTAGACCTCTGCTTTCAGAGAGTTATTAGCTATTTAATTGTCCATTTTTCTACGGAGTAGTTTTCCTTTCTATGTCTTTTTATTTATGTCATAATTTGTTCACTTTTAATTTTGAAAATTCCTTAACCCACGAAAAGTTTCGAGAATTGCCTAATGAACACCCACATGCCCCTTGATCTAGATTCATCAATTGTTAACAATCTGCCACGTCTGTTACAGCCATCTATGTGTGTATCTAACAACTATTCCTGTCACTCACTAGGAGTAAGCTGGAGACACCGTCACTCTCTGTCTCTAAGTCCCTAAGTAGGGATACTTTAAACACAGGGACATTTTCAAAACCACAATATCAAAGTCAAGAGATTGAACACTTTTATATTAAAATTATATAATGTACAATGATATCAAATGTGCCAATTGTCTCAGTGATATCCCTGTAGTAGCATTTATCCTAATGTGTTACCCCGCAGGGGGTGCACTTGTCATCTCTAGTATTCTTCCTTCTGAAAAGGGTTCTTAGCCTTTCTTTGTTTTTTATGATATTGACATTTTTGACAAATGTCAAATTGTAGTCATGTTTGTACAAAGTGTTCTAATTTGGATGTTTCTGGTTGCTTCTTCAAGACCAAACTCAAGGTGTTTATGGTGCTCAGAATATTTCCCAACTGGTGCTGTGTCTGTCTCGATGCGTCACGTGAGAAGGCTCCTTGCCTTACTCTGATTACGTAGATGAAGTGGTGTCTCCAAGATTTCTCCACTAAAAAGTTTCCTTTTTCTCCTAAGTGATAAATATATAATCTAAAGGGAGATGAAACCATGTTGATATCATTTTCCTCAACAAATATTCACCCAAATTCTTGTCTAAGTATTATTATACCAGCTGGTTGCAGAATGATGATTTCCTGATTCTATTCTGTCTTCTACATTCATTAGTTGTCATTCTGTTGTAAAAAGAAAAAGAGCTTTGCCTTCTTTCTTCTATTTGTTCATTCATCTATAGTTTTTAATAGCGTATCATGCTATTACATTCATTTTCAATTCAATGCGTTGTTATCATTTGTGTGCCCCACTATTCTTTGGGGACATGGAACTGTCCTAAAAGTCTCCAGTGAGAGGTCCTTAATGCCAGTGTGGACGTGTCACGTTGGGGGATGATTCTTTGAACCATCCCCTGCTTCAGGGACAAGCTGTCCCAGGCTTGTTAGTGGAGTCTTTTGAAGGAACACACTTTCTTAATGAAGCCCAATTCGTCCGTGTTTTCTTTAAGGTTGCCACTTTTTGACTAGGAAATCCTTATTTACACAAGTTCAGGAAATTATTCTTTTTTTGTGAGATTTCATGCTTAGATCCATAGTCACGCTTGAATTGGATTTTGTTTGTGGGGTTGTAGTAGACTCTATAAGGAGATAAAACAGACCTTGAGGATAAAAGGGGGTGCTATTAGTTACAGGGGGGTCAATAGGTAAAAGCCAGAACTGTCCCCAGGAACAGTTGGGTTGGGACCATGCCCACCCATCACTTGAAGGTCCTCCTGGGTACCTTGACCTCCTTTCCTACAGATGTCCCCATCACTACGATGGCCTTGCTGCTCCTCAACCCCATCAAGCACGGCCCTCACCCTTAGTGTGTGAGCTTGTGTCCACCACAACGCTCCCCACACAGACAGCCCTTTGGCTCACCCTTCCCTTCACTGAGGTCACCTCCTGAGACAGGCTTCCCCAGCCACCCAATCCAAGTACCTCTGGCCTCTGCCTGTGGTCACTCTCTCACCTTTCATCCTGCCCCCTTGTCTTGGTGGCACTTCCCACCCCCTGACAGAGCACTGAAGTGTGAGGAAAGTCATCTCTTTAATTTGTTGGAGTGGCCTCACGCATAGTCATGACAGTGTCTGCTGCACAGCAGGAGATAATAAATAAAGTCCAAATGCAAAAATGGAGTATTTATTTCTCTCTTCCGTATCTTAACAGCCAATCAATCTTGCCTTTCCTACTGTATTCTTTTTAAAACTGTGTATCTGCTTCTTTCATCTGCTTATTTTTCCAAGTCAAAAAGTTAGAATTTAATTTTTAAGTTATATTAATAAAACAAACAAAACCCACCTCTATTTGGGTGATTTGTGGAAATTGTCTGTCCCTTTTGTGTTCATGTAATAATCTCAGAATACCTGAGACTAGGTGATTTACAAAGAACATAAATTTGTTTCTCACAGTTCTGGAGCCTGGGAAGTCCAGGATTGTGGCATTGGCATCTGGTGAGGGCCTTTCTGTTGCCTCCTCCCCTGTTGGAAGGCGGAAGAAAAGAGAACATGACTGCCAACTTTTCAAAGGCCTTCAGGGCCCTACCTCTTAATACTGTCACACTGGCAATGCCCATATTTTGGAAGGGATGTATTCAGGCCATAGCATTGTCTAAACTCAAAAATTAACTTGAGAAAAATTGACATTTTTACAACATCTGGCTTTATCACTCAGAAACATGGAATGTTTATTCTTTCCTTCCTGTCAATGGTTCTTTTACAGCTCTCAATACAGCTTTTAAATTATATCATAGTATTATATTCATTTCTGTGATTATTTTGAGGTGTTTTATAGAATATTTTCTGTTATTATACTAAATGGGATTCTTTTTCTACCATGTCTTCTACTCAGGATTTGGGGCATATAGGAAATGTCTCTGGGGTATTGATATGGTTCGTAGGCTTTGGTGAATTCTTTTCTGACATGTGGTATATTATTGTCACTTTGATACTATGGGCATATAGAAATCATAATAATGACTAATATAATTATAACAATCATATGTAGAGGTCTGTCAAATTCATGAACTTGCCACCATGTGCTCATGTTGGCAGCACTGTACAAACAACTCAGTAAGTTTTCATAACCTTGGTATATCAGGGTCTCACAGCTGTGTTCTTGACAATATGTGGCAGTATCTTGCTCAGTGGCATTGTTGTGTGTATTTTGTGTACCATCATGAGAAAGTCAGAACTTGAATTAGAGCAACAAATCAAACATCCATAAATTTCTAGTTACACTTGCAAGAGTGGAAGTGAAATCAGGGACATGTTAATCCAACATTATGAGAATAATGCCAAGAAAGAGATGGCACTGTACAAATGGCTTAAACACTTTTCTGAAAAAAGAGAAAGTGTCACTGATGAAGGGAGGTCAGGGCAGTGAGTAACTAGCAGAACTGACAAAAACATTGCAAATCAGCTGACTATGAGAAGCATAGCAGACCAAATAAAGATCAATAGAGAGAGGCGGAGCAAGATGGCAGCCAAGTAACAGCTTCCTTGCATCTGGGCGCCGTGAATCTGGGGAGATAGGACTCCAGGCATCTCTGGCTGGTGGGAACTGCCTAGCGTCACTCCTATGAGGATACAGGGAGTCAGCGAGAGACTTCTGGACTCCAAGAGGAGGACTAAAACAGTGGAAAACCGGCAAGTGGTCGCGAGTGTTCAATCCGTCTAAACCCGCCCACAACTTCCACAGGCACAAGAACTTAAAGAGCAAGAGGAAGTGAAAGGAAAATTAGGGCAAGGAAACAGATAAAAGAAATCACTCATGAGGAAGAATCAGCAGAAAACTCCAGGCAACATGAAGAACCAGTCCAGAACAACCCCACCAAGGGACCATGAGGTAGCTACTGCAGAGGATTCCACCTATACAGAAATGTTAGGAATGACAGAAAGGGAATTTAGAATACACATGTTGAAAACAATGAAAGAAATGATGGAAACAATGAAGGAAATTGCTAATAAAGTGGAAAATAACCAAAAGGAAATCCAAAAACAGAATCAAATCAGAGATGAACGATATGAAGAATATAAAAAGGATATAGCAGAGCTGAAGGAAATGAAACAGTCAATCAGGTAACTTAAAGATGCAATGGAAAGTATCAGCAACAGGTTAGACCACGCAGAAGAAAGAATTTCAGAGGTAGAAGACAAAGTTTTTGAGATAACTCAGATAGTAAAAGAGGCAGAAAAGAAGAGAGAGAAAGCAGAACGTTCACTGTCAGAATTATGGGACTTTATGAAGCGTTCCAACATACGAGTTATAGGAATTCCAGAAGGGGAAGAAGAATGCCCCAGAGGAATGGAAGCCATACTAGAGAATATTATAAAAGAAAATTTCCCAAACATCACCAAAGATTCTGACACACTGCTTTCAGAGGGATATCGGACCCCAGGTCGCCTCAACTCTAACCGAGCTTCTCCAAGACACATTGTGATGAACCTGTCCAAAGTCAAGACAAAAGAAAAGATTCTGCAAGCTGCCAGGAGTAAGCGCCAGTTGACCTATAGGGGCAAATCCATCAGAGTGACCGCAGACTTCTCTAATGAAACTTTCCAAGCAAGAAGACAATGGTCATCTACCTTTAATCTACTTAAACAGAACAATTTTCAGCCCAGAATTCTGTACCCTGCTAAGCTAAGCTTAAAAATTGACGGAGAAATCAAATCATTTATGGATATACAAACATTGAGGAAATCCGCCACAACAAGACCAGCTCTACAGGAAATACTTCAACCTGTTCTGCACACTGACCACCACAATGGATCAGCAGCAAAGTAAGAACTCAGAAATTAAAGGACACAACCTAACCTCCACACTGATGCAAAAGATAAAACTAAGCAATGGACTCTCACAAAATAAGATGAATAGAATACTACCACACTTATCAATTATCTCCATAAATGTTAATGGCTTGAATTCCCCACTGAAGAGACATAGATTGGCTGACTGGATTAAAAAACACAAGCCATCCATTTGCTGTCTGCAAGAAACACACCTGGCTTCAAAAGACAAATTAAAGCTCCGAGTCAAGGGTTGGAAGACAATTTTTCAGGCAAATGGAATTCAGAAGGAAAGAGGAGTTGCAATCTTATTTTCAGATACATGTGGATTTAAAGCAACTAAAGTCAAAAAAGACAAAGATGGTCACTTTATATTGGTCAAGGGAAAACTACAACAAGAAGACATTTCCATTCTAAATATTTATGCACCCAATTTAAATGCTCCCAGATTCTTGAAGCAGACCTTACTCAGTCTGAGCAATATGATATCTGATAATACCATCATAACAGGGGACTTTAACACACCTCTTACAGAGCTGGACAGATCCTCTAAACAGAAATTAAACAAAGATGTAAGAGATTTAAATGAGACCCTAGAACAACTATGCTTGATAGACGCATATAGAACACTCCACCCCAAAGACACAGAATATACATTCTTCTCATCACCCCATGGAACATTCTCCAAAATTGATCATATCCTGGGACACAAAACAAATATCAACAGAATCAAAAGAATTGAAATTTTACCTTGTATCTTTTCAGACCATAAGGCACTAAAGGTGGAACTCAACTCTAACAAAAATGCTCAACCCCACCCAAAGGCATGGAAACTAAACAATCTTCTGTTGAATAACAGATGGGTGCAGGAAGAAATAAAACAGGAAATCATTAACTTCCTTGAGCATAACAACAATGAAGACACAAGCTACCAAAACCTGTGGGATACTGCAAAAGCAGTTTTGAGAGGAAAATTCATCGCTTTAGATGCCTACATTCGAAAAACAGAAGAGAACACATCAACAATCTCACAAGAGATCTTATGGAAATGGAAAAAGAAGAACAATCTAAGCCTAAACTCAGTAGAAGAAAAGAAATATCCAAAATCAAATCAGAGATCAATGAAATTGAAACCAAAAGAATCATTCAGAAAATTAATGAATCAAGGAGTTGGTTTTTTGAAAAAATAAATAAAATAGATAAACCATTGGCCAGACTAACTAGAAATAGAAAAGTAAAATCTCTAGTAACCTCAATTAGAAACGATAAAGGGGAAATAACAACTGATCCCACAGAGATACAAGAGATCATCTCTGAATACTACCAGAAACTCTATGCCCAGAAATTTGACAATGTGAAAGAAATGGATCAATATTTGGAATCACACCCTCTCCCTAGACTTAGTCAGGAAGAAATAGAGCTCCTGAACAGACCAATTTCAAGCACTGAGATCAAAGAAACAATAAAAAAGCTTCCAACTAAAAAATGCCCTGGTCCAGATGGCTTCACTCCAGAATTCTATCAAACCTTCAAGGAAGATCTTATTCCTGTAATGCAGAAATTATTCCAAAAAACTGACCAAGAAGGAATCTTCCCCAACACATTCTATGAAGCAAACATCACCCTGATACCAAAACCAGGAAAAGACCCAAACAAAAAGGAGAATTTCAGACCAATCTCACTCATGAATATAGACGCAAAAATTCTCAACAAAATCCTAGCCAATAGATTACAGCTTATCATCAAAAAAGTCATTCATCATGATCAAGTAGGCTTCATCCCAGGGATGCAAGGCTGGTTTAGCATACGCAAGTCCATAAACGTTATCCACCATATTAACAGAGGCAAAAATAAAGATCACATGATCCTCTCAATAGATGCAGAAAAAGCATTTGATAAAATCCAGCATCCTTTTCTAATTAGAACTCTGAAGAGTATAGGCATAGGTGGCACATTTCTAAAACTGATTGAAGCTATCTATGACAAACCCACAGCCAATATTTTACTGAATGGAGTAAAACTGAAAGCTTTTCCTCTTAGAACTGGAACCAGACAAGGTTGTCCTCTGTCACCTTTACTATTCAACATAGTGCTGGAAGTTCTAGCCAATACAATTAGGCAAGACAAGGAAATAAAGGGAATCCAAATGGGAGCAGAGGAGGTCAAACTCTCCCTCTTTGCTGACGACATGATCTTATACTTAGAGAACCCCAAAGACTCAACCACAAGACTCCTAGAAGTCATCAAAAAATACAGTAATGTTTCAGGATATAAAATCAATGTCCACAAGTCAGTAGCCTTTGTATACACCAATAACAGTCAAGATGAGAAGCTAATTAAGGACACAACTCCCTTCACCATAGTTTTAAAGAAAATAAAATACCTAGGAATATACCTTATGAAGGAGGTGAAGGACCTCTATAAAGAAAACTATGAACTCCTCAGAAAGGAAATAGCAGAGGATATTAACAAATGGAAGAACATACCATGCTCATGGATGGGAAGAATCAACATTGTTAAAATGTCTATACTTCCCAAAGCAATCTACCTATTCAATGCCATTCCTATCAAAATATCAACATCGTACTTTCGAGATTTGGAAAAAATGATTCTGCGTTTTGTATGGAACCGGAAAAAACCCCGCATATCTAAGGCAGTTCTTAGTAACAAAAATAATCTGCTGATGCTGGGGGCATCAGCATACCAGATTTTAGTCTGTACTACAAAGCCATAGTGCTCAAGACAGCATGGTACTGGCACAAAAACAGAGACATAGACACTTGGAATCGAATTGAACACCAAGAAGTGAAACTAACATCTTACAACCACCTAATCTTTGATAAACCAAACAAGAACTTACCTTGGGGGAAAGACTCCCTATTAAATAAGTGGTGTTGGGAGAACTGGATGTCTACATGTAAAAGACTGAAACTGGACCCACACCTTTCTCCACTCACAAAAATTGACTCAAGATGGATAAAGGACTTAAATTTAAGGCATGAAACAATAAAAATCCTCAAAGAAAGCATAGGAAAAACACTGGAAGATATTGGCCTGGGGGAAGACTTCGTGAAGAAGACTGCCATGGCAATTGCAACAACAACAAAAATAAACAAATGGGACTTCATTAAACTGAAAAGCTTCTGTACAGCTAAGGAGACAATAACCAAAGCAAAGAGACAACCTACACAATGGGAAAGGATATTTGCATATTTTCAATCAGACAAAAGCTTGATAACCAGGATCTATAGAGAACTCAAATTAATCCACATGAAAAAAGCCAACAATCCCTTATATCAATGGGTAAGAGACATGAATAGAACTTTCTCTAAAGACGACAGACGAATGGCTATCAAACACATGGAAAAATGTTCATCATCTCTATATATTAGAGAAATGCAAATCAAAACATCCCTGAGATATCATCTAACCCCCGTGAGAATGGCCCACATCACAAAATCTCAAAACTGCAGATGCTGGCGTGGATGTGGAGAGAAGGGAACACTTTTACACTGCTGGTGGGACTGCAAACTAGTACAACCTTTCTGGAAGGAAGTATGGAGAAACCTCAAAGCACTCAACCTAGACGTCCCATTCGATCCTGCAATCCCATTACTGGGCATCTACCCAGAAGGAAAAAAGTCCTTTTATCATAAGGATACTTGTACTAGACTGTTTATTGCAGCTCAATTTACAATCGCCAAAATGTGGAAAGAGCCTAAATGCCCACCAACCCAGGAATGGATTAACAAGCTGTGGTATATGTATACCATGGAATACTATTCAGCCATTAAAAAAAATGGAGACTTTACATCCTTCGTATTAACCTGGATGGAAGTGGAAGACATTATTCTTAGTAAAGCATCACAAGAATGGAGAAGCATGAATCCTATGTACTCAATCTTGATATGAGGACAATTAATGATAATTAAGGTTATGGGGGGGGAAGCAGAAAGAGGGATGGGGGGGTGGGGCCTTAGTGTGTGTCACACTTTATGGGGGCAAGACATGATTGCAAGAGGGACTTTACCTAACAATTGCAATCAGTGTAACTGGCTTATTGTACCCTCAATGAATCCCCAACAATAAAAAAAAAAAAAGATCAATAGAGAAACAGGAAAATCTTAACTGAAAATTTTGACCAGCACTCAGGGCTTTTTCATGATGACAATGGACCAGCTCACATGATGCTGTGAGGGAGTTTTTTTAGACAGTAAACAAATAACTGTATTGGAATACCCTCCTTACTCACCTGAGCTGGCCTCCAGTGGCTTTTTTCTTTACCCAAAGATAAAGAAAATATTGAAAGGAAGACATTTTGATGACATTCAGGACATCAAGGATAATACGAGGACAGGTTTAGTATCCACTCCAGAAAAAGAGTTCCAAAACTACTTTGAAGAGTGGTGTAGGTGCTGACATCAGTGTGTAGCTTCCCAAGGGGAGTGCATGAGAGATGCCTATGGTGATGTCCATCAGTGAGGTGTGTAGCACTTTTTCTAGGATGAGTTCTCGAACTTAAATGTCAGACCTTGTATAATCTATCAATTATAACAATAGCATGACTCTAAGGCAAGAGAACATTAAAAACATATAGATCCTTTTCTTTCTTTTTTTTTTTTACATATCAGTATAAGGCATTATTTAAATTTTATACCATCCTTTCAACCCCGGGATATAAATGCTATATATCTGTGCATGTGTGTGTGTGTATGTTCAGATTTAGCAGAGGGGTTTGTGGTAGGATTTTGTTTACAATCTTTAGGTAGAAGACCGATTTATAATTGTCACATCTGTGTTGAGCTAGTCCATGTTGAAATCAGGTGTCTGCTGGCATTTCACAAACACATTTCCTGTTAAGTTATCCATGTAAACTTATTGGAAAAGGCACCTGAAACCAGAACCTTCAAGGACTAATTATTTGAAAACATCTACGATACTTTTTACTTATTAGGCCTGTTATTTCAAAATTTCTCTTTAAAAAAATTTCCACAAAATATTTCTACTTGTTGACACATTCAAGTTTATTACTTTTCCTAAGTAGACTCGGGTCTTTAGAAACAGCATTATATTTTTTCTTATAACAGTTTGCACATTTCTAATTTTAGTTCTTTTTGTTTTGGATTTCTAAAAATTACATTTGACAAAAGTTTGCCTGCTTTCCTGATTTTATAAAAGGAGGCAGCCTTGGTTATATTAATGGATTCCTTTCTTCCAATTAAATAATTTCTGACATATTTCTTTCATTCCTCTTCGTTTTTCTTAATACAAATTTTGTTTAAAAAAACAAAGTAAAACAAATAAAACACACACAAACACACTCACACACACGTTCACAACCTGAGGTGAAAACGTAACATTGACTGTCATTCCTCTTCTTGAAAGTTGTGCCTTTTTCTATGATAATCTTATTAGTGAGGACACATGTATTTTAAAACAGTGCGTTCTCATTTTCATTCTTATCCAAGTAACCCATCATTGTATATTTTTATTTACTTCTCAGTCCTACAAGTGTTCAGGCAAAAATGTCCATTTTATTAAGTTTTAAATTCCTGAGTGATTTTGGTACTTTCTTTTAAGCTCATGTTATTAATTTTTAGGTTTATTACATTTTCTTTAAAAATATATTTTGTGCAATTTCGACTTTAGGGAATATGAGCTCTGTAGAGGTGAGCATATGACCAATTTTCTAAATTCTAATGGACATTTAAAATATTATAAGAAAAATTACAAAAGTTTATGCATTTCTCTTTATTAATTATATGAATCAAATTTCGTATGTCCAACTTACATTGTGTGTATTTAATCTCTCTAGGTCTGAAAATATTATTTTAAAACCCCACCATTGCTTTTCCACTAAGTGTCCTTTGCAGTTATAATAATTTTTGCTTCACCAGCTTTGATTCAGCATATAAAGCTCTAACACCATTATCTTCACATATTGCATCAGGTTTTGTTTCCATTACAATGACCAGGTAAGGTGGCTCACGCCTGTAATCCTAGCATTCTGGGACACAGATGTAGGAGAAGTTGGGAAGATCACTAGACCAGGAGTTTCAGACCAATCTGAGCAAGAGGGGAACCTTGTCTCTACCAGGGTTCCAAAGAAAGAAAGAAAAGAAAAGAAAAAAGAAAAATTAGCTGGGCATTGTGGTGGGTGCCTATAGTTCCAGCTACTCGGGAGGCTGAGGCAGGAGGATCACTTGGGCCCACAAGTTTGAGGCTGCAGTGAACTATGATAACATGGCTGCATTCTAGCCCAGGTGACAGCGTGTGATGATGTCTCAAAAAAAAAAAAAATCCTATTTCCCCCCACTGAATAGAATAGCATTTGCTTGGAAGTCACACTTCCCAGCAGTTTCACTTCTTATCCGTGCTGACATTTGCATGTTGTGTATTTGCTCTTCCTTTTATTTTTCATCTCCCTGTTTTTCCACCTTTGGGTATATTTTTGTAAGTAGCATGTCAGGGAGAATCTCAGATTTTTAATGGGTGAGTTTAATCCATTGGTGGTCCTGTTGCTCGGTCATGTTCTGTGCTCGTGGCTTTAACGCTGTTCACCGCTCTCTCATCTGCCCTTTGCTTTAGAGAAATGTGTTTAGCTTGCTCTTATCTTCCGAAATGGTTTTGAACTTTGGCAATCTAAATTTAATCCCATTAGAGCAGTGCTTTCTGGGGTATGTTTAGCAGAACATTCATCTTGTGAGATGTTCTGTAGGAGATAAAAGAGATTTGTGGTCGAATACTATATGCTACATACTCCCTTAGAGAGTCTTAAAGTACAGCAGTGCAGTAAAGGCTCTGAGAAGTCCTGCAAGGGGGTGGGGAGCATCGGCCTGTCTTTGTTCGTTTCCCCAAGTTATTTTTTATACCACCAAGTTAGTGTTTATACCACCATGACACCCTGAAGTCCCCAAGAGGATGCTTCCCAAATTACTAGGCAAATATGAATTTCTGAGCCTGTGCTGGTACAGGGGAGAACATTTCAGTATTGATGTTCATCTGTACCTTATGTGACTGTAACACCCAGCTGTACCCCAAGAAAGCTAAGAGCTGGCTCCCTAGAGCAAAGAGATTCATAGGGTAGGGAAAGGGGTACATGTGACCTGGAGGAGGCCCCAACAAGCTCCTCTGAGAACAGAAAAAGGCTGAAGATCCTGGAAGGGATAAGGAGGAGGGGTGAAAGTAGGGTGGGTTTGGTCCTACTTCCATTTGGATGTCAGGGAGGTGACACCTGCAGAAGTGTCCTGCCACATCTGGACAGAGGCTATGCACCTGGGGTCAAGAGGGATCTGTAAGAAGGAGGCAGAGAGTTCTGGAAGCTCAGACTTGCCCCACGGCCTGTGGCAGGTATGACTTGACCCCCCTGGTCAAGGCTTGCAACCTGAGACCCTGAGGACCTGCAGCTCCATTGAGAACTGGCATGGGAGGGAGCCGGGTGCCATTTCTATAGCCTTGGGCACTAGCCCAGGGCCAGCATGGCACAGGCAGAGTCAGGGCATGACTTGGAGGCTGAGGGATCCCATAGCTTCAGTCAGAATCCCTTCCAGTGACTGCAGGCACCCTCATGTTGGGATACCTGGAGTATTTCCAAAGGTGTGCTGGGGCCCACAGGGACATTGTAGCATGCTGGGGGCAGGGGAGCTACTGAATCCAGAGACAGGGAAGGCTGCAGAGGCTGCCTGCCAGAGCTGAGACCTTTGGCCAGGGACACCACAGAGAAAGAAGCAAGGGAACAAATATGCTAGCTATTACAGCCTTATCAAGTTCAATGCCAGTGCTGGAGAGGAAGCCAATACATAGCTGGGTCACAGCAGAGAACGGTTTAATATTGCAGGCACCATGTGAGAAGACAGAGGAAGTTCTAAAATCTATCTTCCAGAGAATGTGGGGGCCAGGGTTTCTAAAGATGTTTTGGTGGGCAAAGGGCAAGGAAATTGGGTCTGCTGATTGGCTGGGTTTAGGGTGAAATTATATGGGTATAGAAATTGTCATCCTCTGCTCAGTTAGTTCTTACATGAGGGTCACAAGAGCAACTGAGTCAATTTCTTGGTGGGAGCCATTGATCTGGGCAGGTCAGCTGTTCCTCCGGAATGCAGGGGCTGGAAGATGTCTCAAAAACCAGCACTAGGTTTCACAAGGATGACCTTGTCTATGGGAGCAAGGAAGAAGACTAAGACTCTTGCTCAGCTACCTGACTCCTGAGCAAGTACGGGAAAGCAAGCCAGGAAACAATGGCTGGTTCTATTTATATTTCTCCTACCACAGTTCCCACCTGTGGCCCTTTATTAATTTTATAAAGGGCAGTTTCTTGGCCTCACTTCCCATCCCTCAATCTCTGGAGATGTCTCCATGTACAGAATCAACCAGTAGCCACCAGGCAAAGAAACGTGTGGACGTGGTCCCCACAGGTGAACCTCCAAGACTCTCCCCGGAGTGGGGAGAAGTCAGAAGTGAATCTGGAGGTCAAAAGAGTACGCACTGGTCCCAGGACACACAGAACCGGCATGTGGGCTCAAGACCCTCACTGCTCCCAGGCCATACGGTGGAGCTCTGTCTACTCAGAAGCAATCTTGGTAGAAGAGACCACAAACCACTGAAAATGAGCTGCAGACAACCCTTCTTTAGGAAACTCACCACCTCTTGGTCCCACCCACCTCATGGGTCCCGGCTCAGGGATTCTGACTCACGGAGTACAGCAAGAGAAAATAACAGTGGTATATAATTTTGCATATCTGAGCTAAGTGCATAACTATTAACCCTGACCTACAAGTACATAAACATTTAGTATGGATCAGTTTCCAAATACTTATTATAGTGGCTGCAAGTTGTTATAAGAAGTCATCTTTGTTAGTTAATGCCTCAAAATCATTGCCATTTCCCTTGCACAAAACAGCACTAATTATTTACAACCCACATAATTGTCAGCGATGTCTCAGCATCTACTTCCCTTTAATTTACACCCTCTCCATGAGGGTCTGGTGACTGCAAGCACAGGAGGAGCCTCAAAAGTACCTCTGCCATGGGAGGGGGATTGGCGGTGTTCCTCTCTACCCCATGTGCAGGGGTCAGCCCTGCTGAAATCTCCAGCAGAACTTGAATGAGTTGAAAAAACAGGTGTATTCAGGGGGCTCCCCTGTTTGTACCCGCTGTTCACACATAGCTCTGCCATCCAGGCTTGCCAGGAACCGTGGGCTGGAGTGATATAGTTAGGACTCGAGTGTGAAGGTCACCGGGCTTGCTCCATTGGTTTAGCATGTGGGTGGTCCTGGTTAGATCACCTGCTTATGGCAGGAAGACTTTAATGGTGGCTCTAGAATCGTCTTGAGGACCCCCTGGTAACACATTTCAAGAAGTCCTCCTAGGGACTATATTTGCACCTCTCCCTTCACGGTGTTGCACTGACTCCCCACACCCCAGGTTTCCTCATGGGTGGACTTCAGCTTGAGCAGGGATGCCAGAGCTGCCTGCACATCAGACTCACCTATGGGATAGAGTTCGGGTGTCTGTGCTATCCAAAGAGCCCCAGGAAGTCCTAATGTGCAGAAGGACAGGGCTAAACACCACCAAGCTGGGCTAAGTCCATTTCTCCCTAGCTGCCACTCACTCCCCCACCCCAGGAGGAAGAGGAGCCAGTTGCTCTAGGTGACCACTGGAGAGTGACCTGGGTGTTTTCAGCCCAGCTCCTTACCATCCCCTTTCTTGAACCTGCCCACCAGCAGAGACTGTGCTCTGATCTACCAGGGCCTGCCCCTAAGGACAAAGTCCTGCGAATGCCTAGCTACTAATTCAGTGGCAAAATTTTAGCAAGTCCACCTGATTAAGATCTCAAGCCATGTCTCCAACGAGGTTTGGCCAGTGATAAAGCTGTAAATTTTTATCTCTTGTCTGGCTCTTGTTTCTAGATCTGATTGGCTCGGAGTGCAGACAGTGAAGAGGGGGGATTCTTATTGACACCTGTTCCCCTGAGCTTGGATGTATTTCAAGAATGTCTATATTTGTAATAAGGAAATACCAGTCAACAGAAGAATCAAATTCATTACAATATCAAATTAAATCTCATTATAATAAATGCTTGTTTGTTCTCTTCTTTTTTTCTAGTTTCTAAATTAGCCCTCAGGAGATGAGGAACAAATACATGTTTTCCAGGTAAACAAAAGATGTTGACTGCAGAGGGGCCAATGAAGATTGAGCCCTCTGGACTTAGATGTGATCCCTACATGTGCCTCAGTCCTAATGTGGTCCACTGAGATTTGCTCAGAGAGTCGGGCTGGTCACACTTATGAGAAGACCTTCTAGGAGAGCACCTGCCATGGTGTCACCCTCCTTGTGGCAGCTCTGCAGGACCCAGGTTTCACTATGAACTCAGCACACAGCCTTGCCGGAGACACAGACTTTACCCTAAACCAGAGCAGACACTTCTGTATCCAGCAGCAGGCACTTTTTCTAGGCTTTTTAATTCATAGGCAAGGAAAGCATTTGGAGAATGCTATACCAAGTTATATTCCCAAAGGAAATAGGTGAAAGTTCATTCCCATTAACACTGGAAATTATTCTTTTCTGTCCGTAAATATGTAGATCAAAAATTATATCCTGTGACCATTTAATTATCTTTTTTTGGCTAATTATAAGCTTCAACCTTTACATATTTTTATTAACTTTTATTTAAACATGATTTTATTATTTTTATTAATTTTTTAATTAAATATCTTCTTTATTCCTTCTTAGAATAGTATTAATTTCTAAGAGTACTTTATGTTACTTTCTTTTTTTTTCTTTTTTTTTTTTGGCCAGGGCTGGGTTTGAACCCACCACCTCTGGCATATGGGACAGGCGCCCTACTCCTTGAGCCACAGGCGCTGCCCATAAGAGTACTTTATGTACTAACGCTCATTTAAATTGATGTCAAATGGTCTATAAAACCAGTGTAGGGTGCCCCATGATCACATTAATGTACACAGCTATGATTTAATAATAAAATAAAATAAAATAAATTTAAAGAAACAAAAATATTTCCTCATAATATCATTGATTGTAGTTTGGGGTGGAGAGTTTTCTGTTATGAGATCTGGAATCATATGAGACATTCTTTGCTTTATTTGTGCCTTTGCTACATTACTCTAGCTGAATATTATATGAAGATTCACCTACATTCTTCTTCTCTTACGTTTTATTATTCTACTTTTTATTTATTTATTTATTTTTATTTTTTTTTTGTAGAGACAGAGTCTCACTTTATGGCCCTCGGTAGAGTGCCGTGGCCTTACACAGCTCACAGCAACCTCCAACTGATGGGCCCAAGCGATTCTCTTGCCTCAGCCTCCCGAGCAGCTGGGACTACAGGCGTCTGCCACAACGCCCGGCTAGTTTTTTTTTTGGTTTTGCAGTTTGGCCGGGGCCGGGTTTGAATCTGCCACCCTCGGTATATGGGGCCGGCGCCTTACCGACTGAGCCACAGGCGCCGCCCAGGCCCTGGATTTTATTTACTGAAATCTGCCGTCCCGAGAACAACTAAACAACTACGAGAATTGCTCTTTTCGTACAGCCATTACCTCCTGGGCAATGTCAAGTCAGTTAAACATGTTTTTTCTGCCTTTAATTTTTATGACAATGTATGAAGTGGGATGGGTGCGTGGTGTGGTGTGGTGCGTCTGGTGTGTGTGGTTTGTGGTGTGTATTGTGGTATATGGGGGTGGGTGTTGTGTAGTGTGGGTGGTATAGTATACATGCCGTGTGTTGTAGTGTGTTTTTGTTGCAGTTCGGCCGGGGCTGGGTTTGAACCCTCCGCCCTTGGCATATGGGGCCGGCGCCCTACTCACTGAGCCACAAATGTTCATTAAATATCTAACTTATTTGGGAGTAAGAAGAAATAGAGATAGAACTTTTTTAAAAAACATGGTTACATGTCAAATCTATTAAGTGCAAGGTATGAATGTCTTAACACAATACTTAAGAAAGTGCAGTGAAGGCTTTGTTAACCAGTTTGCTGTGTTTCAAATAGAAGATAAAACCAGCATATTGTACCCCATAAATGCATTAATGTACACAGCTATCATTTAATAATAAAAAACATGGTTACACTATCATCCCAATAGCATTTATAATACACAGAGAGTAGATACAAATCAATGTTTTTTAAAAATAAGTGCCATGGTATAAAAATAGAATAGGACTTCCAAGTTCCATTAAAGAATAATTACTGGGGCCAATAAAATATGAATAAATGTTCACACTTGTATTAATTGGCAATTTAACCAACTGAATATAATCTTTCCCCAGCTCAATTGAAAGGTTTAAATAATACTAACAGATTTCTTGTTTAAGATAATTTAACCCCTGCATTCCACTCCCTCTTGCCACAATATTACTAAAGTTAACGGAAAAAATCAACATGGACATTGAAACCAAGGAGAGGTGATGCTCCCAGGGCAGACCCTCTGATGAGTTTCTATCAAGATCAAGGAGACAAGAAGGTGGATAAGGAGACTGCCATCCCGCCAGTAATCACATGTGCAGTTGGACTGCGCCTGGAAAGTGAGGGGGGGTGTCCTCAAAGGCCCCCAGCACCCGAGAGCGCAGGGGGTTGGGCTGCCAATACCGAATGAACAATTATATTCTGAAATATAACCCTGAAAAATCACAAGTGTGCAAAGACTCAGGAGGGCTAGGAAGGGGAAGTGACCTAGGGAATGAGAACCAAAGTCTCTCTCCTCGTGAAACAGTCCGATTCAAGGGTAGGCATCCGTGGTTGGCCATTGTAGGAAAGTGAGTCCATGAAGTCAAAGACCAATTCAAGAGCTAGGGGCTGAAGATAAAGGGTGCAAGCTGACCAGCAGGTGTGCATGCTGACGTTCTGTGGGAGACTTCTAGATTCTGTGGGGGAAACCCCTCCCCTATCCCTGCGGATTTCTACCCTGCTGTGCCCATAGAGTGGACACATGGGACACCTCACTTAGATGACCATGTCTCAGGAGCAAATGCCTCGCAGCATGTGTGTGTTTAGGGTGGGGCATTTAGGGGGACAAGTGAGGGGAGATACGGCGGGGGGCAGCAGCACTTCTGGCCCAAGCCTAGCCAGCTACCTGCACAGGCCTGGGCTGGGTACCTGAGGGAGGAGCCTCCACCACTGTGTGGACTACACGTTCTCGTGAGCAGCAGGGAGCCCTGTGTTAGCCAAGAATAGTGGGGAAAGCTGAGATTGCCCGGGGATTGCATCGGGGCAGGGGACAGGGGAAAACCCACACTGGGGAATTCACTGAAAGGGATATTGGAGGACCCAATAGCCTGACCTCTTGTGAATCCTCTGGTCCAATGTGCTGGGTATATCAAAACTCCAGGCAAGAGTGACAGGCCAGCCTCTTTAGATATCCATCCACATGTGTCATCTCCTGTAACTTTCACTGTCCCCCGGAGGAGATGCTCTCAACTCACAGACAAGGGGACAGAATCACAGATTTAAGTAACTTGCCAGAGTTCATCAGGCAAGTAATGGGCGCATCTGGGTTGTATTAGGATTCTTCACACAATCCAGTGGAGAAGGGAAGTCGGGGTATGGATGAGCAGGCTGGACCACGAGGTGATAATTGTGGAAGGTGGTGTCAGATGGAGTTCATTATACTATTCTCTCTACTATTATTTCTCTCTTTATATTATTTTGCGTGTTTGGCAGTTTCCACAATAGGAAAGTTAAGTAAGAAGTGTAGTGAGCAGGCAGTTTGGTAAGGACATGACCCTCATGGTGCAGATGGGTGATGACTGGGAGACCCATAGCTATGCCTTCTCACTGCCGGCCAGCCCTCGGTGTGGGGATCCACACCTACCAGTCCACCTGCAGCCCAACTCCCACCGGCCACCTGGTCTGTTCACCTTAGTGAAATGGCCAAAGGAGAAGTGAATGTGGGGACTGCCTGCTTTGTGTCCCCTTTGTCTATTACTAACCCCTGGGTTCTCCCCTCTCCCCTGGGTTCTCCCCTCTCCCCCACCCAGGGTGATTGGGTATCAGGACAAGAGGGGAGGATCCTCCCAAGGACTTGACAGTTTGGAAAATCAGATTTGTCACGCAAGGAGTTAAATTCACTGCACGATCTGAGTGGAGGTTTGCAAAACCTCACTGCATAGCAGAATCAGCTCTGAGCCATTAACGCAGGAGCCGGATGCTCGTTTGTCTAACGAACAGGTTTCAAGGTGACATTACTTTCCTTCCCATGAATGCATAGCACTTTTAAGAGTCATTAAAATAATATCTGGTGCAAAGGTGACAAACACCAAGCGTCTTCCACATCTGTGGTCTTCCACCAGTACCGTGCCACTGAAGCGGCTCTAATGGCATTTAGGCACCAGAGTATGAGCAGGGACTAGAAAGGATCTGAGGTTATCCTTGTAGTAAGGTCACAGTCACTCTTCTGAATTCTGATGTGCTTCCCTGAGAGTGAGAGTAAAGGGTGGGGTCAAGGGTGGTCCTGGGCCATCCAGCGGAAGGCCGTGCATGTGTGGGCTCCATCCATCACCTATCTTGCCGTGCAGAATAAAACGTCAATGTCGTTTGCTAAGTTAGATGCTCGGTATCTAATAAGCGAGTTGACCGCTGAATCTTGCAGATTCTATTCAAAGCATAGAAATAAAATGGATTCCCTTTCATTCTTCCAACCAAACCTCACCCAGAGGAGACAGCATGTGTGAACTGAGGGACAATTACTCTCTCAGTTTATAAGCTTTTTTCAAGGAAATAACCACTGAGAATTCTCTTAGTAGCCCATCAAATGGCTATTGTGTTAAAAGGTATTGATGATGATAAATTGGCCTCGGATAAAAGATTTATGGTTGGGGGTAATTTTATTGATTTGGACCTGGCTGGTGTCTTGGAAGCACAACATTATTTTCAGTAAATCGATTGTGTCTGGTTTGGGAAGGCTTTGCCCTACATTTGTCTTAAATTATATTTAAATAATTGATCGCAATTTGCGTCTGTTAACAACCTTTAACTGAACTGTTGCTGACCTGTGCCGGGCCTTGAAGATAATTTTGTGGCTGGCTTGTTTGTTTTTGCAGCTTTTCTAAGGTGCCTTGTAGTTTTCTACATTGAAAGTCTCTGTTAGGTATTCAATTCAGAAATCAATTGAATTTTTTTTTTTTTTTGGCAAAAAAAAAAAAAGAAAAGAAAGAAAAAGAAATTCTGGTGCGGAGAGAAGATACAGGCTTCTAATCCCTTCATAGTTATAGGCAGGCCCCCCTGAATTCACGTCATTCTCCTCTCTTGTAGTCAAACACTGCGAGAAATATAACACCATAAACCTCAAGTGAGGCCCATTTCCTCTAGTCCGGCCTCTGCCCTGACTGAGGATGTGTGTTACTGCTCCACTTTCTCCCATCAGAATGATGACTTCAGGGCCATCCACATCTTCCTGACCTCTCCCTGACCCACACTATATCCATTTGTTGCTAAAACTCTCTTGATTCTTACTTTATGCTGTCATTTATCTCTTTCCCCTGTTCAACCACCCCATTGCCACTCCTCTGATGCAAGGGGTGGCTGCATACGCATTGGCATCCAGAGATCCTCCAATTGGGAATCAAGGTTCTCTCTCCTGGGTTCTTAGGAACTGGAATCAAATCTGGAAGCCAAGGATGTCCTGACCCTCACAGGGAGGACGGCGGCTCAGTGGGCACTTGTCTAGTCCAGGCTTTCCCAGCCGGGTGCCAAAGAGCCCCAAGGCTCCAGGGTGTGAATGGTCTTCTGATGTGCAGAGATCCAGGTCTCCGCCCTGCTGCAACCAGAGCTTCAGGCCTTCGTCTCTTTGAAATTAATGGCCAGCATCTCCTTCCTACCTATAAGGAAGCGATAAAATTTGTCATAGGGGTACCAGATATATTTTGCTTTGGAAAAGGCTTTGTGGGGCATGAGATTATCTGAGATACAGATGAACTATTTGTCCTTAGGTGGTGAAGTAGCAGATGGTTTGAGTTTTCCACAGGCATCCCAACAGACTGAGGGAGAAGAGCAGGAATCTCGGTGACGAGGGTGTAGCAGGGTCCCAGGGCTGCCCTAAAGTGGCACAAACTGGGTGACGTCAAACAACAGAAATGAGCTGCCTGGCAGTTATGGAGGCAGGAAGTCTAAAATTAAGGTGTCAATAGGGACATATTCCCTCTGAAACCCCTAGGGGAGACTCTCCCCTTGTCCCTGTCTAGCCTCTAATTGCCCCCCAACTTTGGGTCCTTGGTTTGTGGACACCATCATTCAATCCTGTGTCTCCCTGTGACATTCTCACTGGGTCTCCTCACATCTCCCGCCAAATGTGTCTGTGTATCCAAATTTCCCCTTTGATAAGGACACCAGCCATTTTGGATTAGAGCCCACCCTGATGACCTTAACCGCTGTTAGACCGATTTCCTAGTTTTATTAGTGTGACACACACTAAGGCCCCACCCTCCTCCCTCCATCCCTCTTTCTGCTTCCCCCGATTTCCTAGTTTTAATCCACAGCATTTTTCATCTTCCCCAACCCTTCAGTAAAAGGCTTGCTCACAGCAGTCATGTGCTGGTGGAGTCTGGAGAAAGGGGAGAGGGTAGGATGTGTCCCTGTTTTAGGACGAGTGGGAGTGGCCATTGTACTGTGTAACTCTCTTTGCTGGCTAATTGCCTGGGTTCTTCATTACATTAGAAGGAGCATTGTCATAAGACCAGGGCTTCTATTGTGTTCATCACGTCAGCAGTGCCTCAGAACCAGCACAAACTCAGTAAGCATTTGCTGAATAAATACGCAGATGAACAGTGTACCGCAGCTGCAGGGAGAGAGATGGCATCTGGGGGCTGAGAGCTGGGCAGTACTAGGATGCTCTGCTTTACCCACACCTCAAATCCAGGTAGAGGGTGGGATTTCCCACAGTTAGTGGTGTGGAGGTCTCAGTAGTTCCGCTGGACTTTCATGGACAGACCTCCAAGAAGATTGGAAAACTCAGGGACAATAAGTTCTCGTGTTTTTTACTACTACAGTTATCTTCCATATTAGACTTGTTCAGTAAATTTTACAATGAAAGGCGTGTACACAGGCAGATAGATCTGACGTGCACCTGAGCAATTTTGGCAGAATTCTTCCATGTAACCAACATAAAAACTAAGCACAGAACATTTCCACCACCCAAAAAAGTTCCTTTGTGCACCCTTCATTAACATCAGTGCCCAACACCTTTCTGACAGGTAAAATATTTCCTTATGTCATTTGCCATAGATTACTTTAACCATTCTGTGAATGTCATAGAAATGAATATCATTTACATTTCCCTGGGCATCTTTTGTCCAACAAAATGTTTTGAGATGCATTCATGTTGACACACAAACTAGTAGTTTATCCTTTTTGTTGACGAACATTGGGGGTTTCTAGTTTTTGACCATTAGGGATAAAACTTAGATAAATATTCTTGTACAAGTCTTTTGTTGATATAAGTTTCATTTCTTCTGAGTAAACACTGAAAAGGCAATTTGTATCATGTATGCTTAAATTTATAAGAATCTACAAAATGGGTTTTTAAAGGGGTTATAATGTCTTCCGCTGGTAATAGATGAGGGTTCCAGTGGCTCTCCACCCTCACCAGCATTTGGTGACGTCAGTCTTTTGGATTATAGACTTTGTGTGGGGTATGAAGTTGTAGCTCACTGTGGTCTGAACACGTAGTTTCCTAATGTCTAATGAAGCTTAGCACCTGTTCATATGCTTAATCAGCTATTTGTACATATTCTTTTGTGAAGCTTCTATTCGTGTGATTTGTTCACATTTTATTGAATTAGTTGGGCTTTTCAATTAGTTATTAGGAATTCTTTACGAATTGTTATCCATACAGTTTTTGGTAGACATATGTATTGTAAATATTTTTTTCCCAGTTCACCACTGCCTTTTTCTATTCTTTCCCCCTACCACCCCCCACTCCACCCCACCCCCCACCAACCCCCACTCACCCCTCACAGTTTTTGGCCAGGGCTGGGTTTGAACCCGCCATCCCCGGCATATGGGGCCAGAGTCCTACTCCTTTGAGCCACAGTTGCTGCCCCCTTTTCTATTCTTAACAGTGTTAATGAGCAGAAGTTTTTAATTTTGCTGCTGTTCATCTCTGAGTCTTCCTGTCCCCTCTTTCCCTGCAGACTTTGGACTTTTGCGGAATGCCCTTCCTAGGACTTCCCAAAGAAAGCAAATGTGCTCTCTTCACAAAGAAAATGGCTCCTCGGAATTGGATTGTCAGGGAGGGCCTTTTGGAAAGGTGATGCTTGAGCTGAGAACGGAGTAAGAAGCCAGAAGCCACAGCCCCGTGAAGATCTAAGAAGGTCGACTGGCACAGGGTCCTGGCTGGGGCTGCTTGGCTTGTGGAGAGCAGCTGGGGCCGGGAGGGCACAGGCACAGTGGAGGAGGATGCCGGCAGGGCTCGTACAGCACAGATTCCCCCCAGGCTCTGCTGGTGATTAGATTTTTTTTCCATCTCCACTGGAAGACACTGAGTGGTTTTAAGTAGGGGTAACCTGTTCTAACCTTCATTGTGAAAGGACCCCACTGGCTGTGACCTGGGAGTGAACTGAGTGAGGTGAGAGTGGGAACAGCAAGTGTATGAAAACCATTCACAGGAGGGTGTGGACAGCTCTAACGAGGGTGGTTGTGTAGACAGTGGAGAGAGTGGATGAAGCTGGTACAGATTTAGATAGAGATGGCGTAGGACTTGCTAATGGTGTAGCTGTGGGATGAAGCGAGCGCAATTGATGTGCCTAATTTTTCTTAGTGCTTAGATTAAGGGAATCACTCCCCTATTTCACAAGTAGTCAGGAGTAGAAGTTGTGATAAGAGATTCAAATCCCCATTTCCAACCAAACCTTGAAAATGACTGCTATACTCTTAAGAGTCACATATACATATTTCTCTTCCTAGTGAGAAGCTCTGGTCTGCTAGGAGGTATGCCCATTGCTCTGAGGCATCCTGGTCTGCATTCCCCCATGAAATTCACAGGTCCGTCACCAGAAGGAATGACCAAGGGCAAGACTGAGCTCCGCGGGTGTGATCTGAGGGGGCCTCTGCTCAGTCTTTATTTTGTCCCTAGTTTTCTAGATTTTTCTGCAGCAGAGAAGATGTAGACTGAGCCCATCTGACCTGCCTGTTGAAAGGATGAGCAGTTGGCGTTTTGCTAGGCATCTTTTGTCCAACAAAATGTTTTTGAGATGCATTTGAGATGCAAGTATGCTAGAACCTCTGTGAGTTGACCACCTAAGGGATTGAAACAAACTGGTTAATATGCAAAGGTCCTCAACATAAGGAACTAGGCCTACTCTACTGACATGTACATGTGATGCATGGCCAGCCTATGAGAATTAGGCCAACTTAAGGACCTTAAGGACCCTGACATAAACAAGAGCCAGCTCCGGTGGGAAAGGACCCCGGCTCAGGTGTCAGAAGATTCATGTTCTTACATCCTCATGGGGTATGTGGCTCTGAACCAGGCCTCTCACTGGTCAGTGCAGGGAGGCGGTCAACTATGGAGGTTCTACTGTATTTCAGTATTAAATTCTCATACTTTTCTACTGTTTGATAACTTAGAGAATTCATTGTCCTACTTTGTGCAGAAGACTAAACAAGTATTTCCTGCATCAATTTATATATTAAAACATCTTTAAGAGAAAGGGTAGCCCTTCTTATGGCTGAAAAAAGCAAGCAATTACAAACAGAAATATCTTTTAAAGTCCTTTAGAATTGCTCACAGATATCTATTTAATTTATTCATTACATTTAAAGCAAATTTCAAAAGAAGCTACACGAAGCAGTTTGTAAAGCTTAGCTCTGTTGTCTCTACTTGTAGGGAGTGCTAAGGAAGTTTTACAATGAAAAGGACCTGAAAGGTGGAGAGACTTTGTCACGCAATGTGCTCAGGACCATCCCTGTTTGTCCTGTTCTCCTGCTCTCCTCTCAGCATGTTTGTTAGATCTCAAAAGTGTAATTATTTTACAGATACAAAAAGTGGTGATTGTCAAGAAGATAGCAGACAAGCTCCTCAAAACCATCAAAGTCACCAAGGCCAAGAAAGTCTGAGGAACCATCTCAGCCAAGAGGAGCTGCGGGAGCTAACTAAATGTCTCGTAGGAGGATGGCCTGAAATAGACATGGGTCATGAGGGAAGAGCCGAAGGAATCTGAATTACATGGATTTTAGGCAATTTTAATATTAACGTACTGATATTGATTCATTAGTTGTAACAAAGGCATTATACTAATATAAAATGTCAGTAACAGGAGAAACCAGATGTGGGATATAACTCCGTAATATTGTCTTAATTGTTTTATAAACCTAAAACTATCACAAGAAGTATCACTTTATCTTTTAAAAAGTGAGGTGCACCCATGATCATATCAATGTACGCAGCTGTGATTTAATAAATAAAAAAAAATTGAGTGTGTTTAAAAAGGGTATCAGCTTATTTACTTTATTAAAGTAAAGTAAAGTAAAAAAAAAAGTGAGGTGCAGAAATATGAGGTGTCAACAGCCCAAGACAGAATCCAAAGTTTATAAATGTGTCTCCTGTTTGTTTCCAGGTAACTTTTTCCCAGGTTGCACAGCCTGGAACAGCACAGCGTGTAACAGGGGGAGATGTGGTAACAGTGCAGTCCTACCAAAGTGTTCTGTAATTTAGAGATCTTAAGAGCTTCATGATATTTCACTTTTTAAGTAATAAGACCTCTCAAGCTAAACAATTTTGGCCCTTAAGATTTCATTTCATACAATTATCAAACAATTATTTACCAAAACAGCAACATTTTCAAAATGTCTTTTAAGATTCTTTCTTGTCCTTCCTCCTCAAACTCAGCCTAGGAACACTTGACTACCTTTGCCATTCCCAAGTAGCATCTGTGTACTCCTGACTTAATCCCACATTTGAGATTATTTTACTTCGTTTTGGCAATCAGGCAAGCTGAACTGAACTGATTATATCTTAAATTATTCATAGTTCAAAGGGAGAAGAAGCATTTCAGATGGGAAGTCCCCGGCCAGGGATGAAGTTTTTATCTTCCATTTGTAGGATATTTACAAATTTTTCAATCCACAACTCACCCTACTGCGGATACAGATGGATGTCAGTGGACGTTTCTCTCAGGTGGCACTCAGTAAATATCTGCTGAATTGAACTAAATAACGTGACGGGAAGGTCCTTAAAGTACAGAAAGGAGGCAAATGTCTGAGGTTCTCGTTTCCGTGGAAACTGAGGCTCGGATCCACCACTCAACCTGAGGCCTGGCATCACTCTGCTGACCGCGGAGAACAGCTCAGAACTCCCCTATGCCATTTGCAGGTCCTTCCTGCTTACGTTCTACCCGGAGGACTGGATGTGAGACCCAGACTAGTGTTGCCACATTCTGATCCTGACTCTGTGATAACTGGTCCGTGCCCTGCACACCTGCAGCACTGCGCTGAGCGTGTGGAAGGGTGGGGCTGGAGCATTCACCACGTGGTCCTGGCCCTTCTGACTGAACTTAAATCCACTGCTAGTCTGTGGGCTCACAGGGGATATTCAGAAATACCAGCGACTCTTTGAGGAAAGAATATCTTAATCCTTGACATAAACAAGAGCGGGCCCCGGTGGGAAAGGACCCCGGCTCAGGTGTCAGAAGATTCATGTTCTTACATCCTCATGGGGTGTGTGGCTCCAAACCAGGCTGCTCACTGGTCAGCAAGGCCATTTTGAGGGTTAGATGAGAAACACGCCTAAAAGTACCTTAAAACCTGGGGATACCAAAGCTCTTTACACACATATGTTGAAAATAGGTTTTCACAGAATGGTAAAAGGAATCTGTGACAAATGACGTAAGGAAACATTTTGCCTGTCGGGGAAGGTATTGGCCATAGATGTGAATGAAAGGTGCACAAAGGAACTTTTTGGGTGGTGGAAATGTTCTGTGCTTAGTTTTTATGTCGGTTACATGGAAGAATGCTGCCAAAACTCCTCAGGTAGACGTCAGATAACTTACTTCTAGCAAGCAGTGTGCTTTTTGCTTTGGAGATGGGTCTCCATCAAAAGTGCTCTGAGGACGCGGGCTGGCTTCTTGTGAGCGCTTGCTGATGGCCACTGGTCAGGCTTGCAGAGTCAGAGACACTGGCCTGCCCTGCTCCAAACCCTGGTGCCCCAGTTCCGCATCTGGCCAGTTGCATTGCTCTATTCATCCTCGAGGGTGGTCAGTCTTGGGCTATATGTTGTGGGCTGTCTCCAACCAGGGCCTTCTTGCCAAGACTTCTAAAGGACCTGCTGGTTGCTAATTGTTCATCATCCACCCCACTCTGATCACTGAGAGGTAACGTGGCTCATGTTGGGAGTGGACGCCCCTGAGGAGAGGGCGGTATGTCCACTGACTTTGGGTCTCCAGTGCCTTCCTTGGTGTTAGCTTAGTCTGCTGGCCTCTCTACTCTGGTTCACACGCCAGTCCCTGGTGGCTGTTTAGGTTGGGCATTCCTTCAGAGGCTCAGAGTGAAGAAGGTTCTACCATCCTCAGCGTAGGGCTTCCGAAGCTATCCTGGTTGTTTCCATCCCAGCTAGAAGAAAGGAAGGAGGAGCCTACAGTGGACCCCGAGCAAGATTCCATGAGTCCTTCCTTGATGAAGGACACCCACTGTCTTCACTCTCCAGGCACATGGCCACGGACACCATGGGAAAGACTGGGGGATGAGGTGTGCTGGTGTCCTTGGGGAGGAGAGAAAATGGGCTTTCATGAACAGCTCTTTGCTAGATAGCAGCTGTTTGCCTGGGGGACAAATAGGGGTAAATGTTAAACAAATGCTTCTTGGAGGAGTGGGTCCATTCAAGAATTGAAAACTTGTGCATAGGTGATGATATGCAATATTTGTCTCTCTATGCTTGGCTGATTTCAGTTAATATAATGACTTAGTTACCTAATTCTTTGTACCCTCAATGAATCCCAAACAAACAAACAAACAAAATGACAGAAGTTTACTCATTTTATGGCTGAACAAGATTACATCATACATATATGTCACATATCCTTTATCGTCTGTGGGTGGGCACTCAGGTTAATCCCACGTTGTGACTATTGCAGACAGTACGGCCATAAACGTGGGAGGGCAGTTAAAACACTGTGTCGGAATGGGCAGTGCCAACACAGAAATGGTCTTCAGGGAACCTGTCCAAAGGCATCGAGCTTCTATACACAGTTTCTGAGGATTTTACTCGGCACAAAATCATTTTGTTTAATCTTTATTGTGTTATCTCTGTGTTCTGGGCAACAAGCCCTCTGCTAGAGACCTCTGAATAAAGCCAAGTTCATGCCCTCAATTCACCACAGCCCATGTCCCTAAGGGTTCCAGCCACCATCACATTCAACTAGCTACATCCTCAGGGGAGAGTCAGATGCTTCCGGCTTCTTAAGCAGCATTGCGTTCTCCTCAATGGATTTTTCTAAAATCCTTTCAACACAGAAACATATGTTGAACCATTTGATGGAATGTTAATCCAACAATTTTTCCCCCGTGGGCTGTGAAACTCTGATTGAAAATGCATCAGTGTAAGAAACCTTTTTAGGAAAATTATATATCTTACACTGAAGCACGTAATCAAATGGTCCCCACCCTCCACAATGGAAAAACCACGGATGTGTAAGATGACAGCTCATCAAAATGAAAAATAGAACCATTTTGTTCTAGTGAGAGTGCAGAGCCGTATCAATTATAGACAAGAATGCAGATTTACTGAGGCTTCTTTTTCTCATTTTTGGAGGATAGCGACACAAAGATATCCTATAGCCTTCCCGCTGCCTCGTGAGGTTCAGAAATGGCTCCCTGTGTATTAGACTATGATCGTGGGTCTATCTTGCAATACCAGTTCCCACTTTAGGAAGGGAGATCTGTTCTCAGCAGTGAAGATGTGAACGAGTGACAAAGAGAAGCAATGTTGGGAGGTGGAGCGGCTGGCGTCAGGGGCGGTCACAGGTGAGATCCTCTGCGCAGACCTCCCTCAGGTCAGCAGGGGGTCAGCAAGGGGAAGCTGAGCTTGGCCAGGATGTTGTTTGTATTAACCTGGATGGAGGTGGAACACATTCTTCTCAGTAAAGCATCACAAGAACGGAGAAAGAATCACAAGAATCCAACGTAGTCAGTTCTGACATGAAGGCAGAAGGTGAACCAACACCATGTGGGGGTGGGGGGAGGAGGGCGTGGGTAGAGGGGAGGGCGTGGGTAGAGGGGCCACAGTGGATGGCACGCCTCATAGGGGCAGGACACAATTATAAGAGGGACTTTAACAAATAAATTAGTGTAACCTAATTCTTTGTACCCTCAATGAATCCCAAACAAACAGACAAATAAAAGAATAAAGTGGATTGGTATAAGTGCCGCTCTTCACTGCCCATCTTACAACACACAATGCCCGTCTGGCTGGTCAGCTGTAGGAGCTGGTGTGCGACTTTTCACTATTGACTTTGCCTAGTACAAGATCATACACGCCTGAACATACACCTAAAATCTCTGGATCTACTCCTCACTGGACTAGCGCTTTGGTTTTTCCTTTTCTTTTTAATCCAGGGATCTAGTTCAATTTTGTCCAAGGATTATAAAGTGTCACCTCTCATTTTTGTAATGAGGTCCCCTCATTGGCTGGAGGTGGGGGGACTGGACATTAGGTATAAACTGCCTTATATTCTAACACCTGAGATACGTGCAGGCCAGTGCTGAGCATGGACTGGGAAGCGGTCAGAAGGTGCACTGAGCAAACTCAAATGGCCAAAACCACATGGCGGAAGTCTGGATGGGGGATCGGAAGACAAACTATGCACTGGAGAGATGGCTGAGTAACCACCGGCTGAGGACAAGCCAGCAGTTGTAACGACCTGGGGCAGGGGTATTTTCCCCAGCAGCTGTGATTTGCTGAGGATCTTACAGTCGGTAGGGGACAGTCCATGTAAATGGCAGGGAAGGGGCAGACAACACCGGCTTCCCTCCTTCCCCAGCATAGCCAGGGAGTGAAGTGAGAGGAACATTCCTTGT
The DNA here is from genome assembly GCF_027406575.1 of Nycticebus coucang. Taxonomy (NCBI): domain Eukaryota; kingdom Metazoa; phylum Chordata; class Mammalia; order Primates; family Lorisidae; genus Nycticebus; species Nycticebus coucang. The sequence goes on from NC_069786.1 coordinate 131,015,966, forward strand.
TCACAGTTAGGCTTTGAGACAGCAGTTCTCAACCCTGTGGGTCGCCCCACCTCTTTGTAACAATGAAAACACATCCTGCATACCTAAATATCCTCAGATATTTTCATTGTGATTCATAACAGTAGCAAAACTACAGTTATGAAGTAGCAACAAAAGTAATTTTATGGTTGGGGGGGTCACCACAATACGAGGAACTGTATTAAAGGGTCGTGGCATTAGGAAGGTTGACAACCACTGCTTTAAGAGGCCCCTTGTTCCACGAGGACGACCCAGCCACTGCCTTTGCAGCTCAGTAGTTCCCTAAATGTTTGTACAGTCCAGGACGAGAGTGCACATTCATGCCCGCCCTCATTCCTCTCTGATTCAGCCTCCGCCGTACGTACGGGTGTCCCGGGACTAACACACTATGGTGCGTGAATGTGCCTGGATCACTTTTTCATTTCCGTGGGACTGTTTGTTAGGGCAGAAGCTACTCAGAGAGCCTAGCATGCAGGAAATCCTGAATCAAAGGTGATTGAGTAACTTGGTCACCTGGAGATTTTTGATAATTTAAATAGCCTTTTCTTAGATTTTTGGAAAAACCAAATGTTCTGACATTCAGAATTTCACATTCTCTTAAAAATGATATAATAACAGCATTTTGCATGTTTCCTCTGATACCGTAAGTATTTAAAATACCGGTAACAGATGTTACTCACCAGGGTTTATATAGCCCTGTGTTACTTCAGTAGACGCCACTGAGTTAGATGGTGAAGTTTTGGGGGTTTTTGGTTTGTTTCGTTTTTTTTTTTTAGACAGTCTCACTTTGTCACGTTTGGTAGAGTGCCGTAGTCTTTGCTCACAGCAACGTCAAACTCTTGGGCTCAAACGATCCTCTTGCCTAAGCCTCCCGAGTAGCTGGGACTACAGGCACCCACCACACCTGGCTAGTTTTTAGAGACAGGGTCTCTCTCTGGCTCAGGCTGGTCTCAAACCTGTGAGCTCAGGTAATCCACCCGCCTTGACCTCCCGAGTGCTAGGATTAGAGGCATGAGCCACTGCACCCAAACTCAGATAGTGAAGTTCTTTTTTTTTTAGAGACAGTCTCACTTTGTCCCCCTCAGTAGAGTGCCGTGACATCACAGCTCACAGCAACCTCCAGCTCTTGGGCTTAAGCAATTCTCTTGCCTCAGGCTCCCAAGTAGCTGGGACTACAGGCGCCTGCCACAAGGCCTGGCTATTTTTTGTTGCACTTTGGCTGGCGCCAGGTTTGAACCCGCCACCCTCTGTATATGGGGCCAGTGCCCTACTCACTGAGCCACAGGCACTGCCTGAGATAGTGAAGTTCTATAGCAGGAACTCATAATCCCTGCTTTTTTTTTTTTTGACACAGAGTCTCACTCTTTCCCCCTGCGTAGAGTGCCTTGGTGTCATATCTCACAGTAACCTCCAAGTCTTGGGCTCAAGTGATCCTTATGCCTCAGCCTCACAAGTAGCTAGGTCTATAGGCGCCCACCATGATAGCTGGCTAGTTTTTCTAGAGACAGGGTCTTGTTCTTGCTCAGGTTGGTCTTGAATTCTTGAGCTCAAGCAAGGTACCCGCCTCGGCCTCCCAGCGTGCTAGGATTGTAGGCCTGAGCCACCATGCCCAGCCATCATCCCTACACATTTCTTACTATTTCATTGTCTTGAAAAATCATAGTTTTACCAATAGAATTTTACCTGAGTAAATATATCCTTTTCTTCATCATTTTCAGAAAGAGTCAGGTATACTAAGCTTGGATCATTACTTCACTATCATTGCCATCCAAGATATAAAATCAAGTTCAGTGCATAAAGGTGAACTTTTAATGCTCGATGTCATGTATAAAGTTACGTCATCATTTCATTTTACTGTCGTTGATGAGTGTGTAAAGGATATAAAATGTAACATTTATACCTTTAATTTGATATATTGCTACCAAAGAGTAAAATCATCAACATATGTGTAAACATGGGCTTTTCTACTTAGGAGAGATTTAAAACAGAATACTCAGGTTTGGTCAGGAAGCAGGGAAGCAAGATGTTTCTCACACTGTGTGTGAGCGCACGCTATTACAGATCTTCAGAGGATAACTTTGCTACTAATTATTAGCAGTAGTAACAGTAAAAAGTTTGAAATATACCTCAAAATTTTACTTCTAGGAATTTATCCTTCATAAGTAAGCGAGCATGCACAACGATTTAGCTGTGTTTGACAAAATAGTAAAAAATAAAAACCAGAACATTTCCCGGGTGGGGGTTGAGTGATGAGAATTACAGCAATGCACAGGATGGAACAAATACATCAATAAAAGATCATTGAAAACGTATCATGTCTTGGAAACTATTCATGAACTATTCAGTGGGAAAAAAATAGCTTTCCCCGGCCGAACTGCAACAAAGAAATAGCCGGGCGTTGTGGCGGGCGCCTGTGGTCCCAGCTGCTCGGGAGGCTGAGGCAAGAGAATCGCGTAGGCCCAGGAGTTGGAGGTTGCTGTGAGCCGTGTGACGCCACGGCGCTCTACCGAGGGCCATAAAGTGAGACTCTGTCTCTACAAATACCAAATTGCTGTACTTGCTAACCAGCTTAACTGATAAAAGATTTCTAATGTCTTAAAAAACCTCTTCAGAGGCCCTGATTGAACCTTTCTTTTGCCTCCCCTCAGAGGTAATCGCTTTCCTAAATTTTATGTGAATAATGTTCTTGCTTTTCTTTATACTTTTGCCAACATGTACCTATTCCTAAAAATAAATTTTTTACCTTTGCAACTTTTAAAAAAAAAAAGAAAAAAATAGGTTTCCAACAGAGTCATCCTACCTTTGAAAAAAAATTATCTTCATCAAAGATGGATAGGATAGTCATTAAAATGTTAGTTGTACTTGATCTTGGAGGATTCTGGGGGATTTTTATTACTTACATTGGCCTTTCTGAATTTCCTGCCCCCCAAAGGTGGTATTACTTTTGTAATGCAGCTAAATCACAATTACACGATTTAATGAAAAAACACACATGCATGGTTCCTGCTAGGTGGAAGTATGGTGAGCTCTGACTGCAAGAGGATGGTACTCTGGGGATAAAAGCTGGCAAGATGGGGGTTAGAGTCCTCCAATATTTTCAACTTTAAATCTGCACACACCAATCCATTGTGTTCATGAAGTTAAAATGTTGTCAGTGGATTGCGCCTGATTGTGGAGGAGATAGTAGGTGTGTCTGCACATGAATGGTGAGTGTGCACGCGTGCCCCAGAGTTAGCACTGACATTTTAATTATGTAAGAGATTAATTTATTTTAAACGTATTTTACGCCCTCAGCTATGCTGGCTAAGGAGCAGCTAATTCATTTTTTAAGATGCCAAGATTTTATTTCCCCAGGGGAAGTGACAAGCCTAATCTTCAAAGGTACAGAAAGCTAGAGAAAAAAACCATAGGCTGTTGGGCTATGTCATAAATCTGACATGAGAGCTAAACTTAAGATTTGTAGTGCAGGTGGGGGCATTCTCTGTGGGTCTGCTATTTAAGGTTCCATTTCTAATAACTCTGGAGGCTGGGTGGTGGCTCACACCTGTAATCTCAGCACTTTGGGAGGCTGAGGCAGGAAGATCACTCGAGGCCAGGAGCTCAGGACCAGCCTGAGCTGTAAGATGCGACAATGATTCAGAGTTTATCTAAAAGCATTTGTTTTGTATTTCAAGTTTAACTAAAGGGCTTACATATTCCCCCATTTTGACCATTCATGGTCAAGGAGCAAAATATAAAAATTCCAAAATATTTCTGAGAGGGAGAGAAAGAGGGCAACGTACTTGCTATCAATCCTTCAAAGTTGGAGAAAAGAAGGAGTTTGGCTGTGTTTGGGGGCACAGGGAGAGCAGAGACTGCCCACGGAGTTGTGAAAATCTCAAGCAAACACCTGCCACCAACCGGGGGCAAGGCCTGCAAAAGTGCAGACACTTTCCCTGCCCACATTGGCACTGTACTGGCAGGGCCATCGCTGCCCACCCAACCCCTGACTTTGTAATAGTTAACCATGAATTGAAGGAGGTGTTTGCTGGTCAGCAAATAGGTTGGGGTGGAAAGGGAGGGAGGGAGGAAGGAAAGGGACTATGGTGAACAGGGTCACACACCACCACTTTGTGGGTGGGGCTGGGGAGCTGCACAACCTGTCCCTGACACCAGGCAACTCTGACCCCCCAGGGAGGAACTACGCTTGCTGGCACATAGAAGATGTGAGGTTGGCACATTTGGTTGATTGCCCTGTGCCACGGTTGAGCTAATGAAGATCCCTCACAGCAAAACTGGACATTACCATTTTCTTTACAAGTCATTAGTTAATTTAATAGGTAAAGCTCTTCTCATGTTTACTAGTTCTGCTCAGCTTTTTCCCAAAGTGTCTATTTATGTCTTTTTCCCATTTTTCTCTCAGGATGATCCTCTCTTAATTATTGATTTGTAAAGTTTCTTTATATAGGAAGAATACTGCCTTTTAATCATTGATGTTATAAATAATTTCTCATTGATATTTTTTCTATCAACTTTGAGATATGGTGGCCATAAAGAAATTATTTTGTCCCCTCTTATCAGGGGTGATACATCCCAACCCCCCAGTAGATACCCTGAAACTGTGGATAGAACCAAACCGTCTCTGCCGTGTGCTATACCTTCTCCTACACATACAGACTACGATAAAGCCTAATGTACAAGGTAGGTACAGTAAAGGATTATAAATAGCAATAATAAAATACAGCAATTTTTTTTTTTTTTTTGGTAGAGACAGAGTCTCACTTTATGGCCCTCTGTAGAGTGCCGTGGCCTCACACAGCTCACAGCAACCTCCAACTCCTGGGCTTAAGCGATTCTCTTGCCTCAGCCTCCCGAGTAGCTGGGACTACAGGCGCCCGCCACAACGCCCGGCTATTTTTTGGTTGCAGTTTTGGCCGGGGCCAGGTTTGAACCCGCCACCCTCGGTATATGGGGCCGGCGCCCTACCGACTGAGCCACAGGCGCCGCCCAAAATACAGCAATTTTAACTATACCATAATAAAATTTACATGAATGTGGTCTTTCTTTCTTAAAATATCTAATTATATTGTATTTGCCTATCTTCAGACTGAAATTGACTGTGAGTAACTGAAGCCGTGGATGAGGCCGACTGCTGTATTTGAATTTTTACATTGTCAAATACATCCATTTTTTTCCTTAGGGGTTTCTGGGTTAGGAGTTTTATAATTCGAAATTTAAAATTAGACACTTAGTCACTTAAATTTTCTTCCAATACTTTTGTGGGAGGAATGTTTTTATTTTAAACACACACACACGTGTTTAAATCTTTACTGTCTATGGCATAGATAAGAATTTAGGATCCAAACTTTCGGAATTTGTTAGTTTTCCTAACAACATATACTGGATTCTTTCCTTATTTTCTTACTGATTTAAATTCACATGTATGCTTGGGCCAGTGAAGGAACTTTGATCTATCTGTTCTGCTGTTAATAGTGTTAATAGCATTGTGAGTCTAGAACCTATTTCAGAGATTATTAGGGTAGGTCTCTATTATTATTTTCCTATTTTCAAAATTTTTCTGACTGGCCTTATATTTTTCTCCCTTACTGAACTTTAACTATATGTGATTTTAACTTTTATTAAGAAGAGCCCTGTTTGGTACCTATGGTAGTGATAATAAGGCCTGCTCTCCGAAACAAACAAAACTGATACCCAAATTATAATCCCCAGAACCTGTAAATACCTGACTTACATGGTAAAAGGGGACGTTGTAGATGTGATTGTGTGAAGAATGTTGTGATGGGAAGTTACCCTGGGTGGTGTGGACAGACCCAGTGTCATCACCAGAGCCTTGCAAGACGGAAGTGCGGGAAGGACAGAGTCGAGGAAGCTGAAGATGCTATCCTGCAGGTGTGAATATGAAAGAAGATCATGATCAAAGTTTGTGGGTGGTCCTGACAAGCTAAAATGGGAGAATTTTAGATGAAATTTGCAGCTGGAAGTTACTCATCAACCGACATTAAGATTAGGGGTGCAATGAAATCTCAAGGGTGTTTTTCAGAGAAAGAGGGGCAGGACAGGGGAGGCAGAGGGAGCTGTGACTATGGGAGAAAGGTCAGAAGGATGGGAGGGAGCAGCTGTGCTGGCTTAGAAGGCACAGGGAGGGTCTGTAAGCCAAGGAAGGCACGGGGAGCTCCAGAAAAGGGAAAAGAAACAATTCTCCCCAGACCCCCCAGAATAAGTACAGCACTTAAGTTCCTTGATTTCAGGGCTCGTGACCTTCAGAAATGTGGAGAATGAATTTGTATTCCTTTAGCCACTATGTTTGTGGCCATTTGTAGGTGTGTTCTCGTGAGGGCACCCATGTAGCAAAGCTGACGGCAGAGGGTGGAGCTGAGTGTCCAGTGTCCCAGAACAACCTCCCCCCAGGGTTTCTGGAATCGCACGAGCGCTGTTAAAATGATCAGGAACACAATCCTTGTCTGTGAGCGACCTCACCGCTGCCCTCGTCATGCCCCCACAGAAGCCTGGAGGGCCGTCAGCGCCGTGCTTTCTCTCACCCTCATGCTATTCCGTTAGTTTTATCCTCTAAAAGTCTCTCGGGATGTTCATTCTTCTTTTTATCACCATTGTAACAACCTCCATTCAGGTCTTCATAATCGGTCGCCTGGCTTATGGTGAGAAGGTGCTGCATTACAAGTGGGCAAATATCTGGATGAAATCAGCACATTTACCCCATAAATGCATTAATGTATACATGATCTGTATGTTTATGATTTAATTAAAAAATTAATAAATAAAAAATGAAAATGAGCAAATAATTTGAGCAGACACTTCACAATAAGCACATGAATAAAGTATTCAATATCATTAGTCTTTAAGGAAATGAAAACGAGATCCTATTTCACCCTCAAGTTAAAACGAAAATCCCGATAGCACCAGGTGTTGGCCAGTTTGTGAAGCAACTGGAACCAGACTTGCTGCTTGTGAGAGCGTAAGACAACTCTGCCACTTGGTAAAATGGAAGTTTCTTACAAAGTTGAACATAAACTTATCCTGGGTTTCAGCAAATTTTCTCCTAGGTACCTCCCTGAGAGGAGTTAAAACATGTCTGTAAGAAACCTTGCACAAGAATATTCATACCAACTATTTATTATAGCCCAAACTGGAAAGCATCAAATGTTCATTAGCAGGAGAAATGACAAGCAGATTGCTGTTTACTTGTATAATGGACTATATACACAAGCAATAAAAAGACATAAACTCCTGGTGCGTCTTGAAGACACACGGTGAGCCCAAGAAACTAGACAGTTACATACTGCACGATTCCATTTATGTGACGTTCAAGAGCGGACACAACCCATCTATGCTGAGAGAGGTCAGAACAGCAGTCCATCTGGGAATAGGGATGAACTCGAAAGGGGCACGAAGGAGAATTAGTTTCTGTTCTCTTTGTGTTTCACAGCGTGTGGTCCCAAACACTTCGGATTTGTACATTTTCTTATACTTCACTGAAAATGAAAACGCTTACACAGTACACCTGTACTGTTTACACTTTTCAGTAATTTTACTCTGCATTTAGTGAATCTTTTCAAGCTGCAAAATCAGTCTGCCTGTCCTTAAAAATAGGAAATTTTACTCTGCCATATATTACTAACATGACTTTCTTTCCATTGATTTTGATCTCTGCTGCAGAAACTCATTCACTCTCACGTTTTTAGCATTCTCCAGGGCTTGTTCTGGGAACTTTTCATCTGCATTCTGAGAAGCCTTCTCGGACGGTGCTTCCCATCACAGACATGTTGATTCTTCACTGCTTCCACGAGTAGATTTCAATTCTGAAATATCATGTTTCTCGTAATATTCTCTCCGTAAGCTCAGCCCCCTCTCTATTTCTCCTGCTGGTGTGGAAATTAAAAGTACAAGCCTCCGGAATCAGGCAGATGTTGTTTGTCAGGGTAGGCTCCATCCTCTACTGTACGACCTTGGGCAACTTAATTTAATGAGCCTCTTCTCATCTGCAAAACGAGGCTCTTAGCTGTGAGAACTTCATGGTGTTATCATAATGATTTCATGAGCTAATGCTCAAATGGCAGGCCTAGGCATAAAACCCTGAATACAGATTAGCTGTCATCATTATCGCAACCATCTTCATCTTTGTTGGGTCTTCCTCTGAACAACTATGTTTTGGTTTCAAGCTATTAAGTACCTAGCTGAGTGTTTCGTACACTGGCTGATACATGGCAGGCGTCCAACGAGCATCTGTTGAAGAAATAGATAAGTTTGTTCCTTCTTTTTACCTTGTACTTGTGATATTATGAGTCAGTGTGTTTTTATTGTCAGTGAAAATCAATTAAGGCAAAAGCTGTTCTTGGAACAAGTTTTAAAATAATGAATCAGTTGCCTTACCCAGCAAAATATTGTTACAATGTTAACTTGACAGAACTTGAATAACTACCACATCAGGAATGAAAAACAAATTTCGTGTTAAATTTTTATTCAGACATATGTGCTACATTAGAATTAACTTTTATGAAATAGGAATCTGGGGGGAGACTTATATCAATACATCGTGGAAGTCTTATTTACTTCTTAAAGGTTTTAAAAACTTATTATCGAACACAGTTTTCCCCCCTTTTGTTAAACTTTGAAATAAATTATTGGAAAAATGATAAAGAAAGGGCCCTTCAATATGGCATCTTGAGGTCTATGGAATCCCAGCCTCAAAAAGGTGGGTATATCTCAGGCTTTAACGTTCAAATTCTAATCTATGTGTCCGCACGTGACCTTTTCATCCTCTGAGCATAGGAGAAATGAAGGTGTCTGCCTTGAGAGTTTGAAACCATCAGTTTATGCACTGGTCATCAACTGGCCGACCTCTTCCCACTCAGCACAGTTTTTGCTTTTGCACCAACACTGCAAATGCACTCAGCATCGTCTACCAAAGGCAAGGATTTGGTGGAGCCCATTGGAGTCACTCCAATCTCCCCCTCACCAGCTATCACCACAGGTGCCGCCCAGCCCAACCTGACCCTGGTCCTTGGGTTTCCCCTGCCCCATCATGCCATGTCTTTCTCTCCTGCAGCAGTGAAGACTGTCATCGTTGACACCTTGGCAAACACCGCCTTCACCACAGCCACTTTGCCAACCCCACTGCTTGTCCACAAGGTCAGGACTTCTCCTCTCGGTCTGCCTTTGGTAGAGAGCTAAGCTGCAGAGACTATCCCTGGATGTTGTGAACTGCTTTCCTCTGCTCCCAGAGGAAGCAAAGAAGATAAGAATCAATGTGTTTTAGTGACGCTGTTTATCCCTGACCGAGAAACTTTGACTATGACACAACTGTACTTCGGACTTTACCTTACAGATGCAAGCAATGTAACCTGATTGTATGTACCCTCATATTAATCTGAAATTAAAAAAAAAAAGAAATAAAGAAACTTTGAATATCACTCTCTAAAGGGCAGAATGGGGGTTAAGATTCAGTCATTTACAGAAAAACTGCAGGTGAGTACTCACCCTCCTTCCTGATAAGTAGCTGGCCCAATGGGCAGAAAGTGATTTCCTTAAAAGACCTAGCACACAAAAGGGAGGTAATTTTAAAAAATTATTATTTTTCTGGGTGTGGTGCATCTCACAGACACATTTATACATGCCACAAGTATACGACACTTATACAGGTATACAGGGACAGTCCACGTTCCCATGTGACACAGCTTGCTTAGCCTGACGGGCAGGCTGATGGTCCATCTCCCGTGTGCTCCAAGTGAGGCTGGTTAGTGATGACCCTGAGCAGGTGCGGGAGCTTTCGAAGCTTTACTTATTTTATTTGCACTCCTGAGTTTATAAACAAGGAAGCTCATCAACCCCATTCCGATCCAGATCTCCTGGTAAACTTGGGTATAGAAAGGTTTCATGGGGACCTACACATTTTTAATAATTCTTTGAAGCATCTCGGCTCCAGAGTAACGGCTGGGCCCAGCAGAGACCCAGAGCCAGAGATTCGGAAAGGTCATGGCATGCACAGGCCTAAAAAAAATTATTTTAAATTTTGAATAAGTTCAGATAGAAAAGTTTCAAAAGTAGTGCAAAGAATTCCTACATATGCTTCAATGAGTTTCATTTTACTTATCATTTTCTCTCTCTGTCTCACCCTCGCCCCAAGTCAAATCATTGGCTGATCACTTAAGCTGGTTCATGCCAGATGGCTCCAATGTAAACTTTTGCTTTTTGGAGGGAGAGGGAATTAGTAAAGACATTATGGAGAGATACTGGAGGCTGTGTAACTTTGTTTCTCTTTGGACTTTGTCACTCCCTAGTCTCATTCCTGACCATGCTCGCTGAAATAATTGCCACTCTGCTGGTTGCTGAACAGTGATGTCCTAATTTCATCATTTGTTCTGCACATATTAGCTGAAACTCTCTTCCAGGGAAGAGCTTTCTCTTGCTTTCCCTTCCTTCTCAATTAATTCATTATAGACACATATATTCTTATTTTATTCAGTGTGTTATAACCCATTACTATAATTATCTGATGCTCAGCCTGTTTCAGATTTGTAGGTGGAAGCCCCTTCAATCTGTGTCCTGTGACCTTTGACATGCACTAATAATTCCTTGAGCACTTCTCTACTTTCTGGCAAAAAGATGTTTCAGGCTCATCTGTATTTTCCCTGTCCCCATTCTGGAATAAAACATTTCTCGAAGGAAACCTGGTTCCTTCTAGCAGAGAATGGTATTTAGAAACCAAGATCTGGCCTCCAGGTGTGCTCAGAGCTCCTGGGATGCCATTGCTTCTAGGCCCCCAGGGGCGAGAGCTAAAAAGTACTTGTATGCGTGTGTGTGTGTGTTTGTGTATACGTGTGTACACACCCCACATTCCCACACATGTATTTTTTATTATGAGTTCATAATAATGCTTCCAATCCTAGCCACAAAGGTCATTCTTTCCTTCCTTCATTATATATTTGTTACTTGTGTCTCCAATAGTGAGAAACATTTTTCTTTATTCACAACTTATTTATTAGTTCAACTCTAGAATATATGTTAAGTAGTTTCAGAATTGCTCACACTTACCACCATGAAAACATATAATATATGAATCAGATTTTGATATTTATTTACAGTTATTTTTGTCTTTGGCCTGAGAATATATCATCAAAATTCTTGGGTTAATTGTTTTTCCTTCCACTTCAGTGCAACCATGTTTTTTATTTGAAATATAGGCATTTGTTTCTATTTGCATTATAATTTCTATTTCTTTGTATTTTCAGGCTGGCTTATTTCATTCATTTATTTATTTTGAGTATGTGAAAGAGAACACGATTCTAAACATTAAATCTACGCACCAAGTTGGACTCAGAACAGGGCGCCTCCTTACCCCACCCCCTCAGAACTATCCCATCGCCCATCCTTCTGTCTCTATTCCAATCCACTCCCAGTATGTACCCAATCTTACTAGTCTCTGGTTTATTTTTCATGCATTTCTTTCTGCACTAATGAGCATATATACCTATTTCTTATATCTCCTTTTTTATTAAGAAGTTTTTTAAAACCCCATAGTATAGACACTCTTTTGTACTTCGCTTTTTCACATAATATGTCCTGGAAAACACTCCATGCCACTTCACAGAAGTTTCCCTCCTTCTTGTTTCAGCTACGGAGTGCTCCTTTGTGTGACTACATGATGGTTTACTCAGCCACAGTGTTCTAAGATCTAAGGCAGTCACTGAGAGTAAGGCTCTATCCTTCTCACCTACCAGCCATAGGGAATGGGAATCCCCTTCCCCACCAGCCCTAGGTGATCCCAGGCATGTGGGGAGATACAGATCACCTGAGATGATCTCATCATGGCTTCCCTGTATTGCAAGTTTTGATCAATGGGTGTATTCGTCACCTATTGCTGTGTGACAAATAACCTCAAATGTAGCACCACAATCCAACAAGCACATTTTTTTTTTTGAGATCGAGTCTCACTTTCTCACCCTCCATACAGTGCCATGGTGTCACAGCTCACAGTAACCTCAAACTCTTGGCTCAAGTGATTCTCTTGTCTCAACCTCCCAAGTAGCTGGGACTATAGGCACCCACCACAACACTCGGCTATTTTTAGAGATGGGTTCTTGCTCTGGCTCAGGCTGGTCTCAAACCCCTGAGCTCAGGCAATCCAACAGTCCCAGCCTCCCACAGTGCTAGGATTATAGGCATGAGCTACCATGTCCAGCCCCCAATAAGCAATCATTAACTCATACAGTTTCGGAGGGTCAGAAGTCCAGGAGCAGCTCAACTGGTGGTTGTGGCTTATGGTCTTTCATGAGGTTCTCATTAAGTCCTCCTGGAGAGCTAACTGGGGCAGGAGGGTCCCCTTCCAAGATTACCCCTGCGGCAGATTCAGGGGGGTTCAATTTCTTGCCATGTGGACTTCTCCATAGTTCTACTCCTGGTGTGGCTTCCCCAGAGTAAGTGATCTAGGAGCAAGAAAGAGCTCACAGCAACTTTTATAACTAATCTCAGAAACAGTATCCCACAACTTCTGCCATCTTCCATTCATTAGAAGTGGCTATGTCCACCACACTATGGGGAAGGAGAATTAAGCTCCATCTCTTGAAGGGAAGAGTAGGAAGAATGTTTAGACACATTTTTGAAATCACTACACTGGGTTACATGTGTATATTCCCAAGTGTATGAAAATACTTTCAAGTGAAGTCGTAATACATGATCTTATTTCATATCTTAGAATGAAAGATTCCTGTAGAATCACTCTCCCAGCCCCAGAGGGTTTGCTGCTTATTCATCTCTCTAATCCATTCTGAGTGCTCATGACCATGGCACAGGTGGACCCCTGACAAAGCAGGACTAGTGAATTGTTTCAGTGCAAAGAGGAGCTCCATGGCCAAGAGCCGCAGAGGGGCAGAAATGTCCACTGCTCCAGGTGGCATACGGACTAACTCTTCACCCACAGAGTGATTCATCGCCAGGTCATAGCCTCACTGATCTGGAAAGGAATTCAGGTCTCTTCACTGTCTAGAAAGTGAAAATTTTTGGATGAAGGTCAACCCCAGGAGCGTCACAGCTGTCCTGACAAGTTTGAGCAATTGTTTGAAGAATTCTGTAGCAGGTCTCAGAGATTTGACAAGGATAACAGAGGAGCTCATATATATATATATATTTTTTTTAATCAGGATTATATAAAAACACAAATATCCCCGTCTTCAAATGTGTTCTTTCTGCCAAATCGATTCCTTCTTATTCATTGCCATGTGCTGTGAAAGATTTAATCTTAGCACTTGCATCAAGAGATCAAGTCACGGTTTTATTAGAATGCTTTCTGAGAGATGTGATATCCAGGCTTTCAGTTGCTATAGGAAGCTAAATAGGTTAATAAAAAGAACAAGGTTCATGTGAAGTATGCCCCGGGGTTGCTGGGCAGTGGTGTTTCTCAAACTGTGTTCCACAGAATACTAGTCCCAGGAGTTATTCCTTATAGCAAATTGTGTGGCCAAGTAGATACAAAAAACACTGCATAAAACACTCCCTCACTTATAAATTCATCACACACGTCAACATCTTAATGCATCTGAGGGTGGCGCCTGTGGCTCAAAGGGGTAGGGCGCCAGCCCCATATGCCGGAGGTGGTGGGTTCAAACCCAGCCCCAGCCAGAAACTGCAAAAAAACAAACAAACAAAAAAAAAACCCATGATCCTTACTATATGTGTATGTGTTTTAAGTTTTGAAATTTTTTATGATCTACTGTAGCTCAGTTTTGCTGCGTACTCCATCTGTGTGTGAGAAGAATGTGCATTTTCCCATTGTTGAATACTGGTATCTGAATGTCTACTAAACTGAGTTTGTCAAATGGTGTTGGACAGATCTTCTATACCTATAGTAACACTTTTGTCTGTTTGACCTAAGATTAATTGAGAAAGGTATGTCGAAATCTTCTACCCTGGCAAAGAATATGTTACTTTCTCCCTACTATTTTTTTTAATTTTTGCTTTATGTATCTTAAAACTAATTAAGATCACACACATTTGAAATTATTTCAAAAACATGTAGTAACTATTCTTTTTCCTGATAATTTATTTTATCTGGAATTATGATAGCTGCTGCAGCTTTCTTTACTATTTTCCTAGTATCTTTAGTTCTTTTATTTTTAACCTCCAGTCTCCTCATGTCCCAAGACATAGCACATTTCAATTGACATAGTAGACTTTTTTCCTTAATCTAAACTGATACTCTGTGTTTTGAGTAAAAAGTTTAGTTCATTTTTATCTATTGTAATTATTCTATATTAGGACCTGCTTTTCCATCTCACCTTACATTATGGTTTCTATTTACCCTGCTAATTCCGTGTATTTTTTTCTTCTATTTGAATAAGGTGATCTGTTGTTCGTTTTCTTCTATTATGCTTGTTATTATCATTCCATTTTGTCCTCTATTAGTTTGAAAGTCATAGTCTCTATTATCTATTCATGTACTTATTTTTTGGTGGTTTACTTTTGGAATTCAGGTTTACTGAACCTTGTATCTAAAGTTAACCTATATCTTGATCACTCCCAAATAATTGTTTAATCTCCAGATTTACCTGCTATTGCATTCCAGGACTCAGTTGTTTAAATTATTATTATCAATATTATTTTATACGGTATTTTAAACATACGCTCATTGTGTGAAAATTATTTTACTCTCTTTGTTTTCAAGATCAGACTTTCCTCTGGAATCATTTCCCCTTCCTAGAGAACCTGTTTAGGAGTCCTGGTTAAAGCCTCTAGGCAGTAAAAGCATTTTTGTTCATTAAATTATCTTCAATTTGCCATTGCTTTTAAATGTTAGTTTTCTGAGTTGACAATTCTAAATCGGCCCTTGTGAAGGTATCATTTTACTTTTCTATATTTCATTGTAGCTAATAATAAGTCAATTACAAACCTGATTTTCACTTGTAGGTGATCTATTCTTCTCTTTGGCTGTTTCTAAGACCGTTCCTTTTTGTTGTATTTTCTATAATTTCACTATACTCTTACATGATGTGGATTTTTTTAATTTAAGCAACTTGGGGTTCATTGTATTTTCTGTAATTGGGGATTCATGCTCCTATTCATTCTGGCAAGTTCTTTTTTTTTGAGACAGAGTCTCACTATGTCGCCCTCAGTAGAGTACCGTGGCATCACAGCTCACAGAAACCTCAAACTCTTGGGCTAAGTGATTCTCTTGACTCAGCCTCCCAAGTAGCTGGGACTACAGGCGCCCGCCACAACGCCCGGCTATTTTTCTTGTTTCAGTTGTCATTGTTATTTAGCTGGCCTAGGTCGAGTTCGAACCCACCACCCTCAGTGTCCATGGCCAGTGCCATAACCACTGTGCTATGGGCCCTGCCACTGGCTAATTCTGAACCATTCTCTTTTCAAATATTTTCATGCTCTGTGACTCCAGTTAGACACAAATTATATTTTTTGGCTTCTTATTTATTTATTTTTTTTATTGTTGGGGATTCATTGAGGGTACAATAAGCCAGGTTACACTGATTGCAATTGTTAGGTAAAGTCCCTCTTGCAATCATGTCTTGCCCCCATAAAGTGTGACACACACCAAGGCCCCACCCCCCTCCCTCCGTCCCTCTTTCTGCTTTTCCTCCCCCCCATAACCTTAATTGTCATTAATTGTCCTCATATCAAAATTGAGTACATAGGATTCATGCTTCTCCATTCTTATGATGCTTTACTAAGAATAATGTCTTCCACTTCCATCCAGGTTAATACGAAGGCTGTAAAGTCTCCATTTTTTCAAATAGCTGAATAGTATTCCATGGTATACATATACCACAGCTTGTTAATCCATTCCTGGGTTGGTGGGCATTTAAGCTGTTTCCACATTTTGGCGATTGTAAATTGAGCTGCAATAAATAGTCTAGTACAAGTGTCCTTATGATAAAAGGATTTTTTTCCTTCTGGGTAGATGCCCAGTAATGGGATTGCAGGATCAAATGGGAGGTCTAGCTCGAGTGCTTTGAGGTTTCTCCATACTTCCTTCCAGAAAGGTTGTACTAGTTTTGCAGTCCCACCAGCAGTATAAAAGTGTTCCCTTCTCTCCACATCCACGCCAGCATCTGCAGTTTTGAGATTTTGTGATGTGGGCCATTCTCACTGGGGTTAGATGATATCTCAGGCTTCTGGCACAAAAACAGACATAGACACTTGGAATCGAATTGAAAACCAAGAAATGAAGCTAACATCTTACAACCACCTAATCTTCGATAAACCAAACAAGAACATACCTTGGGGGAAAGACTCCCTATTCAATAAATGGTGTTGGGAGAACTGGATGTCTACATGTAAAAGACTGAAACTGGACCCACACCTTTCCCCACTCACAAAAATTGACTCAAGATGGATAAAGGACTTAAAGGCATGAAACAATAAAAATCCTCAAAGACAGCATAGGAAAAACACTGGAAGATATTGGCCTGGGGAAAGACTTCATGAAGAAGACTGCCATGGCAATTGCAACAACAAAAATAAACAAATGGGACTTCATTAAACTGAAAAGCTTCTGTATAGCTAAGGAGACAATAACCAAAGCAAAGAGACAACCTACACAATGGGAAAGGATATTTGCATATTTTCAATCAGACAAACTAGGTTATCTATCCTAGATAACTAGGATCTTTAGAGAACTCAAATTAATCCACATGAAAAAAGCCAACAATCCCATATATCAATGGGCAAGAGACATGAATAGAACTTTCTCTAAAGATGACAGAGGAATGGCTAACAAACACAATGAAAAAATGTTCATCATCTCTATATATTAGAGAAATTTGGCTTCTTATTTTGTATTTCTTCTCTTCCCTTTCATGTTTTCTCTCTTCTTATTTCTCTGTACTAAATTTTGGCTAATTTCTTTAAATCTACTTTTCAGTTCTTTCTTCAACTGTATTTAACATACTTGTAACTCATCCATCAAGTTTTTCATTCCAATGATAATTTTCATTTGTAAAGGCTTGACTTGATTATTTAAAATATTTCCCTGAGGCTTGGTGCCTGTGACTCAAGTGGCTAAGGTGCCTGCCACATACACCTGAGCTGGCGGGTTCAAATCCAGCTCGGGCCCGCCAAACAACAATAATGGCTGCAACCAAAAACTAGCCGGGTGTTGTGGCAGGCACCTGTGGTCCCAGCTACTTGCGGGCTGAGGCAAGAGAATTGCTTGAGCCCAGGAGTTGGAGGTTGCCATGAGCTGTGATGCCACAGCACTCTACCCAAGGGGACAACTTGAGGCTCTGTCTCAAAATAAATAAATAAATAAATAATAAAATAGAATGAAATATTTCCCTGAAAATGTTGATTATCTGATATTTCTGGTCACTTTTAAAATTTTAAAATAGTCATTATTTCTTTTTTGACAAATAAAATTATATATATTTAAGGTGTACACTGCGATGTTTTGAAATGTGTATACATTGTGAAGTGACTGCCATAATGAACGTATCAATCACTTTGTATTTTTGTGTGTGGTGTAAACAGTGTAAGATCGACCCTTTTAGCAACTTTCAAGTCTACTATACACTACTATTAACTGTAGTTTCCACATTATAATCAGCTGTCCAGAATGCATTCATCTAGTAATTACAAGTTCACACCCTTTGACCAAAATCATCCCATCTCCCTTATCCATCATTTCTGATCATTTTCATTCTAGCTTTCATCTCTTCAAGTTAAAATGGTTATTTTGTAGTCTGCACTGATAATACCAGTAATTAAGGAACTTGGAGACCTAACTCTTGTGTTTTCTGTTTGCTGCTGACTTTCACTCACAGTGGTGATTTCTCCCTTGTTCTGTAACTGACTTTGAATCGCTATTCATCTGTGTGAAATCTGAGGCTCCCCCAGGGTGTCTGTTACGGATGCTTTTGTGCCTAGAGGATGCACTTCTGCTGGGAGTCAGGGACTTGCCCTTCTGGCCTTCCCCGTTCCCTTCCAGTGTTCCAGGCTTGCTACAGCCTCCTCTTCCCCCACCTTGCAGAATGAGTTTTGCAGAAAAGAAGTTGAGATTTGGAAAAAGGACTCAGCCTGGACACATTTCCCCTAATGCGTCCGTGGTGATGAGTGAGTTTTCTAAGACTTTGCTGGATCAGGAGCTCAGGATGATCTGGTCTTGGCTCAGGCAACATGAAGAGTGAATTATTGTTTTCCTGAGAAAACCACTCTTTCAGGATGACACTGAAAGGGGCAAAGACGTCATCTGTGTGGTGAAGCGACACGCCCAAGACATTCTTTATACATGATGACGTATTAACAGGATGACTCAGAAACAACTTTTGTCCAGGAACATAACTAAAGGAAGCCCATATCTAGTAGAAAGTCTTAAAAGTTTCAAGTGTTGATTTTTTTTAAATGTTAAGCTTAACATTATCTAACTTCTCAAGAGGACCCCAAAATTTTACGATAAAGTATTTCAATCAAGAAGAAAATGTTACACCTAATGCATATTTAAATCTGATTAAACTAAATCTAACAATAGGACAAGAAATGAAATAACCCAACGTAACTTCTATGTATACAGAGGGGTTTGATAAAGCAAACTTTTTTTTTCTTTCCTACTGGAATAATGGACACCATCAGGAGTAGAGATGAAAAATTTTAGTAACCTTAATTTTTTGTTGTTGTTGTTAAAACCAAGCATGAGTTTCTGGGTTTTTTGTTGTTGTTGTTGTTTGTTTGTCTGTTTGTTTTTCAGGCAGGCCTCAAGCTGACATTTTGGGTAGAGTGCTGTGGCATTATAGCTCACAGCAACCTCCAACTCTTGGGCTTAAGCGATTCTCTTGCCTCAGCCTCCTAAGCAGCTGGGACTACAGGTGCCCACCACAATGCCCAGTTATTTTTTGGTTGTAGTTGCCATTGTTGTTTGGCAGGCCCAGGCTGGATTCTAACCCACCAGCTCTGGTGTATGTGGCTGGCGCCTTAGTGGCTTGAGCTATAGGCACGGAGCCCCAAGCATGAGTTTCTCAATGGGTAAAGTCCAGGACATGGTTCTGGCCAGATAAAACCCGAGCTGGCTAATTGAGGCCATGTTCTAATCTCAGCTTTGCCATGCATTTTCGCAGGGCTTGGGGAAGTACTTCTGTTCCCTGGGTCCTGGTGTGCTCAAATACGAAAAGAGTTTCTCTAGGACTTTACCCAGCCCTAGAATTCTAAGATTTCCATGATAAATACAAAAAATATAAGGGGTGCAAAAGATTGGTCCAAAACTTTCTCTTTTGTGCCTTATGAAAGCTAGACTTGAAGAGCATGGCAAGTGAAGACCCTTTGTTATTCAGCTGGTTGAAATTATTTTGTTAAAAAAGGAGAGAGAGAAAGTGTACATTTATAAAGTTGGCTTTGAGATGTTATAATAAGAGGGAAAGAACTTTAACCCCAATTAGTAAATATTGATATACATTAAAATTATGCAGAAATATCTCAATCTTCAAAAGACAGGGTCCTTCTTATCTTTAACTGCCTAGAATAAAAATGTCTTTCATTTCTATTAAAATGCAGCCTGAAAACCTCTGTGAGCTCATGTTTAAGGACGAGAAGTATAGTGCTTGTAGAGACAGGTGGTTCAGAACTGTACTAGATGCCTAGATCATGGTCACACAATATTGCAGAACTTTTTGAGAAACTTTGACCTGGAGAAAACAAGAAAAAAACAATAAATGGAAGAAGTATTTTATAAATTTTATAAAGCTACACTCATCTAGAAAAAAGAGAGAGTGAGTGATAAAGAGAGGTAGGAAGCCAGAGAGACCTGAGTAAGGGATGGCCTTTGTCTCAAGGCTTTTTCTTTTGGTGTGGTGGTCTCGTCCCCCTCTGTGTCCCCACCATGGTGGTCTCGTCCCCTCTGTGTCCCCACTGTGGTGGTCTCGTCCCCTCTGTGTCCCCACCGTGGTGGTCTCGTCCCCCTCTGTGTCCCCACCGTGGTGGTCTCGTCCCCCTCTGTGTCCCCACCGTGGTGGTCTCGTCCCCCTCTGTGTCCCCACTGTGGTGGTCTCGTCCCCCTCTGTGTCCCCACCGTGGTGGTCTCATCCCCTCTGTGTCCCCACCGTGGTGGTCCCGTCCACCGTAGTTTCTCTCTTGCTTTTCTCACCAGTCTTCTCCTTCCTCAAGAAATTCTTTTTTTTTTTACAAAATTCTGATTCCTGGTTAACTCAAAGCTGTCTTCTTTCTACCAGGGACTGCCCATGTTGTTAGAGTAATTATTCAAAGGTTTGCAGACTCTTTACATTTCTTTCTATTAAATTGGCGGCTTTAATGTCACACAGTTACATGCATGGCAGATACTCAATACGTGTTTGCCTCCTCCTCTGTCCCAACAGACTTTATTGTTATCTCAAGTTCATTTGCACCTGAAGATGTCTAGGTGACATGGTTCTGGCGATGTGGTATAAGCAAAAGTCACTGGGAAGCATGCACATGATGTAATACAATTTTGTCCTCAGCCATGCCCTTCATCCTACCTGGAATGCAGATACTGATGGGGGAGACACAGCAGCCACCTTGCAATCATGTGGCTGACAGGCACAAGCTAGCAGTGATAAAGATGGCAAAGCAAGAAAGTAAAAGTAGCCTGGATCCTTGAATTAATATTTTATTTATATATTTATTTAAGGCTGGGAGGAAACCTGAATTCCCCCATGGTAATATGCATAAATAATCTCAAAACACTTTTATTGTATGTGACTCTGTGGGGGACTTTTTCCAAGAAAAATTTTTATCATATATTAAGTTACTAAATTATTGGAGATAATCTAAATGCTTAATAATGTGCAATCAAATCAGATAATTTGGTGCCTTTATAAGGTGGAATGGCCTATAACCATTAAAAATTGTGTTTTCAAAGGAGTTTTTCATGGCAAATGAAAATTTCATTTCATTTCATGGCAAATGAAAATTTCATGCACCAAATGTGCAGGATATAAACTATAATCTTAATATGACGCCAATTACATTAAAAGTCACTGGATAAAGACCAGAAAATATAAAATTCATTGTCTTTGGTGTGTAGTGTGTGTGAGAGAGTGTATATGACTACTTTACATTTTTCTTTGCTTTCTTGTACTTTGCAAATTTTCTACAATGAGAGAAATCGGAAGGAAAAGGGTATTTTTTTAATGCACCTTCTTATTTGCTTTTCCTTGTTTTTTCTTCACAAATATATCTTTAACAGAAACTCTTTAGATTGATCCCACACAGGATAAAATGAGATATTTTACAGCATATTTGAGACTTTGTAAGGGCAAAAACCTTAAAAAGGGCACTGATTCAAGGCATCTAAAATGCACACTGTGGGCCAGGCCTGGTGGCTCACACCTGTAATCTCAACACTCTGGGAAGCCCAGGTGAGAGGACTGGTTGAGCTCAGGCATTCCAGACCAGCCTGAGCAAAAGGAAGACCCTGTCTCTATAAAAAGTAGAAAAAAAAAAAAATAGTCAGCATTGCGATGGACACTCTAGTCCCAGCTACTCGGGAGGTAAGTCAGGGGAATCACTGGAACCCCTCTTGGGGTTGTGAGGTGGCCGTGAGATATCATGATGCCACTACCCTACTCCACCCAGGGCGACAGAGTGAGACTCTGTGTCAAAAACAAATCAGTAAACAAATAAAATGCACACTATCCAGCCTTCCCTAAACCAGCACGAGTCTTACTGGAGACCACCACCAGTTCAAGGGCTCTGAGGCCTGGCCCTCACACCTGGCTTCTTGAGAAGTCCTCACTGGGCCTAGCTCCACCTGCATCCATCCCTCTCCCTCACCTTCCTGCAGGCCCGACTCCCTCGTTCTCTCACATGTCCTGGTTCTTATTTCACCAATGTCTTCTGACTCTGGAATTCACAAAATTCTCCACCTGGTGCCAAGAACATGGTCAAATGGGTCTGAGAAACTGTCCTCCAAGGGCTTCCTTCTTTCCTTCCTTCTAGAAAGACATGAACCTGGTCTCTTTGGTCACCTGCCAGCAGAGAGGGCTTTGGAGTGTTCGTACTGTCCTTCCAGGGGACATTCTAGAAAGCCATTCGACACAATCCCACAACAAACAGCCGGAATGGATGCTCCACGTGGCGGCCGCAGCGGGAGGAGAGGAACACTGAAGAGGAGACTCAACTGTGACTCAGCAGGACAAGAGCACCATGGCCTTCACAATCTCTGCCCCTGTCCAGAAGTTCACCCGAGATTTTCTTTCTTTCTGTCAACCTGATTCGAAGCAAAAGATATCATCGTATTTATGAACATGGAGCCAGGCTACCGTACTTCCATTCATTAAGCCTTTCTTTTCCAACTGACAATGCATGTCTTAGCAATTTAGAGAAAAGGAGCTCAGCCCTACAAGTAAAAGGTATTCAACAATGAGCAACATTTATAAGAACAGACAAGAGAAAGTGAGTCACTCACTGGAGCCCCGAGGCTGGTTGGCTCTGGAAGCCTCTGAGGCCTGCTTTAACTTCGTTATTCACTTTAGTCACATCTCCCTACTAAGCCAACTCGAACTCTTATTTTTCAGGTGAATAATTCTGACCGAGAAAGTCCCCCAGCTCCCACGAAGGGGCTGCCAAGGCTGACCCTAAGCATGATGCTTTCTGAGGCTCATTCACAAGTAAAGGCTCTTGAATAGGGAAAAGAGTGGCAGAGAAGCACCTTCCCACATGTGTTGGGATCTCTGGATTACTTTAATCAACTGATGTCAACAATGTTTTCAACATTTAAAAAGAGACATAAAATAAGCCAGGCACAGTGCACATGCTGGAGTCCCAGAGACTTGAGAGGCTGAGATGGGAGGAGCGATAACTCAAGCCCAGGAGTTCAAGTCCAGGTTGGACAACATGGCAAGACCCTATCTCTAAAAAAATTAAAAACTGAAAAAAAAAGTCAGGGAAATGCAAACATATCTAATTACCCTAATACCTGTTTCCTGGCATGGTTGTTTATCCTGAAAAAGCTGTAGGTGATGCAAGTTTTAAAAGGACATGTAAGTAGGGCGTGAGAAAGGCTCTAGGGTCCTAGGAGCTCAGGGCTATTTGCAAATGTGAACAGTTCATCACAGGCGACCCGTCCCCATGGAGACCTGTGCCCTTTCCTACTTCTCTATCTCTTTGCCTTGAAGTCTTCCCCAGGACTCATCTGGAGATCCAAGACTGAGGAGGATATTCCAGAATCCTACTCAGGACTCTACTGTGGCAGGATGAAACACCCTCAGGAGTCTTCGTCACGGCTTCGCGGTCACAGCACACGGTGCAGAGCGTGGCCCACTGCTGAATGGGAAATGAACAGGCGGGGGCTCAAAAACACTCAGTGTAAAATCCTGCGCGGTCAGCACGTGGTGGTCACTCACATGTGATTTTAAAACCAAATATGTATCTTCCAGATTAAAACCGAATATGTATCTTCCAGAGTTATGTACAATGTGATTAAAACACAATGCTTGATAAAAAGAAGGAAATCAAGAGAAGGGATCCAAATCACCACTCTGGATTTTTGTGTCAATGCAATTCCTAGGCAAGCGGTGGAATGCCTGGGGCACTTCGAAGTCCTCAGGGTTCCAGAATGGCCCCACTTGTTCAGAAGGACAAACTAGGTGGCCCAAATTCAGTCTTTGAGGAGGTTCCCCTCAACTCCAATTTCACTGCCCAGCAGTACAGCCAGAGCAGAGATTAGCAACTGAGTAGGGGAGGAAAGAGGAGCCGGAGACGGTGGGAGAGGTGCCCCTCAGTTAACCCAGCACAGGGAGAGCTGCCCTGCCACAGGCCAGGAAGGTGGTGACCAGCAGCCCACCCTACTCTGAAGACAGGCTGAGTCACACACACCCCCACGCTGTGTGGGCTCCTGGCACGGTCAGCCACAGAAAGACGATGGCAGGGAGCCTTTCCTTAGCCAAGGAAGAAGAGTCTGCCGGGTCTCCCAGCTCTGCAGGTCCCGAGCCGATGGACGGCCTCCGTCTGGCCCACCCCTCCTCTCTCTGCCTTCCTGGACTGGGCATCATCAGGCTGTGGAACACCCAGAGGGCTCGTCTTGTCTGAAATAACCTTTCTTCCAAAAAAGAATAGTCTTTGAGACACTATCCAATTCATGTTCTCAACATGATTCAAGCAAACACAACATTTAACTAAATGACAAGAATGTCTCTTAAATACTGATGGGCAGGAAACAGGTGGCAGCTGTGGTCACTCTGGACTGTGAGTTTGGACCTGCCCCTCCCCAATGTGTCAGTTTTCCAAATTGCGTGGCAGTTACTGGTCCATAACTCATCTTCCTTTGATCCTTTTGTTTTGGGGAGAAGGTCAGGTGTGGAGGACACAGGATTCTAAGCTCTGCTCCCAGAGAGTGAGGGAACATCTCTAGGGCTGATCTAAAGCACAAACCACCACCTCCCAGCCCCACCCCTCCCTAAGTGGCTCCCCCAGGAAAATATAAATATGTAACTATGTTACTTCCTTTGATCCCTTCCCTGCTTTTTTCTTTCTGGCCGACTAGAACGTGAGCTCCCGGGGCAGGGACCTTGTCTGTCTGGTTCATTTGTGTGGCCCACCTGGCACGTCATCCCTGGATGGTAGAGGGACAATCAAGAAATTGTCACAAAGTGATTGAATCCAGTGTCTCTGCCCATTCCTGATTCGTAAGCATCACGCAGGTGAATGACAACCCTCTTTCTGAGTCACGTTGCCCTGGACACTTGCTAAAACCGGCCTTTGGACTTAAGTGTGTGTTGGGGAAGGAGGAACAGAAGAGATAATAGAATCAGTAAACTTGCAATAAAATCTATCCCCAAGGGACAGTCAGGTCTGGAAAAGAGGGGTCCAGTTGACGCAGTGGGCCAAGAAGAAGCTGAGAGGCGTCACCTCGTCCCCCGCCACGGTTCTCCCTTCATACTGGACACTGAGTCCTGCAGTGCAGTAACCCACTTGTCTCAGTCTGGTCTTATTCTTGGCAGACAATCATGTGAAAATAGATGTGTCAGTCACTTTCACGATTTCCAGGGTGGCTGCCAACTAACCAGCAAAAGCAGGAGGGGACTGGCGGAAGTGTGAGAGTGTACCTGCTATTTTCCCATTAACATGTTGGCTGTTTGGGGGCTGCAATTCTGCCAACTTGTCCGAAGATTTTATGTGTTTATATTAGAATGTGTGAACTCTATTAAAAAAAAAAAAACAATGAGCCCCCATGTTGGTTATGCTATCTTGACATTCATTTGAAAATGCATCTCCATGAGGCAGAAAAGAGGTGAAGGTAGTGACTCACTTTGGCCCAGTGGTTCAGGTCTGTCTTGTTACTCTTCACCAGAATGAGCACCAGCCCCACCGGCCTGGTGGTGCCAACCCTCCTCATTAATAAAAATGCCAGGGAGCACCATTATTTTATATATATATATATGTAGAGACAGAGTCTCTACTCACCCTGGGTAGAATGCCATGGCCTCACAGCTCACAGCAACCTCAAACTCTTAGGCTTAAGCGATTCTCTTGCCTTAGCATCCCAAGTAGCTGGGACTAGAGGCGTCCACCACAACACCTGACTGTTTTGTGGGTCGAGTTGTCATTGTTGTTTGGCAGGCCCAGGCTGGATTTGAACCCACTAGCTCCAGTGTACGTGGCTGGTGCCCTACTCACTGAGCTACTGGCTCCCAGCCCAGAGTATTATTATCCCTGTTTTACAGGTGAGGAAACAGAGGCCCAGAGACAATAAGTGACCTGCCCCAGGGTTCCATGGCTTGTAAATGGTGGCGTCAGGGCTAGAAATCAGGCAGGTGGTCCCAAAGCCCCACACTGTTAGTCCCCAGGCCTTGCTGAGGGGGGGCCAATCTGCCGCCTCAGTCATTCAGGGATGCAGAGTTTAGAAAACAAAAGAACAGGGAAACAAACAAAATGAAGATGTCCAAAAAAATCTGAATTTCACATAAATGGAATTGTTTAGTATAAGTATGTCCCACGGGGTATTTGGGACAAACTTTTACTGAAAATTTTTTGTTGTTTATCTGAAATTCAAATTTAACTGGACATCTTGCATTTGATTTGGCAACCCAGATTTGGAAGTTGTTTACAAACTTGGAAATCTAGAAACCCAGGGGTTGGGGTGACCTGGGGGTAAGAGATGGGCGTCCATGAAGGGGCCAGGAGCTTCATCTCCTCCAGATCCCCAGGAGACACGCTGGTGGAGCTTCAGGGGAGATGCTTACGCCCTTTGCATGTGCACACGTCTGCACACACACACCACGCATGCACACTCCTGGACCCCTGCCTGGAAGGGCTGACCCCTCAGGAGCAAGCCCGGGCCCTCGCACGATTCAGAGCCTCTGCCGGGCGAAGTCAAAAGAGGAAGCTCCTTAGTGCGAGTGGGCTCGTGGCCCAGCCAGGCTTCCCTCCCTGGTCTATCTATCTCTGGACACCAGGGTTTCAGCGACGTCTTCCGTCTAGTCCTGTCCATACCAGATTTGCAAAGATCCCACATGGATTCTAGGATGTGGTGAACTGTTAGTTTCATTTTTGACTGAGAATACACATGTCTCCTCTGGGGTGTTTCTCCACATCCACGTCCCTGTGCGCATGGAGACGATATGGACGTGTAGACTCACAGCTGCTTTGAAAATGACTCGAGGAGGTTCAGATTGTGTGCGTGTGTTTTAATTAAGAGCAGTGGGGAAAGAGAAGGGATCCTAATCCCAGCGGGGACCTGCTACCTGGCTCAGACCTTATTTCCCAACTAGATCGTAGGTGCCATAAACTCAAGGGCAGGTTTTAATCATCTACTGCCCCCCTATAGATGCCCGATATAGAACCTTGCACACGTTTATTTATTTTTCCATTAGTTGATTTGGAACATCTGATTAATCACATACTGTTTGGTCAAAATAATTTACACTGCTCTAGGCAACACTATTCTTCAGCCAATTAATTAGATGATTAATAACTATAACACATAATTGAATTCAAAGTCCATGTTTACCATCCTCCAAACAGATGAGGTTTCATTGTATATTGTTATTGATGGAAAAAATTAAGCTCCTTTGGCTAAACAAAAGAAGGTACAGACGGATCATGCTCTAGCCAGGCCAGGAGCCAGCTCATGAGCCCACTTCCCCTTGGTGCTCCCTGGTCTTTTAGTGGAGGAAGGAGAGGTTTTCTAAAACACTTTAGTAAATGTCAACAAACTGATCTATCTCTACATTAAAAATTTGGTTTGGAGCACAGTCAGGATTTGGGCCCTGGCTAGGACTGAGTAGAACTATATTTGCAACCTAAATATGTTTTTGCTGAACCTTTAAGAATACACATAGTGAAAGAAAGATCAGCAATTATCTGTCAGCTTCCAAAATCAAAATGATAGATTTTCTAGAGTCTGTACAATCTGCTGAAATATACCCACAATATATAAAAATCAGGATAGTCTTCAATATTAAGACTTTTATAAGAAAGTATTAGAATCATTAGTATTATTATTGGTACTTGAAATGTAGGTGTATAAAAACCAATAAGTCAGGGTCACTCATTCAAAATAATCTGTGACACCCATCAGCCAGCCTGGACGCCCAGGCAGAGTAGGCAGGCCTGGTTTTCCCAGCATATCCAGAGTGGCAACTGAGTCAACACCAGGAATAGACCTTACAAAGCTCATTAGAAATGCCTGTCGGAGCCAAACCGTATGGACAGTCACCTTAGCAGCCCCTGAAGCTTCCTGCGAGAAGCAAAAATTCCAAAAGCTAAGCTAATGTCCCTGCTGCCAGCGTCCCAAGCCATCAGCCATCAGAACTGTCATTACTTTAACCGGGTCAGGGTGGAGGAACAGGAATTCTGGCCTTCGTGCCTGGCGTTTGCTCCTGGCCTGGCTGGATGCTATTAGTCTTTTGTTATACTGAGCAAAGAACTCTCTGGGTTCAGTAGATGTGTGTGTGTGTGTGTGGTATTGTATGTAAATGTATTTTTCGTCTTTGACAAAAGATGAAAACATATATTATAAAATGTATTTTTAAAATGTCATCCTTGTCTGAGTTGAACTAAGAGACACAGAGACTGCCTGTCCTAAGAGGGTGTGGTGTTTGCCGGAGCTGGGCACATCTATCCCTCACCCCTTGCCAGCTGGGTCGGAGGGGCCACGTGGGTGCTCAGTCCCTGGGGGTGGGGGGTCTGCACTCCTGTCAGGGTGAGGGTGACCCTGTCCCATGTGACCTGGGGTTGCTGAGCCTACCAGGGGAGCACTCCCAGAATAACTGCCACCCCTGTGGGGAGCTGGGCAGGGTCCTGAACACTCAGGACACTGTGGGTGTCTCCATGAGATGTGGGTGTCATCTGCTCTGAGCTGGCCACCCCGTGAGTTTCCTTGTCACTGAGTGTCAGGGTCCCGGAAACCTGGGTGCAGTACTCCCGGAAACCTGGGTGCAGTACTCCCGGAACCCTGGGTGCAGTACTCCCGCATTCCCCCTGCTGAAATCTTCATGAACAGTCATTTTTCTCAGATCCTCACAAGGGTGGTATATCTCACCTGTTGGCAGAAATCTAGGGATAGATACAGACTGCACCCAGTAGGACCTGGGTTCAAATCCCTGCTCATCCACCTCCTGGCAGGAGAACCTGGAAACATTACTTACCCTCTAAATCCTGGTTTCATGGCCCACAAAGACGGAGATGATGGTGCTCTGATGTCAGCGGGTTATACAGGGCTGGGGAGGCTGTGCAACGTGGAGCAGGTAACCTGGGGCTGGCAGCTTAGAGAGGCTGTTCTCCTGGCAGCATAGAGGGAGTATACGGGAGACTCAGGAGGAAAAAAGGTAACAGAATTTCTATTACCTTTCCGAGCTTGAATGTTTCAGTATCAATTTTGAAATGTCAGTCAACAAACCAATCCAATAAGGGCTTGTATTCTAAGTTTATATTCCAAGCCCTTATTGGATGTCAGATGTGGATTCTAAGAGTTGGGCAAAAAAGGTCAGTGTCCCTGTGCTCAGGATGTTTATGTGCTAATGAAAAAAGAAGGAAGGGAGGGAGGAAAGAGGGAAGGAAGGAAGGAAGGAAGGAAGGAAGGAAGGAAGGAAGGAAGGAAGGGAGGGAGGGAGGGAGGGATGGGAGGAAGGGAGGGAGGGAGGGAGGGGAGAGAGGAAAGGAGGGAGGGAAGACAAAATCGAAAGTTTCACTCATGTTCGACCTATGGCAGGAATGACTTCCTCACATGTCCTAATAACCATGCAGAGCAGCTTCGGTTCTGTCAGAAAAAAACATCACAAGAATGGAGAAGCATGAATCCTACGTACTCAATTTTGATATGAGGACAACTAATGACAATTAAGGTCATGGGGGGGAGGAAAAGCAGAGAGAGGGAAGGAGGGAGAGGGGTAGGGCCTTGGTGTGTGCCACACCTTCCGGGGGCAAGACATGATTGCAAGAGGGACTTTACCTAACAAATGCAATCAGTGTAACCTGGCTTATTGTGCCCTCAATGAATCCCCAACAATAAAAAAAAAAAGAAAAAGTCACACACCTGTCCAGGATTCTGGGGACAGTGGTGCCCTGGACAGACACAGCCCTGACCTTGCAGGGCTCCCCGCTCACAAGCCAAACACTAATTGTGATTTCGTACCTGTCTTGTTCTTTCACTTTAATGATCACCCATCATATTCATTCTTATTTTTATATTTAATTATGGAAAACAAAAGTGAAAGAAAAACCGCTTACCCTTCTAGTCTGTTGTCTATTATGTAGCCACTCTTAACAGTTGGTGGGTAGGCTTTCTGAGTTTATTCTAAATTCATTCAGATCTATTTATGTTCATAGGCAGACACGCTTATATAAAACAGAGTCATTACATATGTGTGTATATATATTTGGTGTGCATGTACCTGTGTAAGTTTTAACTTAATATGTTGTTAACATATTTCTGCATTAATATACATAGATCTATCTCATTTTTAATAGCTCCATAGTATTTCTTTATTCAACTATACACTAATTTATTTAAGCATTCTCCTCTGTTAGAAATAGAGGTGCTTATAACACCCTCCAACATGAAATATAGTTGGCCTTTGTCCCCAGTTTCTATCACAGAGCTACTAAAATTCTTGTAGTTTTTTGAGTGATAGGAGGGTCTTTTTGAGGGGATATTGAATGAAGCTAGAAAGACCAAGTGACTGCAGGTGGGACCTTCCAGCCTCACCACCAAATGCTGGGAAGGGGACAGGTTGGGCCAGAGACCAAGCTCTATAAAGACTCTTGAACAACAAAAATTGACGAGTTTCCAGGTCACTGGTGGTGTGGAGGTAGGGGAGTCACATGAGCTCCACCAGCCATTCATCACCTCATCTGTCTGTTCATCTGTGTTCTTTTAATATCATTTATAATGAACTGGAAAACATAAATAAGCGTTTCCTTGAGTTTTATGAGCTGTCTTAACAAATTAATTGGCCTCAAGGAGGGAGTAGTGTGAACCCTGATTTATAGCCAGTCCGTCAGAAGGATGAGCGATGACCTCTTACTTGTGATTGGTATCTGAAGTCAGGGCGGCCTCATGGGACTGAGCCTTTAACCTGTAGGATCTGACTCCAAACTCCAGACAGATAAGTCAGAACTGAACTGAATTATAGGACACCCAGTTGGTGTCTGCTGGAGAATTACTTGTCATGATGAGCAGGCTGTAACCTTGTACCTAGATGAAGGCGGGGGTGTGGCTGATGGACAGGGCTGCAAGGGAGGTGCTGCAAAGCCACGTGAGCACCCCGGGGCTGCCTCGGCCCTTCCTGCCCTCGGCAGTGTGGTTTCCCATGTTGGCCAGAGGTCAGTGCACAGCAGACAGTCAAGACCAAGCTCTGAGGACTTCAGGAAGAGCATAGAGGAAATCGACACGGTGGTCAGCGGCATTCTGGACAGCCCTGAAACAAGGCTGGCTGCCTCCCAGCTCTAGACGGAGACGTCTCCGCCCTCCAGGCAGCCGACAGACCACAGACAGCACCAGTGACTCCAGGCCTAAAACTGCCCACACAGATGATTTTTCTTAGAGAAATTCAAAAACAGTGAAAATTTCAAAAATAAATGATGGTGGGTTTTTTTTTTATTTTTTTGCTTTCCTGATGCATATTATCACATGAAAACTCGTGAATTATTTATTTGCCTTTTTTTTTGGACCCAGAGTCTCACTCCATTGCCCTGGGTAGAGTGCTATGGTGTACAGTGCCCACAGCAACCTCCAACTCCTGGGCTCAGGTGATCCTCTTGCCTCCGCCAACCCTGGACAGTGAGAGCATGATGAAGTTTTCTTCTGAGGACTAACGAGTTCCAACCTACTTCGCATTCTATTGACCATGGTCTCTCTCTGCCACTAGAATGTGACCGCACATCAGCAGAACATTATCGGTTCTGTTCTCTGCTCTTTCCCTAGCGTCTGGCATAGATCTGGCACCTGGTAGCCTTTGAATGAAGATTTACTGTTACTCTATTGCTCCTGCTGTGTTGTTGTCACTGTCATCCTCTTCCTCATGGAAGGCTTTCTGTGGAAAAGTCATCGGAGCTGAGATTGGAGGATGAGGAAAGTGAACAAGGCCGAGGGTAGTGGACTTCAATGCCAAGAAGATGGAATCACACAAGCTCAGGTCTAGGGCAGGAAGAGTTCACGGGCAGGATGTGGACCTGAGAAAAGGCCAGTGCGGCTGCGGCAGAGGCAGCAGGGAGCTGGGGCCCAGAGGATGGACCAGTCCCAGCGCTGGGACTCCTCATGACACCTTTACACAGCTGCTACCAGGTCTTCACAGGCTGCCGCCATCACTGCCTTGGTGGCCTAACTGCTCCACAAACTCTACACTATGGGCAAAGCCAACTTGCTCAAATTCACCTCTTTCTTCAAGTTCACATACCCTGTTCCAGGCCAGGCCCTCACCAATAGGAACCCAAGTGATCCTGGAGGGCAAAATCAGGAGACTTGAACTACGGGGCTGTTAAAACGATTAAGTCAGTATTTTTGGACCTTTTTTTTTTAATCTCACAGCACACTTGAACCTAAAGTTAAACTTCCATGCCATGCAGAAATTATGTTGTTCAAAAAAAAAAAAAAAAAAGAGTAAGAAAAAAAGAATATGCTTACTGTGCTTTGAATTTCTTCTGAAAATAATTGAATTAATGGCCTTTAAAATTTTTCTTGGCACACCTAAGATCCTCTTTGGGTACACCAGTGTGCAGTGGCCCACAGGTTGAAAATAGCTATAGTAAATATGAAGATGATGTTGTACTGACACATGAAAAGATAGACAAATGGACCACTAGAGCAGAATGAAGTCCAGAAAGAGACCACACACAGGTAGTCATTTGATTTATGGTAAAAATGATGTGACAAGCAAGGGAGTTGGGAGGTTAATACTCTTTTCAAAAAACATTGCTGAATCTATTGACTTTCCATATGGAAACAAAAATGTCTCTCAAGTCCTGCCTCACACCATATATAAAAAATCAGTTCCAGACCCATGGTAGGTCCATATGTGAAAGGTAATGTGACAATACTTTTAGAATAAAATAAGATTATGTCTTCATGATTTTGGAGTAGTCAAAGATTTCCCAGTAGGATACAAAGCAACAGTAACAAAAATCAATAAATTAAACTATACAGAAATTAAGAATCTCTTTTCATCAAAAGTCCTTATTAGGGGCGGCGCCTGTGGCTCAGTCGGTAGGGCGCCAGCCCCATATACAGAGGGTGGCGGGTTCAAACCCAGCCCCAGCCAAACTGCAACCAAAAAATAGCTGGGTGTTGTGGCGGGCGCCTGTAGTCCCAGCTACTCGGGAGGCTGAGGCAAGAGAATCGCTTAAGCCCAGGAGTTGGAGGGTGCTGTGAGCTGTGTGATGCCACGGCACTCTACTGAGGGCCATAAAGTGAGATTCTGTCTCTACAAAAAAAAAAAAAAGTCCTTATTAGGAGAGTGAAAAGATGAGATGGAGACTGAAAAAGACATTGGCAATATATATACCTAACGAAGGACTCCTATCAGGAACAAATAACACCTATAAATCAATCTATTAAAGAGAGACAATCTAATAGAAACGTCAGCAAAAAAGTCGAATACCTACCCTGTTTCCCCGAAAATAAGACAGTGTCTTATTTTAAGGTGTGCTCCCAAAGATGCGCTAGGTCTTATTTTCAGGGGATGTCTTATCTTTCCTGTAAGTAGGTCTTATTTTTGGAGGATGTCTTATTTTCGGGGAAACAGGGTACTTCATGAGTGAGGATATTCACATGGCCCACAAGTATGTGAAGAGTGACGCAGGCATATTAGTTATCAAGGGAACAGAAATGGAACCCCGAGGAGGCATTACTACACTCACAACAGAAAGACCATAATGAGGTACATAAAAATGACTGGCATGCCGAGTGTTGACAAGGATACGAAGCAATGGGAATTCTCACACGCCATTGGTGAGGGTGGAAATCAGTGTAAGCGTTTGGAAAACCGACCATCAGTCTTCACTAAGCTGAATGTGCATTGCACACTTCAGGATGTACTTAAAAGAAATGTATTTACCAAAAGACGTGAATTACAATATTCACAGCAGCAATATTGTAAATAGCCTGGAAGTGGAGCTGTCAAATGCTTGGCATCAGTGGAATGGACCCATAATTAGTGGTACATAGAGTAAATAACAGAGTGAAATAACATTGAATAATCTATAGCTCCATGCAAGACTATCAGTAAAATCTCCAGGACATAATGTTGAGTGGAAAAAGCCATACCAGGAAGAGGTGATATCATGATTCCATTTCTATTTTTAAGAAGTGACAACACTGTTCCATGTTGTTACGTTCTGTGTAGGACTGTAACTGGAGTGTAGGTTGCCCTGGACACTCAGTAATGAGTGGGAGCTTGGAAATGGCTCCTGAAGGAGCTCGTTTCTTGACCTCTATGCCAGTTTCCTGGCAAATTGCCATTTGTGACAAATGGATATAGCTGTTCAGTTACGATCTGGGTAGTTTTCTGAACTTGTGAAAGTTGTCAGAGTCAAAATGGAGGCACTTACATCGAACACTGATGAAATGGAGTTTCACTCCCTTGAGGGGAGCACCCTCTGCTTGTTTACCTGATGACAACAACTATCAATAGAGACTCTTCCGAAGCACAGCCTTGCAGCTTGGGCCACTTCCAGTAATGGCCAGTCCCCTGCGACCTGGCACAGCCTCCCTCCACCACATCCTTGGAGTGAGGGTCACTTTCCCAGCAATGCCCAGTCCACGCATCACCACCGGCAAGAAGCCTGTGGGACCAACAAACTCTTATTTCAAAACTTGTCGTTCTTGTCTATAAAAAGTCCCCCAGTCTCAACCTCCCTGGATGGGTCTGCAGTTTGTTACTAGGGGCATATACCGAATTGTATTCCCTATGCGATTCCCGAACAAACTTGTTTCTTTAAAGAGCCACTCTCTCTGTTGAGACTTTGGATTGTGTGTGGAACTGCCGTGTACCTTCACTTTGGTGGTGTTTGAACAAGGCTACACCTGTGAAAAAATTACACAGAACTAAAGACCACAGACAAGCCGTGTGGAACTGAGGACCTCTGAGTAAGGTTCCTGCGCTGACCCGTGAGGAGGAACACATAACAACTTCTCCCTCCGCCCTTTGTGAGTCCTCAGCTGGGCCTCCCTGCTACAAAAGCAGAGTAACAAAAGAAAAGCAATCAGAAGTTTAATAACATGGCAGATACCCAGAGGAGGGAGTGAATCTTCACTCACTGGGGAGTCTTTAGGCTTAAACACCATCGTCACTGAAATTCTTTTCAGGAAGGATACAGGAAAAGGCCAAGCTTCCTAAAGCAAAGGTAAGGTTTGTCATGCAGGTTTAAGTCTTCTCTCTGTGCAGGAAAAGAGACATCTTTGCAAATGGAGATTTCCTGGGCAGAGGGAGAAGAAAGGGGGATAGGTGGGCTCCCACTTAATGGCACAACGTAGGGGTATACAGCACACCTTTTAGATGTGGGACGCAACTACAAGAAGGATTCTACCTGACAAATGCAACTATTGTAACCCTCGCATTAACCTGAAACTTAAAAACAATGGAGATTTCCTTATAAATATCAGTCTATTCTTTTTTTGAGACAATTTTTTTTTATTCTTAAATATGATTGTGTGTCTGGCATCTTACCACATATAAATGATTATTTTAAAAAGAGCATGACGTTATGTTACCAGATATACGTTAAGAATGTTTCTGAGCTTCCTCTTGCCCATAAATTACAAATTCTCTGAATAAAAAAATATTAAGGGTCATAACTTACAGTTTTTGTTTTTCAAGGAAAATTAACTTTTTTCAGGTTAAAATTGCAAAGGAGTCTATGGTTAATATAATTCATATTTTTTATTAACACTTCACACATTTGAGGGTTTTTTTTTTTTTTTTGTCCTTTTCTTCCCTAAATTTCTATAAAGTTCTTTTCTGGTATTTACTCTTTAAAAATGTAGTCAGACAAGTCCGGATACTGCCGGCTTTCGGCTAAATTGGTTAGGAGTTTGATCGGCAATATTGCTTTTTAAGTTCCAATCTTACAGATGTGAAAGGCTTAACAAACTCTTTTCTCTTTTTAATTGCTGTTTTCTACTTTATTCATCTTCTTTGGGAACATTGTTAGACTGGAGCTCTGTTAACATTCTTCCCCGTGTTATCTGTGATCTTTTCCCTTCTTTATCCTTTGTTGTGTTCTGAGGCTGTTTCTCTAGCTTCTAGAATTTGATTTTCTGTAAGGAATGAGCCCTGCTCTCTGCCTTCCACATAATTTTCATTCAGCTACAAGGCTTTCGACTCACATGCAGGCTCTTGGCTTCTCTTTTTACAGACATCATCCTGCATAACTAATAGAAAAGTGAAATTTCCTTAAGATTTCTTTGCTTTTTAATAAATACATTGTATTCAGAGGGTGCCCTTTCCCTGACAGCAGGTCCTGATTGAAATCACTGCCCTCATTAATCCCTGAGGACGCTGTATGTTGGCACGACCAGGCATTCCTAGTCTACTGTCATCCTCATTATCACAAATGACGTAGCAGCTTCTAAGCTTGGTGTCAAAGTGAGTTTTTAAAGTGGGGGTTTCCCATCTCCCTTTGTCATCACCGCTGTCCAACATGAGCGATGATCATACTGCAGCCGACATAACCCCAGGTGGATCTGACGCACTGGGACCCTGCAGACGTCCCTGGTACCTCCTGAGGCATTTTTCCACTCCAAACAGCATGTGAGGAGGCATGTAGACATTAAATGCACTAACGTGCCATTCACTCTCTGACAAAGCTGCCATTGCCAGTAGATTATAGAATAATTACATACATGATTCCCATGTAAGGTACACAAATGACCAGTGTTCAGTATTGCCATGGTTGAGGGAAACATGTCGACTTCCTCAGGAATGGTCACTGAGTAGATGAAAATAGAAGTTTCCAGAAAGTTACATTCTAAAATGGGTGGTTGACTATCGGAACCTGCCAACTGGATTTTTAAAGAAATCTAACCCAACTCACCACACCTCGGGCAGCCAGGAGCGTCACATCCGGAGAGGGGCCTCCTGGGGAGGATGGTTGGAGAAGGGCTGCTTCCCCCACCCTTCCTCCTGCGGGAGGTGAAAGCTGGGCTGACGGAAGAAGTAGGGGGCATGAAGCCTGTTGTTTGCCTTTGCTTCACAGCTTTGCAGGTAGAATCATTGCAGAGAAATCTATTCTAGTAGGGCGAGGGAACAGGAAAGGGCTCCTGTCCTATCTCTCTTGCCCCAGGGAGGAGGGGGCCACACTGGAACAAGGATTTAGGGGTTTAAGGAGGAGGAGAAGCTCTGTGACTCACCTGGGCCCCTGTGGTGCCTGCTTAGGGCCCCAGATTTGAGAAAGATGAGAGACAGAGAGAGAGGCAGATGGACCAGAGATCCTGCCCAGGTGAAAACTAGAGCCAGATTGCAAGGATTAGGAACAGGAGACAAAGGCGGGGAGGAACATATTTTCTTTGCAAAAGTTCTTTTCATGAAAAGAAATAGGAAACAAACGAAGTGAAGACAGAGGAAGCTGAGGAAAGGTTTGAGCATGTGTTTGCAGCTGCAGGAATGAAGATCACTCTGCAGCTGGGGGAGAGAGAGCAGAGGATGCCACCAGGAGGGGCAGCGAGGCGGGCCTGGGGCGGAGGCGGGAGGATGAGCAGCGGGAATGTGGCATCTGCGATTTGGATGAAGCCCCTGGAGTTGTGCAGTGCACAACCTGGACAATCGCTGGCGGTGTCCCTGTCCCTTCCTTCGAGTTAGGAGGAGGAGGATGGCAAATGTGGGAAAGGGTGGGAGAAGTCAGTGGCCACAGGGGCAGCTCACGGGCTTTGGAATCGAACCTGCATGTGACTGAGCTCTGCCACCAGCTGGTTTGCCCTTCAGCCTTTCTGGGCCTCAGTTTCCTCATTTGCAGAATGGGAGCAATGATCCCCACATTGCAAGGTTGCCAGAGGACTCCCGGGAGACAGCAAGATGACACGGAAAGAACGCCCAGAGCCAGAGTGCTCAGGGCGCCGTGAACCTCTGCCTCCTCCCAAGTGTCCCCTCAGTTCACCTCCCCCTGGGTCAGGGCACCTCCCAAACTAGTGCTGACACAGCCCTCTGGTCACCACGTATCACTGATTACGCAGCGTCACCGGCTGCACACCCCACTGCTCCAAGGCTGCATGAACCCTTCCAGCTTCCCAGTGTCACGGCTGCCATATAAAGATTGCCCTGCTTAAAAGGGACTCTCGAGAAACAAGGGGAAAGGGGAGCGATCGACGCAAGATATATGTTTTTTAATTTCTCCAGGCCAAACCTGTGTGCCACGTGCTGCTGCTTCCCAGAGCCCACGTGCCGGGCGCTGGCTGGGAGCCGGGTCGCAGCTCTGCACAGCAGCCCCTCCGGGGGTTGCTGGAGGTCCCTGTGCTCTTCCTTGATGGTGGCTCTTTAGAGGAATCTCTGGGGAAGAACAAAGTCCCATATTTCTGAATCCTGTATCTCAGCCTAACTGCTGGGATTTAGATCTCATGTAAGGGTCTCCTTGGGCCCTGGAGACCCTCAGATCCAAAAAGCCAGATTTCAAGAGATTATAGATTTTTTAAAAAAAATCTCACTGCATCCTAATCTTTGGCTAAATATGCAAAAAAAGGGGAGGGGAGAGAGAAAGAAAAGATCTGAGCTCAGTCAAGGTCACTTTGCTCAAAGGAGAAGGAGCCTCGTGATTTCCTCCTGGCAGTCTGGGCTCTGGTCCCACCACCTGCCCATGCCGCTGCAGCCCTCTTGGTTCACCTGTTCACACCATCTTACCCACTAAAACTCTCACTTTATTTCTTTGCTGGGAGCAGAAGGAGCTGCTGGTATGAGAAGTTCCCCCTCCTTTGCTCCTCCTTCCTTCTCCCCTTCCCGCTTTTCCTTGCTTGTTTTGATCCAAAATGTGACTTTTCCTTCATTCTGCTGTTTCTTCTCCTCTGCTCCCAGTCTGATTTTTCCATGAAATATGGGGAAGGCTAGTAGTAAAAACAGAGGAAGGAGCCGTGTTCCTTGCCAACATGACAGGTGACAGAAGATGCCACACTGCAGGTGACGAGTCCTCTTCCTGAGGCAAGCAGGCATCCAGGGACACCTGCATGAGCCACATGACAGGTGACGGCACCATGGTGACCACTGGGCTTTGGGCTGCCCAGAGCCTGCCTAGGGACTCTCTCCACTGCTCAGCTCTGGGGTCCCAGGGCCACTGCTGCTTGATGTGAAGCTGATAGAACTTTCCCTGTGGCATGAAGTGCCCATCTTGGTCTACTCAGCTTTAATGGACAAGGCCGTCCAGTGTGGAGAGAGGTGGATGCGTGAGCAGCCCTCCCTCGGTGTCTGGAAGGCTGTGCCCAGAGTCACCTAAGGAGCCTGGTGCCTGAGAGATAAGCTCCCTCTGCCCGTCACTGCTCAGGGGCCCCCGCCTGCAGGGACAAGGCTGGGAGCTGGCAGAGCTGCTGTGCTGGTGCAGGGAGGAGGGGAGCCTCCCCACCAGGCAGCAATCTCTGGTGTATTATATGCTCACTGTCCCCTGGCGGTCATTGCTCTAGTTTGAATATGTCCCCCAAAGTTCATGTGTTGGAAGGTTAAAGCCCAATGCAACCGTGCTAAGAGGTGGGGCCTTTAAGAGGTGATGAATATATAATTAGGGTTATAATATCAAAAAAGAGGTGATGCGGTAGCAGGGGCTGCCTTTGTGAGTGGGTCAGCATTCCTGTCGCGGGAGTGGGGCCATCACTGCGGGGGAAAGGGGTGCTTCTAAAGTGAGTACATCACCCTCCTGCCGGCTGTCTCTCCTGGGCTGTCTCACCCAGGTGACGCCACCTGCCATGGTACCATGCTGGAGGAAGACCCCCACCAGGTGTGGCCCCTCAATCCTGGACTTCCCTGGCTCAGGAACTGTGAACCAAATAAACCTCCATCGTTTATAAACTGCCTGCTTTGGGGTACTCTGTTATAGAAGCATAATGGGACTAAGTTGCCAAACATAGACTTATTCAGAATTTAGAATACCTTATAATGGCCAAATCACTGACCTGACTCAGGGCTGATCTCCTCTGGCCAAGCCAGGGCAAGGTTCCTGCTGCCTGGGAGTGGCGGATGCCTCTCCTGATTTGCTGGCGTCTCACCTGCCAGCTGTGGTTTTGACTGTTGGGGTGGAGGGTGCTGAGGAGAGAGAAAGTGATAAAAGACACTCTGTGGGTGGCCTGGCATGGCTGAGGATGGCTTTGTCCTCTCTGTGCTTGGGACATGTGGAATGCCAGCTCCTTCCTGAAGGTATGTTCTGAGTTCCCCAGACCCAGGCGGAGACTCTTCTCCATGAGTGGTCACTTGCGTCTGAGAAGCAGAGTCCTGCAGCTATTGGCCCTTTAGCCCTCCAGGTAACCTGTTAGATAGGACTTGTGTTGGTTCTCAACTCATGGCCAAGTGAGGCCGGCCTCAATCACAGAAGCACCCATACAGTCTTCATTTCTACAAAACTGGAAAGTGAAGGTCATGTCTACTCCAGCAGTAACTCTAAGACTCTCAGCCAGAGCAGCCGGTCAGCCTGTCTCTTGCCAGGTCAATGTCCACTGGTCTCCGGCAGCAGTGGTCACATAGTAGGGTCTGTGGCTAGACCCCAAGCTCCCTGCTCCCTCCGCCTGAGGGGAGCACCCTACCTCCCCTGCTTCCTTGGGGAGGGGCAAGGGAAGGAAACTCACCGCAAGGCTTTCTCCAAAACCCTCCTTCACACCCGGCCTGTGCCCTCCTCACACTCAGACCCTTCCCAGATCCTGACGTGGATGCTGGCCCAGGAGTCACAGAGCTATTCCTCTCATCTTGAATGTGCTGGATTATTCTATATTTTGGTCTAGTACTCTCTAAGTTCAGGTTGCTATCACAGAATACCATGGACTGGGTGGCTGTGACATCTGGAGGCTGAAAGTGTGAGAGTGGGTGTCAGCAGGCCCAGGTCCTCCTGAGGACTTTCGGAGGGTGCTCAGCTAGCTACCATCATGCTATATCCTCACCCTGTGGGGAGACAGAACTCAGGTCATCCCCTACAAAGGCACGAGTTTCATCACGACGCTTCACCTCCATGACCTCACCCAAACCCAGTCACCTCCCGAAAGCCCCATCTCCAAACACCATCACAAAGAGAACCAACATTTCAACATGTGAATTTGGGGGGCACACAAACTTTCAGTCCATAGCAAGCCCCGAACTTTGTGATTCAACATGCATGGTATTTCAGTGCCTTGTTCATAATTTAAATGTTTACATCCTTTCACTTGTGTTTGTTTTGTATTTTGTGTTATTTTTTATAACCAGCTATAGGTTTGGGAATAAGAAAGCCCATAAAACTACTGAGGTACAAAAAATAACAATTTGCCTTCAGAACTCAGAAGAGTCAAAAGCATAACTTCTGTGTGGGCTTCAGAAAGATGCGTGATAACCTCAGGAAAACCCGCATAGTGCCGTATGTGGTCATAAGCCAGGTAACGGGTAGTCACACCTCCAGGTTTTGATATCATCTGGGAAAGGGATATTGGAGAACTCTCATTGAAAAAGACATCATGAATAGGGTTAAGACACAGATATGAACCACAAAAATGTTTGCAAGACATATGGCAGGTGAAGAGTTAATAACCAAATAAAATGCTTTTTTAATGAATAGAAATAAAGACAGACACACACACACAAAAAAAGCCCTCAAAACTGGCAAAGTATATAGACAGTATATCAGGCAGGGCACAATCAGGAAATCAGAAAGATTCCTGGTATTTCAAGCAGAGAGGATTTAACACAAGTCTACAAGGTGTTAGGAGGGTTGGGAGAGCAAAGTGGACTTGTGGGGGGTCAGGGGAGAAGATGCAGAAACAGAAATGGAGTGATGGACGCAGCCGGCACCTGCTCCAGTGCTGCTGGAAACACTGACCCTGTGGGTTCTGGGTCCCCAGGGGAGCTGCCTGGACAAAAGATGGAAATGCCTAACGATACTGCCCCTGCCAAAGCCACTGGGATCTGGAATCGCCCATCTTTGCTGCCGTCTTGGCAGCCTGGCCCCAGCCCACTGTGGGTCCGCTGCTCCGCTAGTGGCAGGAAGCATCTTGCCTTCCCCTCCTCTGTCTGATCTGCTGCTCACAGTCTCTGGCTGGCTCAACCCCGCAGAGAGCCAGCCAGCAGGGAGCTGAGACACAGACTCAACAAAATCCCAGCCTCAGCATTGCAGAGCCGAGTAAAAGGCCAAGGGAAGACTGAGGGATCAAGACAGACACCCCAAGGAAGGGGAGCGGCAGTGACCATGGAAAAACCCTCGAAAAAGCAAATAAAAAATCTTGGTTTTAAACAATCAAATTTGCAAGAGTAAAAAAATATTGATAACATACAATAACGGTAGATCTGTGAGGGTGGAAAAAGCTACTTTAAACACTACAGTGGGATTGCAGGATATTTTGTAAAGTAAATGATAATTTATGTTTTTAAATCTTCTTTGGATGTCAGGGGTACAGATTTGGATTCACAATCTTTGGTTCATGAGATATTGTTATAATTGCTTCTTCCATGGCTCACTCATAATTAATTAATTGGAGAGCTCTTTTAACATCTCTATTATTGTTGTTATTATTGTCTTTCTGCATTTGCTGGGAACTCTAACACAGTGGTAAGCAGAAATGGTGATAGGGCATCCATGATTCATTTTTTTCAATTGAAAAAAAATCCTTCTACCATTTCGCCATTTTAAAAGACATTTGTTTAATATATTTTTTACAGATATACTTTAAACAGGTTAAAGAATTTCTCTCTGTTCTAATTAGAGTGACTTTATTTAAAAAATCATGATTTTTTTCCTCTCATCAAATGTTTTTTCGAATTTATTAAGATAATCATGTTTTTCTCTTTTGATTAATGTAGTAAATTATATTAATATTTATGATCTTTATAATATCAAACCATCCTTGCATAACTGAGATAAAAGCAAATTAATTAGGTTGCACCATCTTTTACATACTGTATATTGTTGGATTCCATTATTCCAATATTTTTTATCTACATACATGAATTAAAAAAAAATCCAAATAGCCTTTCTCACTTTTGAGTCGTACTGGTATCAAGGTTATGATAATGTCACAGAATGTTTAGAAGTAGTCTTTCTTTCTATATTGTCTAAAAGAATTTATATAAATTAAAATGATTTGTTCCTTAAAAGTTTGTAGAATTGGGCCCAGTAGCTCAGTGAGTAGGGTGCCAGCCACATACACTGAAGGTGGCAGGTTCGAGCCCAGCCTGGACCAGCTAAACATCAATGACAACTGCGACCAAAAAATAGCCAGGTGTTGTAGCGGGTGCCTGTAGTCCCAGCTACTTGGCAGGCTGAGGCAAGAGAATCGCTTAAGCCCAAGAGTTTGAGGTTGCTGTGAGCTGTGACACCATAGCACTCTACCGAGGGTGACATAGTGAGACTCTGTCTTAAAAAAAAGTATCTGGAATTAGCTTATGTCCACATGGGAACTGATCTATTAAAATTATTTAAGTATGCAAGTCTTTTGAGGAAGCAATGTCAGTACTAGCAATCTATTCTATTGATCAAAAAAAAAAACACCATGTAAAGTTTCGTGTGGACGTTCATTCCAGCACTGATTTCAGGAGAAAACAAGTGGAAGCAATCCAAATGCCTCTGAGCAGTGAAATGGTTAAATATCACATTTTCAATCAGGAATTATAAGGCAAC
The DNA here is from genome assembly GCF_027406575.1 of Nycticebus coucang. Taxonomy (NCBI): domain Eukaryota; kingdom Metazoa; phylum Chordata; class Mammalia; order Primates; family Lorisidae; genus Nycticebus; species Nycticebus coucang. The sequence continues at coordinate 131,059,172 of NC_069786.1, forward strand.
TATTGGAAAAGATGGACTTAATTATTTATGTTTATATCTAGAAAGATCTCCAAATATACTGTGAAGTAAAACAAGTAATTTTTCCAAAACAAAAACCAGAAGAGACAAAAGAAAATGTGATAGTCTGACCTGCTCAGGCCTGTCCACGTGCAGGGGTTTATTTAAGCCGAGAGCATTAACACATGAGTAACTTTTACCCACAGGATTCGCAGAGTCAAGTCATTAGGAACAGGGCTCTGCAGATGTTGACGTTGGAAATCCAGGTCCTGCCCGTGCTGACCAAGGGCCCTGAGGCTTCTGTGCCTCGGTTTCTTCACTGTGAGGCAGGGACTGGGACAGTGCTAAATTCAAATGTCCTTTTGAGGATTAAATGAACTCAACTATATTCTTGGCACACTGTGAGCACTTGTGAATGGTTTCACTTGCTGTTATTGAAGAATTAATTATTTAAGTAATATGATCGGAGCTATTATTTGTTATTTAAAGACTTACTATTATTTAGGTGTTATTATAACTTTAAAAGGTTGATGGAAGGATGGAGTGACTGGCTATGAACTTATTTTTAAATACGTAACTGTAGGTTTTGAACTATTTTAGTGGAAATGATCTATTTTTGTAAATGGAAAACATAAGAAAATGGTCGGGGAACGAACCACCAACTACATTATGTATGCAAATACCTTGTGGGAACCGCTGCATCCCCAGGCAGACGGATAAATCTGTGGGAGCGTTTGATGTTTCTCAGAAGAGGGCATTAACGTGAGTCACAGCCTCTGAGGTTTTTGTCATTCCTAAACTGGAATCTATATCATTTCTACAAAAAATTATCAGCAATACCATGCTCGCTTCCTGGCACAGTAATTAGAAGCCCAAATAACACAGTGTTTTCATTTCCCAACTGCTTGGGCCTGGGGCGTGAGCCCTGAGTCTCAGTCCTTGACTCCAGGTGACACGGCTGTTGGGGTTATAGTCAGAGCCAGACCACCCCAACGCTACCTCATCTGCATTATTCACAATTCACTGTACCTCACAAAACCGGGGCTTGGACAATAGGTCTTTCCTCACAGGGGCTGCTGAGAGGATGCTGTGACAAGACAGCTGGGCAGGTCTGGGCAGAGTGCTTGGCCTGGAGAACTCACTCAAATACAATGAAGATGAGGATGGTGGTGTCTGATTTGCAGGATTGAAATGGAGCAAAGCACTGGTAGATCTGGCCAAATAAGAATTAAAAGCTTTCATAATTCAAAAAACCTTAAGAAGAAAAGACAAATAAAAAATTTTAAAAGACTTTTGACAAAGGACTTTTGTATGTCAACCACAGTAGAAAGTATGCAAAATAACAACATTAATAGAAGAAAAATAGAGTCCAACGATGAAAGCAACTGAGAAATGCCCATCCCCCACTCTCCTGACTCCCTTAGTGGGAAATTTTCCCCAAGCCCGCTGGCCTCTGCTTATCCTTCCTCCAACAGAAGTAGACTATTCTGATGAGTTTATATCAGGAAAGGAAACTTAGGTGCCCAGCTCACCTGCCTTTCTTTTCTTTTTGGAAACCAGTTGTCTGCAGAGGTGACCTTCTTCTGCTCTCCATGCTGGCTCCTGGGTAATGCTTCACCCAGGAAGGTCTGTCTCATGGTCTGTTCAGCTGTGAGTCCAACCTGCACTGCCTGTGATGGGGAGAAGGGGGTTGCTGAATTCATAACTCAGCTGTCAAGTCCATCCAGCTCTCACATGAGGCTGCGTTTTCCACCTTCATCTTTATCAAGAACTGACATGGTATTTTTTATCCCATCTGTCCCTTGTTGTTCTTATTTCTTGAGTCATTGGTTCTATGACAAGAGGAAAGAACAATTGTTAGTTGGGCCCCTCTATCCCCACCAGCAGCAAATGCTCAGCTGGACTGATAAGTAAACAAATGCACATTGAAACAAAAGAGAAAGGCCCAGTCTGCCTGCCCTGCTTTTCAGGGTGGAGCAGGAGAAATGGGCACATTTGCATCTGCCTGTGGGGAAGCCGCCACTGCCCACCTGAAGGCAGGGGCACCATGAGCTTCAAAACTGTTTGGATCTTTTGATCTTGTGATTTCACTTCCGGACTCCCCTCCAACGACCAAGATTTACATACAATGTTCAAAATGGTAAGTTTACAACAATTGAAATATCCTTCAAAGGCAGAATGGTTGTAAATATTATGGCCCAGCCAAAGGACAGAATGTGACAAGGCTATAAAAGGGTGTATCTAAAACATTTCACAATGTAATGTATTAAGTAACAAAATAGAATATAGTATTATTAGTAAAGCTTAAATCGCAGGATATTTTTAAGATTTGGAAGGAGATGCATGCAGACTCCAAAGGGATTTGTACCTTGAGAGAGATTTTTGTTTTGCTTCTGTATTCTTCTACACATTACCTGCAAAGTGAAGGCATTGCTTTAATAAAAATAAAATCATAGAGCAGTGTAAAGTTAATCTAGTATGAAAAGGCTTACAGAAACACAGAGGACAGAGCTGCAGGCCTACGTCGATTGCTCGGGCTTGCCAGGAAGAAGGACGTTGGAGCAGTAACAGCTTCACTTGTAGAAAAGACAGAAGCAAAACAGCAGGGAAGGGGCCAGTGGAGATGAGCACAGGCAGCTCCCCAGGAGAACGGTCTGTCTTTTGCTTCTTTATGGCAGAATGTTGCCTACAGATTCAGGCACACAATGCTGTGTCTCCACCGTCTGGATCCACCCGAGAGAAACTTCCATTTCACCTGTCCTACTTATGACCCTCTCTCTGTCACCTGAATTAAGTGCCCACACCTGTCTGTTCTCTTGGGGGTCCACTTGCCAGGTGGAGCTTAAAATCAGAAGCTTCCTCTGTGACCAGAAGAGGGCGCCGTGGCGCAGGAAGGGTGCCAAGACTTAGGTTCAAATTCCTATTTTGACTTTACATCTTTTGTATTTACCTGGATGGAGCCAAAACGCGTTCTTCTATGTAAAGTCTCACAAGAATGGAAATGCAGGGATCCAATACAATGAACACTAATACGAATCTAACAGAAAAACAACTACATGCCCTTAGGACAGAATGACGCAAGAACATTCAAGTGGGGACCCAAGGGGACGTGGTGAGGGGGTAGGAAGACAGGGAGGGGATTGATAAGCTCTACCTGATGGACACATTGTGAGGGTGCCCGGCACACCCCCAGGATGAAGGGCTCAACTGCCTCAACTACAACTTGGACTTTGCCGTAGAAACACAATGTAACCTAATCATTTGTACCTTCACATTAGTCTGAATTTAAAAAAAAAATGAAAACAACGTAACCTCAAAAGAAAATTTCCCTCCTCATCACGGCGTTCCCCCAAAGATCAAACACAGCAATGATCTATATACAGTTTGCAAGCTGAGACGAGATCTGTGACGCCGTGGAATTATTAACTTCCATCAACACTGACTTTATTCATTCCTAAACTCCCAGTTGTGCACTACTTGTTTTGCCAGAACTTTCCTCTCCCAGAGGTGTCTTGGCATCCATCTACTTGCATGGACTGTGGCCCAGTCCATGTCCTGCAGCTGACCTTTAGGCCCCAAGGCCTTTTCATTGCAAAGGCCTCCTGGGCTTTGCTCCTGACTCCGTGTGACTGGCCTGCTGGGCCCCGGTGTGGCCCACAGCTTAGAAGGTGGTGCCGGTGTTCCCGGGCCAGGTGCTCGTGGCCTCCCTGAGCAGCATCTGGAACCCGAGGGCAGTGACACAGCCTCCCTCAGCACTAACCCCAACCAGCCCAGACTCTGGGGCAGGTGTTCATTGTCTCACTGTAGACTTCGCTCACACTCACACCCAAATTCCCTCCAGGGCAGACGTCTGTGCCAGTCTCCGGCTCTAAATCCCACTGTTCATGAGCGCATCCCCTCCACTCAAGCCCGGACTCTGGGTCGCCCTCCTGCATTCATTTCCACATGTGCCCAGCCCAAGAGCTGGGACACCTGTCTTGTGGGGCCTCTTAGGGCTTTGCCCGGGCTCTGGTTCAGGGTCTTTCTGCACAGTTGGGCAGGCTGTGCACTGCATGCCCCCAGCTGGTGCTGTTCATGCTTCAGTAAAGAGCAGAGCATGGCCTGCACTGCTGCCCGCAGCAGCCCTGCTGGGGCATATCTATGCAGCAGAGGTTCAGGCAGGGGCTCTGGCTGCTCCACAAACGACCCCGCTCTGGTCACTTCCAGAGGAGAGATGAGGAAGATCACAGAATCTCACTAGACCTCAATTTCTTCAACTGTAAAGTGAGGGGTTAGATTGTTTGATTTCTAAGCTCCGACATCTAGAAAGTCTAAACAGCACTATTACTTAATTCTAGACTCTTTCAAAACTGCCCTAACCCACCAAGCAATGGGCTCTGGAGAAAGTCCTGATTCATGCCTCTGCTCAGCCTCAGGGTTCAAGAGCCCAGCTCTGCCCTTCCCTAAGACAGAGAGACATTCGCTGCTATTCTTAGTCCCTATCCAGGCATCTCCCTTCCATCATTGCAGGAAGCCCTTTGTCAAGGCCCTAATAACAGGTGTTTCCATCCTCCTGGTCTCTTGTCTTCCCACTGACCATGCTGGAGGTGGCACGGCCTGTTGTAGGCAGAGAGGAGCAGAGAGGATCATAGATGTGGGCTACTGGACAAGGAGGACCCCAGGTGTGGGCTGCTGGGCAAGGAGGACCCCAAGTATGGGATGTTGGGCAGGGAGGACCCCAGGTGTGGACTGATGGGCAGAGAAGACCCCAGGTGTGGGCTGCTGAGCAGGGAGGACCCCAGGTGTAGGCTGCTGGGCTGGGAGGACCCCAAGTATAGGCTGCTGGACAGGGAGGACCCCAGGTGTGGGCTGCTGGATGGGGAGGACCCCAGGTGTGGGCTGTGGGCAGGGAGGACCCCAGGTGTGGACTGTGGGCAGGGAGGACCCCAGGTGTGGGCTGCTGAGCAGGGAGGACCCCAGGTGAGGGCTGTGGGCAGGGAGGACCCCAGGTGTGGGCTGTGGGCAGGGAGGACCCCAGGTGTGGACTGTGGGCAGGGAGGACCCCAGGTGTGGGCTGCTGAGCAGGGAGGACCCCAGGTGTGGGCTGCTGAGCAGGGAGGACCCCAGGTGAGGGCTGTGGGCAAGGAGGACCCCAGGTGTGGGCTGTGGGCAGGGAGGATCCCAGGTGTGGGCTGTGGGCAGGGAGGACCCCAGGTGTGGGCTGCTGAGCAGGGAGGACCCCAGGTGAGGGCTGTGGGCAGGGAGGACCCCAGGTGTGGGCTGTGGGCAGGGAGGATCCCAGGTGTGGGCTGTGGACAGGGAGGACCCCAGGAGTGGGCTGCTGGGCAGGTGGTCTCTGGTGCCTCATGCCAGTCTTCTTCCTCTCCCACCCTAATGACGGCTGCCTCAGTCAACTCTGAAGCCAGGCACACTACCCTCTAGCAGATGCTGTACCCTCAGACCTTGGAAGGAAGTGGAGCCAGAAGTGAGAACAATACCCCAAGCTCATAGGACACTGGCAAGAGTACGAAGTCCAACTGGATCCCTGGGAGCCCAGGTGCTGTGGCTGCTCCATGGTGGCCCTTTCAGGGGACCTGGCCTGCACGTGCTGGGGGCGTCCCAGTGAGGAGTGGCTGTCAGCCAGCAGGGAGGCAGGTTCACCTGAGGGGAGCACAAAAGCCACAGTTCAATTTACCTCGAGGAACTTGGGAGTCACTAAAGGAATTAAGTGAGGGAGCAATGCAATAAACTGCATGTTTATTAAAGAGATCAGTCTGGCTGCCCGTGAAGAATGGACTGGAGATGGCCAGAGGGGAGTGGAGAGACCAGCTGCTATGCAGTAGTTCCCAAGAAGGATGTGGTGGCAACAGAGATGGGAAACTGGTGAAGAGGGCGGGTGGAGGGGGGTCTCCTGCATGCTGCGTGCTGAGTCTCTAACCAGCCCCCGGCAGCTGGGCCTCTGGAACACTGAGTCTTAGGGATAGAGCAGGGGATGACAGAAACCTGGGCTGGGGGTGACAACATGCACTACCGGGCTGCCTAGAGACCAGACATTGGGGAAGAATCAACTAGAGGAGAGGGAGAGAGCCTGGGAGATGGGGAAGCTCCTCCCCTCTCCACCCCGCCAGTTCCCCTGCCTCGCCCTCCCCAGACAGAACAGGTACATGGAGTTGTTTTGCCGTACACCTGGCCAGGACTGTGTGGCACAGTCAGGGGACCTTATCTATTAACCCAGGGACCTTTCCACATGGTTTGGACTGAATCACTGGAGGTGGACATCATAGTTCGTTGGTGCACAGGGAGCCCTGAAATGATTCATTTTTTGCTCCCTTGAAGCGACTGCAACCCTCCCAGCAGAACAAACCACTTCCGGAGAGGAAGTGATAAAACTTCAGCAAGAATAACCATGGTGACAATCGTGCAATTTGGAGGCTGTAAATAAGAGATATGTTTACTTTGGAAAGCACTAAGGAAAGAAAAGCTGTAATGACAACAACCTAGCAACAATCTTCTCTTCTGGGCTCATCTATAAAGAAAATACAGATAATGAACCATTTCCCCGGGGGGCTGTATGTCAATCCAAGATTTCCTTTTGACAAAATGGTGTGAAAAATCCTCTGTGATGAAGGCCAACAAACATGCAGGCTTTTTTTTTTTAATAGCTTTTTATTCTGAGGTAATTGTGGATTCACCTGTAGTTATAGGAAATAACAGATTCCATGTACCCTTTACCCAGCTTCCCTCAGTGGTAACAGTTTCATAAGGAAACTGACATTGATCCAATGAATGGGTTTTGAAGAACTCTCAAAGAGATAAATTGCCATGTTTGAAAATATTAAAATGTAACCCCTGTGTATTAAAAAAAATACTTAACAACAAAAATTAAATTGTGGCTCAAAGGAGTAGGGCCTTGGCCCCATATGCCAGAGGTGGCAGGTTCAAACCCAGCCCCAGCCAAAAACTGCAAAAAAAAAAAAAAAAAAAAAAAAAAAAAAACACCTAAAATTAAATTACAAGAAAACCGAACAGGGAGAAAAAGCGTTTATAGTAATTCTAACAAGGAGTTTATGCTCGTATAATGAGCATGCAAATTCACATGTTTATAAAAAATACATTAAGTGGCCCTTGAAAATATTTTGATGGCCTACAGAATCATAACTAACAGTGATAGCTAAAACAATCTGCGAGGCAAAGTTGGATGAATTCACTAATTTGAAGAATTATTGTTTGATCTGGCCTTTCTAAAGGTTTCTACCATAACCTCTTACATTCATAAACTTGCCAGTCTTTTTAGCATTAAATATCTTGTGTCTTTTTACCCATTCATTCAATCAGTATTTATTTGTAGCTAGCTATTGGTCAATTATTTTTTTAGATGTTAGGAAAATAGGAGTGACCCTGTAAAAGGCCTTTGGAGAGCTGACATTCTAAGCCTTCCCTCCTATTGTCTCAGCTACAATTGCTCTTTTTTAGGATTTCATCGTCTTCTGGAAGGATCACCGTAGAAGCTTCCGGAGGAATCGCCTCTGAACAGTCTTTCCCCCATTCCCCAGTTTATTTTCTGTACTGCTGATCCTTCCAAAGACGTAGCTGAAGACGTCACATTCACGGCCATGTTCTGTCATTCCTACCTTCCGCCTCTAGGCAGGAGCAGCCTGAGGCTCCTGTGCAGCCTGTAGTGGTCCAGCCCACCCCCCTGTGCATCACGTCACTCACGCACCTGCTCCTGCACCACAGAGGAAGCTGCTAGCCTTCAGGTCCCCACAGAGTCCTCCTTAGGACCCCATATCCTCCCATTGCTTTTCTGCCTTAACAAGTCCACTCCTCAACCTCTTGGTCTAAACATGACCCCCTCTGCTGAATGAAAGAGAGAGAAGCCCATTTAGTGAGAGATCTCATTTACTTGGAGATCATCAAATTGCTACCCATTGATTGGTCTAATGTGCTGTCACTCTACTCTGAGCAGAGAGAGAAGTTTGTCTGTTCCAACCCTGTCTGCATCCTAACGCCCTTGATGCCGTTACAACAGAGCAACAGTGATTTGTGTTGGGGTGATACAGAGAATTTACTCAGCATTTTCTGTTTCTTTTATGAATGTCTTTGGGGTTCTTTGCTAAAAATCCAAGTCATTGTAAAAAATTTGAAAATTAGAAAAAATACAAAGAAAAGAAATATTCAGAGTTTAATATTGTCAGGTTTGGGCATATTTCCATTTTCCTCAGTACTTTTATTTAGTTTACATGATTATTATACAATTTGAGCTCTTGTCGTTTTTTTTCCACTTGAAGTAGATTAACATATTTTAAGCTTTTGATGCAAACTGCTAAAATGATTTTCAAAAACAATTTAAAATTTTGCTATTCCAGCATTAGGTATGAGAATGCACAGCTTTCCTTCCACACCCTGGTAAATGCTGGTGTTAAGTACCGGTAGAAGAGACAAAATTTGGCTTTTGTTCTCCAACTTTGGTTTTTTTTTTAATTTTAGTAGAATTGAATATCTTGCCATTTCTTTATAAGATATCGGCTTTCTGTCTCTCCAAGTTTCCTAGACTTTCCCGGCCTGTCTACATAAGGAATATTCCATCTTTTCACATTCACGTCTCAACACTTTAAATCCTTACTCAATCTTATTTATTGGGGAGAAAATGGGGAATTTTTTTAGCCTACAGTTTGCCTTTCACTTAGTTTGTGATGTTTGCCATAAATGTTTTGTGTGTATTCAAATCTGTCTTTTCCTTTTTAATTAGTTCCACTAGATTTAACCTTAGCAAATCTTTACTTCATCCAATGACCCAGGAATTACTTTCACTTACATTTTTTACTTTTAAAATAATCGAGTTCTAGGCTCAGTGCCTATAGCTCAGAGGCCAGGGTGCCAGCCACCTACCTATACCAGGGCTGGTGGGCTCAAACCCAGCCTGGGCCTGCCAAACAACAATGGCAACTGCAACCAAAAAAATAGCCTGGAATTGTGGCGGGCGCTGTGGTCCCAGCTACTTGGGAGGCTGAGGCAAGAGGATCACTTAAGCCCAAGAGTTGGAGGTTGCTGTGAGCTGTGATGCTACAGCACTCTACTGAAAAAAATATATATATATATTTTTTCAGCTTAAATTTTAGTTTATTTATTTGGCTCTTTATACTTATTATTACAGATATTCTTAGCTATTTTATATTGTGGGTGCTATTATAAAAGGGATTCTTTCTTATATTTTTAATTGGCTAACTGCTCCTAAACAGGCATTTTACTTACTCTAATGTATTTATAGAGGGTTTGGTTACTTTACTGCTTCTCTTATAAATTTTTTAACTATTAGGTAGATCTCCTGAGTTTCTACATACACTTCTGAAAAGGATCGAGGGTAGGGAGCTTGTGACTCTGAGCACCAGGCTTATAAAACCCAAGCAAAGATAATGAATGTGACAGAGGTCAGGACGAAGGCTGGCTCTCAAAGTGAAGGAAGGGGCTGGTGAGGGTGGTGCTCCTGGGACCCCCACTCTGCTGTTGCTCTTGGGGTGCCCACGGGGTTACCTGGCAGCCTTTAGCATCTATGAGTTCATTGCATTGTCCATTTTTGATCTGTTGATTTTTATATTTGCCTGTCTTTTTTTAAAAAATAGACATCACTTTTATTGATAGTTTAGAGTCACAATGGACTGTTTCACAGAATTGAAATAAGACAGTCCCAAGACAATGGAATGTAAAATTGTAGAAGACGGGTTAGTGCTCTTCACCCTCATCCTCTGCCTCCTCGGGACAGCTTCCTCCAGCCTCTCACCCTCTCACCCAAGGGCAGCTTCAGTTAGTGGTCCTTGCACCTAGACTTAAATGCTCGCCTTACTCTGCTACGAATAGTTTAACAAAACCCAAACTTCAAAATGTAATGAACAAATTATTTGAACTACGATGGTGTTTCCTAAAGAGATGCTATGCCTCCATCTCCTCTTCCTGAAAACCAGCACACCCAGGAAGGGTCTGCAGATGGGTCATGTCCTGGCCGCCATTCGCATGGTGGCAGCCCCCTGAGTCACCCGAGGTCTCTGCCCTGGGAGGGCCGAGTCCTTGTAGAGCTCGCGAAGGAAGCTTTGATGATTAACCTTGGCCTGTTAAAGACTGACTGAGACAGAAAGGACAGAACTTGTAGAGAAACAGCAACAAGGCCGGAAGGGGACGGTGAGGACGGTGCTCACCAAGCAGAATCCCCAGGGAAGGCCTGACATGTCTTGGCCAGGTGTGGAGAGGAGAAGAAGTGGACAAGACAGGCTGGTGCTCATCTGTCTCTCGGGAAGTGTTCTCATCAGCTAGAACCAACAACGAGCCCGTGGAAGCTACAGAAATCGGGTCCAGAGCTCAAGGATACTCAGCACTTACAGGCAATGTTGCAATTTTATAAAATGATCACAACATCAAAAAAGACTTAAAAGTGGAACGGGATTATTTTGTTTTCATATCTTTGGGGTGATAAAAACCTCAGACACTAGAGAATGCCTCCAAAGCCTTGAAAATGCATGACCAGATAAAATTTCCGGGTCGGTAAGCGCCCTGGAGTTTATCCCTGGGGATCCGTGGATCCCAGTTTCCTCAGCCGAAATTTGTGTCTGTAAAAATATACCTGTGATGTCCTGCCGTGTGAAAGCAAGATACTCTCTAGATGCCGTGTAGAGCTCGGTCCATGTCCCCATCAATATAAATCAAAGTTCACGGTCTGAGGGGCGTGAAAGTGGAGGAAGTGGAGGAGGGCTAACGGATGTTTTTTGTCTTTTAAAAATATACTATATTTTTAAACTTTCTCAAGTATCTTAATTAGCAAATATATTATTTTTAATGTATCTAAACATAAACTTTTTTTAAAGAAACTAAGTATGTTTCTAACAGAACCAGACCTAGTCTTATTTCTTTGCTGGCTTACAGCAGTGGACTGAAGCCGCCCCTCGTCCCAGAGTGACCAGCTGCCAGACGTGTCCAGGTCCTATCCACCTCCCTCCCTCCACACTCGGCTCTCGTCAGCCGAGTCTGCTTCTTCCTCAGCCACAGCTTGGCCGACTGCCTCACAGACTGACGTGGCCAAGGACATCTGAATGTCAATTATACTTCTGCTCCACTGAGATGGGCTTCTGTCAGGCCACCGTGCGCCCTGCTCTATCACCAGCACACTGATCTCCCAGCAGCAAAAGCCCCGCCCTATCCTGGAAGACCCATTCATTACTTATTAACTCGGCATTCATTCAGAACATATTTATATAGGTTCAAATGTGAAGGGGGTTCTATAGAAACAGAGAAATTACCTATAAAAGGTAAATAGAAAAGCCACCCAGCTAGAAATTAGGAAAACATGCTCCTGACAGCTGCTATACTAAGTGTCACATGGAAGAGAGTCTCTTCTTCCTAGAAATCATAGAAGTGCAAATTGAAATATCAGTGAATTGACGTTTTCACTGATCAATGATTAACATAAAATCATAAAACTCAACAATGGTCAAGATACGATAATTTAGGCAACGCCCACACATTGTAGGTACAACAGGGGTGGCCAGTAATTATAATTCAGTCAGATATTCATTTGTGGTCTGTTCCCTCTAAAGTTTGCTTCCTTCTTTCACGGAAAGCAGCCAGACTGTACTTATTTCCTGTTGCTTTGTAACAGATCACCACCAATTTAGCAGCTAAAGACAAACCTCATTTATCAGCTCAGTTTTGTGGGTCAAAGCTTACAAAATGGCTTGGCTGGGTCCTCAGGGTCCTGCGGAGAGATCAGGGTGTCTGCCCCCTGGGATTCATTTTGGTGGCTCTAGGGGACAACCTACTTGCAAGCTCCTTCAAGTCCTTAGCAGAATTCAATTCCTTGCTGCTGTAGGGCTGAGGTCCCTGTCACTTGGGGGCCGCTCTCCGTGCCTGGATGTTTATCGAGCTCTTTGACACATGGCCTCCCTCAGCCTCCAAAGTCAGCGTTTGATCCCCTCACACAGAGTCACTCTCATGCTCTGAATTCCTATCGCCAGGAAGATCTCAACTCTTGTAAGATCTTGGCTGATTAGGCCACATAACTGTTGAAAGTAAATAAAACAGTGTAACCCATGAAATAATAAAACTCTGATTTCAGCCTAGTATTAGCACTGTAGTTTTCTGACTGCAGATAATGGACATGCTGACCTTCCTATGGCTAAACCCGTAGCCTGGCCCTGAACCTCTCCCCGCAGACGTGAAGGCAGCACAGACAGCAGCAGGAGGACTTTGATAACGTGAAGACAAGGGCTGGTGATGGGCTCGGTCAGCAACCTTTCAAATTTTTCCGTGCCTGCTTTCAATCGTTAAAAGCCTGTGAAAGAAACCAGAGGCGCAGAGCATTTCTGAGGGCCTTGGCCAGAGATGTTAAACGCCTGCCTCACAAAGTTGCAGGGCTGGGGAGGAAAGGGGAGGTGGCAGCAGGGGGCCCCACTTCAAGGGCGTTTAAGCTAAAGGCCGAGCTTCCTTCTCATTTCCCCAGGAGGAAAGCACCAGCTGTCCATGACGCTGGTGTCGGGCTTTGGTTTCCAGCAAACGTCACACAAGAACACTGAGGAGTATTGATTTTGGCATTGGGCATTGTCCTGAGGGCGACGCTCTCCCATCTAGCTCTGCTTTCGGCCCTCCGCTCAGGGGTCCTGTTCACTGCTCTCTTTCTGCCCCTGCCCCACACTGTGCACCCCTGCGCACCCCCACACATGTGCACACCTGTAAAGCCAGGTGCACACACAGCAATGTGTAGACTCTCACAGGCAGACACCTTTACACTCGTACACACTTGCACGAACATGAACACATCCTCTCAAACACAAGGACATGCGTGCTCACAGAGCACACATATGTTAAATGCACACACACTGTAGGGCAGAAATTCCGACCCACAACTTCCAGCCAGGCACGCCTGAGGATTTCTTTTCTAACTGTGCGCAGGCTCTCCTGACGCTGGTCTCTGAAGTTGGGTGATCACAGTTTGAAAGTGCAGAGGAGCCGTGCCGGCAGATCCGTGGCTGGGGAGCCACCAGCCAGCTCTCAGCAGGGCCCGGCCTGCCCTCCCTGGGGACACAAGATCGGGATTTAGATCATAAGCCCCTCCTGCGCCTTCACCCCCCACCCAGAGCTCCTCTTCTGTTCTCCCCACGTCCTTTGTCTTCTATTGTCTGTGTGGTGCTGGGAGCCGAGCAAGTCCCAGCTCGGGGCTGCACAGGCCCCCAGGACATCAGGGAGCCAGCCCCCCTCCCCTCCTGACACAAACCCAGCCGGCCCCACATCCAGCTACTTTCTGCCCCCATCCCAAATGTCCCCAGGGCATTTGGACACAGTCTGGTTTTCACAGGAACCACTTAACTTTCCGGGCTCCAGGGCTGCAGAATGCCACCTTAGCCCCAATCAGAATGCCACCTTAGCCCCAGTCAGTGATCTTGAGAACAAAAGCCATGACCCCACTAATGGTGCAGCTGGGAGTCCACGTCCACTACTGCTCCTGAGGGTGGACGTGGCCCATGCAGAGAACCCAAACTTGGCTGCCGAGCCTGTGTCCGCTTGTCCAACCACCGTGGAGACCCATAGACCACTACACGGCAAAATTAGTTTTTTCCTGAGAAAATACTAAATGTGATGAATTCTTCCTAAAGTTCTTTCTAAAAGGCCCCCTGTACATCTCGGTGGCTCATCATTTGTAAGAGTTGTTGCCTGCAGTATTTGGTGTAGGCCTGGGAACGGGCACTCTGAAGGGCCTGCAGTCTCTAAGTAACTGCTGTCTCTCCTTTTATTATTTTATTTGAGTTTATAAAATAGAGAATTGCTGGGAGCCTAAAAGTGACCAATGACAGACAAGAAATCAAGCTACTTCTGTGCTGGGCCCAGCACCCTGCGATGTGCATAAGCCCTTTGTCTCCGTGTCTTCCTGGGCAGTCGAGGTTTCTTATGCAGGAGGAGTTGGCGGAGCAGCAGAACTGTGTGCCGAGCTGTGCTGCCTCTGCCTGCAGCTGCCTGGCCAGGGTCAGCTCTTGATCTGAAGGGCAAGTGCTTTGACCCACTCTCCTCCCCAAGCTCAAGCTGATTTTCTAGACTGTTCAGAGGGAGAGAGAGCATCCTGCTTAATTATGTAAGTCTTTGACTTGAACCATGTAACTTCTAGAGATATTTCTTAGAGGGCTATTATCGGTCACAAAAACATAGTGTGACTTGGGGAACAACCAATTTCCCTTTTTTAAAAGGAGAAACCACAGAACGCACACATGCGGCGCCTTTGCCTGGCTCATGTGGAAAGATCCACCTCAGCCCCCAAGAAGTGGAGACAGCTCACGCTTGCCTGGGCTCATAAGGAAGAAGGGCCACAAACCCCAGACACATGTAAGCAGAGAGCTCAGGGCTGACAGGGCCACCGTCCATTAGGAAACCAGCTTCAAAAAAGTCATGGCGTTTGTGGCGCCACAGAGAGAGAGAGGACGGGTTGCCCGCCAAACAAAATGAAACAGTGACCAAAAGACTGTTTGATGTGCCCTGTCTTTACTTCGGTGATTCCCAAATGTAGGGGTGAGTAGGCAGAAGGAGGCCGCAGACGTTGTGGTGGAGGGTCTCCCCCTGCCACAGGTGAGCTGGTGCGACTTTTGCACACGGCAGACTCCACTGGGCTTTGCAGGGAAGGGGTAGGGATCTGGGGACAGACCTTCAGGTAAAGCTGAGGGATGCGCACCTGGCTCAGACCCGGGGGTGGGAGAGAGGAGGTAGGATCACACCCATGGCCCTGCCTGGGCAACCTTGTTCCCTCCGCACCTCCAGGTATGCAGGGAAGTGTTCGCCTTCACTGCCCCCAACTTTCCAGCACTAGTAACTCCTTATCTAGGTGACTTTGGTCTATGAGTTTTTGCCTCCTTAATGGACCCTCTTTTTCTTCTTCTGTAACCAGAGAAAGGGCAATTTTGGCTTTTCACATGGACAATTTTAGCTGCAGACTCAGGGGCGGCCCCTTCTGCACGCCTGGCCAGCAGGCTGTTAGCGTCCTCAGAGTGGGCAGCGGCCCCCATCAGGCTCTGAAACCTCGATTAGCAAAGTCCTGTCCTGCTAAGTTGGAAGCCGTACACAATGTTCCACCCCACGCGCTGCCACCAGAGAGGTGTCTGATGGTGAGGAACCAGGAACAAGCCTGGGGAAACCACTGCGGCGGGGGTGCGTTTGCCTGGATGTGCGTACATGCCCACGCACATACACCCATGAAACTAAAACGTCACAAGCAAAATGCCACATACCCCCACTGCATGGGAAGTTCTCCAGCTTTTTCTTTTCTCTTCTCTTCCCTTTAAGTTTCTTTTTTTTTTTTAATATTGTTCAAAGTCCTCTAAATAGATTCTCTGTCCTCTAACTCACAATTTTGAAAGTCACTCTTTCAGACAACAGAATATGTTTGCTGTTGGAATAAAAAAACAATCACACTATCTCTGACCCCGGCCACCTTTTACAGGACCTGGGGAGGGAGGGCAGGGTGGGCAGCAGGCCGGTGCACGTGGGGCAGGCTCATCTCCCAAACATTTGCAACAAAACACCCAGGGTCACCTCCCGACTCTTCCCCTGCTCAGTCCCTAGACCACCCCCTGGAGCTCAAGTTGGCATCCCCAGCCCTCTGTGGTGGCCACAGGGCCTAGATGGGGTCACACCAACCCCTCCTCTGGGGCAGGCACTCTGCGGACCCAGTGACACACCATCTTCTCCTGCCTCATCTCGGAGAAGCCAGTACTAGCTCATAGGTAGGGTTTTTTTTTATTAATAAGAGATAATCTCTATAGCAACAGTCACTGAGGGTGACACAAACAACCAACAGAGAGAAGGTTTCAGAATGTGCAACAGTTTTCAGAATAGACAAAGTTTATATCATCTTGAGCCCAAGTTCACTGTGAAATGACAGGTGCCAGCTTTTCCCTTCCAATCCTCACACTTATACATGGGGGCTGGGAAGGACCCTCTCTAGCCCATGGTTACCAGCCACTTGTCTCAATGAACTCCATTTAGGTTGCTTTTATTAGTCAAATCTTGTTATAGGCCAGGGGCAGTGGCTCACCCCTGGGAGGCTGAGGTGGTGAATTGCTTGAGCTCAGGAGTTCAAGACCAGCCTGACCAAGAGTGAGACCCTGTCTCTACTGAAAATAGAAAAACTACCCAAGCATGGCAGTGCATGTCTGTAGGCCCAGCTCCTGAGCTGGCTGAGGCAAGGGGATTGCTCAAGTCCAGGAGTTTGAGTTGCTGTAAGCTATGACTCCAAGGCACGCTACCCAGGGTGACAGAGTTGAGACTCTGTCTCAAAAAATAAAAATAAAAAAATGTTATATTGTGTAACCAATGATTTGTGTTGATTACCTTAAACTCAACTGCTTTAGTGGATATTTTTATTAATTTTAATAGTTTTTAATTTGTGACTCAAGTTCTCTAGAATCGCAAATTAGTATTATAATCACAACACAGGCAAATACAGACAATTTTACCTTCTTTGTTCTAAAATTTACAACTTTTATTCCTGTTTTGAACTTAGTTCATCGCCCAGAACATTTAGAGCAATATTGGAGAGCAGGAAAGGACAAGACTGCATTTCTGATCTCATTGGAAACGGTTTTAGTGTAATATTATTTATTTGATGTAAGAGGTCCTATAGTACCTCGTAAAGAGGGTTTTTCTCTTTTTCAATAACAATGATAGTTAAGCAAAACTCAATTCCACTTTAGCATCTCTTGATGTTTTTCTCTTTTTGTATTTTAATTTAAAATATCTACCAATAGATTTGTTGCCATTATATTATCCTGTTTCCCTGGAATAAGCCTTCAGTGACACTAACATATTATAACATATCTATGAATTTACTTATAAGCATTTTATTTAGGATGTGTGCAATTTTATTAACAACATATTATCTTTGCCAAAGTTATTGATATTAGAAAATATATTGTTTATATAAAAATAATATTATAATTTTCTATCTTTGTCTGGAAGAGTTTGTGAAATATGGGAAGTGTCTTTTCCTTGAAAGTTTAAATGAATTCCCCACTGAAATCTTCTGAGTCAGGGATTTGTGGAGGAGGTATTGTTTCATTTTTACATTTTATATTCCAATTTTGTTTTGTAATTTTTTACATTATAAGAAACCTATTCAAGTTTTTGCTTGGAACAAAGTTTTTCATTTAATGGGTGGGCAGGAAAAGATCCTTTTTTGTTGATAGCTTAACATTTATCAGGGTAACATTGTGCCAATGGTCATATCTATTTCACTTCTGATTTTCATGTATAATTTTTTCTTAATGAGATTTACCAAGATCTTCTCCAATAACCCTCAAAGAACCAGATTGGGGGCTTATTTTTTATTCTCTTTACTGTTTTTGTCTTAAAAAAAAAATAGGAGAAAAGGTTATTTTTATCGAATATGTAAAGAATTTAGGAGTATTCAGAATAAAAGGGGGTGCCTCCCTCATTTCTCTCCTCTCAATCCTGATTCCCTGCTCAGCGGGTGCCAACCCTATGCCGGGGCTGGGGAGCCTCTCTCCGGCCTCCCAGATGTGTGGGAGCACATGTGCTACACCCCAACATCAACGGTCTATGCTATGAGGTTGCTCTGATGAGTTAAGACCCCCTACTGCTGTGGTTCAGAATCTCGTTCACATAACATTTCTTGTGTGGTAACCGTGTGTTCTTTGTTGTTCAAAGTCTTGTGATACATATGGGGACAAAACAAGCACCCTCCTCTCACGGACCTCAGCTCTCCTACCGCCAGAAGATGAGGCCTCAATGAATTCTTTTTAGTGGCGACATAATTTATTTAAGTGTAACACTGTTGGTGGCATCTGGATCCTCCCCTCCCCCCAAAGTTTTTTATTTATTACAAATAAGGCTGCAATGAATAGCCTGAAATATGCATTTTGGCACAGGAGCAAATATTTCTGAAGAGGGTCTCTAAGAAACAAAGTGTTGGGGAAATGGTCAGCATATTGTAGATTTTGATAAATACCCACAATTGCTCTTTAGGGGAGATTTTTTTGTGTTTTTGTTTTCATTTTGAGCTTTCAAATGGTCAGGATACTTTGCAAAATGTTATTCCTTTTTTATTTTGATGTGCTTGGGTGAGAACTTTGCCTGTCTTCACTGATTGGTTCCTCTGTGACAGGTGTGTTAGAGTCCTCAGGATGTGTCCTGCACGAATAATAACCAGACTCCTTGTCCTGGAAGGGACACTCTCCCAAATCTGTGAGGGGTGAGGAGGTTACTTTCTGCATTCTGATGCTTCCTCTGAATCTTTGGGCTTTGTGGAAGCTGCCCGGGAGGGGCATCCTCCTTCCTCCCCCAGCCACCGTCTTCATCCCTGTCCCCCGTGACGGTTGCTCTCCGACCACAATGCCTGGCCTTGGCATCCTGGGGAGGAATCCCTGTGGGCTGGAGCTGGGGGTCCCTTTCTCTTTCCACTCTGCCCTGGAGACTGTTCCAGGCCAGATCCTGGCCAAGCCACACCCCTGCCCACCCTGTGTGGACTGAGGAAGGGACAGTGCCACGCCAGTCTCTCCACTTTCACCCATGGGACACGGGAGAACCTGCAAACCACCGCCATGACACCTGTCTATGGACGTACGTTGTCTTTCTTTCCTTCTTCTCTCCTTAATAACTTGCTTGGGGTTCACTAGTATTCTCCTCCCAGAACTTAATAGATTTTTGTTTCTCTATAACACTTTTAACCACATGGCATTATTTGGTGATTTTTTAAAAAATATTACATGGTTTTGGCTAAGTTGCTGTTTTGTTTGATAGACTATAAAGTTGCCGCCTATAAATGCTACAAAATGACTTTGCATTTTACTGCTTATCTCAAGTATGTCTGCATGAGCTTTCATGGACTACTTGTGATCTGCTAATGGCTTCTACCATCCGTGTGAGTCTTTCTACAATCTATTTTGTGTGTCACCATAAGTCCATGAACGCCACGTTGCCTTCAAATGGGAGTTCATTAAGAGTGAATGTTAAGATCTCTGGAATCATCTAACACCTGTAATCCTAGCACTCTGGGCGACCAAAGTGAGTGGATTGCTTGAGTTCAGGAATTTGAGCTCAACCTGAGCAACAGCAAAACCCTGTCTCTACTAAAAATAGGAAAAACTAACTGGGTGTGGTGGTGGGCGCCTGTCGTCCCAGCTACTTGGGAGGCTCAGACAGGAGGAAAACTTGAGCCCAAGAGTCTGAGGTTGCTGTGAGCTGTGGCACCAGGGCACTCTACCACAGGAGACGACAAAGGGAGACTCTGTCTCAAAAAAAAAAAATAATAATAAACTATAAAATAAAAAATCTTTGGGCCTATGCAATGAACTGAATCTTTGAATCTCCCAAAGCTCACGTGTTGAAATCCTAACCCCTCACACGATGGTGTTAGGAGATGATCAGGTTATGGGGGGTGGAGCCCTTGTGGTAGAATTAGTGTCCTTATGCAAGGAACCCCAGAGAGCTCTCCAGCTCTCCTTCCCAGGGAGGGTGCCTGATAAGTGGGCCATCTACAGCCCTGCAGGGCCCTTGCCAGAGCCCGTCCTGATCTCACACTTCCCGCCTCCGGAGCTGTGAGGAATAAATTTCAGGTATCCATAACCAGCCAGTCTAAGGAACTAGTTACAGCAGCAGGAGTGAACGAAGACGGCCTCTCAGAGATGATGGCCAGAAGCCTAGCGAGCAGGGCTCCTTGCTGGGTTGGGACAGGCGGTTTGGGAGACCACGTAGGGCTCTCCAGAGTTGGGGGAGAAAGCGGAGCTCCTGCTCCGTGATGGAGGAGGAGGAGAGGAAGGGAGAAGGGGGAAAAAGGAAGGGAAGATGGGTCAGAAAGATGCAGAGCCTTGAAAGTGGTGCAGAGTGGCTCCTCCTGGCGACACCTCCCACACCTTCGGGAAATCTCCGGCACTGGCTAGGGTTCCTGTGAACTCTTGGACAAAGGGGCCAAGTTTCAAGACTGGGTGGCAGAGGAAGCCCAGAAATGGAAAGTTCACAAAACCTACCAAATGCCTGAGTGTGAGCACCAGCTCCGTGAGACTCCTGATTTTTCACCTACAATTCTGCAAAAACCCCTCATGCCCTGAAATGCTCGTGGTGGGAGAGAGTTAGGCAGAGGCCATATTTTCACCTCTCTAAGGGGCGCCTGGGCACTGAGGGGCCTGCTGGTTACGTGATCATTGTCCAGGCCCTTCCTCCTCACCCCCCAAGATAAGATGTTCCCCACACTTGCTCCTTCTTTTTTTTTTTTTTGTCCCGTGATTTTCTTCTCCTGGCTCACTTCTTTGATAGTAATACTTCAAATCTGTCCAGCACTAACATTGCTTTCTCTAACAAAGCACCTGCCTCTGCCAACACACAGCTCCCAGCCTGCGCCTGCACCCAGAGCCCCTCTGCCTCCTCCTCCTCCCCTTCCTCCATCACCGTGAGAGCTGTGGAAATAGCCTCTGCTGTTTCATCAGTTGATTCTTCCCCCACAGGTTTGCACAGAAATAGTTGATGTAAGAACATCTGCTACTGTCTGTAACATATTTTTTCCCTGGTACTTGACTTTGCACTTCCTATAGCTGTCAGATAAGCGTCGTTTCGCAGATTCGGTGACATAGCTCCATATTACTGAACAAACATCAATTACGCTTATGGCTGGAATTGTGTCAATGTGAATGCAAAATGTGCCAGCTGCCTTCCCTGCTAACAGACATCTTAATTATGTTGGGCTAATTATGCTGATACTGCAAGTAATACCATTCACTGTTGCTTTAGAAATAAAAATGATATCATTAAGTGACTTCTAAGGCTTTTCTAGCTGGGCTAGCTTTTGCAGATTGAAAATACTAGGATGCAGAGATCTTGCACCACTCCTTGACACAACGCAATTGCTTTTCCTGGCTGCCCTTTACCTGTCTCCTTACACCTGGACCCACCCTTGGGAGCTTCAAATGCTTAGGATCCTCCCAGTTGAGTCCTTGGCTTAATTAATGCTGCTGTCAAAGTTCTTTTTTTTGAAATAGAATTGTGGAGATGTATCTGAGAGGTGTCATCTTAAGCCCTCAGTGTGACAAAACTGCTTTCAGTGGTTGTCTGTAAACTTCTGAATTCTGTTTTAAACCTCTCTGACTAGAATATCCTGAGATGTAGATTTATGTCTGTGGTCTTTTGATTCGTATCTTTCCATTCTTTCAAAAAACAATATAATGCTCTCTCCATCTCTTTTTCTCTTTTTAAAAAATGTTCCATTTGAGATCAGACTTATTCCTCAAGAAAAAGGTTAAGCCAAAACATTATATGCACAAAAACGCTCCTAGAAAATCCTTTCTTAATAACGATACAAGATAATATTATCTAAATATTATTGGTTCAGTTACCACTCCTGGGGCCACGTAGACTACGATCTATGTCAATATTCTTTTTTGTTCTACGTACACATTTGCAATCATGAGGAGGGCCTGGTGTTTTTTCTTGTAGCATAACCTGGCAAGATTAGTCATTGAGCACAAGGTTTGTCTAGGATGTTTAATGGATAACTGAGACATCACCTATGTTTAACATTCAAAGCTTTCACTCTCTGCAGGCCCGGGACTTCATACCCATGGACCATTCATCATCCAGGAGGATAGAAGTGGGGGCTTCTCCTTTGCACAGCAAGGTGTGGTCCACATCAGTGACTGGAGATTGGGGCCTGACACACCAGGATGTTTACAAACACCCACACCTGGCAGATTACATTCTAGTCCCTTCTGTAACTACACAGTCTCAAAGGAGGGTGAGCACGCAATTTCCAAGGGCTGGCCCTGCGCACCATTCGGAAAGATGGAAGAAAAGCAATTCCTTCCAATACATCTCAGGCAAACCACCACCTGTTCTCACTCCCCTTCCGTCTCTGTTTGCTTTCTTCTTTTTTCTCTCCTGAGCCTCATGAGCAAGGACAAATAAAGCATTAAATAAGGGGACAAAACTTGTCTGCCTTGTCTGTTGTTCACCCTTCCAATACAGACAGTGAACTGAGCAAATACTACTCGTACAGAACAGTAAAGCAACAGGACCTCGGCCCTGACAGTGGGACAACGTGCGCCCGTCAGACATGGAAATGTTAAAGCCTCTATCACCACGGAAAGGGTTTTGATATGACGTCAAGCGAGAAAATTTGAATGTGAAATTTAGTGTGTACTCTGCTTATAAAAATAAAAAAGTAAATAATTTTGGTAGCATTATGATTTACTTACTTAAAGTCAATACATAGAATAAAAAGGAAAACTATTTTATGATGCGTTCTGTGGGATTCTTAACAAGTTTCATAATTAAGGAAAATGTTCTTACATCCTTACACACCTCTCATTCCACGTGGTAGAACGATCCTTAAGAATATCTCCAACGTGGCAGCCACTGCAGTGTATAAACCTTATCAGGAATCTGATCTGAAGATATCAGCTACCAAAAAGAGAAAACCAGGGACATATGATTACGGGTGTAACATGATATTTAAAATAATTGTTAGTTTTACCAGGTGAGATAGTGACATGATGGTTATGTTTTTCAAATATCCTTATCTGTTAGAAATGTATTTATATAAAAAGCATAATACTTGATATTTGCTTTAAAAAACTGTTTTTTAAATGTGGGACAGAGCGATGTGAGATGAGGTCAGAAAAATCATGATAATACCTGAAGCCGAGTAATGGGCACATGGATACTTAGCATAGTTTTAAACTTTGGGGTACATTGGAAATTTCAAAAAAAGTGGTAATACAGCAGCTGCTAAAGTTATGGAAGTGAAAATATAGCAATAGAAGAATAATCTTGGGGCTCAAAGCATTAAATCAGGATAACTCAAGATTTTGTTGACTCTGGAAAGTGAGATTTCCCGGATTCTTTTTCACTGGGGACATTGCTATTGGTGTTGTGGCTTCAGTGTCAGATGCTAGAAGTATGGTTTCACTGTTTGTATCGGGAAATGTTAAATTGTCCTTACTTCTTTTTTTATAAATCAAGTTATTTTTCACTAACTGTTTTTTAACTGCCTCATCAATACATGAGGATAATCTAAATTCTACTCAGCTCCAGCCTGAGCAAGAGCAAGACCCTGTCTCTACTAAAAATAGAAGAATTAGCCGAGGGTTGTGGTCGGCACTTGTAGTCCCAGCTACTCTGGAGGCCGAGGCAGGAGGATTGCTGGATCCTAAGAGTTTGAGGTTGCTGGGAGCTGTGATGATACCATGGCATTTTAGACTGAGACAGCAAAATGAGACTCTGTCTCAAAAAAAACAAATTCTACTTAGTGCTAAGGGGATCTCAGAGATATAAGAAATAAAAAAAAATAGAGAATTAAATATTCAAAAAATTCAAAGATCGGCTAAAATGAACTGAGAAAGCTCGTGTGTCCAGGTAACGTTGGGAGAGTAACTTGGAACAGGACACCGCATTTATTTCCGTGCTTCCTGGTGAGCAAGGCTGAAAGCAAAATACAGATTATACCTGAAAAGTAGAATCAGATACAGTCATACATTTCATGCCTAATGAAACTATGCTTACGATAAACTAAACCTCTAAGGGTTATTCTCGGATATTCGTAGCATTCATAGCAACTTCGGTAGCTGCTTTATGTAAAGACACAGAAGACGAAATTTAAATAAAAAGCTTCTTGAATTAATTTTCTACCAAGTTTGCAAATACATTGTTAATTATAAGTCAGTAGCATTGGTTCTGTGGAAAGTCAAGAAAATACACTCCAGGCATTTTGTTTCCTGAAGATCTAATGAATGTGAATAATATCAAAGAATCAGCAAACCTCCTCTCCTTGGCTGTGTATCGCGCCGCCTCAGGGATTTGGCAGAATTGGGTGTGGGTTGGAGGGGCCGCCTTCGCAGCCTGGCTCCCTCCTGCCCACACTCTGACCAGTGATTCCCACACTGTCTTCAGGGAAAACACCAGTTTGGCTAGCCATTCCCAGGTGCTGAATTGCACCAGGAGGATTTCATAGTCAAGTACTGAATTGCACTGGCCCAAACACAGTCACACCAGCTGTTTGCCTGCTGCAGGACCCTCCTCATCTCTAATACACGAGGGTCTACCAGGAATGACGGCTCCAGAGGGGCAGTGTGTACCAGTTCCCCAGTTTGGTGGACTATGGAATCCCTGTTTCTCCCTTGCTTTTTTTTGTTGTTGTTGTTAAATCATGTGGTATGCTTTTTTCTCTCTTTCTCCTCAACACGTGCTTTGAGAAACGCTGGATCCTGGCATCAGCTGAAATGAGAGCCATGAGCTTTATATAACATTGAAAGCACTATGGTTCTCATTCTGTCATTCAGAGCCAAACTTGCAGACTCCTAGATTAATGTGAGGCTCATAGCAGGTGCCTGATTGCCTGATTCATCTTCCCCCACCCTCCCATTAAAATACCATTGGAGGCACATGCAAAATTGCAAAATTGCAACTGCACCAGAAGCTAAGAATATCAATTAATGCTTGGCCACAGTCTGGGAGGAATTTCTGCCAACGGCGGTACAGATGAGGACAGACTGAGCAATTCTTGTCAGCTGATGCACCATGTGGCTTCTGAGACTGAGCCTGGCTCCTTCTCATCTGACCTGCAGAGGGGCCCAGCAAGTGCCAAGGAGAAGCCGGTGCTGAACTCCAAGCAAGAGGAGAATTGTACCCCAAGGGAACGAGGCCATTTCCTTCACTCCAACCACAGACGGTTCTGCTAACCTGTATTTCTTAAAGGGTGAGCTCATGAGTAAAGCCAGCGGAGACCCCCAGTCATTCAAAACTACTCTACCCCTCTTCTACGCAGAAAAGGCAAGAACAGACCTCACACGAGTTGAACACTAATTCACATCAGAACCAGAAGTGTGACCGATGGCAGCTCTTCCTCCTGCTCAGGTCTGAGGAGAGACTTCTGCTGAGGGCATTGCGGGGGGATGCTGGATCTTTCTACAGTTCAGCTCAACTGTGTTAAGTGACAATAGCGTGGCCCTCGGTGTAGTTTAAGGATATCACTTCAGTAGATATTAAGTTGGTAAAGAGATGTCAGGCTTTGTACAGATGGTGAAGTAAGTACCTTGTAACTTAGAGAGAACATTTGTGCATTTGAAAATAGAATATATATCTTCCAAAGTATAAAAAGAAGAGAAAATATAGTTGACGGAGTAAAAGACAGAAAACAAAGAAAAATCAAGCATACACAAAAAAGACACAGTGCATAGAAATAAGATGGTAAAAATAAGAACAGACATATTTGGGGGACAATAAACAAAATTGTTACAATCTCCTTTTCAGAGGCTCTAAAACTGGCTCAAAAAGAAAATCGAAGTGTGTGCTGTTATGAGATACACCAAAGACAAAAGGACAAAATGGATTATTTTAAAAGGTGGACAAAGATATATTAGGCACATGCAAATAAAATAAAGCAGGATTTTTAAAAATAACATCAATTTTCTTTGGTTGTTCTCTCCTTAGCTGTACAGAAGCTATTCAGTTTAATGAAGTCCCATTTGTTTATTTTTGTTGTTGTTGCGATTGCCATGGAAGTCATCTTCATAAAGTCTTTCCCCAGACCAATATCTCAAGTGTTTTTCCTACGCTTTCTTTGAGGATTTTCATTATTTCATGCTTAGATTTAGATCCTTTATCCATCTTGAATCAATTTTTGTGAGTGGAGAAAGGTGTGGGTCCAGTTTCACTCTTCTACATGTGGAAAACCAGTTCTCCCAGCACCATTTATTGAATAGGGAGTCTTTCTCCCAGTGTATCTTCTTGTTTGGTTTATCAAAGATTAGGTGGCTATAAGATGTTAGTTTCATCTCATGGTTTTCTATTCATTTCCAGATGTCTATGTCTCTATTTTTGTACCAGTACCATGCTATTTTGATCAGTATGGCCCTGTAATATAGCCTAAACTCTGGTAAGCTGATGCCCCTGGCTTTGTTTTTATTGCTAAGAATTGCCTTAGCTACTCAGGGTTTTTTTCTGGTTTCATACAAAAGGAAGAATTATTTTTTCTAAGTCTTGAAAATACCCCCTACTTTGTTATTATTGCTAAGAATTACCTTAGCTATACAGGATTTTTTTTTTTTGGTTCCATACAAAAGGAAGAAATTATTTTTTTCCAAGTCTTGAAAGTATGATGTTGGTATTTTAATGGGGACGGCATTGAATCTGTAGATTGCTTTGGGAAGTATAGATATTTTAACAACCTACTCAATGGGAAAGTATATTTGCATATTTTGAATGGGACAAAAGCTTGATAACTAGGATCTACAGAGAACTCAAATTAATCAACATAAAAAGAGCCAACACTCTATGGGTGTATCATTGGGCAAGAGAAATGAACAGAACCTTCTCTAACAAAGACAGATGAATGGCTAACAAGCATATGAAAAAAATGTTCCTCGTCCCTAATCATTAGAGAAATGCAAATCAAACCCACCCTGAGATATCCCCAATGAGAATGTCCCACCTCACAAAATCTCACAACTGCAGATGCTGGCGTGGATGTGAAGAGAAGGGATCACTTTTACATTGCTGGTGGACGCACTAATACAAACTTTTTGGAAGGAAGTATGGAGAATCCTCCAAGAACTCAAACTAGACCTCCCATTTGATCCTACAATCCCATTCATTACTGGGCATCTACCCAGAAGAAAAAAAAATCCTTTCATCATAAGGACACTTGCACTAGACTGTTTATCACAGCTCAATTTACAATCACCAAAATGTGGAAACAGCCTAAATGGCCACCAACCCAGGAATGGATTAACAAGCTGTGGTGTATGTATACCATGGAATACTATTCAGCCATTAAAAAAATGGAGACTTTATATCTTTTGTACTAAATTGGATGGAAGTGGAACACTTTATTCTTAGTAAAGCATCACAAGAATGGAGAAGTAAGAATCCTATGTACTCAATTCTGGGGGGTGGGGGAAGGGGGATGGACAGAGAGGAGGAGGGAGTGGGGGGTCACCGGGTGTGCCACACCTCTTGGTGACAGGACACAATTATAAGACGGACTCTACCTGGTAAAGTGTAACCTGGTTACACTCAACCCTCAACGAATCCCCAACAATACAAAAAAATAAAACATCAGAAAAAATGATATGCCAGGAAAAATAATTAATCAGGAAAGATTATTTCATGTTGGTAAAGACCTAATGACGATGAAACTACAAAAGTCATGAATCTTTATGTGCCAAATAAAATACCATTAATGCATTTCAAGCTGTTAAAAATATAAGAAGAAATTCACCACAAGGAATTATAGTTGGTGCTTTTAAGAGATCAAGAGGAGGTTTCCTTTACAAGTTTCCTTTACAAGGATAGAAAGTTTTAAGCATAGAAAATTTAGATGATTGATAATGCGGTCAGCTGGGGGACAGCCTGAAAACAAAGGTGACCCTCAAAACACGTACCTTCTTCTCAAACAACCATGGCATATTTACAGGAACGACTGTGACTAATAATACAGTGCCTGCAAACACCTTAAATTATGAAAACAGCTAGATTGCCTGGGATGTGTTATGAACTTTGCAATTAAACTAGAATTTAAGCAAAACAAAGCAAAAACAACTTGTCAAACTTTAAACACATTCCTAAGCAACGTTGATTAGACGTTTAATTCCCTACAAATGCAGCGAGCTCTGAATTTCTGTCAGCAATTTTCATGCACCAGGACGATTCATTCTCGTCTACAAGGTAAGACATTGTGTTCATGAAAATCCTGTTCCCAGGAACTCAGAACTGGCTATGGGAGACGCTGAACTGATAGCTTCAGTATGAAAACGGACTGTCTAGAGCATTTGTTCCTAAGGTTTTTTGTTGTTGTTGTTCCTTGGGGTTTTTTTAGGAAATGAACCAAATCGTCAGGAGTGACTCTGTGAGGGAAAATTGTAGGCAATTACTTCTTCCTATTTTAGGTGATTCTCATATTTGGGGCAATAAGTGTGTGGTTATATGATAAATAAGCAATTGGTATTTCGTAACAAAAATATTTAATGTTACAGTTAAGTCCAGGATGTGCTGGCTCGGATTCAGATGCCAAGTGCCACAGTGTGGGCAGGGGAACAGCTGCCCCAGCCATCTACCCAGGGCCTGCTCAGGTGTGTCCTGTTCGAATGTCACCTGCTCAGGTGTGTCCTTGCCCACCCCTCAAGACTTCACCTTCTGCTCGTTGGTGACTGGTGACTTCACCAGTCTGTGATTTTGAAGACTTCTTCCGTCTTGCAATTAAGACAAAATTAACGTTTCTCATCTTCCAAATTTATGTCTGGACAGAAACCAAAGGGACAATGGTAAAGTATCCACATGGCTGCAGAAGACATTACCCCTCTCCTTCATGTGGCTGAGCAGCCTCCATGGGTGCCCAGGTCTGTGCAGACCACATTTTCTTCATCCACCAGCCAGCTGATGGGCACTCAGCTTGGTTCCTTGATGTTGCAATTGTCAATTGTGCTGTGATAAATAATCATAGCAAATCATAGGTGCAGGGGCTGACACCTATAATCCCAGCGCTCTGGGAGGCCGAGACGGGAGGACTGAAATGACCCACATCCCTGCCGTTATTTTCAAAGCTGGAGCCAGGGCCTCAGCGGTTACTCTCTCAGCAGAGAGCCCTGGCTGCTGTGTCACTCCAGCCCCAAGCCCAGAGCTGCTGCTTTTTCTTCTAATAAGTCACCTCCTGGGCCACTTAATTGCCATCCTGGGTGAGAATACAGGCAGCTACTCTCAGAGTCAGACACAGGTCAAAGTGGCATCTGGACTTGGAAAGGAAAAAGGGTTAGGAGAGTCAGAATGGTTTAGGAAAAACGCACCAGGCAAAGAGAACACACAGGAGCCCAGAGAGAGCTGCTGGATGGATGGAGGGACGTTTACAGGCCCCAAAATGGGAGAGAGGGAGAAGCAACCCTCCCCACCAGGTTCATTCTGCATGTCTCTCAAGAACATTATGGCACTGGTCTCTTCTTAAGATACTTTGGCCAAGAGAAGTATGTTTCTGTCCATCCCATTGACAGGGCTTCAAGCTGCAATAATCGATCTACAGCAAAGTACACGAAAAGGGTTGTTTGGGGTAGAATTTGCCACAAAGGAAAGTTTTTCTTAATAAGTTTATCCATACAAATTTCCTATATCTCTATGTACACATATATATGTGTGTGTGTGTGTGTGTACTGAGAGAGAAATTCCTATATACAGACGCTCATTTTCGATAATACCTTAGACTACTGGCTCTTGTCTCATTATTAAATTAAATTGAAAGTAAATCATATTTCTCACAACAATGGGATTCCCTCCACATCAACCAAGATCTCCCACACCCCAGAGTGACTCAGAGGTGGAAGGAGTGAGCAGGTTCACAGAGGCCCAGGGGAGCATGTTGATCTGATGTGACTTTGTGTTCACACCTGGGGACCAGGTATGGAATTCTGGCTCAAGAAGCAAGATTTTCATTCACATATTAGAAACCACAGTTTGGTAATACCTGCCTCTTACTTCATCCTCAATTAGTTTAATCAGTTAAGGAATAAGCCAGTGGGAAAAATGCAACAGTTAAAAAACATAGGATCTCTAACTCTCAGAATAAAACACACACTCCCCCCAAAAACGTAGTGTTTTTAAATGGTTCACTCATTGGAAGAGTCAAGATTTTCTAAATTTTATATGCTGGAAGAGCTGCATTCTGACCAGGGGAACAGAGTTGTATAGGCGCAAAGAGGTGGGAACAGAGTTTGAGTCTCCCATTTGCATGGGCCCCCAAGAGATCAGGTAGCAAGTCAGTGATTCGGCTCAATGTGGTGGCTCCTGCCTTAATCCTAGGACTCTGGGAGTCTGAGGGGAGGCATGACTTGAGGCCAAGAGCTTGAGACAAGCCTGGGCAACATAGCAAGACCCCCAAAGAAGAAAGTCAGTGATTCAGTAGCTTGGTGGATTAAGGCTATTTGCCCTTGAGGAGATCTGCCAGACACCTTGTTAGGACTCAGAGGAAAGTTAAAAAATATGCCTGGTGTCTACGTATTCCTTTCTAATTCTGCTTCAATGTTAGCATTTTCTTCTGTACTTGTGTTTGATTCACATTGGATCTCTAACAGCGAGTCAGCTGCTGAATGGCACAACGTTTTATTCCAAGGAAGTGTTACGTTTTCTGAATCCCTGGGTATTTCCAAAGCAGCCTGTTGAGGAGGGATTTTGCAATCCTCCCTCCCAAATTAACAGGACGTCAGGGCACTCGAGTGTGGGTGTCAGAGAAGACAACGGGCCCCCTCTACATCCATCTCTCCCTGGGCCTTGCCCCAGGAGATCAGGCCCTGCTGCCCAACGGTGCCCTGCTAACGGCCCACAGGCCCTTCTGCGTCTCAGGGACTGCCTGGCACCTCAGCAGCTCGTTTTTAGATTGTCATGTGCTGGACTTGTGACAGCTGCCTGCTGACTAGATGGCATTTGGATAAGGAAAGGCCAGGAAGCACAGTGCCGCCTCTCACAGTCCGCTCTGGGGTGTGCGTGCAGGGCGCTGCCTTTCCTGTGCAGAAACGGAAGCCCACGTCTTGTGGGACACCATCACGGTGCCGTGATGTTTCCCCACCGCCCAGAGCTCTTCGCTCCCTCTCGGTTTCGGCAGCCACAAACAGCTGCCTGGAAACCCAGCACTGAAGCATTTGGGGAACAAACAACAGGAAGAGCCGGGGCTTGGGGGCAGGCAGCAGCTTTACTGTCTTCAGGTAAAGACCAGGACACAGGCTCAGAGCAGAAAGGCAAGTTAGGTGAGCTTGCGCAGCCAGGATGCACCCCCCAAACTGTCAGGAGCCAGCATCCCCCCAGCCCCTTATGGCAAAGCTTGGCGAGTGGAGGAGGGAGGAGCCCCTCTAGGCTTCTCCAGACAGGGACCTGCCCGCGGGCTGCGTGCAGGTTTGGCCATGGCGGCCTCCTTTCCTTCTGACCCTATCCCCACATCCCTCTTTCCTGCACCTTCTCGCAAGTCCAGCTAGTTCAGGGACTCGAGGGAGCAGCACCCAACTGTGGTTCGGGGCACAAGGGACAAGAGAGGAAGGTGGGGGGCCCCCGGGGCGAGTCTTTGGTGTGTCCTGCTCCTCCCTGCTGCCTTCTCGCCGCCGATTCACTTGCCATCCGGGGTCTGTCCCAGGGCATTGAGCTGGGGGTAGCCCTCGTCCTGCTGGACGTGAGTGGTGTTGAGGTTTAACAAACTTATCAGAACGATGTAATTCTGGACAAGAGTGATACAAATGTGAACACGAGAAATTCACCATTTCCTCAAGGGAAAGAAAGGGGAGGTCCTCTGGAGAGGTGTGGAAGGAAGGTGCCTCGGTGAGAGTGTCCCTGAGAGAGGGACAGGTCCAGGGAGGGCAGAGTTTCCTGCTGAGACGCTTCTTCTCCAGCCATGTTTCTGGGGCTGTGGTTAAAGCTCAGTGAGCCAGAGCTTGACAAAGGAGGCTGGACGGCCACTTGCGCAGAACATCAGGGTGACATCCAGGGAACGTCACCAAAGCCCTGGAGAGCTTCTCCTTGATGTGTAGCACAGAATCTCCATCAACCACTCCGAGGAAATTATTGACGCTGCCTACACCCATAGAAGAGTGTGTGTATGTGTGTGTGTGTGTGCACTGTCCTCACATAAGGAGAAGTGGTAACAAAACAAATACCTGGGCAACTACTGGCCCGATGAAACGCAGGCTATTCCCAGCACCCTGGGGCTCTTTGGTGACTCTCTAACAACTGTTTTTTTAGCTAACTTGGAGGCTATGCGAGATTAGATGATTAAGTTCTTGAACTCCCCTGCCCAAGGGGAGTACTTGGAGGGTGACCATGGTGATATTCAGATTTCACTCCCCTTGGGGAGCTGTGCACTGACACCAACCCCTGGTCCACCCTTTAAAGCAGCGGTTCTCAACCTTCCTAATGCCGTGATGTATTTTCATTGTTACAAAGGGGTCGCAACCCACAGGTTGAGAACCGCCGCTTTAAAGCAATTTTGAAACTCTTTTTTCTGGAATGGCTATCACAGCTATCATTGTATGAGGCCTGACAATTAACTTCTCAAACTCATCCTATCAAAAGTGCTTTGGAGAGTGGACCAGGCACTGGGTCACTGCCTGGCTTCCCAGGGCAGTACTCGGAAGGCGACGGTAGTGATCTTCAGTGATGAGGTATGTAACATTGTCTAGGATGAATTCTTGAACTTAACTGCCCCACCTTGTACCTGCATGTTCCTGAACAATACAGCAATTCAACAGTAAGTCGCTGAGTTAGGGGAACCAAGTCATAAACTCACAGTGGTGGTGTGGAAGGTAGACCGTGTCACCCCGGCGAAACAAAGGCTCCCAGGAGAACAAGCAGAGCCACCTCTGACTCACCTCGGGCTTCAGCTTTCCTGAGAGCTTACAAATCTCTTTCTGGGGAGCCACAGGGATTACCCCAGTTGGGACATGAGGCCGGGAGGGAGAGGGGCCAGGTTGGGGACCATCAGCAGAGGGAATGAAATGCTCAGAATTTTTGCTCATGTCCTGATGCAGAAAGGTCAAGTCCAGCCGTTTTGTAGGTGATACAAAGGTTCCCCAGCTATTGACGGAAGAGCAGGGTGCCAAGGCGTGAGCGCGACCCGGGGCTCGCGACCCTAGTGGGTCTGTCTGAGAGCCACAGGGCTCCAGTCTGGGCATGCTGTCTTCTTCAGCTTCCAGGGTCATCCTGGACTCCTCCCCAGGGCCAGAGCTGCTGGAGCTGCCCGTCCTTGTGCCTTTTGAAATCGGCTTGGTTCTTAGCTTCTTCCTGCCAGATAAAAGTCAGTTTTCCAAGGTCTGTTCAATCAATCACCACACCCCCCTGCTTTCCGAGGCCCCACACGTTGTGGTCACCTGCCCTGCCCTCAGGGTCTCTGGCTGTCTGGTCTCCTTCTCTCCCACTAATTGATTTAGCAAAGTTTAACAGGGTATTGTGCTGAAGGGACCAAAATTAGACACACAGTCAATCCTCCACCCTCCCTGATGATTCTTTTCAACTGTGGCTGCTGACTCAGGTGGCAAGGACCCCTTCTGGCCAGAGGTCTTCAGCAGGAGGCCCACACATCCCTTGGCATGAGGAGAGTTTTTTTCCAATGGGGACCAGATACAAGTGGTTTATGGAGTCACTTTTTGGCCAGAAGTGGTTCTTGAGCTGGGTGAGACCCTCCCAATTGCCTCCCCACTTCACAAACGAAGTCTCTTGTCTTCTTCTTATGGGGACACTGATGACATTGGGTTGGGGCCCATCCTAATGGCCTCATCTTAACTTGATTACCTCTGCAAAGGCCTCTCTTACCTGCTTCCAGGGCTTCTGAAAAAATGACATTTCAATATTGGTCTTGATCTTGAAAAAGTGAGCAGCGCTAAGGATTGAATAACAAATCCTTTTATGTGCCAGGTGGTGTTTCCCAAATGTTTACCTTTTACAAAAATGATCCACTGACTGGTCATTAAAAACAATTTTTTAAGAAAGGGCCCTACTTGTTTTTGGACATAATTTGGAAGGAATTCAAAGAATTGAGTGAATCTGATTAATTAAAGAAATAACAAAACAAAAAAAAAAACCCTCACATTTCCAACTCATTACTGATGTGTCAAGGGCAAAACACTCAGTGCCCATAGCTATAGAAAAGAAAAACAGGCATAGTTTCCACATTAAATTTCAACTCATTCTGCCAATAGATTGTTCATCTTCAGACACACAAACTAATCGAAAAATAAAGCAGCTCTATACCTGTCACTGAGATGAATGTTTGATAGCAACTTCTTCTTTAAGGTTAATATTCATTCATCAAGGTGTGGAATCTATTTTTGTTTTGATCGCATGCTGTTAGTAATTGTAATGATAATGTGAGCCAGAGGAAATTTTTAGCACCTAGGTTTTTATTTGGGTCACAGGATATTGACATATTTCCGTTTCTGTTCATGAACACATTTTCTTTTTCTGATCCAGAGACGTATAATTGATAAAATACTTCCAAGCACAAAATAATTTACATCAGATGAAATTACGTGGAAACAGAAATGTAACTTCAAAAAGAAAAGGAAGGATGCAAAATTACCAACTTTCCGGGAAGAGCTTGTCAAGGTGGTTTTGTTTTAAGATATAAAATGTGTGTATCAAATTGCTATGATATTTACAGTCCTCTGGATAATTTTAAAAAGTCAGACCACTATTTTGTTTCTGAATGACAGTTTCAATTTACCCTTAAAAAACACCAGGGCTGGAGCACTGACCCTTATATAGTCAAAAATCTCTATGTAATTTTTTTAATCTCTCCACATGTAGCTACTAATAGCCTGTTGCTGACCAGAAGCCTTACTCATAACATAAATGACCAATTTACACTTAAATAGAATAGTATCTATATACATATTTTATACATTTGCGAGATACCTAATTTTTTCTTAGCTTTTTTATTATGTCTAGGCTATGAGATCTGCCTCAGAGTTTTTTCAAATTGTTACAAATCTCAAAAAAAAAAAATTCCAGTATATTTATTTACTAAAAACAATCTGCCTGTAAGTGGATCCAAGCAGTTCACACACGTTCTCAGGTACCAGGGTTACGATTTCAACAGATCGACCCATAGCAGTTACTGAGGGTGCATTAAAAAACAACCCTTGTTGTTCAAGGGTTGACTAGCTATAATCACCGGAAATTTCATCCTCTGTAGCTATGTAAATGGGTAAGAATAAAATTAGTAACTTAAAAATGTGCAAAAGGTCTATGAGCTTTTGAAATTCTTCTGTTGCTGGCAACCACTGTTCTTAGTGCCCCAAAGTGGAGTTTGGTTGGGGATCAGTGGCTGTCCCTGGTAGCCAGACGGGGGCCCCATCTATGAGACATTAGAACCAAGTCCACCCCAGCCCTCCCCACGACTCAAGTGTGAGTGGAGGGGGTGAGTCCTGGGATACCTCACGCTGGCCATCGTCTCCTCAGACCCTGAGACTGAGTGGCCTCCTAGACAACTGATACACAGAGTCCAGCTGCTTTAGAGGACCTGCGGGCCACCCTGCCGCCACTGCCTGACTCAGGAGCTCCCTCCCCTCGCCTTCTGTGTCCCTCCTTCCCTCTTTCAGCAGCGGGCCTCCTGGGCATCAGGGCAGGGAGAGTTTCCATTTCCTGGAAGTTTCCTACCTAGAGACTGAGTCCTGGCCTCTTTCTTTCCTCATTCCCCACAGCCGGTGCCAGTACCCAGGCTGGGAGCCCTGAGGTCACAGAAGTTCACCGTCTCTCAGTTACGATGTCTGCAGATCTAGAATCAGGTGCTGGCAGGGCATCTCTCTTGCCCAGCTCTGGGGAGGACGCCTCTGTGTCCCTTCAGCTGCTGGGGCTGCGGGCTTGCCTCGGCCCTCCTGGGCTTGCACCCACACAGTTCCCGTCTTGACCTCCCGTCACATGGCTTCTCCCTCTGTGTCTTCCGGCCGTCTTCCCTCTCCCACATCTCTGTGCAGCTTCTCCACTTCCTATGGGACACCGATCCTGCTGGGTGACAGCCCACAGTGATGACTCCATCTTAACTTGGTGAGGGCAAGAGCCTCTGTCCAAAGAAGGGCACGTTCTCAGGTACCAGGGTTACGATGTCAACAGATCGACCCATAGCAGTTACTGAGGGTGCATTAAAAAATGCCTCCTGCTTCTCACTTTGAAGGAAATATTACCAGTTAATATTTGGCATTAAAAAAAATATGGATTTAGAGTCCAGATCTTCCTTGATTTGGAGCATGTTCATCTTTTTTTTTTTTTTTTTTTATTGTTGGGGATTCATTGAGAGTACAATAAGCCAGGTTACACTGATTGCATTTGTTAGGTAAAGTCCCTCTTGCAATCATGTCTGGTCCCCAGAAGGTGTGGCACACACCAAGGCCCCACCCCCCTTCCTCCTTCCCTCTCTGTTTTTCCTCCCCCCCATGACCTTAATTGTCATTAATTGTCCTCATATCAAAATTGAGTACATAGGAGTCATGCTTCTCCATCTTTCTTATTTGTAAAACTGGAATAATGCACAATGCCAAACTCTAAGGTTGTCTTGAGCTCTACGTGAGCCAGTGTGTGCTGTGTGGCACCGAGTAAGTGGCTTCTACTTGAAGGAAATCTTCTGGGACTCAGGGATTCCTACACTTCACTTTCCTTCTTTCTCCATGAAGTCCAAATCCCCCCTCTTGTTTTATCATTTGGTTCGTTTCTGATCGGATGCATGTGCAGTGAACACCTTCACGTTAATTCCAACCCTTGGCTGGTGGTGTGTAGCGCAATTGGCGCATGACCTCTTCTAACACCGTGGTTTCTTTATTTGCATGCACGCTCTGAATGAGCACAGGTGAGCTCAGCACCCAGCCCCCAAACCGGATCATCAAGCACATATTTCATCCCACCGCAGGCTCCACCCAGAGCTTCCTAACGACCATACCTTTCCTCGGGACCCTTGACAGCCTGTGAACCCACTGGATAGATTTCTGACTTGCCTCCCTCTGACGGAGCCTGCTCTGGTGGCCTCCCAGAGTGGGTCACCAATCTTGTGACATATCCACCAGCACCATCGCTAGGACCAGACAGCAACTCGTGATCAGAGCCCCAGTCTGATTTCCTCCCCTGGGAATTCAGGATTTGGGCCTCGTGATTCTGAGTAATCTCTGCAGGGCATCTGAACTGCCGAGTCATGAAAAGTTGTGCCTGCTGGTCACATTCTGCAGTGTACAAGTGGCACAGAAAGATCTTTTCCTGAGGGAGGAAGATAAAGCAGGTGATATCCAGCAAAGGAGAGAGGAGAGGAGCAGGTGGCTCCTGGAACAGACCTGGGGACAATGGCCCCATGATCCCCAAATGTAGATTGTAGGGCCTCCTCGGGCTGGGCCGTATGTCCTCCCACTGAGTTCTGGAGGAGTTCCCTGAGCGGGGTGATCAGAGAACACGCCATGCCTATGTGGTACAAAGCCACATCTGCATCTTACATCCAAACAGTGGTTTGCTAGTTAATCTATAACCTTTCTGAATCTTAGGTCTCTGTGCATCGTCTGTCTCCAGGCTAAAATGACGGAGACAGAGGCAGTGTGGAAAAGCCACCATCTCCCCTGTCCCCCGAGCTTCATGAGCTCTTTGTGTTCTGAGAATTATTCTTTCTTCAATTATGATTGCCTAAAAAAGAAGTAATGACTTTGGACTCCTTACTACTAAAATAAGAGAATTATTACATTCAGCCAGAATTGTACTGTGTAGCAAAGATAAAATACGTATATGCCAACTCCAGACTAAGCAGACCCAGGGCCACTGACTGACCCCCAAAGCCACATCAGGAGGCCCGGATTCTAATTTCCCTTCTTATATGTCTGATATGAGACCTTCCTACCACAGCCAGCAGGACCAGCTACATAATTTACAGGATCTAGTGGAAAGCAAAAATGCAGGGGGGTTTTTGTTTAAAAGCATTAAAAATTTCAGGAGAGTGACACTAGGGTATGAAACCACATGTATGTGTTATGACCCTGCTGTGCTCAGGGCCCTGTGGGACTGCGCTGGTCACACACCCGTGAAACTGGCAGTGCCGACCAGAGGACAGGTGCGTGGTGCTCTGCTGGCCAGGAGACGCACCTGTCTTAGTTCCCTGCGAAGAAAGTCTTTTCGAATCTTGTAATATAGTTTCTGCACCACCTGGGAGCTGCCATTCAACACTTGTTGAATAAATGAATTGCCTGTGGCTTGAGCTAATGGCTGATGTGGGAATGTAAACTAATGAATTGCTTCTGCAGACACCAATATGAGGAAAGGCACGGTGAAATCGCCAGCTATAGGGGGACTCAAGGCAACATTAACAAATAGGCCAAGTCTAGAACTGGCTGCTACCTGGCCTTGGAAAATGCAAGCACAAATATGCTTTAAAATGTACCAAAGACAGAGGAAGAATGGTCCCAGTAGTTGGACTGGAGCGCCCACTAGACCCAGGTGATTACAAGTCAAGACATAACAACGGTGCTCCCGGAGCTCTTTGCCTCTGATTGATCCAGCCCCACCGTTTTAAGCATCTCTGACCTCACTCCAACACTGCTGAGTCAGACCATTTCTGACAGCCCTGAAATCTGCATTTGTAACAAGTCTTCAGATGATCTGTGCTCATAATAAAGTGTAAGACCCCCAATGGTATAAGAAAACTGTAAATCCTGGCCAGGCATGGTTACGCATGCCTATAATCCTAGCACTCTGGGAGGCTGAGGCAGGTGGATCGCTTGAGCTCAGGAATTCGAGACCAGCCTGAGCAAGAGCAAGAACCCGTTTCTACTAAAAATAGAAAAGTTATCGGGGCATTGTTGTGTATTCCTGTAGTTCTAGCTACTGGGGAGGCTGAGGCAGGAGGATCATTGGAGCCCAGGACTTTGACATTGCTATGAGCTATAATGACGCCAAGGAAACCATAAATCCCAATTTTATATTTCTTGAAGATCATTTATCCCCAATACTGTGAAGATGAGGGTAGAGCTGCCCCAGTGGGCATAGAGAAGAAAAAATGCTGGGCCGTGCATGGGAGAGGAGCACAGGGGTAGCAGAATACGGGTGAAAAACCTCCTCTGGGATAGCTCGGCTGCCTGTCGGCTCCTCAAAATCTTTTCCTGATGGCCCAGGCATGATCTGGAATAATTCTCTACTTTGTTCTGAGGATCAGAGAAACACCAGATGCAGTCAGAAGAATATGGTAGTGAAAACAGCAGCCACTTTCGGTCATCCATTAACCATGGCAACTAACTTTCTCTGAGCTAAGTTACTCATCCAACCAGGGGTTTTACGTGGAGCCAAGGATTTCTCAGTCGGCCTCTGACAGCAGCACAGGCGGGAGCCGCATGACGAACTACAGAGACCCCCAGGCCAGACCTCAGAGGCCAGGCTCAGTCTGAGCTCCAGTCCCCATCATCCCTCAGGCTTCCAGGAACCTTTCCAGGAACTTCCTTCACTTCCCAAGCTTCTTACTTATTGTTTTTGAGATTTTGAAGTGGAGATAAGAAGTTTATCCTAAGAGATGGTGTAAGAATTAAATGAGAAAGTGTAAATGGAAACACTTTGAAATATTTGCATCAGCAAAGTGTTAGTCATGGTCTGATATTTGTGAGTATAAACAATGCCATGACCAACAACTTTGTGTGTATCTTTGGGTACATTGCTCATCATTCTGTGACCATATAATAAAAAGATAAAAGGCATTATTCCCAGAAGTGGCATGTAGAGGTCAAAAGATGTAAACATTGTTAAGACACATGGTACATATTATTTAATTATCCCCATAAGCGTTGTTCAAATTGATCTCCAACCAGCATTGTATGAGAGTGCTGTTTCCTATCATTCTGGCCTACAATGAGCTCATCTTTTATTTGTATATGTAACTGTGGTCTTGTTTACATTCATAGTCCTTAAACCTCTAGTGACAACATGTTTATAATGCACTGTCTTCGCTTCTTTTCTTGTGTTCATTCCCTTAGCGAGATAATGCACTCGGCAGGGCTCAGAAATGTGTGGAGACCTCAGTGAACGTTAGCTCCTGCCACACTGTTCTTATTTTTTCCAATTTTCTGGTGCCACGGCCAATATTTTTCTGAGTTTGGTACTTCACTCACCCTTCCTTATGACATTTCTTGACACACAAAAGAAGTTTTTAATTGTATGGCAGTCCAAATATTTTAAGTATTGGTTATAAGCTAACTACTCTTTATAACAGGGGTCCTCAAACTACAGCCCGCGGGCCACATGTGGCCCGCCGAGGACATTTATCCGTCCACAGGGTGTTTTTGCCTCCGCTGCCTGTCCTGCTTAGTAGCACTCGTCCCTGGCCACAGTGCGCATGTGTGGAATGTGCACAGCACTCTCTGACTCCCCTCCTTCTATCTGTCTCTCGACTGCTCCTCTCAGTCTCGGGTGCAATTGGACGAGTCACGAGCTTGCCTGTGCAGAGCCTTCTGCGGCCTGAGGACTAAGGTAAGAACAAGTAAAGATTTTTTTTTTTTTTTGAAGTTAGGAGGTCTTTTTTTTTTTTTTTTTTTGCAGTTAGTGGGCCTTTTTTTGCTGTTAAGGGGGCCTTTTTTTTCTGAAGTTAGGAGGTCTTTTTTTTTTTTTGAAGTTAGGAGAGCCTTTTTTTTTTTTTTTTTTTGCAGTTTTTGGCTGGGGCTGGGTTTGAACCCACCACCTCCAGCATATGGGGCCGGCGCCCTACTCCTTTGAACCACAGGCGCCGCCCAGGAGAGCCTTTTTTTTTTTTTTTTTTAAGTTGGTTAGTTGGTTGGGGGTGGTTGGTTTCTAGGGGGTTGCATCACAGTGATAACGCAAATAGTCAGTGCTCAGTGCTAATGCAAATTGTTGGTGCTCAGAGGTAATGCAAATAGTACTCAGTGGTGATGATAATTGTAAGTGCTCATTGTTAATGCAAATGGTCAGCGTTCAGTATTAATGCAAATTGTCAGCAGTCAGTGTTATTGCAAATGGTCAGCGGTCAGTGTTAATGCAAATGGTCAGTGCTCAATGTTATCGCATGGGGGTCCCAAACTGGTAATCTGTCTAGGGCCCCATGGGAACTTAATCCAGCTCTTCAGACAGCCGAGGAGTAGGAAACCCAATTTAATTGGCAGTAAGTGCATTTATATTCTGATTTCTATTCAGTTGTGTATGATGTTGTATGTTGTCTGTGTAAGCCCTGGTTCACACTGTTGCGATCTCTGAGCATATGGCTGAACTCGCATTAGATTCGGAAGAAAAAAGGGATACATGCCTTCTTTTTTCCTGCAGTGGAATCTAATTGCATGGGTCTTCTCATCCATATGATTAGATTCCTGTGCAAGTTCACAGATCGCAGTGTGGTTTGCACAGGGTAGTGTGAACTGGAAAGGTGGTGGAGGAACCAGCTCTGTAATTGTGCTGGTTCCCGCACCGCACCGGTGTGAGCCTGAGGTAAAAGCGGAGTTCCACCCTGTGGGCACTGGCAGGGCTGAAATGATGTGGACTGGCAAGGCTGCATTGATGGACACTGATCAGACTGCATTGATGGGCAGTGCGGTCTATATGTCTCTGTGTGGGCAAAGTTATTGCTGGTATATTGTTTTTGTAGTGCTATATATATATATATATATATATATATATATATATATATATATATTTGTATTTTACTAATAGCAATTTGGAATCCCTAGGAAACAATGATATCAAGAAAGAGAAAAATTGAGTCAGAGTGTAGGATATTCAAAGAACAGTGGACTTATGATTTCTTTTTCATGTAGTATAAGGAAAGAGCTGTGTGTTTGATATGCCAGAATATAGTGTCTGTGTTCAAAGAATAGAATTTGTGTTAACACTATCAAACTCAACATAAAGATAAATATGATTGGTTGGAGAACAAGTGAAAGAGGAAAATTTCTGCTGTCTCCTCACAACTCAAAATCTGTTAGCAGAAAAACCATTTGTTGCATTCCCAAACAAAACATGTGTTGATTCACTGGAAAAGTTGCAAAAGGAGTTCCAATTTAGATTTAAAGAGCTTCATCTCCATGAACAGGACATACAGCTTTTCCATAACCCATTTTCTATTGACATTGAAAATGTGAATACGATTTACCAAATGGCTGAACTGCAGAATTGTGAATCACTGAAAGACGCATTCAAGTCAAGCAGCGTTCCTAATTTCTATGCATCTCTCCCCTCTGAGACATACCCTAATCTCAGGAACCATGCACTCAAAATGGCACCCATCTTTGGTAGCACTTATGTCTGTGAACAGACTTTGTCCAGAATGAAACATCTGAAATCTCCAACCAGATCTAGACTAACTGATGCATACTTGCATCACTCGTTACAAGTAGCAGTGACAAATATGGAACTGGACATTGACCATCTCATTAGCCAAAAGCAGGCCCATAGTTCCCATTGAAATACTGGTAAGTTTGTTGATTTAACCTTACTTGTTCTTTATTTTAAATGTTGTATTGGTTCCCGTTTTTATGTTTTTACTTCAAAATAAGATATGTGCAGTGTGCATAGGAATTTGTTCATAGTTTTTTGTTTTTAACTATAGTCTAGCCCTCCAACAGTCTAAGGGACAGTGAACTGGCCCCCTGTTTAAAAAGTTTGAGGACCCCTGCTTTATAATATCACAAAGCACATTCTTCATCACATTTACAGTATAACTTTTCCTTCCCTTTTCCACAGTCTCCCATGAACCTTTTGAGATGGGCTTCAGAGTAGTTTACGTTGAATGAATATTGTAGGCTTTATAAATTTTAAAATAATAGTCACAGGTGGAACTGCCTGGCCTGTGATTCTTATGGAGTTTCCCATGGATGTTAGTTCATGGATATTTTTTCTTATTAACCTCGTTTTTGATAAATATCATTTTTCATCCCATAAAGGTTTTTAAATTTGAAGAAATATTTTAATTTTAACTTCCCTGTCATGTTTATTTCTATTTTTTCTTTCTTGATTTTGCATAATTGTAAGTCAAAAGTTGTCCTAAATGCATGATATTAGCATTTTCCTCCATCATTTCTTTTTTACTATTTTCCCATATTTGTTTTCTTGAACTTTTTTCTAACATCCTTTTCTGAATGTTTGGTATCTTTAATTTTTTCTTAATTAATAATAAAAGAATTTGAGGCTATGAGTTTGATTCTGAAAAATAACATTAGTTTCAACATAACAGTTTTTATTTGTAGCATTCTTATTTTTTAAAGTTATATATTTAACTTTTCTGATTCTTAAAGTATTGATTACTCAATGTGCAAATCCTTGCATTACTTTCATGCTTAGAGAGTTTCTCCTAAGTGGAGATAAAGAAAATACTATTTTTATATTTTAAACTGGTTAACTTGTGGGCGGCGCCTGTGGCTAAAGGAGTAGGGTGCCGGTCCCATATGCCGGAGGTGGCGGGTTCAAACCCAGCCCCGGCCAAAAAAAAAAAAAAAAACTGGTTAACTTGTTACGCTAATTAAAGTTTATTTTAGACTATATCAGATAAGGTTTGTGTTTACTCTTCCTTTATGAGGATGTAGCTGCTTTCATGTTAAGCTCCCATGTATTTTTGTTCTGAGAGTGTTCAACCCCCTTTATTTAGATATGCTGCACTTCAATTACTTTACATTTATAATGTTTTAAGGGCGTCATCGTTTCTCATCTTTAAAATAAGTTATTCACTCTTCCACCCAGTC
The DNA here is from genome assembly GCF_027406575.1 of Nycticebus coucang. Classification (NCBI taxonomy): domain Eukaryota; kingdom Metazoa; phylum Chordata; class Mammalia; order Primates; family Lorisidae; genus Nycticebus; species Nycticebus coucang. The sequence continues at coordinate 131,102,320 of NC_069786.1, forward strand.
ATTTGTCCAGATTATCTTTAGAACCATCTTATCAATATAGGCAAAAATCCAATAGAAAGTTGGATTATCGGGGCGGTGCCTGTGGCTCAGTCAGTAAGGCGCTGGCCCCATATACCGAGGGTGGCGGGTTCAAACCCGGCCCCAGCCAAACTGCAACCAAAAAATAGCTGGGCGTTGTGATGGGCACCTGTAGTCCCAGCTACTCAGGAGGCTGAGGCAAGAGAATCGCTGAAGCCCAGGAGTTGGAGGTTGCTGTGAGCTGTGTGATGCCACGGCACTCTATCGAGGGCCATAAGTGAGACTCTGTCTCTACAAAAAAAAAGAAAGTTGGATTATCAATCATAACTGTGTACATTGATGCATTTATGGGGTACAAGGTGAAGTACAAATAGAAGTAGGCTTCTATTAAACCTATACTTAATTGGGAATAAAAATGACATTTGCAACCCTGATGCATTTTGCCATCCAGAAGCCTTACAAGTTTCTCCAAGCCTTCCCAGTCATGGATATTTAGGTGCCTTTTTTAATTTTCTTACTTGTCTGTTGGTTTTTTCTTGACTAGTTTCTTGCATGTTTTGCTACGTTTATTTCCAGGTCAATGTTACATATACTTGTAGATGTGCACATAACCCAGGAGATTACACACACAGCTGTCCACACATGGTAGAGTGCCTCTTTCTCCTGCCAGGGGTCACCATTCATAAGGAGGCAAATAATTCATTCACATTTATTTAGTTACATCACAGCAATCACTGAGTTCTTTTTCCTGTTATAATTCTAATTTTGGTTATTTGGGGATTTCTAGGTAGATCATTATAAAGTCTCCTGAAAACAAGCACTTTCTCTTTCTTTAAGCTATTTTTCTCACATGTCTTCTGGCATTGGCTATAATCTCTAGAAAAATGTTAAAGAAGAGGGGTGATAAAGGCCATTTTCTCCTGGCCTCCCCTTAAATGAATCTTTGTAGAGCATTTCAGCTTTGAGTAAGGAGCTCATTGTTGCTTTGAGGTTGACATTGACTGTGCTTTAAAGGAAGTAGCGCCCCTACCACACGGGAAAGCCTTATTTTGTGTTTAAGGCCTACCGGTCCTTGAGTGGCTGCTACGTGCAGACATCGTACTGTGAGAGAAGAGAGTAGGGCAAAAGGACGTTATTTGCTCATTTCAAGCTGCGACTATGACTCTCGTTTTCTGGAAAGGTCAGCACTTTTTTTTTCTCTCTAAATTCAACCTAAATTCTCTAATGAAACCTGTAGTAATTCTGCTTTCAATAACGCTGTCTTCTCTTGATTTTATGTACTAGAATTTGTCATGTAGTGATCCCTTTTTTCAACTTTTATTGACCAGAATTTTGAGTTTTCCAAATCATTGTTTATAAAGATGGAGGGAAAAGTTAGAAAAAAAAGGAAAGAAATAAGAGGAATATAAGATATTCCTGTTTGCCCCATCTCTGCTCCTCCCCTGACCTCCCTGGATTCCCCCAGAGCACCTGTTCTTGTGGGTGACACTCTTTGGTATCACCAGGTCTGATTTCTTGAGTCTGAGTATAGTAGAATTTGGAAGGTGACAGTGTTAATTTTCTCCTTCTGCGAAATTTGCTATTTATTGCAAAGGAGGCTTTTTTTCCCTGTGTTAGCACAACTCCTTTTGTAATTTATAGACTAGACTACAAATACAAGTCAGACTGGTTTTAATTTTGGTTCTCGAGGACACACAATAGCAGTTTTCTTTCCTCCATTATGTTTTCAGAGTAGGCGATTTTGTGAGAGGTCTGTATAATTGTTTTTTTTTCTTTCAGCGTTTTGTTAGAGTACTAGCTGCTCCAGGGTTTGGGGCAGCCATCTCTCATCCTGCTGCACAAACAGCGTGTGGCCCTAGTGTTGCCCTTTCATGAGGCTGTTAACTGTTAAGAACTATGGAGCCATCAAACCCAGCATTTCCTAGAATTTGTCCAGGAGACAATAATTTCTAACATGACTTTTAGCAAAGTGCTTTAGTGGACAAGTCCACAGATACGAAGTGAACAAAGAGACATCTTGCAATAAATAAACATGTTTCTTTCGGTTTAACCCAGGGTTTCCCAAACATTTTATCATATAACCCCTTGTCTCACCTAACTAGAGTCTCAGGTCTACAAAACATTTTCAAAAACACACTGTCAGGCCGGGCGAGGTGGCTCATGCCTGTAATCCCAGCACTCTGGGAGGTCAGGGTGGGTGGATCACCTGAGCTTCCGAGTTCAAGACCAGCCTGAGTCAGAGCAAGACCCCATGTCTAAAAATAGCAGAGTATTGTGGCGGTCGCCTGTAGTCTCAGCTACTCGGGAGACTGAGGCAAGAGAATCTCTTGAGCTCCAAGAGTCTGAGTTGCTTTGAACTATGACGGCACTCTACCAGAGGCGACAAAGTGAGATTCTGTCTCAAAAAATAAAACAAAACAAAAAACAAAAAAAAAAACCCCAAACATACTGTCCTAACCCACGTTTCACAGAAAGTGCCACCATTTCCCTCATGAGTAATGGATTGAGAATTATATCAAAGCGTCATGTTGCTCACTTGAAGCTATTTATGACTGTGACTGAGTTTATGGTGCAATCTTTATGTAATATGACCCCATCGTATCTATGGAGATGTGTCTCTTTCCTCAGTGTGAGTTTAGCCCTTCTTTGCTTTTGTCATTTTCACAAACCAGGAGTCCTTCCAGTTATTATTGACGCCTTGAGCCCTCATTGCCCTTGGACACCTGTACGGTGCACCTCCCTGACTTTCAGGGAAGTCCTGGGCCTGCCCGGCAGCTGCTCTGGCAGAGGCTGGTTGGGCAAGTGGATTTCCCCCTGGGTGTGCCACAGCGCCGTGGGGGTTACTAGCACACAGCAATCCGAGTCGTTTCCCTGTGTGGCTGAGTCCATCTTTCCTCTCTCAAGCCCAGCCCTGAACATTGGGCCTCTGCTAGCTGGGCGCCAACATGCTTGGAGACACTTTTCCAATAGGGACAAGTGTCTCTTCTTTTATCGTCTTTTCTTGCATCTCTTTTTCACCATAGCAATTCCCAGGAAGCTTTAGGAGCCCAGAGCAAAGTTACCAGCCCACACTGGAAGTTCACAGCTGCCTGTGGCTAGGTGTCAGTGGTTTGGTCCCTCCGGACACTGACTGTCTCTGACTTCATCAGGTAATTGTTTGGTCAGGGTCAACGCACATCCCTACAGACCTCCTGATAAGCAGTTCTTGGGTGTATCCTGGGAATTGGACTTTTAATTTTAATTTTTTTATTAAATCATAACTGTGTACATTAATGCATTTATGGGGTACAATGTGATAATTTGATATACAATGTGGAAAGCTTACATCAAACTTGTTAACATAACCAACACCTCACTTACTTATTTGTTTTTTTTTTTTTTTTTGTGGTTTTTGGCCGGGGCTGGGTTTGAACCGGCCACCTCCCGCATATGGGACCGGCGCCCCACTCCTTGAGCCACAGGCGCCGCCCTCACTTACTTATTTGTTGCGGTAAAACTTTTATACTCTACTCTTAATAGTTTTAAAACGTACCATTGCATTGTACACAATAGATGAGGCCTCCCTCCTCCCCTCCTCAACAATACATTTTTGGAATTGGTTTTTTAAACAAACCCTCAGATGATTGTTTTGCGCACAGAGTGTGAGGTTTTTTTCTTTTTTTTTTTTTTTTTTTTTTTTTTTGTGTGTGTGTGTGTGTGTGTGTGTTTTTTTTTTTTTTTTGGCCAGGGCTGGGTTTGAACCCGCCACCTCCGGCATATGGGACTGGCGCCCTACTCCTTGAGCCACAGGCGCCACCCGAGGTTTTTTTCTTGTACCCCAGAGGTATAAACCATCTTTTTCTTTACCAAGTTTTTGAACTCTGAACTTGTGTCAGATGAAATCTCATACTGTAAATATAAGACCTAATGGTATTTTTCCTTCCTCCCTTTCTTTCTAAACTGCCTCTCCATAAGCAGCCCCCACCCACTCACCCACCCCACCCCCCAGCTGTTTAAGACCTGGCTCCTCCTCTCTTCTGATCCCTGAGAAAAACCCTTCATTGAAGTCCGGGGAACAAGCAAAACAAGGCCCAGTAAAGGGCTTCTGCCAGCTGTTTAAAGTAAGCTGAGACAAAGGGGACACAAGCCTCCCTCTACTCATTAACAACTGCCCCGGTGTCCTCCAGGCAACAACCCAAACAGCAACCAGGAAACAGAGCCTGGGCTCCTCTGCCGCCCTCTGAGATAGTCCCGGGAGCTGGCTGGTTCCCGATCCTGGAGGTGCTGCCACAGCTGCAGTTATAAGGCCGGGCAATCGGGAGTTACTGGGGAGCGTGTACAGAGCAGAGCAGAGTTGAGCAGAGCTATCCACGTAAATTCCAACTTCCTGAAAGAAAAAACGTAGAAAAGGTCTTTTCATTCATTCATAAATTATACAAATATCTCCAGAAAAACCAACAAATGGAACTCCCGCATGCATAAACCTATTGAGGACCTTGGCTGGCGGCATCTTTCTAAGAGAGTATGAGTGTTAACTTATTTATAAACTCATAGGAATGTAGGAACCGGGAAAACTTACCCTTTTTCCTTGGAAGTTTGTTGAACGAACAACTCAAAATGAAGGTAGATTAATAAGAGAAATGTTTATCTACAAATGCCATGCACATGGGGAAAATGATGGGAGACTGATTACCCCAGCGTCTCCGTGAGGTCGGATAGCTTTGCAGATGCCTTCAGAAGTGGGGGGATGTGAAGTGTGGGAGCAGCAAGTGGTTGAGGATGAATGGATGAAGCAGATTGACTTGTCAATTTTCCTGAGAGCCGGGTATTGTGCTGTAAATGATTTGGGCCTGGGCCGCTAGCATTCAGGGGGAGGAGAGGAAGTCAATCGCCCCGCTTTGATATGTTGATTAAGTAGGTGAGGTATTATGTAGAAAGAGGGAAAACCCCAAAGGTCTTCAATTGGAAGTTTTCTTTATACTCAGTAGTCATATTTTAGGGTGAAATTTCCTTAGCTCCTTCAGGAACAAGAACACATGAGCACCTACTATGTGCCATGGGTATAGTGTCTGTGCACCCAAGTACAACAGTTTATGTTTATTAAACTCTTATTATGGGCCAGGCACTAGGTTAAACCGTTTACATGATTTATCCTACTTAATTCTGGCAACAATCACTGTTGTTGTAAGATACTATTACAAAAGAGTGCTCATTTTGCAGTTGAGAAGATTGCGGCTATGGCATTTTAAGGTCTCAGATTTATAAACTTATGAGTTGGAAATAAATATTGAGCCTAAGTGTGGTCTTCATTCTTAGAATCCCACATTCTATCATTTGTTGTCGCTGACCCAGCCAGCACCTGTTCTCACAGCTGGGATATTCTGTGGTCAGTTGGTTAATCACGACTGGTGGGTCCCCATAGAGCTGACAGGTCCAGGTAACCCAACATGGAGTCCATTCCCAGCGCTGAACGAGGCTGCATTTTCTAGTGTCTAGACAGGCTGCTGAGACATAGCATGTAACTATAAACACTTTTAGTGTATAAGTGAACCATGGCTCCCAACCGAGGAAGAGCATGGGGACTTCAGAAAGGAGCCTGGTAACGGGTCCCAGGGCAGAAGGCAGATGCCCTGGAGGGTTGCCTTCCTGTGGACAGGTCTTTGAAAGCTAAGTTAGAGTCACCATTCTTTTTCTTTTAAGACATGGTCTCTGTCACCCAGGCTAGAGTGCAGTGTCATCAGCCTAGCTCACAGCAATCTCAAACTCCTGGGCTCAGGTGATCCTCCTGCCTCAGTCTCCTAGGTGTCAGCTGTGCAAATTGTGGGACTACAGGAGCCACCACAGCACCTGGATAGTTTTTCTATTTTTAGTAGAGACGAAGTCACACTCTTGTTCAGGCTGGTCTCCAACTCCTGAGCTCAAGTGATCCTCCCACCTCAGCCTTACAGAGTGCTGGGATTACAGGCATGAGCCATTGTGCCCAGCTAGATTGACTTTTTTATAAACTCCATCCCTAGTTTTAATTTTTTTCTTCTTACATCAAGGAGAATCCCCATAACAACTACTTTCAAATGTAAGAGCCACCTCCCCTTGCTGAAGATGGGCATCATGACCTGGCGGCTCGCAGGTGGGCGAGCCCCTCCTTCCATTCGTGGGCACACTTGGAGGACTCCAACGTCCAGTAGCGCCCGCGTCACCATCAGCATCTCACATTTCTGCCATCCTGCTGTGGTCACTGCGCATGCAGTCCCACTGGGTTAGCAGTGAACTACAGAAGCACAGGATAGAGAGAAGCAGCTGGAATTTCCCCCTGTGTCTCACGGTGGGGGGGGGGGGCAGGTGTCTGTGACACTTCCAGCCCAAGCAACCTTGGTTCTTTCTATCAAAAGTTCAGGAGCTCCCAAAAATAGTAGAGAGGCCAGCACAGCTGGCCAGGCTTGGGATCAGGCCCTCCCAAGGAGGCCTCAAACAGGGAGGACCTAGCGAGGCCACATTCCTGGAGCTTTGTCTAAACACTACCCACCGAACAGGCCAGATTGGAAGCGAAGGGGCCAAAAGCCACTTGATGCCAAAGAATGATAGAAGTTCTAAAGTCTGAAGACAAAAGGCAAGTGTGCCAGCTGCCTCTCAGCTGGTCCAGTGCCTGAGTGCGTTTCATTAAACCCACAGGGCCTGTATGCAAAGGAGCTCCTCAGCCCTCTGCCCTGGGCACCCTGGGCGAGCCACTGCACAGGGCCTCGTCACAGCAGGACAGTTGCACGTTTCCAAACTTGCTTGAGCAGAGAAACCTCACATGCGGGGGACGGGTGGTCTGGGAGTGTGGACGAGAGTATGTGGGTGTGTTTGGGTATCTCTGTCGGTTAGGTAGGGGTGTGTGCAGGTGTCTGTGTGTGCATGTGAGCGTGGGTGTGTCCACGGGTTGTGTGGCATCTCCCAGACGCTCTGCTGGAAAGGCTACCGTGGAGGTTTTCGTTCTAGGCTCTAACGCCAGCTCTTTGGTGACTTGTTCTCTCTGGATCATGTCAGCCTCTCTTGGCTGCTGACCGCACAATTTACACAGCTGACATCAGGAAATGATTCCAGGATCAGAAATATCTTAGGTGGGTTTTCATGGAGCTTCTAGAAAGCCTCTGGGAAGATGGTAGCTTTGAGGGACCTGTTAGTGTCCTGGACAGGCAGAGGGGTGATGAACTTGAGCCCCCATCCCAGTGTGGGTCCCCTGCTCTGCAGGACAGAGCAAGAGACAGATCACAGATTGCTGCTGCTGAGGACCTGCCGTCCGTGAAAGGGGGCACTCGACCGGCAAAGATCTCACAGACCACCAAGGCTTGTACGAAAGGTTTTTATTGGTGAGGGAGGGATGCAGGGCAGCACCGAGGGGGGAGAAAGGAGAGAGGAGAGACCACCGAGAGAGAGACAGAGAGACAGAGACAGAGAGACAGAGAGAGAGGGGAGAGAGAGCACGCGTGTGAGAGAGAGCTATGTAGGTTCGGTTAGGGGAAGTCTTAGAATGGTGACAGGAGGGTAGAATAGCCAATAAGGAGTCACTGCCCTGGTTGGCAGAGGCGTTAGGGGCAGGCCATGGTTAATCTTGGTCCGTAGAAAGTAGGAGGGGCTTTTCTGGGGCAATTACCTAACCATCCGTGCTTACAGAGGAGTAGAGATAGCTGGACGTTGGAGTGGATACAGCTTCCTCCCCAACTCCCTTCCCAGAACGCTAAAATGGAAAACCTATTTTCCTTGACAGCAGCTTTAAACAAAGATAAAGCTTTGATCCTTCCACAAAGAATTGTCCTGTCATCCTAGCATAATGGCCACCCTGGATGGCTTCCATTCTGCCCCCTGGGACCAGGTGCAAAAGCCACCAAGCCACCAAATCTGGCCCAGCTGGCTTCGTTTATTTGTTTGGTGGGGTGGGAGTTGGGTTTATTGCCTCCCCCCTGCTGACCATCCCTAATCACACTGCCTTTCCAACCTGTGGGATGCAGAAACTTCAAAGGCTGAGCCCTGCTTAGCATTTGTGAATGCCCAGTGACTGCAGGACTTGAAAAGAAATCTCAGCAGCTCCCCTGAGAAATCGCCATTAATTTTGTAGCTTCTGGAGAAGCCTGGGGAAATGTCTGCTGCTCATCTGCACTTTTGCTTAGTTTTTTGACAATCTATAGAGTCCAGAAAGGTCCCTGCTGTGAATGCTGAGGCCCAAGAGGTTGGGGTACAACTCAGAAAAGATGACCCCAGAAAAGGACAAGTGTGAACTCCCACAGGCTTCTAGAAACTTGGGCAGGTTTAAACTACACGGTCCTAGGAGAGATTCCATTTCAGGACAAACACTGCCCATGACACAGGCTCAGGTTTTCTACACCGTGGAAAACTACTCACACTGTGTCTCAGCCCTGAAAGTGATTTTTCCTTCCACAAGAAAGATACAGCTTCCTATGATTTTTCAACCCTGCACCTCCCACCCCTGCCAGCCCTCAGGAGGTAGAGGTGGGATCTCTGAAGCAGACAGGTGCTCAGGGGGTCCTGCAGGGGCTGCTGCCTTGACCTAACAATGGGTCACAGTTCTGTTCTTTGAAGTCTGTTTGGCTGAGAAGCTGACGTTTGAGCAACTGCAGATCGCACCACGCTGAGAACATGCTGGTATTAGTGATAAGGCCTGGCTTTTGAGAAGGCCCATGCCACTCTCCCAGGGCCACTTAGGGTATGGGTAACCCCAGGAACCTGGGAACTCTCTGTATTTATTTTCCCTTGCTGTATCTTGATGCAAATTCTTGTCTTTACATAAAGACATTCTGGACTAGCAGAACCTGTGTCTCAGACGACCATGCTCAGCATACTGGGACACAGAATGTGCCAGGAAGGGGCCACCCCACACCACTCAGGGAAGAGGCCACCCAGCTTTGGAAAGGGAGCATGTCATAGTCATTGACTTTTTCACACTGGAGGTCACCTCCCTGGTCCTGGAGGGCGTCAGGTCCCTAGTGTGCTCCCTAGAGCTGAACTAGACAAGGATTTGTACCTACCACTTTGGATTTCTTTGGTTTTTATTACATTAACCTCACTTTTATGTCCATTTTAAAATGTATGGTTTTATTTTCTAAGAGGTCTTTATTTTTGCGAGGAGTCCTTTAGAGAACATAGAAATTATCCCAGGGAAACAATTCCCGTGGTGAACGTTTGATATTGTTGTTGTAGCCTGGGACTACAGCTCAGTTGACCCTTGGGTCCACCAGCGACTGGCTTTGGCACTGCCCTTGGATGTCAAAATCTGCGGATGCTCAAGTCCCTTCTATAAAAAGGCACGGTGTTTCCATATAATCTATGCACATCCTCCGTATGCTTTTAAATCATCTCTAGATTACCTCTCTTACCTAATACAAGGTAAATAGTTGTCATACTGCATTATTTGGAGAATAATGATAAGAAGAAGTTTGAACCTGTTCAGTGTGGACACAATTTTTTCCTTAATATTTCAACCTGCAGTTGGTTGAATCCATGGTTGCAGAGCCTATACACAGAGAGCTAACTGCACTTTATTATTATAAATACAGGAATGCAAGAATCAGAAAAAGTCTATCTCCTGATTTTACTCCTCTGAGTTAATCACTGTTAATAATTGGTGGATAGCTCATGCCAGAAAATTGTCCATGCATATGAAATCTTTTGTTTGTGAAAATAATCTAGGCAAAGGACTTTAAAACTGGCTTCCAATACATAAAAGTAATACACATTTGAAAATAAAACGGTACCACAATCTGGGTCACACTGCACGTGCTAGCCTGCAATTTACCTTCCTGTCAATGGCATTAGGGAATTCCCCTGCATGGATGTCTCATAATCAATTTATCTAATTCCCAATCGATGGGCCTTTGGGTTGTTTCCAATTTGTTGTTGTTTCGCTATTAAAAACAATGAGTGAGGAGCTTTCTCAAGCTGATACCCTGGCATATTTGTGCTGTTAATTCGTAGGATAAATTCTGAGGAGTAGAATTCCTGGGCCAAAGAGCATGGGCCTCTTTCAATTCTGATAGCTCCAATGTTCAATCTCCCCATTGCCTTCCCAGGTGCCACTGTTCCAACGTGCACAGCCAGCTCCCTGAGCACCTACTTCTCAATCTTGTGCCCACCCAATCACAGTGAAAATACACCAAATGTTGGCATCGATTATCTCCTGAGATGTGGTTATGTGTCTGTTTCATTGTTTCCTCCATAATTTTCTTTCATTTTTAATATCTCGACCATCATTATAAATTATTTTAGAATTACCTAAAATGAAGTTTAGCTGCTAGAGTTCAGAGGTGAGAGAAATTACTTACATTTAGAACTTAGAAAAGGTTTAGTAAGACTGTAATGCAGGAAAATGCCTGGCGCCTAACAGGTGGTAGATTTCACATGGACAGGAAGGTGTTAAAGCTGAGACCCAGAGAACAAGCCAATGTGGATGACAAGAAAGAATGAACAAAGATATGGGCCCCAGGGAGGCTGGTGGGGCCGGGCTTCTGGAAGAAGAATGCTGCACAGCCCTTAGAGCACAGCCCTAAGTCAGTGGCACCGTCCAGACCAGAGGCAGTGACGGTTTCAACTTTATCAGACGAGGGGCTGGAGAGAGGAGACAAGCCCAAAACAGTAGAAGCAGAAATGTGAGATTTTGTGGGAAAGCTTTTTCCCTATGTAAAGCAAGCAGAGCTGCAGAAGCCCCTTGCCGAAGCAGCTCTGCCAGACTGAAGCAGGTTTTTCTAGCTCAGCTATTTGTGAAGAAAGAAATCTCAGCTTGGAAGGCTGCAAGTGTTGAGCAATTTCTCGTCTGAGAGAGGTCATTTCAACCACAATGAGTGCCTTTTCCCTCAGGAGCACCAGGTTTCTCCAAAACTCACAAAAATGCATGTGTTGCGATAGTTTCATTTCTAGATCAATATTTTGTCAAGGAGGAAAGGAAATTACACTTTAGGGAAAACCGGAACAGAAGCAGTTGACACTCTTGTCACTGACCCTGTGTTCAATCACCAGGACTCGGAGCCAGGAGGCGGGCAGCCTTTATCTTCTTGCTCATTTCCAGGAGCCAAATGCATTCCCAGCATCACTCCGCTCATTTCCCAAAAGAGCCACATGAAACAGTTCCATTTAATGCTTTATTTCAGATTAAGTAACTGGCTCAAAGGGATCGCATTTTTAAGGGATGCCTGTGGCAACAGAACCACCCTCCAAATCAGTCCCTTTTAACTACAGAGGTTTATTTCTTGCCTGAGTTACAGGTTGGCAGAGGATTGGCGGTGGCTGTGCCCCACACCGTACCCATGGCCAGATTCAGGGGTAGCTGATTTTAGTGGCCCTGGTGTTCCCATGGCAGAGGGAAAGATAAGAAAGCCACAAAAATAAAGCAGAAACAAAGAAGTCTGACAAGGGTCCTCAGCGTTCAGCTGGGAACTGGCATGCCACGTTACTTCTGTTTGGGTTTCACTGGCCAAGGAAAGTCACCTCCCCAAGCTCACTATCAGTGTGATGGGAGAGAGACTCCACCCACGGAAGGGTCCTTGGCCACCTGCTAGTGGAGTGCTTCCATGTAGTCTGGTCACAGGAGAGGGGCGGCCAGCAGCTGAGACCACCGCACAGCCTCCCGGCCAGGCCCTGCCTACTGCAGGCCCTTCCTCCCCCACTGCCCTCCCCCAGCCCAGCCCATCTGCTTGGAGCCCTGATTCCAGAACTGTGCCTGTGTTCCTCTCTCCTCTTGCTGAAGAAGGTTCCACCTTGCAGAGCACCCCTTTGGACATTAGGCTTCCACCTCCGAAGCCCTCCCTCTGGACTGTGGCCCGGAGACCAGAACGGGCACCAGGCAGAAAACACAGACTGTGCGGATGGCTGACTTTCATCCTGCCTGGACCTGCAGCCAGATTAGTCTCCCACTGTGAGGCTCTGCCTTCCCAGCTTCTTCCAATTCCCCCTCTCCCCACTGCAAGGTGCCAATATACTTTGCAGCCACATGGCAGAGGTTGGAAAGAAAGAAGATCTCTCTGCCAGTGAGGGCACCTCCCAAGTCACTCCACTCCACCGAGGGGCATGTGCTGGCGGGGTGCTGCCCGTCCTCCTGGACCCGCAGAGGCCAGAGCTGAGCTCGCTGCCAATTCTGCCCTGTTTGTGCTTGTCTGTCCCCCAGGTAGTATCAGCAGGAATCCGTGTTTATGAGCTGCAACAGCAAGGTCTGTGCAAACAAATTCTCTAAGTAATAATAACTGGCCTAAATAGTTTGCTTAAGAACACGCAGCGCTTTGCAACTGATAAAATCGGCTTTTTCCATCTGAGTCTAGTTTGTAGGAGGCTTGCTGTGGGAGGGCAGGCGCAGTCTTGGTTGGCTATCCACAGGCCTGGACATGTCTCTGACTCTTTGACCTGACAACCAACAGGTAACCAGAGAAAACAAACCAATAAACCAAAAAAAGCAAACAGGGTTACTTTAAAACAAGAAAGGCAACATAGATAACCCCAAATGCAAGAAAATAGAGAAGTGCCTGAGACCTCACCATCTTGGCCGTCATTATTTTATCATTTTGATCTAGCTCCTTTTCATGAGCTTGTGAAGTTCAGTAATAGTTTTTACATGAACTTTAGAATCTAGTTTTTTTTTAAATTAACATCGATAGATGTTCTTCATAATGGTTGGTTTTGATGGTTGAATAGCTTTCCATTGACTGAATGGGTTCGATGCATGTTCTGTGATTTAAGTAGCCAACCCTATTGCAGAACACTTAGGTGATTTTTATTTTGCATGTTTGCAACCTTAAAGAAAAAATACTATGATGAAGATGTTTATGCATTTGGCTTTGTATACAAATATGAGCTTGTAGCTATTTGATTTTTTTTGTTTAGGCAATGAAGCTAGAATCACAAAGGTACGTTAGTAAATGGTACTGCATACTTACAAGAAGCCTAAGAAAAATGATGCCACTTTTCTCGTATGTTTGAGAATCTGTAGAAAAGGCTGCCGCCCCTCTCAGAGCTTATACAGCAGACAATGTGGTGTGTGTGATAATAAAATATGATTGAAAATGTTATGGGGGAGAGAAATACCTTCTAACTATCTTGGGTTCTTTGGCTGGGTCTCCTGTAACAAAAGGCAGGTTAATAAGAGCCAAACCTACAAATGTGTGTAATGAAAGTTTTACATGATATGGAGCCTTCGTAAGGACATGAAGACCTGAAAGGACAGTTAAATCTGGGTGTTTTTATGCCACCCTGATGGAGAGAGAGTCACCAAAGAACGTGATAAGATAGAGGGTAGAACAGGCTCGGCACCCATAGTTCAGTGGTTAGGGCGCCGGCCACATGCACTGGGTCTGGTGGGTTTGAACATAGGCCTGGCCTGTTGAACAACGACAACAATAACAAAAAAAAATAGACAGGCTTTGTGGCAGGCACCTGTAGTCCCAGCTACTTGGGAGGCTAAGGGAAGAGAATCGCTTAAGCCCAAGAGTTTGAGGTTGCTGTGAGCTGTGCTACCGAGGGTGACAGAGTGAGACTCTGTCTCAAAAAAAAAAAAGGTGGACTAAACTGAAGTAGTCACCCCAGTAAGACCCCTGCACTGAGATTTCCCTCCATGCCCAGTGTCTTCTGAGGCAGGCTGCACCCAGGTGCAGGGAGGGCACCTCTCACATGGGAGTCTTGCGCCCTGCTTTAGGAGCAGATCAGAACATCCTTCCTGCCCCTGCTGTTCCTCACGTTTCTTTGGCTTAAAATACTCACTATGCCAATACACCATGCTGTGGGGTATCGTGTCCTCTCAGTGGAAAAGAAGCCATACTCTGTAAAATAATTTTTTTGTTGTTGTTGAGACAGAGTCTCACTTTATGGCCCTCGGTAGAGTGCCGTGGCATCATAGCTCACAGCAACTTCCAACTCTTGGGCTCAAGCGATTCTCTTGTTTCAGCCTCCACATAGTAGCTAGGACTACAGGTGCTCACCACAATGCTTGGCTATTTTTTTTTGTTGTTGTTTGTTTGTTTGAACCCACCAGCCTTGGAGCATGTGGCTGTCCCCCTAACCACTGAGTGACAGGCACTCAGCCTCTGTAAAATAATTTTAAAAGGTTTATTCTGAGCTAAATTTGAGGACCATGACCCAGAGCCATACCCAGGAAGCCTGGAGCAAGTGGACTTACGGTGGTGGGTTTCAGTTTGGTTTTATACATTTCAGGGAGACAGGAATTACAGATGAAGTCACAAATCAACACATGGAAGGCATACACTGATTTATTTTAAAAGGTGAAACAACTCAAAAAGCAGGTTATAGGTGGGTTTAGAGATTTTTCAGTTGACAATTGGTTTAAAGAGTTAGGCTCTGTCTGATAGACCAGGCTTCAGTGAAAAGGAATGCTGAGTGAAGATAAGGGTCTGTTAATCAGAGACAAATTATAGGACATGCGCTCGGCCCAAGCGGTCTGTGTACTGAGGACCTGCAGGCAAGTCTTACATGGCCTTGGGCCTGTTAATCAGTCACAGAAGACATGTCTCTAGAGGGAGGGGACAAGATGAGGCACGTCCAATCCCCTTTTTCCTGGTTACCATCTCAGTTTTAAGGGACCTCCTTGAGAGGGGTCCGGTCAGTCAGCTGCTGGGGGGGAGGCATAAGATTTTTAGTTCACAGTTCCGTCAGGGTTTCACACCTCTTGTGGGCTTATTTATAGGATAAATTACTCCCAATTTTCCCATGGAGGAAAATTTTCGGTAGGTATCAATATCTGAAAAACGCGGTCCCCCTGCAAAGAGCTTGTTACATTTTATTTCTGGACATCCTACGATTCCTGCAAACCAGTGGCTTTACGTGGTGGGGAGCTGGCCCTCTGCGCCTCACCGCTAGCAAGTGCTAGGAGCATTTGTTACACATTTCTCTGCTAATCTCATCCTTATTTCCAGCATGCTGTTCCTATTTAAAATGAAAATGATGTTAGAGAGGATTTCTTGATAATGTGCAAAAGAAAAAGCAAAACTATAAAAACCAGCATTGAGGAAAGATGGAAATGGCACTTGTGTGAGGTTATGAGCTAGTGCAGGGGTTGAAGGATGGGGGCGGGTCATAGATAGATATTTTCCAAGCTAGCTTTTGTGAAGTTTTTTAAACCTGAGCATGCATTACTTTTATAAACCTATTGGGAAAACCATTAGCTTTGAGAACCTAAACAGAAGTGAAAGCGAAGCTCCCTCCGGGCCCCAGTGACCAGTACCACTCTGCTGTCACGGCGCTAGGAAATTGGAAGCAGGACTGTGCGCGTGATTACTGCCATGCACTAGACTTTATTTTGTCTACCAAGCACAGCCCCCTTCACGTAGTTAATGTGGCTGTATTAAACATTTATGTGGCGTGTGTATTCCCGGGCTGATTTGTTTCCACCTTCCCACATCATCAGCTGCCTCACCTTCCTCCAGAGAGGCTCTCAGAGGTGTGGGGCGGAAAGGCCCCGTCTGTAGGGATGCTGCCCTGGGGAGGGTCGGGGCACAAAAGTTGGCCCTATGCTTTTCTTTTTTTCCTTTACTTTTCCCCTCCCCTCTGCCCTCCCTGGGCACGCCCTGAGCGCCCTCGCTGTTCTTGTTTTGACCGACACTAGTAGTGTTTTCAAACTGCCATCTCCCCGGCTTACTTAAAAATTATTCTTGGAGACAGTGATAGCAATGTTTCTGAATAGCATAGCACTGTGCCCCCAATACGTCAGATACTTCTAGAGTGGCTAATGTCTGGAAAATGAATTCAAGGCATTTAAGAAATCATTTTCCGGGCGGCGCCTGTGGCTCAGTGAGTAGGACGCCGGCCCCATATACCAAGGGTGGCGGGTTCAAACCCAGCCCCTGCCAAACTGCAACAGAAAAATAGCCGGGCGTTGTGGCGGGCGCCTGTAATCCCAGCTGCTCGGGAGGCTGAGGCAAGAGAATCGCTTAAGCCCAAGAGCTGGAGGTTGCTGTGAGCCGTGTGAGTCCACGGCACTCTACCCGAGGGCGGTACAGTGAGACTCTGTCTCTACAAAAAAAAAAAAAAAAGAAATCATTTTCCCCCAAACAGTTGGACCTTGGAAATTTGATCCAGTCTTGAGTTTCTAAGCATATCCTTCAAGAAAATTAGTTCCGTGGTATTAAACCACCTTACTTACGCCTCCTTCTTAGGCTTGCCAGATAAATACAGGGCATCTTGTTACATTTGAATGTCAGGTAGACAGTAACTAAATTCCGAGTATACATATGTCTCAAATACTCCATCATCTTTTTTACCTGCAACGTAGACTTTCACCTCTGGTTAGAACTTCCAGTGTCCAGGAAGGAAAGTCGGCCAATGCCTTATGGCCCATATCTGAGTAGGTGAGAGGATTTGGCAGTTTGGGAAAAATAGCTCATTTGATGCTTGTATTTAAATACAGGGTGATTTTCTCTCTGCCACAAAATGAACTTTCAGCACATGTAGTTTAAAGATCTACAGGCTTTTATTAGCAGCTCAGGAGGGATGTGGCGTCCCGTCCATGAATCAGATAAGGGGCTCTGCGACGCTGGTGGAAAGTCGGGATTATTTAAGGAAGCTTGAGCAAGAACAAGGACAGGCAGAGCACAGAAGGGCAGAGGCTGATGGCAGGTGGCCTCGGGTCGCTTTCCTTACAAGGCCTAAAGCAGAGGGGACCTTCTCATCACTGCCACCTTGAACTGGCCCGCTGGGGGTTTATCTACCATCTCTCTTCTGATTTCTCAAAGGTCACATACACAACCTAGTTTCAGTTTGGAGACCTGGAACTTTAGCATGAGTGACTCCGTTTTACTTCCATCTGCTGAGGCCTCACGCAGCTCAGCCCAAAACAGCAGCCTCCCTGGTAAATTCGAACTGCTGCCCTAAGGCTGCTCGGAAGACCTGCCCCTGTCCCCACAGTACTCCCACCGCCAGGTGGATGGGAGGGAGGCCCTCTCAGCTCCTAGACAGTTTCTGGAGCAGTAGCCGGGTAGGTAGCAGCAGCGGCAACAGAGGGGCAAGAGAGAGAGGGGACACGAGGCAGCTTGTGACCTGCCACCGCGCTGCTGGTAGTCGAGTGACTAACGTGTGGTGTGAGTAGACACTTGTCATCCTTGTGTCCCGCACAGACTCAGGGGCATCCAGGACAGAAGGGACCATGAGGAGGGACACCCCTGGGGAACAGACAGGTATACTGGGCTGCCAGAAAGTCCCTGTGACATCAGGGTTCCACTCTCGGAGTTGTCAGGGTTCTGTGTCTGGTGTTCAGTTGCCATGATTCAAATCTTGCATCTATTGTTTACTGGCTGTGTGATCTTAGACAAATGACTTAACCTCTCTGATCTTTGGATTCCACATCTTTAAAAAGAGACTGTTAACACCTGCATCCATGAAACATGAGGTGATGCTCCCACTACAAAGTATATGTCTCCAAAAAGTTAGTTCGCTTTTTCTCTTAAATCCACTATTTCTAGAAGATGAATACACTGGGAGAAAGTTTGTAGAGCTGAACAACTAATCACACACAAGGAACGTGATAAGCAATCTCTTCCTGCTTCCCATAACTTTCAGGCTACAGAGGAAAGGAAGAAAAAGAGCCAGCTGGTGCCACAAGACTGTCACCCAGGCAAGTGATGCAGTTTTCTGTACACATGCAGCCCCGTTACTACGCACTCATGCACACACACGTCATCCATCTGCCAAACCCAACTTTTTATTATAGTTTAGTTTGAAATAACTCATAGCAAGTATTTTCTCTATTTCGTGCATAATTGAACAGTCCAGCTACTTAAAAAAGAAGGCTGTGGTATCTTTCTGCTTCTGCAAACCCTTTGAAACAAAATAATACAATGTGCATTTACCAAAATTTATGCAGAAGTATCCATGTATTTGCAATAACTGGACTTTCTTCCAGTTGAGCTGTTTTCTCTAAATCCGTGTTAGTTACAGACCATACACGGAGGGTTTGGGGAAATCCGATTCAACAACAGTTTTGATTTGTGTGCGGAACAACCGAGGTAAATCTGAGCTCTTGCCGTGGTGAGGTGCACACAGGAGCGGCTTGCAGAACCGGCCTGACAAGTGGGGTGGGGTGGCAGCTGCCTTTGGGAGAGCCCTTATCAAGGACTTCCAGGACAGCTACCCACAGCCTGATGCTGAGAGACAGCTGAGCTAGTGCAGGTCAGGTTGGAGGCCACATGCCAAGCGGCACTCTCCAAGCCGAGGGCAGAGATGACCATCGGAACGGCTGTGGGAGCAGGTGGGGCTATGGTTCTGTCCTCTCCCCGGAAACCAGGAAGACAATGTGTCCCTTGTCCTCTGCACCCTCTAAGCCATCTTACCAGAACCTACAAACACCTTTGCCATCACCCAAAGGAAGTGAAATCTGACTCTCAGGCCTGGTGTAACTGGGTTACTCTTGCAGCGGAACAGGACATTTATCAAGTCACACAGCAACATTCCGGTCTTTTGTTTTTTCAGTAGGACCACTCCACGAACATAGAATTAACCCAGAAATATAGATAACTGATTGTATCCCAGACGCCAGATTGATCTAGTGGTTCTAGCCAGAAACAATTATCTACTTGGCTCATTAAAACAAGTAACAAATGGCGAATTGTCTCCACTAAATATCCAAGTGCTGGTTCAGTTACTTGTACCTGTGAACTTGGGAATATGAAGAGGGGCCAGCAAGAATAAAAGAGGAATTAAAATGTAGCCATCAGAGGTGGTCTGCCCTTTATCTTTTATTCCTTTCCTTTACATGGGAAGTATGAAGCAGGGGCTATGAGAAGACGGAGCCTGGACAAGGGGACCCTGTGCTGTTTTCTGTCTTCACTGGCTGTGCTTCATGGTGGACACAACGCGTGGAACCACATGTCACCTGCCATCTAGTTCAGTGGACTCTACTTTATCAGGGATGGGGGGAGAAGGGAGGGGATCTTCCTCACACCTCCAGAAGTGTCCTGAGGTCCCACCTGGCTTCTCCTTGGCAGCAGTTGAGACCCAGGACAGTAGCCCAGCTTGGGCGGGTGAGACTCTGGAGCAGCAACACGGATTTGGGTTCATGCTTCCCATCTTAGTCCATTGGGCTGCTGCAACAAAACTCCACAGAATGAACAATTTATAAACAACAGAAATTCACCGATTACAGTGCTGGAGGCTGAGCAGCCTGAGATCAGTGTGCCAGCAGCTTTGGTGTCTGGCGAGAGCTTCTGCTCTGTACATGGTACCTTCTAGGTATCCTCACCCGGCGGGGGCCAAGGAGGCACATGCAAGCCCTTTTAAAAAGGGGAGGACCCCACTGTGGAGGGTGAACCCCTAATGACCTAATCACTTCCTAATGGCCCCACTTTTTCATTAGGGATTGAGTTTCAACCATTTTGGAGGGATGCAAACATTCAGATCGTACCAGTTCCTTCTGAAATTGCTTATCTGATGAAGCCCTGGCCTTCTGCCCACGTGTCTCACTTCTTCCCTTTATTTTTCTGTGTTCACGTCTAGTTTGATTATCTATTTTCCCCAGGTTGTCTGGGGACCCTCGGGCGTCAGTAAATCCAAAAAGCCTGCAGCTTTTGCGCGGCCAGGATGGGGGTGGTTCACGACGGAGGAACACTGCTGAGGCACGCGGGAGCCTCCCGCCTTCTGAAGACACACACGTCCTTGAGAGTGAACAAGGAAAATGAAAGGATGTTCATAAAGACAAACAGTAGGCAAGAGATAATGACAACTTCAAAAAGGAAGAAAATAGGAAAGGAGAGGATGGAAAAAAAGGGAGATAGTGTCTGGAGGGTCCGGGTATGTGAAAAGTTCCCAGCGGGCAAAGTCTCACTCCCGGCCCCTACTGTTTTGCACTGCACACCCCCACCTTCCAGCAGAGATGATTGATTGGTTTATTCTACCATTTAATGATTGATGAAGGCTAACAATCATTCCTAAAATATTTATATTATAAAAATGGTACTTAAAAATGTCCTGGTTATCTCCTCAAAAGAAGTCGCAGTAGTAGGTGTTTTAGATAATCCAATTCTTGCTGGTGTCCAACTTCAATAGCCCATGAATGAAGAAAATAACAACATAAAAATTGAATTTTCACATGTGTATTACTGCTGAATTTTCTATTTCATGCCAGCCTGTGTATTCAGAAAACATACTGAGCAAACGGCACGGATGAACAATTTAATTTGTTTGCCTTTGTAAAACTTTTCATGGGCAAGATTTGCCACTCACAGTTGCTTGAAAAATCCACCTCTCTCTGTCATTAGCAACTGAGGATGATCAAGACATTTTTCCCCCTTTTATCAGAGGACTCTTGGACAACCTTGAACTCTGGGGAAGATGAGCAGATGAAGCAACGGATGTTGGTGGAGGTTTCTACTCAGAAAAGGAAACAGCAGCAGATACCCAGGCCAGAGGCATGGAAAATGGGTGGCGCATCAGAAAACAGGGTGTCATCTAGCTCTGGTGTATCTGGGTTTTCAGGATGGTGATTTAAATTGTTGAATTTGTGTGTTGTAGCTGCTGACGCTATAAACCCCACCAGGGCAGAAACCGTAACCCCTACTGGGCTTTTAACCCAAGCAATGCCCAGTAGCAACACGGCCAAGGAGGATTACTGAGCTCATCCTGGGTGACCTTTTCAGAGGGACTCCCCATGGGATGCTGCCTGGAAAAGAAGACCTCATGGGCCACCAGCGAAGGTGACACATGTAACCAGTTTTTCTAACTTCTGTCCTAATGAAAGAAGAGAAACTTCCAGAATAATTTGTGATGGGCAGGACAAGCTCTTTCCTAGAACCTTTTCCAGGGCTGTCCATCCGCCTTTCCCACCACAACAGAATTTCACAATATTCCACCCTAATTCCACCCATGAGGTCAGCATTCCTAAGTAACAGCTCTTGAGGATTTACAAAAGTGAGAAATCACCCTGATTTTATTGGGAGGAATTTTTAAGACCAAAAGTCAGGGAGCTACTAACCGAGTGGTGGTGTGTTCTGGAAAATTTGAGACATTTCTGCCCGTTTCTGCAGAACACGGCCCCTCCTGTCTTAGGTGGTGGAGCACCATCTGCCGTGATGTGCCACGAGCCTCAGACAAGGACATGGTGGCAGAGCAGGGTGTATTTAAAAGCAGTCAAGACCAGACCAGTTTCTTATTTTAAAAGTAGTTTAAAAAGTCCCCCTGTCTGATATACTCAGGAGAGTAACACCTGGTGAAACTAAACATTTATTAAGAAATCACAAATATATGTACAGAATATCTTAATTCATTGGCAACTTCTTACTTAATTGGTAACTTAAAAGATACCAGTGGAGTTGGAAATAGAAACTCCTCTGATGTGAGAACCAAGTGCCGTTCTTTGAGTGAGGGGCATTGGAATTCTTTCTTGCAAAACCCTCTCTTTATTGCATCATCTAAAATTTTCAGATATGGTCTCTTAAATGTGAAACAAGAACTTAAGACTACTTAAAAAGCAGTATGTGGGTAAACTCTTCCTGGGTTTTAACGAGCTCCACCCCACCATGCCCCCGACCTTTACTGATGTCTTGACCACACTGAAAAAAAATACTTTTGAGAGACTCATTCTTGATATTTCTAGAGGATTCATCTTAGTTTTCACAGAAACAACAGCTTTTTCCTTTTGCACTCATATTTGATGGGTCAAAGTCATATTATTTAAGTTACATAGCTAGAACAACCAAGACAACTAATATAAACAATTTAACTCGGTTGTAGGAGAATTTATTAGAGAGCAACCCAGTAGCCCCAAGTTATGGGCCACGTTGAGTCTGTCGCAGAAGACAAGCACACCCTTGGTATATCCAGCGGAGGTGGTTCAGAGAAGGATAGGAAGAAGCCACATCAAACAAATACAGGACTCTGGCTCAGCGCCTGAAGCTCAGCGGCTAGGGCACCGTCTGTATACACCGGAGCTGGAGGGTTTGAAATAGCTGGGTGTTGTGGTGGGCACTGTAGTCCCAGCTACTTGGGAGGCTGAGGCAAGAGAATCGTTTAAGCCCAAGAGTTTGAGGTTGCTGTGAGCTGTGATGCCACAGCACTCTACTGAGGGTGACAAGGTAAGACTGTCTCAAAAAACAAAAACAAAAACAGAAAAACAACCAAATACAGGACTCTCCTCCCTCCTCACTATTTACACTTGTCAGGTCTGTAACCTTCCCCTGTGAATCGGAGGCTGATAAAAGAACATGGGCACTTTGCTGGCAGAGCCAGGAGCTTTGGGAAAGTGTCCCTAGAGATTAGTTATTGCTGAGATAGTTCCATGGAGTGTCTTAGAACACCCTGGGACGATTCCCACTTGTCCATAACCTTTTGTCTCTCAGAACAACCAAAATTTTCAAACGTTCTAGATTTCAGAAGAGCACTAAGAGGTCTACGATGAAGGTTCACCTGGAACCCTGTTATGGCTGTATTTTTCTCCTTTTTGTAAATAAAACAAAAACAAACAAAAACAAAAATATATTATGAAATTTTAGAACCAGATTTTTTTCTCATCAATCTAAACTACCATTGCACTAAATATTTTTTTGACCATGATTTAAAATGATTGCTTAGAATCCTAGTCCATGGAAATAGAGATGAATTAATCATTTTCTCTTCTATTCTTTTATTTTCTTTCCTTTCTTTATGACATAACAATAGCTTTGCTATTACTCTGATGGAGCCAAGGTCATGGCTGAGCTCCCGAGGACCCAGAGTGCGTTTAGGCAGCACTGAGGTGTGCAGCGGATGTGAGTGTGTGACTGAGATTTGGAGAAAGGTGTATGAAAACCAGCTGGAATATCCACTCCTGGGCCCACACCCCCACCCCTTCTCACATCACTGGAGATGGCTCAGAACGCTTGTGCTTCTGGAGTCCTCCCCTGAAGAATGACCAGCTCTGAGCTGTTCTTTCTGAGCAGATCTCTTGGGGATGTCATCGGTCTGGTCTAGGGTGTGCCCCTATTAAGAGCCTCCCCTTTCTCCTGATTTTCTGTAAGAATCCTGCCTTCTGAGAAAGTCTTCCCTGCCCCAGGAGCCCAGCGTGCATGCACACCACATTCCACGGTCAGCTCCAGCCACACCTCAACTCCCCAGTGTTCACCCAACAGGTATTTACAGATGCAGCCATGCACGATGTGAGCCCTGACCTAGGCAGAGGCTGAGAACTGAGATCCACTCAGGTTGCCTTAAGACGAGGGGGGGGGGGTTATTTATAGATAAACTAGAACTGAGGTAGCTAAAGCTTTGCAACCTGCTGCGTGGCCCAGCTCAGGAGGGCCTCGCGTCTGCTGTAATCTGTGTGAATGACTCTCCCCGGGCCTGTCAGTTCAGGGCTTTCAAAAAGCACAGGCCAAGACTGAATTAGACGTCTGTAACAATTTTCTAGGACTTTCCTAATACGGTACCACCAATGGGAGGTTTAAATAACATGAATGTGTTGTCTCGCAGTTCCGGAGGCCAGGAGATCTAAATCGAGGCGCGGGCAGGGCTGGCTCCTTCTGAGGCTGTGAGGAAGATTCTGTTCCAAACCTCCCCCATGCCTTCTCACGGCCCCGCGAGCTTCTTGGCTTGGAGATGACGTTCTCCCTATGTCTTCACAGCATCCTCCTCCTGTAGGCATCCGCCTCTGTGCCCAAACCTTCTCCTTTTTACTAGGACACCAGTCACAGTAAACCAGGGTCCATGCTACTATCGCTGGGTCTCAAGCTGATCGTCGCAGACACTTTCTAAATGAGATCACGTTCACTGCTGCTGGGGTGTGGGACTTGGTCTTAGTAGGGCTTCTCCAGGGAAACAGCACCAATTCTACATACACAATAAAGAATTGGCTCCTGTGATTATTGAGGCTGACAAGTCCCCAAAGCTGTAGTTGGCAACCCCGAAACCCAGGGGTGCCAATGGTGTGGCTCCAATCAGAACGCCAGCAGGCTCGGGCCCCAGAAAGAGTTGGTGTTCCAGTTCAAATCTGAAGGCAAGGAAAGAACTAATGTCCCAGCTCAAGGCAGTCGGAAGGAAGGAGTGTCTGCTTACGTGGGGGAGGGTCAGACTTTTGTTCCGTTAGGGGCTTTGACTTGCTGGATGTGGTCCGCACAGCTACACGGGGAGGGTGACCTGCTCTCCTCAGTGTGCTGGACCACTGTGCATCCCATGCAGAAACACCCAGATGGCCTTTGGACAGATGTCTGGCTTAGTTAAATGGACCCCTAAAACTAACTGTCATAGCCCTCAACGTCATTTCAGGGGGTAGAGGTCACCCATAGCACTGTGTTGAATGTCTGGGAGGGATACAGAGCAGAGGGCGGGAGAAGGCAGGGACAGCTGCCAGCCACTAAGCTGGGTGGGCACCAGTGGAAAGAGAGGGGAGGAGAGGGGACAGAGTAGGAAGGGCCTGGGCCGCAGTGCAGCTCTGGGACAACGTAGGGACAGGCCATGGGCAGCCCCAGACCGAACGTCACCTGTTAGAAGAACGCTGCCTGGGGCAGGAATGGCTGCTCCACCTCCCACCCCTCTGTGCTGGAGCTGTGGCTGGGAGCAGCCCAGCAGCATGGTCCAAAGGAGCTGCCATCACCCAACGACAGCACCCACAACAGGCTCTCTTGGAGGGAGATCACCTTTGCCTGCCAGGACCTTCTGGGAGCTCCCAGGCCCATAAGGGGCAGCCTTCCAGAAGTTTCTGTGAGGGCTGCTGTACATCTGCGTAAGTGGAGATCGCAGGAGAAGGCTGGGGGTCCACGGTGGACTGCCTGGGTGCCGACCTAACTCCAGTACTGCGTGACCCCGGTCAGGTTACTGGGTTTAATAGCACCTCAGCGTCCTCATCTCTGCAGGGCAATGCCAGTCAGGCCTGTCTCAGAGACTTGGTGGAGAATTAAATAAGGGAATAGGTGTGAAGTAGCCAGGATCCCGTGTGACACAGCGTGAATGCTCCATTGCGTGAGCAGCACTCATCTCTGAGGAAATTATTTTCTTGAGTGAGTTAGAGCTACAGCCAAGATTCCCAGTCAAGGCGATTTCCCTCCCTTCCTTCTCTGAGCTGTCCTATAATTTTCATTCTTCCGATTTAAATTCCAGCCAGAGAGGGGCATTGCTTTCGGTCTATCTTTTCCTCCTGTGGCTGGGTTGCTGGATCTTATGGAATGCCCCCCCACCCCACCCCACCCCAGATGAGCAGCCAAGGCAGAGGAGGGAGAGAATGCAGGGCTCTGATGTCCCCAGGGAGCTGCCCCTCATATGACCTCACGTCTCCCCAGGAGACACCCATTCACATGGCCTACCTGCTGCTGCTAAGGGATTTCATTGGCTGTCAGCAGCCCCACTGGGGCCAAACCCCAATTGCTTAAGGTCAAGTGTGTGGCCTCTCATATCTCAAACCAATCAGCTCCCTGTGTTACATGCAGGATGCTTCTGCATAAAGCAGGAGGCCTGCATTCCTGAGGGCAGGCACCTCTGCTCCGAGACTCACCTTACACGGGGCCCTTAATACACCTTTCTTGGCTGCTCATTAAGCTCATTTTGAAACTAAACGAACTAAAATTTTTTTTAAAACCACAAACTCAAAATAGCATGAAATCTATTTTGGGAGGGATTGAAGGATGGGGTATTAGTTTTCACTCAGTATACCAGCTAGAAAAAGCAAACCAAACTAAACCCCGCCGTCTGTGCCTGCACGTCAATGAAGAGCTTAAATGAGGATGGACCAGAGTTGTACAAATGTCAGAGAGAACATCTGAGAGGAGGATCAGTTGTCCAAACGGGAAACATCATCGAAGCAGCATCAAGTCATTGGCTGCTTTCAGATTTTTTAAACGGAATGGAAGGCCAAAAAAAAAAAATTCAAAACTGAAAAACTAAATCCCCGAGAAAAATGTTTACCACAAATGAATAAGGATAAAAGATTACTATTCCTGGGTGGCACCTGTGGCTCAAGGAGTAGGGCGCCGGTCCCATATGCCAGAGGTGGTGGGTTCAAACCCAGCCCTGGCCAAAAACCACAATAAATAAATAAATAAATAAATAAAAATTAAAAATTAAAAAATAAAAAAGATGAATCCTCATTTAAAAAAAAAAAGATTACTGTTCCTCATCTGGGTTAAGTACTTATAGAAAAGCATGTTAATTACAGCTTTATTTATAATTTCAAAAACATAAAACAACCTAGAAGTTTAATGATAAGGAAATGTCATCAAACTTTTCTGCATGTATAAAATGATATGCTGAAGTATAGAGGCACATTCACTAGGAACATTTGGTGACATGTTAAACTGGTTGTAATTAGTTAGGCTATGGTCCCAAGTTCCTGTGTTGGCGACTCAATCCCCAAGGCCACAGTGTTGAGAGTGGGACCTTTGAGTGGTGAGCAGGTCACAAGGTGAACAATGTCCTTATTGTGGGAATGGGCTTGTTGCGGAGATGGATTTGGCCCTTGCTGGCCCTTCTACCCTCCCCCATGGGATGACACAGCAAGAAAGCCCTAAGCAGAGCCAGGCCTTGACCTGGGACTACCCAGCTTCCAGAACTGTAAAAAATAAGTCTCTGGTCTTTCTAAATTACCCAGCCTCTCGTCTTTTATGATAGCCACACAGAGCTGATTAGGAAAAACAGTAAATAAAAGAGAAACGAAGAATTTATGCACAACATCCCTGGACCTGTGTGTGTGTGTGTGTGTGTGTGTGTTTGGGTAGATGTGGTCTGTTGCATTCACGCAGGTGGGTGTGCAAGTGCTTACACACATGCGTGTCAGTGTGCGTATGTGCGTGTAAGTGACATGTGCTCAGCAAAGCAACAAAATACCAGCAAGGGACTGTGTGAGAATCATGTTAGCAGTTCGCTCAGAGCAGTGGCGTCATGGAACGACCAGGTGGCTTTTAACTTTTACACTTTGTACATTTTCTTCCATGATGTATATACTATGGTTATAATGAGAGAGGAAAGCTTAAAAGAAAGATGTTAATACTGGAAGATAAGCAAAAGTATCATAACTCCAGACACACAAGGGCAAATAGTGCACAAAGGAAATATTCGAGGGAGAAAACTATGGAAAAGTTTCCTCAGATCAAAGAAGAGCAGAGTAAAGAACTTGCTGAGCACACTTTCCAAGGTCACGTCAGCAGATGGATTCACAGAGAGGTCCCCAGCACCACTATGGGTGCGGCAAAAGTCAGTTATTACCTGTGGGTGGGAGAACAGAACCTTGGGAAGGTATTTCGGCAATGAAGGTCCAGGGCCTTAACAGTGCTCCTGACTTGGGGGAGCCCGCCTGAAGAAGTCTCTGAGATTCACCAAAATGTAAATCACATCATGGTGTCTAATAGCAGAAAGTGAGCAGTAATGTAAGTGGCCAATCATTTCCAAAAGAAAATGTTTGTAAAAAATGGAAGTACATGTAACTCATAAGTATTTTGCAGCCATTAAAGTTATATTAATATCCAGTGTTTGTGAAATGTCTCATGAATTTCTGTTTTGTTAGGTAAGGCAGTCAAATACTGGCAAGTGTATGCACGTGGTTACTCCTTGGCTGATTTTCCGGGGCTTGTAATGTGCCCACAGGGAAGTGAACACATCTGCACATCATGTGGTCACCCTCAGTCGTCTCTGGGTGCTGACATCACAGATGACTTAATCCTCCTGAGTGTGGTTTTTCAGTACAACCTAAAATTTCTGCAACTCTAAAATTTTGCAATCAGGAGAAGATAAAATAAAAAAAAAAAAAGACTAATAACTGTCCCCTGAATCTTTTTTAAAGATATCTAACAACTGCTTTCTCTTGTGAACTATTTAGATATGAAGAAAAGTACAGGAAATAGTACAATTAGTCCTCATTAATCCAGTTTAACAATTATTGACATTTCACCGTTTTAAAATCTTTTCTTTTTACTGAAGTATTTTAAAGTCAGATTCATGATATTTACACCTAAGTATTTATCAGGCATCTTACGAAGATGCAGAAATTTCCTCACACTTTCACCGTCTTGCCTAACAAAATGAGCACCGACATTTGTACATTAATAATCTCGAGTATTCTACAGCATTCCTGTCCCTTCTGGTAGGTTTAACCATCACAACACCATGGCACTGGAGTTCTTTTTTGCTTTCTTTTAATTCTGGAGGTGCCGAATAAAATCAAATGGGACCTGGGAGGGAGTTTATTTCCAGTGCTGCTCAGCAGAGCCGACTGTTCTGCTGTCACGGTGAGCGTGCAGCTCACAGATCCCGAGTGGGAAGGTCATGTCTCTGTGGCCCTACAAGATCGGAACTGCTGAGCAGTCCTCATCGTCTGCATATAAATACATTCACTTCAAATTCTGTGGTCTTAAGAACTGAGGGGGACAAGTGAATGCAGGGAGTGGCAGCTTAGTGTTCAAGGAGTCACAGAGATGTGACTTTGTATCCCATATGGGGCCATAGTTTTGTTCTTGGAATAAATGCAACATGTCCAGAGCTCACAGAAGCAGAAGTCAATTAGCAATGGCTGTCTTCTCACGCGGCTCAGCTGTGGCCCAGGAGATCTGACAGGGTTGGCGTTGGGTCTGGGTCCCCTCTGGACAGTGTGAGCTATTCGTGTCATCCTGTTGACTTTTCACACATTTCTGTCTTCTCCTTCAGCCTCCCTTCCCAGTACTCTGCCCAAAGCGCTCGCCTTTCCAGTCAGAGAATCATCTGTCCGGTGACAGGTATGTGGCTGCCACAAGCTGAAGGCACCTCTCACTGCCATCTCCCCACCCCCGACAGCTCTGACCCCGTCAGATTAGGGAAATGAGAAATGAGTAACACACAGAGCCGGGGTTCAAGGCCAACCTCCACCCCACACTGGCTGCATGTAAACTGTGGAAAGCTACTAGATGTTACCAAACTATGGCTGCAGAGCAAAACACCTCCTTGCTGAAAAAATGAATCAGAAGAGGTGCTCAGAAGTAACTGGAAATAGAACAGCATGCCAAACCACACGACATGGGTTTGCCAAAATGTCCTCTCTCTCTCTTTTTTTTTTTTGAGACATAGTCTCACTCTGCTGTCTCCTGTAGTCTAACTCTACAGGGCTATGGTGTCAGCCTACCTCACAGCAACCTCAAACTTCCTGGGCTCAGGTGATTCTCCTGCTTCAGCCTCCGTGGTATCCGGGACTGCAGATGCATGCCACAATGCCCAACTAGTTTTTCTATTTTTAATAGAGATGGGGTCTCACTCTTGCTCAGGCTGGCCTCAACCTCCTGAGCTCAAGAAATCTTCCTGCCTGGGCTTCCCAGAGTGCTGGGATTACAGGCATGAGCCACCGTATCCAGCTGTGCTAAAATGTTCTTTATCTCTGAAATATTTATCTTTAAACACATGCACATACATATAACTAATATTACTGGGCACTGTTAACATACTTTCCCTGTACTCAGAATGCCACCAGCAAGAGCCAGTGCCACTGGCTGCTAGTCCACTCTGCCAGGGAGCACAGCTCACCATGCAGCGAAACTCTCCAGGGAAGTGCTCTCAACTGGGTAAGTTTGGGATAATTTGCTTCACCACCAATAGGAAAGTCACACCCCACTCTCTGATGGCCAGGGACAGGTCATGCCCTAGGCTGGAGCTGGTGAGGACACTAACTTCCAGTCTTTGGTTTTCTTCATTGTAATTCTCTAAGCAACAGAAACATATTTTTATTCCTAGATGTGTAGTGTAATCAACTAACCCTCTGTCACCCTTGTCTATTAGCCCTCCTGTTCCTGGGAGGGTAGAAAAGAGGGAAAATACACAAATAGGTAAATGTTCAAGGTGCAGGTGCCCAAATCCGCCCTGCGGTTTTCTCCTCAGCACTTGTTTTTGAAAAAATGATGGGGAGAGCAGAGCTTACTCAAAATAGTGACGATTCTATGATGGGATTTAAGTGGCACAGCAGCGTGAAGGACAGTAGGTAGTTTATAGTAAGTTGAGAACTTCCCTAGAACTCTCCAGATAACCCCCACTGGCTGACCCCTAGCCCAAGAGCAGCCTACACGGAGCATCACCGGAAGAGCTCTCAGTATCCTGGATGGAAAGTGAGCCCTACTGTCCGGCAGTCCCACGGTCTGGCTGTCCCTGAATCAGATGAAGCTCGTCCCAGTGAAGGCAGGGTGACAAAGGAACAGTGGGTGCTTGGCCATCTCCAAGGATCTGCAGAATCTTGACCATCATAAGATTGACTGTGCCCAGGGGGCCGAGACCCTGTGTTCCCCATCTCTCTGTCAAGGTCGGCTGCAGGAGATGTCAGGTGAATTCATGTGTTCATTGAGGGGGAGCCCAGCAGGGAGATAGCATAGGTCCTCCCCAAATCTTGCTAGTAAGTATACACATCCACCCTCGACATCCTAAAAGCTCAAAGAGGATTTTTCAGTATTCCCACGGAATCTAGATTTTATAGGACTTGGGTATCTCCCAGCTAAGTTGGAATGAACTTAATTCTTTGATAAATAAATGACAAAGGCTTTGGTGCCATATATCAGTGAGAAAGGCGGGTCTAGCTAATGGGGTTTATACTGCAAAGTATCAAATATCTCAAGACTTTAATGGTTTAAGGAAGAGAGGCACAAAATTGTAAATCTTATCATTCCCAACAAATACAAGGCACGCTGGTTCTCCACTCATTTCTGGATTTTTGTGCTGTGTTTTTTCTGCTCCTTTTTGGAACCTGTGGCCAAACCTGCCCCATCTTGTTTCCTAAGGGTTGTCTTCCTAGAGCTGTGCCCCCACCTCATCCTCTTACACTGGCGGGATGCAGGGTGACTTCAACCCAGATTCCCAGCTGGGCACCTGGCTGAGGTGCCCACTCACAGACCACTAGGCCGGGAGGCCCCATAGCTAATCCCACCTCAGCCTCAACATCAAAAGGACTGGGAAAACCCATCTTTGGCCTCTGAAGTCTCAACCTTGAGCAGGATTAGTGGATGCCTTCCCCATGAATAGAAACTGGAAATCCGCTCCATGCCATCAAGTCCATAAGCAGTCCCAGGTGTAATTTCCTCTGCCTCAGTTCACTGGCAAAGGCACCAGCACCAGCTCAGCAGCTCAGCACAACAGGCCACGTCTGCCACCATTTCCGGTGCAGCGTGGCCCCGTCCCCCTAAATTGCATGGGTGCTGCAACAACCTGGGGTGAGTCCAACGGTCACCTGTTTGGAGAGCTTGGTCACAAATCCTTGAAGCTTGGTTAAACACGTGGGCTGACTCACCCTGGGAGCATGACAGGCACCCTCGTCAGAGGAGCCCTGGGACACTAGGGGACACTGGGGGAAGGAGGTGGGTCTGAAAGCCATGGCCGCTGTTAAGACAAGTGAGCCTGAGACGGGCCTGGGTGCAGCCAGCTCAGGGCTGGTCCAGTGCACACCGCCGGGCTCCAAACCTCAAGCCCACAGTTGGGGAAGAGGGGTTATAACCCAGGGAGGCCTGGTCTTCTGACCTTACCCGTCCTGGGACGGTCAGGACAGTACTTGCCTGTGTTTGTTGTGGAGATTAAGTGAGACAGTGCGCAGAGCTGGTGCCAGGAACTGGTCAGGCCAATGCAATTCCTCCTCGGCTCTGTTTCCATCTGGCTGGGACGAGGAAGCCGCTGCAGTTTCAGTCCCCAAGGCCCAAGTGTTCTGGGTCGTCTCAGACTTCCTGGTGTGCTGGTTAAAGGCAGTTTCTGGCGGCCACAGCAGACCAGGTGAATTGGAAACACTGCCATGAGGCTTAAGGACCTGTATGTAGGAGACCGGATGATTAAGGGGAAGGAGCAGCAATAGTTGAGCTGTGAACGCTTTGTAACTATAAGAAACACCTGTGATGTAGCATCTCGGTGACACCTCAGTGATAAGGGCAGGGGGAAGGGATTCGGCTCTCAACGCAAGAGCACGTGAGCATGAACTTCCGTGCTTGGCAGTCTCCGTACCTGTGGTGTAAATGGCTGCGGGATCACCTCTACGAATAGCCACAGGGGAGGTTAGTCTGGGTTCTCATTCTCTCGCAGAGTCAGAGTCGCTCACTCTGACTCTTTTGCTCCTGCCTAGAGGGCACTTACTCTGCGCCCTTCTGTGAAGACTGCTAAGATTCACTCTCCTGCTAAGATTGTTTCTCTCCCTCAAAGACTATTTTTTTTCTCTCTCTCTTTCCTGCTAAGAAAACTTACCCCCCAGCACCTAAGGGGAGTTGTTCCTGAGCAAGGTAGCACAGCGGTCCACAACTGGACAGTTAGATAATCCGGAGCCGGCGACCTGGCCAGTCCTGGGCCCCAACACCTGTGCCCCTAAAAAATTACCCAAGAGATTCTGATGAACATTAACTTGGGAGAACCACATTCCTTGATTCAGAGCAAAGATGGAAAAATGAATGCACATGCTTGGCATTTTCCCGACACAAAAATGGTACAGACACTCTGGTCCTAGCATCCCCAGGTGGTGCGAGGCACCTGTCGGAGGGCAAGGCTGGTCCCCCCGAGTGGCCGTCACCCCTGTGGGTCTCCTGTGGCTGTCGGGCACCTATGCCCCCCTACAGAGGCAACTGCCCTGGCCTCCATCTCCAGGTTAAAACACAACACTCCCTGAGGTGTCTCCCTAAACCTACTATAGACCACGGCAGTGAGAATTAAAGTAATAAACATCAGGTAGGTGAGTCAGGCCACAATTTCACCTACTTTTCCTATCCTAGTTTTATAGACGAAGAACCAGAAACTGTAACCTGCTCAAGGTCACACCAAATAATCTTTGATAAATGAAAAAGTCCGGTAAGGATCAACTGTACAGCGTTCTCAATAACCAAAGTGGCGTTCCTTCATAGCTCCACAGCACCAGCCACTCCTAAACACGCAAACACACTTAGGGAAGTCAAGTGCAAACTGATAAAAATGACAGTGAGTGTCTGTGACGCATTTTCCTTCCTGTGTAGCTCCTTGTACAGAAACAGGTGACTTCCTGAATTGTATGGACTCCACTGTGAGTCAGGTCCAGACAGCACAGCCCGGAGAAGCCAAGTGTCTCCATTTTACAGGTGAAAAAACTGAGGCTCAGAAGAGCCAACAGCATCCTGAGGATATGGAGCCCATGAGGAGAGGGGCAGGTCGGGGACCCAGAGGTCTGATTCCGAGCCTGCTCACAGCCCTCGTCTCAAGCCTTCCCGGGTCGGCTCTTTGGGCACCCAGACAATTGAGGACGTCCCCTCCCCAGGGCTCCACCATAAGGTCCCCATGCTTCTCTGAGGATGATGAGGTGATTACTGTCCTTGATTTCTTATTGACCCAAACAAACACAAATCAGCCCAGTGAAAATTCCTAGAACAAGCCCCTTCCTCTTCTCTCTGCCCCGAGCATGGTCCACTGGCTACGAGGTGAGCAGGCTCTCTCAAGCTCCATCTTGGGTCTGGATAAGCACCACGGCGTGTGTACATGGCCCTGGAGGAACTGCATGTCTGCCAGGGAGGGAGGCTTATCTTGCTGCTGCACAGAAACGTCTATCAGAGTCTCTGTTTCCCTGGTGGCAACTCTGCCAAAGAGAAGGCGGGAGCCAGCCCCGCCCCTGCTCTGTCTCCGCCTCTCTCCCTTAGAGGCATCTTCACTCCTTCCGGAAAGGACAGAAGTTAGGGACCCAAGCTCTGAAGTCAGCTGCCCAGTTCACACCCCAGGTCTTCTCACTGTAGCTTCACAGCTGTGTAGGCTCGAGTTGGCCCTATCTCCCCATCTCCCCATCTAGAAAATCAGGGAAGGGATGGTACTAAAAATAAGACCATTTAACTTTGTGAGTTTTAAATGAGCTCATGCCTGCCTAGAGCCTAACATCTCAGAAAGCACTGTGAAATCTGGCCATTGTTTCTGGAGATAGAGTTAAGAGAAGCTGGGTATAAGAAATTGAATATGATTTCTTAGAATAAGTTTCTTAAAAATGTCTTCCCAGTGGAAGCTACACATATCTAGCAGGGTCTGATCCATGTCCACAGGCTCTCAACATTCTTAGAATTTAACATCACTGTGGGCAATGTGATTGCTGAGTGAAAAACACCAGTGTTTAAATGTGATGACAACCACAGTGCTATGAGTCAAG
The DNA here is from genome assembly GCF_027406575.1 of Nycticebus coucang. Classification (NCBI taxonomy): domain Eukaryota; kingdom Metazoa; phylum Chordata; class Mammalia; order Primates; family Lorisidae; genus Nycticebus; species Nycticebus coucang. The sequence continues at coordinate 131,136,317 of NC_069786.1, forward strand.
GAGAAGGTGGGGGATTCGGCCACCCATGGGATTCTTAGAATCTTGGGAACTCTGACTTGGCACTTCCCACCTCATCTTCTTGTTTTCCAGTGTCTGTTTGGAACAAGATGATGGCACATTTGCTTGTAAAACAATGACAACCAGAAAGCAAACGTTTGGGGGGGATGTGTTCATGTTCCAAAAAACACCTCAGTGGCTGATTTCATAATAATGGAATTGAGCACTGATACCGTTAAAATCAAAACAACATGTGGAGGCTACATTGAGAGCGGCCTCCTTTTCCTGCCGTAGTTAACCATTTTCTCATTTTGCCGTTAACATTCATTGCTCTCTGCTCTAATTAGAAATACGCACAGAACTCACAATTTAGCTTCCACTTGTGGGAGAAACATCTAATTGAATGTGCAAACATTTCATGGGAAACTGGGGTATGATAGATGTTTTTCCACATTACCAATGTGGCACATGGTCAAAGATGATCTTTTAAAAGAGTGACAAAGGAAGAAAGGCAGGGAATTAATCCGGAGTTCCCCCAGGGTCACTGATGCAGATAGGTTCTCTCCCAGGGACAGAGAGCCTCATCCGCAGGCTCATCGCTCCCATTCTTGAGATAAACTCTGGGAGTGGAGGGTGGGGAAGGGACCCAGAGGCACAGGCCAGAGAATGGGGGCCACAGAGGCAGGTGGCAGCTCGCCCCCTGCTCTGGGACCTTCTCAATACGTTGCTCAGAGTACCATCCTTTTACTTTGTAACCTCACTCTCCAGGGAAACAGGAACTAACTGCACAGTGGGGCCCTGTCCGCTCTGCCTCTCTGTCTCCCCCATGGCCCAGCTTCTCCGTCTCTCTGTCTCCCCACTGCCCGGCTTCTCCATCTCTCTGTCTCCCCACTGCCCGGCTTCTCCGTCTCTCTGTCTCCCCACTGCCCGGCTTCTCCGTCTCTCTGTCTCCCCACTGCCCGGCTTCTCCGTCTCTCTGTCTCCCCACTGCCCGGCTTCCCCGTCTCTCTGTCTCCCCACTGCCCGGCTTCTCCGTCTCTCTGTCTCCCCACTGCCCGGCTTCTCCGTCTCTCTGTCTCCCCACTGCCCGGCTTCTCCGTCTCTCTGTCTCCCCACTGCCCGGCTTCTCCGCCTCTCTGTCTCCCCACTGCCCGGCTTCTCCGTCTCTCTGTCTCTCCATTGCCCAGCTTCTCCGTCTCTCAGACACTCATACTCACTGGCTCCTCACAACCCCAAGGGCCTCTCCATCTCTTCTGGGTAAGCCTATCTCTGTATTTTCCATCCCCTTTGTGGGGGATGTCGCCCAAGATCCTGGCAAGTCCCCAGTTTCAGTCACACCATCATGCCCTTCAGCATGGGCTCCAGAGTGGGAGAGGTGGGCCACACATGGGACAGCCTGAGCTAGCGAGGAGGCAGCATTTCAGGAGGGCAGCTAGCTTGCTTCTAGCCCAGTGACCTGGTCTCAGGTGTCCCACTCCCAGGCCATCAGACAGGGTCCTCCTTCTCATCCTGGTGCGTAATCACCCTGAAGCAGCCTTCCCAACTGAAGTCACCCTGCTTCTGGCCACTGTCGGTTGCCCCTATGTCTGTGGCACTGCTTGTCACTCCGTGCCTCTCACTATGTGAAGTGTCACAGGGCCAGTGCGGTGTGAGGGACAGGTGAGCAGCTGGCCTGGGAGTGCCAGCCCAGCTGGTCCTGCACGCTCTCCATGTGCCTTTGCACACAGCTTAGCCCCTCTGTGCCTCAGTTTTCTGATAGACAGAATGAGAGTGATAACAGAAGCCATAATTGGGGGGCTACTGTGAGGATTAGATGGAGTAACACATGAGGAGCACCAGCCAACCGACGGACATCCAAGAAGCAGCAGCCACCACAGAGCCACCACTCTGGTCTGGGAAGTCCCGGAGACCGTTCTTCTATCCCCTCCCACTGGGACACCCACAGTTCTCTGCCTCCCCCTCTTTGCACATCACTGTGGGTATTGGGCATAATTTAGATGTAATTTCTCTAGTTTGCTAGCAGGTTACCTAACCCTTTCTGACCCTCAGTTTCCACAACTCCGCAATGAGAATGACAGCCCTTCTCTCAGAGCTGGGGAAGGGCAGAGTGAAGTGACACAAATGGTGGGTGCCTGTTGTGGCCTTTTTACAGCTGCTTCTATTAAAAGACAGGTTAAGAGTGACAGACACCGGTCCTCACCACGGCGGGTAAGGTAAAGAGGTGTTATCAGGCCAGCTGCTCAAGAAAGAGTAAAGCCTCACTTTTTAAATAAAATTAGGTATTATGTTCCATTCCTATAAAGCTCCTAAAAAGGCCAAGACATCCCACCTAACATCTCCATCAAAGTCCACTTGCCTTTTCATTGCCCTATACGACTGAGTTTTGTATTTGATTTCACTGGGGTATATTTTTTAAATTGCATAATTACTAGTGATGGCACAGTGTTGTTTTACTAGGTTTTTCATTAAAATGGCCTGTCATTAGAGGTTAAATTAGACAAGCTTCTGTGGACCTAAGTTTCTGTGGGAAAGGGAGCTTCTGGTCTCCAGATAATCAATTAACAAATGAATCTTCTGAAAACTTCCCTGTGTAAGAGATTCAAATTAAACTCATTCTCTGAATGCCTATCAATCTTCCTAATTAACTGGCTGGCTTGAGGTGATTTCTGCTAAAATAGCTAGCAGTCATCTCTGCGATCACTACGGTAGATTCCCGGCAACGTTGTCAGGATGGCAACGTCACTACTGGCCTGCCTTCATCAGGGCCTTTGTCCCACAGGGAGAGCTCCCTGAGGCTCCAGGCCTTAGCTCCACCAGGGGCAGGGAACTTCTGATGATATTCAGGCCAAATGTTTGAGTAGCAATGGAGCAAAGAAAAATTAAGAGCTTGGCAGGAGGAAATAGGGGAATCCCTACACAAAAGAAGGAAGTTTGAGCATAGTCGGAAATGAAGTGGGGCTGCACAGGCAGGAAACAGAAGCCTCGCTGTGTCGGTACAGAGCCCAGAAAAGCAACTGCTCTGAGCTTACCTCCAACAAGAGGAGAAATGTGTGCAGCTTCCCACCAGCTCAGGGGGCCCGAATGACCCTAGCACTGGTCCACCCAAGCGACGTGCGTGCCAGCATGCAGGAATGGGAGCACCTGCCAGCTGAGCTCTGAGCGTCGGGCACAGCTCGGCCAGGGGCAGCTTGGCGAATGGAGCGTGCAGCCTTCATCCCAGCAATCCTGGAGCCAGAGCAGCTTTCAGTCCTAGCTTGACCTCTTCTCAGCCACTGGTCAGGATGCTTCCCCTAAAGCACCAGTTTCCTCTTTCATAGGGTAGGATAGCAAAGGCACCTATTTCACATACCCCGTGCAAAGGCAGAATCACATGTGGGTATGCAGTGCCCGGTGCTTGATAAATGAGGATTGCTAACCCACCGCCCCAGCAACCTGCACAGGGGCCAAGTGGGGGCACAGGGGAGGATGAATAAAGAGCCACTCAAGGACCTTACCATCCAGCCAACACCAGAGTCACCTTCCTGTGCCACCGGGAAGCGGGCAGGGGGCAAGCCATTCACGGAGCAGCATCTGGAAGGCAGAGAATAAACATTCCCGTAAGGTGGGGGTGATTCAACCTGGAAGATGAAATTGGAGCTTTGGGGTGAAGACAGTAAGAGAAACAGCATATGTCAACAATTTACAGCCAAGGAGGTAACACAGAGCCGTGGAAAGACCGTAATCTGGACAATAAACTATTCCAGGACAATGGATATTCACAGAAGACAATATACATGGGACTAAGCTGGGACATGATCCAGAACATGAACGTGGCTTATCTGGATCAAAGGGAAATCACGGTCACTCCACCTACAACTGCCAACCATGACTTCACTTCAGGGCACACACCTGGAGAAAAGGCTTGCACGTGTGTTAGGAGAGAGGGACACAGGCACATCTGCACCGGCATTATTCACGATAGCCACGGTTGGAGACCGTAGGAATTTCCATCAGTCACGCAATGGGAAGTGGAAGACCGTGAGCACTGTGCTCCCTGCAGAAGCTTTATAATAAGTTTTTCTACCCAGAAACAGTAGGCCCTGCAACTCTGTTCTTCCTCAAAACTGTCTAAGTTATTATTACGCCTTCTGTACCCATATAAATTTTAGAGTCATTCTATCAACTTCCAAAGTAGTTAAGTGAAAAAAAAATCATTGTGGAAGATGATTTTTGGTATGAAAGTCTCCCCAAACAAGAAGAACTAAACTCTAGCATTCAGAGATACAAGTTTAGAGAAACACCATAAGGACAGGGAAGGGCACTGCCTTAGAAGTCAGAGGAGCGCTTACCATGGGCGACCGAGTGGGGCCCTGGTTGCCACCTTTCTCCTAAGGTGAATAGGGGGGCAAGAGCATTCCTCCGCGACGGCTCACTGAGCTGTACATTTTGGTCTTGTGGGGTTGTTTTTGTTCTCCTCTATATGTGTTTTATTTAACAATCATGTTTTCAATCTGTGGATGTGAAAGTAAAAAGTTTTATCCCACAAGAGGCACCATTAAGTGAAGGTGGAAGGTGTTTGTAAAACACACACCTAACAAATGATTATTGTGCAGAATAAATAACGAAGCCCTATAAATCCATTAGTGATGCAGTCAAGTGCTGTGTAGTTATATTTCTTTTTTTTTTTTTTTGTGGTTTTTGGCCGGGGCTAGGTTTGAACCTGCCACCTCCGGTATATGGGACCGGCACCCTACTCCTTGAGCCACAGGTGCCACCCTGTGTAGTTATATTTCAATCAAGGATGGGCCACATGTATGACGGTGGTCCCGTAAGATTATCATAGAGCAAAAAACTTCCTGTCACCTAGTGAGTCCTGGCCACGCTAACTTGGTCACACAAGCCGCTCACGAGTTGTGCTGATGCTGGTGTAAACAGACCCACCACACTGCCAATTACATAAAAACCTAACAGGTAGAATTGTACACACTTCATGATTCTTAATAATGATGATAAGCAACTTTGTTACTGATTTATGGGTATATTATACCATACTTTTATTGTTATTTTAGAGTTTACAGGAGATATTCTACTTATTGAAAAAGAAAAGTTACCCGTGGAACAGCACAGGCAGATCCTTCAGGAAGTCTTCCAGAAGAAGGCACTGTTACTCGAGGAGGTAACAGCTCCGTGTCTGTTAGTGCCCCTGAAGACCTTCCAGTGGGGTGAGATACGAAGACACTCCCAAGCCTGGGCAGGCCTGGGCTGAGGGACGCGTTTGTGTCTTAATTTTCAACAAAATTTTTACAAGTTAAAGTAAACACATTTTAAAACTAGCATAAAGGGGATAGAATAAAGATATAACAAAACTATTTTTGTATAGCTGTACATTGTGCTTGGTTCTAAGTGTTATTACGGAAGAGTCAAAAAGTTTAAAGAAAAACACAAGTTTATAAGGGAAAAAAGTTACAGTAAGCAATGGTTAATTTATTATTAAAGAAAGAAATTTTTAAATAAATTTAGTGCAGCCTAAGTGTCCGGTGTTTACAAAGTCCACAGCTGGGCACAGTGACTTCGGAGGCCTTCGCTCGCCACCCACTCACTCACCCAGGGCCACTTCCAGCCCTGGAAGCTCCAGTTATGGGAAGTGCCCTATATACGCACACCATTTTTATCTTTTATACAGCTTTCTGACTGTGCTGTTTTGATGTTTCGAAGTCCAAGTATTTCCCATTGTGTTAGAACTGCCTGCAGTATTCAGCACAGCCACAGCTGCATGGGTGTGCAGCCTGGGGACCATAGCTAGAGCACACGGCCTGGGTGCGGAGGAGCTGTGCTGTGTTGTGGGAGTATATTCACAAGGGTGAATGGTGTCCCCGCCGTGATGAAATCACTGAGAACACGTGTCTCAGAACGTGCTCTCCCGCTGCCCAGCAGCCCATGGCTGGAAATGCGCACCCAGCCACACATCCCTGTGCAGATGGGTGTGTGTGGAGATGCATAAATGTGACACACATATTTACATATACACACGAGCAGGCATCACGTAACTAACAAACACGACAACACGTACTGTATTATTAAGAGTCAGAGAAATACATACTACAACCCAAGCGAGATGCTATTTTATGTTTCCTGGATTGGCAAAATTCAGAAGTCGGTCTGTTAACAAAGGGAAAGAGAGCTGCTAGGAGAAATGGCTGACCCAGGCCTGTAAAAGCCCAGGATGTCCTGTAGTGCCAAAGTGCAAGAAGGTGATTAAAACCTAGGGCCTGTGGCTCAAGCGGCTAAGGCACCAGCCACATACACCTGAGCTGGCGGGTTCGAATCCAGCCCGGGTCTGCCAAACAACAATGATGGCTGCAACCAAAAAATAGCCGGGCGTTGTGACAGACGCCTGTAGTCCCAGCTACTTGGGAGGCAGAGGCAGGAGAATCGCTTGAGCCCAGGAGTTGGAGGTTGCTGTGAGCTGTGATGCCACAGCACTCTACCCAGGGTGACAGCTTGAGGCTCTGTCTCAAAACAAACAAACAAACAAACCTAGAGTCGGGGCTCAAGGACTGAACCACTGACTTGAAGAGGCACCCACCCACCTAAGACAACCGTCTCATACCTCCTGAGTGAAAGGCTCAACTACAACTTGGACTTTACCTAACAAGCACAAACAATGTAATCTAATTGTTTGTACCCTTATGTTAATCTGAAATTTTAAAAAGGGGGTAAAATTTTATTAAAGCACAACCATCTGTGCTTTAATAAAAACAGTACTGTAACAGATGAGAACTTATCAAACATATTTCAATCCAGGAATTCCTAATGATGCCTCCCAATGCTAATTGATCCCCATTAGAGCATTTAGTGAATATTACAAAATAATTTTTAAATAAATAAGTACATGTGGAATTACTTGGGTGGATGGGCCACAGACAGCAGAGAGAGAGAAGAGGCAGGGGCAGTGGGGCCTGGGTATCTGGGACCCCTGGTCCCCGAAAGGTGGTGGAGCCCCCTTTTAAGCAGGGTCAGATTCCTCATGGGGGCTGGGGTGGCTCCATGGGCTCCAGGCAGAGGTTCAAATGTTAGAGGCAGGAGGACATGTGTGGGGCCGGCCCAGTGTCCAGTGCTCTGGAATGCAGGAAGCACTTGGGAATTTTAGGGGAAGACTCTAAAGCCACAGCATAAAGAGTCATGGGAGACAGTGTGAAGCAGTAGGTTTCAATGGAGTCCTCAAAGACCCCTCCGCCCTTGGCCCAGAGAAGTGGCCATCAGAAGCCGCAGCGCTCCACCTGCCGCTCCTTTACCAACAGCCCAAGTCAGGCCGTGGGGAGTGCTGCCCACCCCACCCTGCCTCAGCAGTAACCTCCCGGCCCCAAGTTACCTGGGCCTTGGATTTGTCCCCAGAGGAAACACTTGGGGCAAACAGATCTTCTAAGATTTCAGTTGTTTTTAGGGTTCAGACTCCTCTAGGTATATTTCATCTTTTAGTGGGAAAGTCAGCTTGACCACCAACCACTGGGGTTCCTGGCCAGCCACCTGCAAAGTCAACAGCTTGGCCTCCTCCGGCAGGCACTTCCCTTTGTAAGCATCATGTCCACTGCTGTGAAAATCCAAGCAGACGCATGGGGAGCAGAGGTGGGGTGCCCTCCCCCTCCCCACAGGGCCGGCCCCCTGCTCACCCTGAGACCTCGGCCTCGCTGGAACCTGGCTCTCACTCCCTTCCAAGTTCTCTGACATCCATCATGTTTATCTCCTGCTTTCAGAGTTCCATGGCCAGGGATGTCTCTTTCTGACCCAGAGGCCCAGGGCCAAGAGGTGAACGCATTCCTCCAGCGTAGTTCACATTCTTTCCTGAAGCCCCTGCTTGAGAAAGGAATGTGACCACGCCGGCCAGAGCCCCGGGAACCTTGCTCCTGAAAACTGACTGTCTCAATTCTGTCAACCAAAGCTGACTGGCAAATATAAGAATTTAACTCACACATCTCCAGGTGTGTTTAAATATTAACTTTCTACTTTCCGATTAAGACCATCTTCACAGTGAGTTCAACTCTTACATGTTTTTGTTTGTCGCTCGTGCTGACTTCAAAAAGAGTTAAAAATTAAATATAAGCAGCATAAGGACACAAATAATGTTTAAAATTATTTTCTCAAACATCAAAATGCACCAAGTACAGTAAACATATATGATTCAATCACCAGGTAAAATAAAAAAGAGGTTCCACTTTCCCTTCTTATTTAAAAGACTTTCTAAGGCGGTGCCTGTGGCTCAAAGGAGTAGGTTGCTGGCCCCATATACCAGAGGTGACAGGTTCAAACCCAGCCCCGGCCAAAAACTGCAAAATAAATAAATAAATAAAAGACTTTCCAACGAGCCAAAAAAAATTTCAACAAGTGTTTAATGTGTGCTGAAGCTTTGGCTAGGATTATTAGTTTAGCTAGTAATTTTTTTCTAAGCCTTTGGGTTGTATTTTTCAGATATATTTCACTGCGGGCTTCCCATCCCTAAAGGGGGCTTCCCATCCCTAAAGTGGTCTTCCAAATTGAAGCTGAGACCAAAATGCAAATGCAAATAATTATGTTGTAATTTATCAGGACAGTAAAGTAATTTGTTTATTTATTTATTTTTGAGACAGAACCTCGAACTGTCGCTCTGGGTAGAGTGCTGTGGTGTCACAGCTCACAGCAACCTCCAATTCCTGGGCTCAAGCAATCCTCGTGCCTCAGCCTCCTGAGTAGCTGGGACTAAAGGCACCCACCACAATGCTCAGATAATTTTTGGTTGTAGTAGTCGTTGTTTGGCAGGTCCGGGCTGGATTTGAACCCGCCGCTCTGGTGTATGTGGCTGGCACCTTAGCCGCTTGAGCTATAGGCGCCGAGCCAAAGTAACTGATGTAAATGCCATACCTCCCTCTTAGAGACCAGGGGCAGTCTTGGAGTCCCCAGAAAGTCATCCTCTGATGAGCTTCATTTCCATGGTGTGAAAGGATCTGTCTCTTGGGGTGCAGTTATTAGAGAATTTCAGCCACATTGATGCAAATTTTCATACAATGTAATAGAAACATCCCTGTTTTCTTAAACTAGTGTTGAACTATTTTCCATGTAGTTTAGCAAAGCCACTGACTAGCTGTGTCGTCCTGGGCTTCTGTTTTCCCTCAGAGCCTTGAGTGAACTCATCTCTGAGGCCCTTCCATGTCTAAGCTGCTGAAATTCTCGGAGGGTCCCTCAGTGTGACTGAGCATCAGACATCCCGGAAGGGATGTCGAACAGATCTCTGGGCCTGACAAAAACCTGCTGAATTCAGGTGTTTGCGGTGCAGGGCCCAGGAAATGTGCGTGCAGGAATTTCTCCAGCGCTGCTGGCACCCTGGGGCTGGGAAAGCCCAGGTCTGGGACCTCAATTATCCTGCACCTGGCCACTTAATGCTGAACCTATCTTGATTCTGAACGGATGTATGGGCACAAACAAAGCCAAGAAGAAATATCTGTAAGCTGGGAAAATACGTGATTCTTCCTCAGGGCGGACAGAATGGGCCAGGCCCTTCCTGTAGGAGGAGACTCCTGGAGTCCCCCGTGGGCTCAGGTGCATTGTGATAACCTGCCCCCCCCCCCAAAAAAGCTGATTTTTCCACTGTCACTGCATTTTAGGAGGGTGGAATGAGGAAGGTAGATGGATTCCATGCCTAGTATTTTCCCATTAAGAAGGAAAGGCAGGGAAGATAGCATCATATAAAAAAAGAGAATAACTCTAAAAGCTTCTGTTCTCTAAGGTGGGGCACATTCCAGGAAATCGTAGGAAGGGAGCCAGCTCATGACAGTCTGATGGGAGAGGACCTTATCCCGGAAGGGATGTGTACCTCAAACTCCCAGATACTGGCCGGAGCAATCCCTGGGTGTGAACTCCATCTAAATTACCAGCTTCCTGTTGTACGCTCAGATCCAGTGCCAAGTCCAGGAATGAACTCCCACACAGTCTCTCTGGCACTGCGTATGGATATCAACAGTTTGGAGAGAGAAACTTGGGGCGGGCCCCTGCAGGGAACATTGAACCATAGAGGGCTATCCCAGTTTGTCGTGGCACCCACGGGCACACCCGAAGCCCCAGGTCAGATAGTCCATGAATAAAAGTAGACAGAGAATGATGCAACCTAAGCCTTTGGCAGGGTCTTCTGGCTCAGAGAAACAGTGCCAGCAAAAGAGACAGATGGGAAGTGGTCATCTATGGATTAATTAGTACTGTACATTGGACCCCTCTCAAATGGAAGGCTGCCGAAATGTCACAACAATATTGTGTGGCTAATGCGATAAATGATTTGGACAGAATGCCAAACTGCTAACAAGGATACAAATGGCCACTGTGTTTTATGTCTGCCCACTTATCCTCGGAAGGATTTAATTTAAGATCAGACTTAAAAACAAAACATAAAGAGTCCCAAAGCCCTGTCTTTACAAGAATAACTATAAGGTTGCCATATAATTTGATTTTGCAATGGATTAAAAAATTATTCATGCAACCAAACTGCTCTCTGTTGGCGAAATAGTCTGGAGGGGGCAAGGGCTCAAATAACAAACCCGTGGATAACCTTCCAGAATGAATTATTAAAGATGACACAGAGATAATGAGAGGTGAGCACATACATAGTTAAAACACTGACGACGTGTGTTAGCACAAGAAAACATGTTTAATTGTTGTGCTTTGATTACAAAATGTAATAGACCAGTAAAAAAGTCTGTGATATAGATTGCATTATTGTTTTAAAAAACAAAATGTAAAACAAGCCAATGAGACAAACACAAATGATTTTAAAATACAAGCTAGAATCCCGGATCAAATTAATGGGCTGGGGTTGGGGGCTATGTCGCTTAATTTTTTATATTACATAAAAACAAATTATTATTTTATTTACAGTGTGGATAAGTAAAAAGGTATGGGTTCAAGAACGGCTTTGAAAGGTTCTATTCCCCTCTGTCAGAATTTAACAAACGTGCACATTTTCTCTATTACCATAAAGCACGATGGCCAAGGAAGCCAGCATGTAGTAACAGTGGAGAAAAGTCTCTTACAGCGTGTAGGAACAGACCCAAGGATGGCAGAGGTGAATCACCCAGTAACACAGGCCCTGGTACTTTAAAAAGTAGAAATGTTATAATTAAGATGTTTCTAAACCAGCATAGATCTTTGTTTACCCCTCTGGTGAGAGCTCCATGAGGCATCAGAGGCTGCAGCTGACATGCTGGGCTGCAACTGACCACAAAGCCATCAGCCTCGCCCATCTTATCTGTCTGAGTAAGCAATGGCTGTACCGCTTTTCTTCTTTAATCTCACTTGTGGAGACATCTCTTGATGAGGAAGAGGGCAAAGGCTGATGAATGCAACACCGTAGGAACCTTTCTCTAAGCAGTCACCAAACCATTCTTTTATTCTAACATTCACCGTCACCAAACCATTCTTTTATTCTGCCGTTACTTTTTGAGCATTGACGTTGGGTTCTAGAGAGGCCCCCTGCTCCATCTGAACAAGCATCATTTGCAATAAGTTGGCGCAGTGGCTCACACCTGTAATCCCAGAACTCTGGGAGGCCGAGGCAGGTGAATTGCCTGAGCTCACAAGTTCGAGACCAGCCTGAACAAGAGTGAGACCCCATCTCTAAAAACAGCTAGGCATTGTGGCAGATACCTCTAGTCCCAGTTACTTGGGAAGCTGAGGCAAGAGAATGGCTTGAGCCCAAGAGTTTGCGGTTGCTGTAAGCTACAATGCCACCAAGGGTGGCAAAGTGAGACTCCGTCTCAAAAAAAAAAAAAGACATGTAATGAACAAGCTATAAAGAGAAGTACAATGAGGTGACATCATAGGGTGCTTGTGGTGGAGGTGACAGTCTAGCTAACTAATGGGCAGTTAGCAGAATGCCAAAGAACCAGGGCCAGCCAGCTAAAGATGCAGTGGAGAGTGTTCCAGGCAGAGAGCAGTGCTAACACAAAAGTCCTGGGAAGGGAGAGAGAGAGCCACAGCGGAAGGGCCGTGGAGGACCAGAGAGAACTGATGGTGTGGCCGCAGAGCAGAGTGGAAGGAGCTCAGGGGGAAGCTGGAGCCAGGCTGGGCCAGTGCTCAGTAAGCCAAGGAGTTAGGATTTTGTCTGTGCTCTGCAGATCTGTTGGGAGGGTTGAAGCCCAGGACTGTCCTGATCTAATTCCAATGTTGTTAAAATTGCTAAAACATGGCAACCCTTCTTTAGCGCTATGGGAGGCAGTCACAGATGCAGGAGGCCAGGGGAAGCCCGGTCAGCAGCCCAGGGGTGAGTGCATCATGTCTCAGATCCAGTAACGGACATAGAAGGAGAGGAGCTGGGGTTTGCTTTGGAGGCACAGCCCAATATGAACCAGACATGGGAGTGAGAAAGGAGACATGAGCCAGTACAGGGCAGGGCTGGGCTCCTGGGGTGGGAATCAGAAGTCCATGGCACCTGGGCATTCCCGCGATGCCGCGTGAGCAGTGAGACACGTGGGGCTGGGCCTGTGGGGAGGTGGAGATGAGAAATGTGAACGCCGTTGTCAGATGGCTGCTTCTTAAAGTCCTGGCACTAGGCAAGGATGAAGGTGAAACCGAGAAGGCAGGGGAGTCCCGCGGAGAATCCAACTCTGGATCTAGGGAACATCGGAGGGAACCACGGAGGTGAGACGGAGCGTGGAGACCAGGAAAGAACAGCCGATGAGGGGAGGGCGACCAGGAGAGCCGGGTGACAGGACAAGGGAGCATTTCCAGGAGCCTGGGGCTCCTGATGCTGACGGGCTGATGCAAGCCCAATCCGTGGTTATCGCCGCTCGTTTGCTGAGATAAACATTTGCAAAGTCTGTTTGTCACTTGATTGCAACAAGAGGTTGATATCCACTTAGTCTTCAAAGGAATATGTACTAGCCTCCTCTATTAATTTTATCTGTAAAGTGAGGATTTAGAAAAACAGGAAATGTGCTCTACGTTGAAAGAAAAATACACCCTTCAAACATTCACTTTAAAAGGTTGAAAAGGCCAAGTCTCCCCTCTGTCCCAGATGATTAAAGTTCACACAGACACACAGAAAGACCTTTCAATAGTTGTTTTCATTGCTCACACATTTATAAAGTACTTCATACCTTGATAAAATCTACATGATGTGGTGTTCCTATGTGTAAATTTGGAAAGGGGGTTATAAAAAAATATGAGCAGCTGCCTAAGGACATATCCATGTCCTATGCAGAGTGCCACCCCTGTTGTGCACCCGGACAGCAGACGCTGAGGCCTTGCTCCCGGGTTGCCCACAGGCGTGGCCCCTGCCAACCTCTGTGCCCCACCGGCCACTTTGTGCTCTGAGCAGGGTGGAGTTTTGGGGGAGTCCGGCCACTGGTGTCAACAGTTTGGCTCTGAGTTTCTTTTCTTGCCAATCTGACCTCCCTTACCTCTTAGACAGTGGGTAAGCTCTGCGGGGATTTCTCTGGTTTCTACACCAAGCTCACCATCATTCACAATGTAATATCAAATGGAGAAAGATGCCTGCCCGGCCGGCAGTCCTGACAGGTTGGTAGAGCTATACCCTCCGCCTGGTCTGTCCACCTCCCAGCCACCCTCAGCCATCTCACAGAGTCAACAGACTAATGAACTCTGTCTGTAGAACATTTGAGTTGATTTATATCAGATGTACCAAAATGACAAAATGCTTTCTTCGTAACTGGAATAGATACATGAGCCACAGAGAAATGTCAACTCAAGAGTAAGGGTGATAGAAATGAAAGAGATTAGACATGAACTTCAGATACGCCTCTTCTGTGGAAAATGTAAATGCCTTTTCCAGCTTTGCAAAATATGTTTGCGATGTTTATAGCGCTTCACAAAATAATTAAGCCTCCCCCCCCCCAGCCACATAAAAATTGCTCACAGCGACTTTGTGACAGCCATGTGCATATGGCCTCAAGAAATGAGATTTGGGGCCTAACCATGAAGTTAGTCCAGTTGTTGGAAGCTGTGGCACATTTCCCTGCACATACCAAAATATGTCCCCAGAATTTTATCAAGTGGAGCTAACAGGGGCCACAATGACATTAATATAGATGAACAGACTTACATACAAGAAGTCCCATCATTACGTCAATTAAAGTGGCAAAAATGAAAGAAAACAGTAAAAACAGGGGAATGGATAAATAAATTATAGCATAGCTCTATGTTGGAATAATATGCAGACAGAGCATTTTGTAGACTATTTAGGGTTATGGGAAAATATTCATTATATACTGATACATGTTATTGTTTAAAAGAGCAAGAAAAGTGAAGGAAATGATGGCAGGAAATGTGCCCCCAGGTTAACAAATGTCATTCCAAATGGATGGACTATGGGCGATGGTTTTTGGTTTCTTCTTTTCCATATTTCCCAAAGTGTCGATAATGAATTTATATTCTATAGATCAGATTATGCCACCCTAGGGTGACTTGCTGTCACAGGGGAAAAACCATTCCACACTTAGAAAGGTGGTCTGCCAGACCCCCCACTTCTCTCTTCTCTCCACCCGTCTCCACCCTTCCTCTTCCCCCTCAGCCACATGGCCCTTCCTTTTCTCCTATGAGTCAGGCTGTGTACCAGGAAGGTCACACACAATGACCCTGAGCACCCCGACCCCTCTCCACATCTTTGGCTGGCTACCAGCCTCTTATCTGTATATTCATGGGAGGACCTCTTTTCTGGTCCTTGTTTAAAAGAACATCTGCCTTCCTCGTACCTCTCACGTCACCTGTGGCTCCCTTGCTCAGCGTCTCTTACCTGCCGTTCGGTCTCAGATGGCAGGCCCTTAATCATTTCTGCTACCATCTTAGTCAGCATGTGGCTTTGTTTCTGGTACTCAGCAAGTGTTCAGTCCACATTTGTTGACCAAATTACATGTATGGAAAGTAAAGCAATAAATGTGATTTAGGCTCGGCGCCCGTAGCATAATGGTTACAGTGCCAGCCACATGCACCAAGGCTGGGGGGTTCGAACCCAACCCAGGCCAGCTAAACAACAATGACAACTGCAACAAAAAATAGCCAAGCATTGTGGTGGGCACCTGTAGTCTCAGCTGCTCAGGAGGCTGAGGCAAGAGGATCGCTTGAATTTAAGGTTGCTGTGAGCTGCGATGCCACAGCACTCTACTGAGGGTGATAGAGTAAGACTCTGTCTCAAAAAAATAAATAAATAAATACGTAAAATTCTAAAAATAATAAATAAATAAATGTTATTTAAAATAACCTAATTTTAGAAGAGTTTTAGACTGACAGAAACATTGTCAAGATAGTACAAAGAGAAGGAGGAGAGCAAGATGGTGGCTGAGTAACAGCTTCCTTGCATCTGGGCACCGTTAGTCCGGGGAGATAGGAATCCAGGCATCTCTGGCTGGTGGGATCTGCCTATCATCCCCCTGCGAGGATACAGAGAGTCAGCGAGAGACTTCTGGATCCCAAGAGGAGGACTAAAACAGTGGAAAACTGACAAGTGGTCGCGTGTGTTCAATCCGTCTAAACCCGCCCGCAACTGTAAGTTCAGTAGCAGTGAGACTGCAAACCAGAAAGGCCATACCTGTGAACTGTTTTGGTGTCTTTGGACTTGGCACTCAGTTGAGCTGCCTTGGGGAGAGCCTGAGCGGGAATGCAGAGAACTTTGGCTGTTGTCTAGGGCCCCAGTCTGAGCCGATGAGCCAGACGGAGCTAATAGTGTTTGGCTGTGGGCCACAGGGAGCCATTGTGAGCGATCTGCCCCAGCAAGCTCCGCCCTCAGGGTCACAGAGCTAGAATCGGGTGGGAGCTGGTAACCCAGCACCAAGTAGCTTAAGGGTGGGGTCTGAGCCGCCTTGCAGCACTAACCCTCAGGGGCAGAGTGAGACCAGTTTTGGCACACTGGGTAAGTGGATAGCCACTTCAGCAGTGATTCCAGCGACAAGCACTTTCCAGGGAAGGCTTCTGCTCAGCAAGTTTACAAGTTCAAAGTGCCTTTTAAGTGGGCTGAAGAGAGATTTAGGGTGTCTACCTGCTGAGGTTTGAGAAATCAGCAGCCTCCAGTTGTATCAGAACTGTGATTAACAACTCATACCGCAGAAGACCACATGTTGCCCAGACAATATTCAACAACATATACATACTGCTTTGTTTTTGGTTGGGTTTTGTTTTTTTTTTTTTTTTTGGTTTGGTTGTTTTTTTGTTTATTTTGATGTTATTGATGTTGTTTTGTTTTTTAATTTCAACCTTTTCCGTACAGATCTTTTTTCTTTCTCAATTTTTCTAGTTTAATTATAATTTCCCATTGCTGCCTTTTTTAATAACTAGAACTTCATTTTTTCTACTGTTTCTATCACTATTATTTGGTTTTTCACCCAATTTTATCCTGTAAAGTTTTCTGTTTGCTTGTTTTGGTTTGATTTATAGCATTTTTGTCTTTCCTCTCTACTTGGTAGAGGTGGGGTACTGTGTCTGATCAGGATAGCAAAGAGCTGCTGACCTCAAGGGAACCACCCAACTGGGCACCCCCAGAAGGTGGAGGTTTTTTAAGGTTGTGTCAAAGTACCCTACTGTACACCTATATTGCTCTGTCTCCCTATTTCTGTGCCTCTCTTCTTTTTGTCGATATTCCTTTTACCCATCCCCTCTCCTTTCTCTATTTTTTTTCTTTTCACTTGGTCCTCCTTTCTTTCATCCCTTTCTTGCTCTTCGACCTTCTCACCCTTCTGGTCCTGTACCAAAAGGACTCATCTAACCCTTAGTCCATAGGCACGAGAACTTAAAGAGCAAGAGGAAGTGAAAGGAAAATTAGGGCAAGGAAACAGATAAAAGAAATCACTCATGAGGAAGAATCAGCAGAAAACTCCAGGCAACATGAAGAACCAGTCCAGAACAACCCTGCCAAGGGACCATGAGGTAGCTACTGCAGAGGATTCCACCTGTAAAGAAATGTTAGGAATGACAGAAAGGGAATTTAGAATACACATGATGAAAACAATGAAAGAAATGATGGAAATAATGAAGGAAACTGCTAATAAAGTGGAAAATAACCAAAAGGAAATCCAAAAACAGAATCAAATAAGAGATGAACGATATGAAGAATATAAAAAGGATATAGCAGACGTGAAGGAACTGAAACAGTCAATTAGGGAATTTAAAGATGCAATGAAAAGTATCAGCAACAGGTTAGACCATGCAGAAGAAAGAATTTCAGAGGTAGAAGACAAAGTTCTTGAGATAACCAGATAGTAAAAGAGGCAGAAAAGAAGAGAGAGAAAGCAGAACGTTCACTGTCAGAATTATGGGACTTTATGAAGAGTTCCAACATACGAGTTATAGGAATCCCAGAAGGGGAAGAAGAATGCCCCAGAGGAATGGAAGCCATACTAGAGAATATTATAAAAGAAAATTTCCCAAATATCACCAAAGATTCTGACACACTGCTTTCACAGGGATATCGGACCCCAGGTCACCTCAACTTTAACTGAGCTTCTCCAAGACACATTGTGATGAACCTGTCCAAAGTCAAGACAAAAGAAAAGATTCTGCAAGCTGCCAGGAGTAAGCACCAGTTGACCTACAGGGGCAAATCCATCAGAGTGACCGCAGACTTCTCTAATGAAACTTTCCAAGCAAGAAGACAATGGTCATCTACCTTTAATCTACTTAAACAGAATAATTTCCAGCCCAGAATTCTGTACCCTGCTAAGCTAAGCTTAAAAATTCATGGAGAAATCAAATCATTTACAGATATACAAACTTGAGAAAATTTGCCACAACAGGACCAGCTCTACAGAAAATACTTCAACCTGTTCTTCACACTGACCACCACAATGGATCAGCAGCAAAGTAAGAACTCAGAAATTAAAGGACAGAACCTAACCTCCACACTGATGCAAAAGATAAAACTAAGCAATGGACTGTCACAAAATAAGATGAATAGGATATTACCACACTTATCAATTATCTCAATAAATGTTAATGGCTTGAATTCCCCACTGAAGAGACATATATTGGCTGACTGGATTAAAAAACACAAGCCATCCATTTGCTGTCTGCAAGAAACACACCTGGCTTCAAAAGACAAATTCAAGCTCCGAGTCAAGGGTTGGAAGACAATTTTTCAGGCAAATGGCATTCAGAAGAAAAGAGGACTTGCTATCTTATTTTCAGATTCATGTGGATTTAAAGCAACTAAAGTCAAAAAAGACAAAGATGGTCACTTTGTATTGGTCAAGGGAAAAATACAACAAGAAGACATTTCAATTCTAAATATTTATGCACCCAATTTAAATGCTCCCAGATTCTTGAAACAGACCTTACTCAGTCTGAGCAATATGATATCTGATAATACCATAATAACGGGGACTTTAACACTCCTCTTACAGAGCTGGACAGATCTTCTAAACAGAAATTAAACAAAGATATAAGAGATTTAAATGAGACCCTAGAACAACTGTGCTTGATAGATGCATAAAGAACACTCCACCCCAAAGATAAAGAATATACATTCTTCTCATCACCCCATGGAATATTCTCCAAAATTGATCATATCCTGGGACACAAAACAAATATCAACAGAATCAAAAGAATTGAAATTTTACCTTGTATCTTCTCAGACCATAAGGCACTAAAGGTGGAACTCAACTCTAACAGAAACGCTCGACCCCACCCAAAGGCATGGAAATTAAACAATCTTCTGTTGAATAACAGATGGGTGCAGGAAGAAATAAAACAGGAAATCATTAACTTCCTTGAGCATAACAACAATGAAGACACAAGCTACCAAAACCTGTGGGATACTGCAAAAGCAGTTTTGAGAGGAAAATTCATCGCTTTAGATGCCTACATTCGAAAAACAGAAAGAGAGCACATCAACAATCTCACAAGAGATCTTATGGAATTGGAAAAAGAAGAACAATCTAAGCCTAAACTCAGTAGAAGAAAAGAAATATCCAAAATCAAATCAGAGATCAATGAAATTGAAAACAAAAGAATCATTCAGAAAATTAATGAAACAAGGAGTTGGTTTCTTGAAAAAATAAATAAAATAAATAAACCATTGGCCAGACTAACAAGAAATAGAAAAGTAAAATCTCTAGTAACCTCAATCAGAAATGATAAAGGGGAAATAACAACTGATCCCACAGAGATACAAGAGATCATCTCTGAATACTACCAGAAACTGTATGCCCAGAAATTTAAGAATGTGAAGGAAATGGATCAATATTTGGAATCACACCCTCTCCCTAGACTTGGCCAGGAAGAAATAGAGCTCCTGTAAAGACCAATTTCAAGCACTGAGATCAAAGAAACAATAAAAAATCTTCCAACCAAAAAATGCCCTGGTCCAGATGGCTTCACACCAGAATTCTATCAAACCTTCAAGGAAGAGCTTATTCCTGTACTGCAGAAATTATTCCAAAAAATTGAGGAAGAAGGAATCTTCCCCAACACATTCTATGAAGCAAACATCACCCTGATACCAAAACCAGGAAAAGTCACAAACAAAAAGGAGAATTTCAAACCAATCTCACTCATGAATATAGATGCAAAAATTCTCAACAAAATCCTAGCCAATAGATTACAGCTTTTCATCAAAAAAGTCATTCATCATGATCAAGTAGGCTTCATCCCAGGGATGCAAGGCTGGTTTAACATACGCAAGCCCATAAACGTTATCCACCATATTAACAGAGGCAAAAATAAAGATCACATGATCCTCTCAATAGATGCAGAAAAAGCATTTGATAAAATCCAGCATCCTTTTCTAATTAGAACACTGAAGAGTATAGGCATAGGTGGCACATTTCTAAAACTGATTGAAGCTATCTATGACAAACCCACAGCTAGTATTTTACTGAATGGAGTAAAACTGAAAGCTTTTCCTCTTAGAATTGGAACCAGACAAGGTTGTCCTCTGTCACCTTTACTATTCAACATAGTGCTGGAAGTTCTAGCCAATACAATTAGGCAAGACAAGGAAATAAAGGGAATCCAAATGGGAGCAGAGGAGGTCAAATTCTCCCTCTTTGCTGACGACATGATCTTATACTTAGAGAACCCCAAAGACTCAATCACAAGACTCCTAGAAGTCATGAAAAAATACAGTAATGTTTCAGGATATAAAAATCAATGTCCACAAGTCAGTAGCCTTTGTATACACCAATAACAGTCAAGATGAGAAGCTAATTAAGGACACAACTCACTTCACCATAGTCTCAAAGTAAATGAAATACCTAGGAATATACCTAATGAAGGAGGTGAAGGACCTCTATAAAGAAAATTATGAAATCCTCAGAAAGGAAATAGCAGAGGATATTAACAAATGGAAGAACATACCATGCTCATGGATGGGAAGAATCAACATTGTTAAAATGTCTATACTTCCCAAAGCAATCTACCTATTCAATGCCATTCCTATCAAAATACCAACATCGTACTTTCAAGATTTGGAGAAAATGATTCTGCATTTTGTATAGAACTGGAAAAAAAACCATATAGCTAAGGTAGTTCTTAGTAATAAAAATAAAGCTGGGGCATCAGCATACCAGATTTTAGTCTGTACTACAAAGCCATAGTGGTCAAGACAGCATGGTACTGGCACAAAAACAGAGACATAGACACTTGGAATCGAATTGAAAACCAAGAAATGAAACTAACATCTTACAACCACCTAATCTTCGATAAACCAAACAAGAACAGACCTTGGGGGAAAGACTCCCTATTCAATAAATGGTGTTGGGAGAACTGGATGCCTACATGTAAAAGACTGAAACTGGACCCACACCTTTCCCCACTCAGAAAAAATGATTCAAGATGGATAAAGGACTTAAATTTAAGGGATGAAACAATAAAAATCCTCAAAGACAGCATAGGAAAAACACTGGAAGATATTGGCCTGGGGGAAGACTTCATGAAGAAGACTGCCATGGCAATTGCAACAACAACAAAAATAAACAAATGGGACTTCATTATACTGAAAAGCTTCTGTACAGCTAAGGAGACAATAACCAAAACAAAGAGACAACCCACACAATGGGAAAGCATATTTGCATATTTTCAATCAGACAAAAGCTTGATAACTAGGATCTATAGAGAACTCAAATTAATCCACATGAAAAAAGCCAACAATCCCATATATCAATGGGCAAGAGACATGAATAGAACCTTCTCTAAAGATGACAGACGAATGGCTAACAAACACATGAAAAAATGTTCATCATCTCTATATATTAGAGAAATGCAAATCAAAACAACGCTGAGATATTATCTAACCCCAGTGAGAATGGCCCACATCACAAAATCTCAAAACTGCAGATGCTGGCGTGGATGTGGAGAGAAGGGAACACTTTTATACTGCTGGTGGGACTGCAAACTAGTACAACCTTTCTGGAAGGAAGTATGGAGAAACCTCAAAGCACTCAACCTAGACCTCCCATTCGATCCTGCAATCCCATTACTGGGCATCTACCCAGAAGGAAAAAAATCCTTTTATCATAAGGACACTTGTACTAGACTGTTCATTGCAGCTCAATTTACAATCGCCAAAATGTGGAAACAGCCTAAATGCCCACCAACCCAGGAATGGATTAACAAGCTGTGGTATATGTATACCATGGAATACTATTCAGCTATTAAAAAAAATGGAGACTTTACATCCTTCGTATTAACCTGGATGGAAGTGGAAGACATTATTCTTAGTAAAGCATCACAAGCATGGAGAAGCATGAATCCTATGTACTCAATTTTGATATGAGGACAATTAATGACAATTAAGGTTATGAGGGGTGGAAGCAGAAAGAGGGACGGAGGGAAGGGGGTGGGGCCTTGGTGTGTGTCACACTTTATGGGGGCAAGACATGATTGCAAGAGGGACTTTGCCTAACAATTGCAATCAATGTAACCTGGCTTATTGTACCCTCAATGAATCCCCAACAATAAAAAAAAAAAAAAGAAATCATGTTTAAGAAACATAAATGAGGCGATGCCTGTGGCTCAGTGGGTAGGGCGCCAGTCCCATATACCAAGGGTGGCGGGTTCAAATCCAGCCCCAGCCAAACTGCCAAAATAGCCTGGCATTCTGGTGGGTGCCTGTGGTCCCAGCTACTCAGGAGTTTGAGGGAAGAGAATTGCCTAAAAAAAAAAAAGATAGTACAAAGAGCCCTCCTATACCCAGACTATTTTTCTCTATCGACCTTCTATTGTGTGTTACGAGGATGAACCCATATTGACACATTACGATGGCTTATCCATTATTCAGATGTCCTCAGTTTCTCCCTCGTGTCCTTGCTTTGTCTCAGGGTCCCGTCCAGAGCACTACGTGACCTTACTTATCCTCAGGTCTTCTCGGCTGTGCTGGCTGTCCCAACTTCCCTTGTTTCTGATGACTCTGAGGGCTGTGAGAATTACCGGTCAGGGCTTTTATAGCTCGTCCCTCGAGTCTGGTTTGTTTGCTGTTTTTCTTATGGCTAAACTGGGGTTAAACATGATTTTAAGAAGGAAAATGTCCTTGGATGGTTCATCAGTCAGAATTCTCCGGAGAAACAGAACCAACAGGATCTAGCTGTATTTGTAGCATCAGTATCTGGAGACAGAGTGGGGGAGACGGATTTATTGTAAGGAATTGGCTCCTGCAACCGTGGGGCTGGCAAGTCTGAAAACTGCGGGACAGCCTGGAGGGCTGGAGCCTGGGGACAGGTGACGCTGCGGCCAAGCCGGCAAGCCAGGTGTGTGTGTGGCACGGCATGACCTCGATGGGGACCTCAGTCTTTCCCTCTCAAGCCTTCAACTGCCTGGATGAGGCTCATCCACATTACACAGGGGATCAGCTTACTCAAAGGCAGCTGATTTAAATGTTTAATCACATCTAAAAATTATCTTCACAGATGCATAGAGACAGGAGTTTGACCAAACATCTGGGCAGCACACGCAGCTCAGCCCAAGCTATGACATGAGGTTAATCTCTGCTGGGGCAGTCCCCAGAAGCAAGGCATGAAACTGGGTGGGAAGGAAGACCTAGCAACAGCCGCCCCACCCTGCGCAGAACAATAAGCTGGCCCTGCCACTGGTTGACCCCTGAACTCCTCGGCTACAGGCCCAAGTTAAACTACTCTCCATTGACTGCAAAACAAACATGACCCCAGCTTGCCTACAATGCAGACGTTGCAAGGAGATCATTTTTAGACAGAATTCTTTTCTTTCCTGGGGAAAAATCAGAGTCTGAATTGGTGGGGATGTAACTTCAGAACATGTGGACCCTTTAGCTAAAGGGCTCCATGTGGTCATGGAGAGCCTTCAAGTTTTACGTGGTGTCAAAGGACCCACTCTTCCAGCGCTTCTGGATTATTTCCTGAGTGACCTCAGCGCCGCCCTCTGTCCCTGGGCAATGCTTGAGGCCCAATCACCGCCCTGCCTTGCGTTGATATTGAACATCGGAGCTTTCATAAGCACAATTTTATTCTGTTTCTTACATGTTTTCCCTAGGACTACACACACCCAGGTGGGCCCAAATAAGGATAGTTTAATTGTAAAAGAAAAAAAAAAAAAACATTATCCCAGCAAGATGAGTTTGTTTACAAATAAGAGCAAAGCCCAGCTTGACATGGCTGGAGCAGTAAGGACCTTAATTTTTCTCTCATACAATGAAGTCCTAAGGCAGACTGAGCCAAGTTTCCAACAGTGCTAGCCCCCAGGGCCATGTCAAGTCCTGACAAGAAAGTTCTGCCCAGTACGGATAGGACATGCTGAGTAATGACCAATGGAACCACTTAAGTCTTTCAGGACAGACTTGAATTTGAGACACAGGCAGCTGTTCAACTGCTGGCAGCCACAGGCACAGAAACCACAGGAGGAGAGCAGCAGGCCGCAGTGTGAGGTAAAGAGATCTGCCTTTAGAGGGGGGCGGCTCCTGCAGGTGGGCAGATGGCGGAGTGCCAAGAAGTGTAAGGGGCAGTGGACTCAAGTAGCAAGAACAAAGCTTGGTCTTGCATGGCGTTTGGTGACAGCTGGGCTCCAAGGACCAATCTGTACATCAATCGGTGTGTGCAAGGTCAGCCTGACTGGCACTGGGTGCAGCCTCCGTGGGCGTGTCCCCACGGGTTTCCTTTCTTCCTCTTACCGGTAGTCACCTTCAAGATAAACAAGTTCAAAGCCATTAAATATGGTAACCTGTGCTTGCTGTCTCTGTTCCTTGAAATCAGACAGAGCCCAGGGAACTTACCAGCACGTGCCCTGAGATGCAAAGCCGCCAGCAGCTTGCATTAGTATTTATGGAATGGGTGAGTAAGTCAGGGATACGTTTCCCCAAGCCTCACCAGGGTGCGCTTCTTCTGTGATCATTACTCATGAAATGTAATTATGTCCTGGTGGAAAGATTCTTGTCATCTCTCCCAGGACACTTGGGAATGCTTCCCCAAGCTTGGACACAGCGTGGCTTTCTTGTGCTCATTCCCGCAAAAGCCACACCTATTTGTGAATGTTGACATTCACTGACTGGAAGGTCAAGGCTATAAATGTGAATTGTGTGTGTCTGAGAGCTTCCTGAACCTTTTAAGACTCGAACTGAGGAGTTCTAGAACATGTCATTTCAAACACATCACCGATTTTGCTTTTTCCATAGTGCATAAAAATATGTGCCCAGGACTTACAATTATTTATGTTTATTTAAAGATCATGTCTATTTGAGCATTTATTCACTTATCCAAAATTCGGAAGCTCTAAGAAGTATAAAAATAGCTGAAAACCAGCAAGAATTTTAGAAACTATGGGAATCATGGAGAGTGACTGACAAATTTTTAGAGCACAATGTGAGCAGACAGTGAGATTAAAATGAAGCTTTAGGTTGATGACACTGGTAGAGATCCCCAGTTAGAGAAAAGAGGTGTCAGGATGGGAAGAGCAGTAATCCAAAAGCCGGGACAGATGCTTCACACAGAGGACTGTGTCCTCACAGCTGTCAGTGCTGAGCTGCACAGCTGATACAGGGACCGGAGGTCAACGTGTCAAGTAATGTCACCCATATTATTGTGATTGGCAGGATAATAGAACCCACAGAGACGTCCATGTCCTAATTCCAAAAACCTCTGAAAGTGCTATACGATATGGTAAGGAAGAATTAGCTTGTAGATGGAATGAGGTTGCCAATCAGCTGACTTCATAATACAGTGAAATCATCCTGGATTATGCAGGTGCACTCCGTGTAATTGCAGGGTCCTCAAATATGGAAGAGGGAGGCCAGTGACAAGTTCTCCGTGTCTCAAGTTCAAACCCCTTCAAAGATGGAAAAGGCAAAGGGGTGGTCCTCCCCGAAGGCTTCCCCAAGCCGCACAGCTCTGCCAACACCTTGGTATTAGCCCCTATCAGACTGCTGACCTTCAGAACTATAAGACAATAAGTTTGTGTTGTTTTAAGCTATCTCATTTGTGGTAATTTGTTACAGCAGCAGTAGAAAACTGATTTGATTATATTAATAATTGGGAAGATGGTAGGTTTTGCCTTGTAAAGATAATCATTATTTCTAGGTCATAATGGTATTCTAGGGAGTAGTTTTAGACCCTTCTTTCCCTAAGACCTTGAGTCCGCAAGAAAACTTATTTTAGGAAAGTTCTTGGTGGCTTGAGGTCTTTCCTAGGATGGGGAATCTATAGACTTCCCTCTCTCACTTTGGAATCAACACCATCAGAGGACCAAGCTTCGATCGTTGGTGGCAGGCAGAGCTCCCTGTAAGAATCTTCTGTCCTATGCCACCCCAGGCCCAGGTGCTATCCTTGACTGCCTTACCCTGGGCTATGAGCTCCTTCAGCACAGGAACACATTTGTCTAATCTTTAGGACCAAATGCAGCATCCAGCCAATCACTGGGGCTTAAAATGCATATTTGTTGATGACCATCCCCAGGGTCATTGATGCAATATTCTGACAAGTGGAAAGAGCCACGGTGGAAAGGTGGGGAAGAGTGGAAGGAAAATGAATGGCCTTTATATGTTTTAAAGGAACAATGCCGCGGATAAAGCAAGTTTCAAATCTTCTCGACTTCGTGGTGTTTGATCTGTACAGAATTGGACTTCTGTGCTCAAGTCAACAAAAGCGCCTGATGGCACAGACTGGTGCCACTAACTTATCTCCAAATCATGTCTCCACACATACTAAAAATGGCTCTAAATTAACTATAGCACGTGTTCAAGGTTGGATCGACTCTATTTATACACACAGAGTTTACATAAGAGAATGAAAACCACACCATGTACAGACATTGAGTGTGACACGTCTGCGTGTACCACTTCACCAGACGAAAAGGAAGCCTTATTCCAGAAGAAATACGCATTTCAACCCTACGTAAAATAAGACCCGTCAAAGTTAGGAACTGGAACCCACTGTTAAGGTGCAACATGAGCTGCCTAAGAAAGAAACTGTAGGAATTCCAGAAATTCTTAGAAGTGCCTGGAGCTGAGCCCCTGCTTGCCAGGTCTCTGAACACAAACCCTAGAAGCTGAGGCCACAGGCCCCAGTAATGGGGAAAGAGAATCCTCTCTTGCAGGAGAGTCGGCTGCAAAGATGTCCGGTGGTGGTTGGGAAGAGGCCCAGGTGCATGCCTGGCCTGAGACTAACCGGTGCTGGTGGGTAGAAAACACAAGAGCAAGCTGCTAGCCGCCCATGCCCATGGAGCGTTCCCTGGGCAGTGGAGCCCTGCTGGGGGTGAGGCCAGCAGGAGGCCAGAGAGTTGGGAAGGGAGTTGGGAGAACTCACTGCCTTTGCTCTACGCCTGGGGACACAGCACAGGTGTGACTGGTGGGCAGGTTGACCCAGTGTCCTTGCAGACACTGTCATGGCTGGTCCCCAGGACCCCTTTCCCTCAGACCACAGCTCCCTGGGGTGGAGTTTCTGTTTGGAGCTCTGCTCTTCCTGGTACCCTGGCAGGGCTTCCCCTCACCTATAGCATTTACATCTCAGAGAAGGGGGCAGTCGGGGCCACCTGCTTATTACCAGGGAGGGACTCCACCACCCTGACTCACTGTTCTTTTAGTGTCTGTTCAATTAGGCAGGAAAGTCCACTCTACTTGAAGTTTCTGTTTCACTGGGTTTATGGAAGTGAAGACATCAAAGCAGTAAAGAGGGACTGGGGATTCATGTGAAGACGCAGAGGGTGGGACACAAGCATCCTCCCTCCTCACCTCCCGGCCCGGGCTCTGCACCCAGGCCACCCCACCCTGTAGACCCGGTACCCAGAGTCGGGCTCTATACCCAGGCCACCCCACCCACAGGGCACGGGGTGAGTGTAGATCCGGTACCCAGAGTCAGGCTCTGCACCCAGGCCACCCCACCCACAGGGCACAGGGTGGGTATAGACCCCGTACCCAGAGTCAGGGTCTGCAGCCAGGTCACCCCACCCACAGGGCATGGGGTGGGTGTAGACCCGGTACCCAGAGTCAGGCTCTGCACCCAGGCCACCCCACCCACAGGGCACAGAGTGAGTGTAGACCCGGTACCCAGAGTCAGGCTCTGCACCCAGGCCACCCCACCCACAGGGCACGGAGTGAGTGTAGACCTGGTACCCAGAGTCAGGCTCTGCACCCAGGCCACCCCACCTGCTGGACTTGGGGTTGGGTGGTGTAGACCCGGTACCCAGTTTGGTTCTTGTTGCCGAGGCCGAGTCAGAGAGAATGAAGAATGAAGACCAGAGGTTTGACGAAAAGGAAAGGAAGTTCATTGATTTGCTGGCAAATGAGGAAGATAGTGGAGCAGTGTCACAAAGACTGCCATCCTGGCTCTCAGCTCTCTCTCAACAGGGCTTTCTAAAAGAGGGTTTTCAGTGGTTGGTCTCAGGTCTATGTGACCAGTGTCACACATCCTGGCTTTAGGACTATTGTTTAATCATACTTGTGGTTTCTGTTCACCTTATCTCAGGTGACAGTCTTGTAGCCCCCGTCCAGACAATTCTGGTGAGCCATGGAGTGCAGGTTTTAAGTCCCAAGAAGGGAGGAGTTTTAAAGATACAACTTGTAAACCATGTCCTTGCCCTTTTCCTGACCATGACCTCTGTTCCATATTCCCCACCACCAGCCTGGTCCTTCCACATCTACGGGAGAAAGGGTGATGTTGTCATGAAGCTTCTTCCTGCTGAATTGGGGCGACGATTTGGATGGAAGGTTGGTACGTGTTTATGCCACTGCTCTTCCTGGTTTGCCAAAGCTTTAGCACTAGATTTACAAAAATAAAGCATGCAACAAATTGCCAGGCAGAGAGGGGGGCAGGCAACAAGCCCAAGTGTTGAGAAGGCGAGCTGCAGGGTCCCGAGAAAA
Source organism: Nycticebus coucang (assembly GCF_027406575.1). Classification (NCBI taxonomy): domain Eukaryota; kingdom Metazoa; phylum Chordata; class Mammalia; order Primates; family Lorisidae; genus Nycticebus; species Nycticebus coucang. Next base: position 131,164,569 of record NC_069786.1, read on the forward strand.
GGAATGTTACCCAGCGTGGTATCTGTGGGTCCCTCCTGTCACCTTGTGTCCGATGCAGGGCTGGGGGGCAAGGAAACAAGGGACTGAGTATAAGTCGTTCACAGCCATCAACTTAGCAGCAAGACAGAGGAGCAGAAGAGGCCATAGTTGGGGAACAAAGGGCTGTCTCCCCATCTTCACAGAGCCCCTTCCATGTCTCCACAAGTTACTGTTCAGGTCCTTGTTCTTTCCAGACTTTAAGCAACACCCTATCTCCTGGGTTGGAGGGACGGAGGAGTGCTTCCAACTGGGCTGGGGACCTAAAGGAGGCAAATTCATGCAGAGTGGTAAGAATTTATGTTTCACGTATTGCTTTACTCTGTCTTTCCGCTTATGGTTATGCTACCCTAGTTAGCTTGGGTGCTAGGAAGACTGTCCCATACACTCTTTATTTCAGAGGGCCTCAATTTAAGGCGGTTCTAGGGGCCACCCTTATCCAAAGGAGGGCTTGTGGCAACACCTTATCCCCATTTAGATGGGTTTTCTACATCAATTTTGTCAGGGTTTTCTTTCAGGTATATTTTATTTTCTCCGTATTTCCCATTGATGGAGCTCTCCAGGTTGCATGTAACTCTTTCTAGAAGTAGAGCTTGACTTACATCCTAAGCTACCTCAGATATAAAGGAGGGTCCATTCCACCTCCTTTATGGGAGAGGGAATCCATACGTCGGTTAAATGCAGAAAGAAAGCTGTGTCTCTGCTTTTGTTCTCACCATTGGCACATAAGAGGTTGGAGCATGGGTCACTGTTGGGTCTGACCAGTCAGCCCGGCCACTGCCAGTCTGTCCTTGGCCAGGTGATTGGCATCCACCTTGTCTCAACCTTGCCTCTGTGGACTCCATGCCGTGGCTCCAGCCCCAACCTGGGCCACGACCCTGGCCCTGAGTGCCAGCCACAGCCTCTATGGATGCCGCAATAGCCACCAGTTCCAGGGCCCTGGAGCCATCAGCCATTTAGTTTCCCACCATGTCCCTGCTAAAGGAAGTTAGGGGGGACTTGAAAGGAGAGATTATTCCCACTACTGACTCATAACCCAGAGGATGTAGGACTGAAGAATTAGTTCCAGACACACTTTCTATGAATCGGGGGTCCCTCCACCAGCATTGGTGATGTGGGGGAGCAGGTTCATGATACTTGACCTGTTTAATTCCTCCTCAATTTTGTCCCAGGCCTTTTAGCCTCCTTAATATGAAATTGCATGAAAGACTACATATGGGATCTTGCCCCACTTACCTGACCCTTGACAAACAATAACATAAGGTTTCATTGAACTTCCACGTGTCATCACACTCCAACACATGCCTAGGTCAAGCAGTAACAGGCTTATAACTAGTAATATAAATTGCCTGTTCAGCCAAGATTTTCCCAAATGAGTTTCAGATGGAATAGAAATGGAGGCTCCCATGTTGAAACAAAACTCACAAACAACGACGACAGACACAGCTAGTAGTGCAGGGAATTCCCAACACAAACAGCCTGGAAACCAAAGCCTACAAACAAATGGAACGGCACAGGGAGAGCCAAGCTATCCTAACCTAAAAGGGGACAAGCCCACAGGGTCCTTGACCATGACTTTCACAGCTACAGCCTGCAAATGTCCTGCCGCAGGGCTGAAAGGTTCAGAACCTTCCCCAAATGGGAGACGCAAGGGTTGGAGAGTGCTCCCTGGAGGAGTCACATTGGGCATTTCCCACGCAGGGTCTGGCTGTTCTTCCCAAATCTGTTCTCTCTTCTTCAATGGGGTTCTGGCTATGAGGAGTTGTATCCAGTTTGGGGAGGGAGACATGGGAGTTCCCTGAAGTCAAACAGACTCCAGCAACCGGGGTGGCCCCTCACTCTCTCACCTCAGAAAGAGGGTCCTCCCACCAGTGCAGACCCTGAATCCACCTGGGGATTCAGCCACGGCAGTTGTCGATCGTGGGGTGCCTTCCACCAGGGTGCTGACGGGCCCAGGCAGGGTGCCATATTTGTGACTGAAAGTTCAGTACTTGTCCTGAAGGTGGAATCAGTGAGAATGAAGAACAAACAAGTGGTTTGAGGGAAAGAGAAGTTCATTAAATTAATGTGCACTAATGTTCATTAATTTGATGAAGTTCTCTTTCCTTTCCTCAAACCACTGGTCCTGTTCTTTGTTCTCACAGATTCAGCCTCAGGGACAAGCACCCAACTTTCAGGAACAGGCCTGGCTTTTCACCCTTCTGAGAAAAGAACTCCACCTACCCACAAAAGCCACTTCCTCAGAAGTACTGAGCGGCTGTCGCGCTCCTACGGGGGTGTTGGGGGTGAGGCAGAGGGTAGTAAGGGCTGAACAGAGTGGGGGGCACCAAGCCCACCTCCAGGTTTCTTATCATCAGTCAGGAACCCGATGCTAAAAAGAAGAAAAGACGCTGATGAGATTACAAAGATGAGGTGATAAACGGTCAAGGAATCACGAATCCTTCTTTCCCCACAAGGTCCTCCTTTGTCTATTGTTCGGAAAAATCACACATATACATTGAGAAAGGAAGCTCCTTGTTTTTCTGCACTATCTGAGCTCTGCTGGACAATGGAACTGCCAAGTTATCTGTTCTATCCCGGGATCCTGACCCACCTCATGGCAGAATCACACTTTGGAAATGGAAGTTTCTCTTCTTCTCCCGGGGAGATGTGGGCACAGAATCCAAAGAATGTCCTCGACTCAGGAAATCACCTACCACTGGTGACCCTGGGGCAAGTGGAGCGGAAAGACCTAGCCCTAGGTCAGGAAGCTCCTCACCCAGGACAGAGCCCTCTCCAGCCCCTCCCCAGAAGTTTCCAGACGTTTCCAGAAGTGGTGAGAGATGGGGGAGGGGGCGGCCACTCTCACCCTCCAGACTGGCAGGGCCATTTTTCCAGGAAGCGATGGCCTAGCTGTTGCCTGGTGAAGATTTCTAAATTGAGTCAGAGAACAAGCCTCTGCAGCCAGCAGCCCTCTCCCTCAGGGTGGGATCGCCACCCCCGCACCCCAACAGCTGGAATTAATCCAGAAGTAAATGCCTTCTCTCTCTGAAGTGGAGCGGACATGATTCTTGGTTACACTGGCCATCAATATTCAACAGATACCACAAGAACTAAAATGATTATGAAATACTGTTCAATAATTGAAGACGTGATGGTTTAAAATGTGGCTGAGCTGGTTCACCTCAGGGCGACGATGGTCCACCTGCCATCTACACGGTTCTCCAGCTCTCACCAGGAGCCAACCGCTGCTGCGTCTGGGTGTTCACTCTCCCCACCCACTGCGCACCAGTTTGCTGGAGCAAGGAGTGAGCCAGCAGACAAATGCAAACACAGTCTCCATCGACTTCCATCGGTGAAGGATAATTGGGAGGAAGGGATCTAATGCAAGGTGGGTCTGTGTCTGTGAACATGTCCCTCTCTGTCTTCAGGAGTCCTATGTGTCCAACAATAGGGAAATGATTAAAGAGATGGCCATAAATGCATGCAATGGAAACAGCTATAAAACTTTTTTCAGGGATGTTTAATGACAGTTCAACACTTACTCAACAAAAATGCCAAGAAATCGAATTTGAATATCACAGTATGATCTCAAGCATGTAAAATATCACACACACAGAGAAACAAGATGGGGTGTAAAACAAGGGTTGGTTACAGGTGATGGTGAGGGCTGAGGCTTCCAGAGATGGGTGCTGTGTTCTTCAGTACATGGCACCCTCTCTCCTCCCTTCTAGATTGTTCTGAGTTATTTCCTCTCATCCTCCAGGCAGCGGGCCAGTCACCTGCAGGCTCTGCTCTCAGAGGGCTAGCAAAAATTACCAGAGGACAAGAAGGCTCTGAGGCCTGAGACCCTGGTCTCTAATGCGTCCAGCAGTGCTGATGGTGGCCCAAATGTGGGCTACGGCTTAGAGCACTAACCCCTCCCTGGCTGGGCCGTCCTCCAGAGCGTCCTCTATTTCAATTCAGTTTGGCCCCCCAACCCTGTTGTAAAGTCCCCTAAAAGGTCTACAGGACAAGAAGCTTGGCCCCGCCCCTCCCACCCAGCCCCGCCTCCTGCTTTCCAGTCTGGACATTTCTAACCTCTTCAGGAGTTTGCCTCCATTTATGCTACCTCTTTTCTGTTTTTTCATGAGCATTAGTTACCATAACTAATTGCTGCTGAGAAAACCAGTTCAAAACTATTTAATGTTTGAGAGAGGGAGAAATATGTTGCTCAGAGGACCTGAGAACTCTTGAGAGTCATCCGATCAGCAGCTGCTCTGGGCCTTTCCTGGAGGCTGCTGACTGCAGCCCACATCAGCCCTTGGAGGAACCTGCAGTTTTCACCCCCCACTGGGCAATGTCACGAGGAAGTACCCAAAGAACACAGCGCCCATCTGCGGAAGCCTCGCCCCTCACTGAAGAACACAGCGCCCATCTGCGGAAGCCTCACCCCTCACTGAAGAACACAGCGCCCATCTCCAGGAGCCTCATGTCTCACGGCCACCTGCAACCACCCTTCTCTTACACCCCATCTAGTTTCTCTGTGTATATATAAAGTTTTACGTACTTGAGATCATACTGTGTCATTCAAATTCAATTTCTTGGCACTTTTACTGAATAAGTTTTGAATCATCGTTAAACATTCCTGAAAAAAGTTTTGTGGCTGTTTCCACTGCCTGCATTTATGGGGATCTCTTTAATCAATTCGCTATTGTTGTTCTGCAGAACCTCTGAAAACACAGAGGGACGTGATCACAGACACAGACCCACCCTACATTGAATTCCTTCCTCTCAATTATCTGTCAGAGACAGAAGCAGAAGGAGACCATGTTTGCTTTTGTCCGCTGGCTCACTCCTTCCTTCAGCAAACTACCCAGTGCAAACCCTTGTGCAGGGTACGTGGGGAGAGCCAGGGGCCCAAATACAGCCAAGAGGCTAAGGACCAATCAGTGCAGTCAAGCCGGGCGTGCACCTGTGGGGGGAGGAGGGGGCAGGCAATGCCGCTTACCATGGAAGCCAAGTAGCACCCTGACATGCAGCCCCATCCTGCAAAAGATGACGCTGCTAGCATCTGGCTCCCAGAAGGAAGGGGCCTCACATCCTTCAAGGACTGAGAAGAGTGAGCCAGACTCTGCTGAGCAATTATTTTTAGGAGGCTGTGCGCTCAGCAGCTAAGCCATCTGAGGGGAGGTGACAGAAATGAGCTGGAAGCAGCCTCGCCATCCTTGCAGAGCCCCTGCCTCCAGCTCCTTGTCTGCATCTCCGGTGCCTCCTGGGAGTGGCACCCAGGGAGCCCCCAAAGAACACAGCGGCCATTTCTGGAAGGCCCACCTTCAGCTCACCAAACAGAAATGCAACCCTCTGCCTGCCATCCATCATGGGGCCTTCCAGCCATGCTCCCCTTGTAGAGAAATGTGTTACTCAGCGAGTAGAGCACCTGTCCCCTGTCCCCTGCTCTTCCAAGTCCTCAGGCCTCAGTTGTGACTCCTCTCCCCAGACCCCCTCATCCCCTGCCCGGGCCTGGCTACCTTCTGATTTAACTTGGTTTCCCAGAAATACCTGCAGACAGGTGGGGCCCTCACAAGCACAAAGCCCCTGTTCCCCTTTGGGAGGCTTCTGCGTGGCTGAGGAGCCTGAGCCCCAGATCCAGGCAGGGCCACATTTGGTTGCAGTCCTTTGAATCCAGGGATAGGATCAGCCTGTTTGAGCCTCAGGCATCTCCTCTGTGCACTGGAGATCAGGCTGCCGGCCTCCCTGCCCACCTGTTACAAAGATGACCAATGAAGAACTTAGCACGATATTTAGGAAGTGCTCTGTAAGCAGTCCTAATTTTGGTGTCATTGGTACTGTTCCTCAGCAGACTTCCAGGCCTGCCTGCCTGCTCCCTGAGCCCCTTTCAGTCTTCCCAGCTTGTCTCACCAGCTGCAAGAGAGACATGAGCTGCTGTCCACCCTCTGCCAAGGACAGGGCTGGGTGGTACACTTGGTTTACATCAGAGGAGGAAGGATAATTTGATATTAGTAAATATACCTCTGTCGTATAGTAACTTAATTCTGAAAGCCATAATCATGCGTGAGTGCTGGAAAAATAGTCAGCACAACCCTCCTTCATTTCTCTCGCTCTGACCATCACATTATTCCAAACTGTATTTGAAGTTCTAGTTGCTGTATGAAGACATAAAAAACAAAAGTTAATAATGCTCTAAATTAAAGATGCAAAATAAGCATCGCTTGCATATATGTAATACTACCCCCAGAAAATTTCAGAGAATCAACCGAAATTCTTTTAGAATTAATGAGAGGTGACCCATAGACCACAAACGTGAGAAACAGAACAGCTTTGCATCCTACCGGCACGGTGTGGATGTGGGCTAGGTGCGCCCTTCTCTGCAGCACCAGTGTGTTTAGAACATTAATGAGATACACATGGAAGAAAATAAAAAACGGAAACTGTAGTGAGACTCTTGAGGCTCAGCACCTGTAGCTCAGCAACTAGGGCACCAGCCACATACACTGGAGCTGGTGGCTTGGAATCCAGCCCAGGCCTGCCAAACAGCAAGGACAACTACAACAACAATAACAAAAAATAGCCGGGCATTGTGGTGGGCACCTGTACTCCCAGCTACTTGGGAGGCTGAGGCAAGAGATTCTCTTAAGTGCAAGAGTTTGAGGTTGCTGTGAGCTCTGACACCACAGCACGCTACTGAGGGTAACACAGTGAGACTCTGTCTCAAAAAATAAATCAAAAACAGAATAATGCTTGACTAAAGGGGAGCGATGTGTCATATTCCTGATGGGATGCTTTATATCACAAAGAAATTAATTCTCAAGTTGATTCTGAGCTTAACACAAGCCAAACAGAGCCCCAGACTGACACTTCATCTTGATAAAGTAATTCCATAGTTCAGTTTGAAGACTAAATGTGTACAAATAACTTTTTAAGAGCAAACTAAAAAATGCTACCAAATTATGAAACTTAAAAAGGAAAAAACTCATCATGTTTCTTACACAAGAAAAGTCAAGTTAACAGAACTAAAGACACAAGCCGGACACAGACCAAGTACATATAAGACGTATTACGCCATAAAAACAAAGTCATCACAAATCGGTGAGTAAAGAACAGATTATTCCATAAGGGGGCGCGATAACTGACTGACTGGGGGATAAAATTAGATCCTCACCCACACCATAGAAAAAATAAGTCCTAAATGCCCTTTAAAATAAGCCCACCAACATTAGAAAAAGTGTTTCTTTTCCTAATTTGATTTATAGTTCTACTGTGAAAAAATTTTTCTGTGTTAGAAAAAATCAGTGAAAGAATATTGGTAACAAATGAAGACAAAAGGTTAATATCTCTAACTAACAAGGAACCAGCAGAAGCTGGGCGGGGGCATTAATACTAACTTGGTGGCAGCGGGCATTAACTGCTGCACTGGCAGGGCTGCAGGGGAGCTGCTGACGTGACTGTGAACAGCCAACTTTTCTAGAAGGGGATACAACAATTGGTGTCAAGAGCATTAGACAAGCTTATCCCTTTGACTCAGTAATTCCATTCCGGAAGTGCACCCTAAGGAAAGCTGTGATGAGGACGGAGGGCTGCACGCCCACATTGCCGATTTCTGTGTTATCTATAACACGGCAGCCAAGCTAACCAGCCTTCCAGGGGAATGTTTCGGTCAAGCCTGGTGCAGCTGCTAGGGCTGTGACCCACAGGAACTGTATTAAAGGGCCGCGGCATTCGGAAGGTTGAGAACCACTGCGCTAAGGGGATGTACTATTTTTAAAGTCGCTTAAACTTTTGTATAAAACATCCTTGCTGAAATGTGAAAATGCTTATGATACAATTTTAAGCAGAACAGGGTATAAAAGTGTACAAGGATGACACTTGACGAAGGAACGCTGGGGCGTGTGGGAATGAATGACGAATATGAATGATACGCAGGGACGTGTGCTGGGCCCTCAAACAGGGCTGGGAAGACAGCATTTTCTTCCTCTTCTTTCTATTTCTTCCTACTTTGAAATTTTTTCAAAAATAAGCAGAGGCTGCTTTATCATAACAAACAAAGAATAAAAAGTGATCAAGACTAGAAGATTATGGAGCTGATGACTGACAATTGAGCAAAAAATGGAGTGTGAGCGGCGTGAATGGCGGGGCTTCTGTGTGCATTTGGGGGTGCACGTACCACGGCACTTGGACTTTTAGGGTGATGAGCAAGACTCTACTGGACAGAACACGAGGAACAGAATGGAAGTTTCCAGTGTTAGCCCTGCCACATGCAGGAGAAAGTGCTCCTGCCCCAGACACTGAAAAGACAGAGGGGAGGACAGCAGGTGACGGTGTCAGGGCAGCAGCAAAGGGCCTCAGGGTCCCAGCCTCAGCATTTGTGCTCTTTAGGATTCTTAGTCACTCACACTGGTGGGGACAGGGACGTGGAAGGGCTCCAGGCTCCAGGACTCAATCTATACAATGTGAGCCATGGTGGGAGAAGAGCTCCAAGGGTTGTACAAACCATCGCTGAAGGATGTGGTGGCTCCATGAGAAATGGAGAGCACAGTTCATACTAGCGACTCTCAGCAGGGTGGTAGATGTGAGTTCCAGGGAGCCCCGGAGAGCGGAGTGCATGAGACAATGGCTGTGTTACTGGATGGCCCTGGGGTCCAGCTGGACTGCCTGCAAGGGCAGCGTCCGTGAGTTGTGGGGCAGATCCAGATTTAGGGGCCTGGCGCTGAGCACGCAGCATCAAATAAAGGTGAACTGAGGGCATCCTCTGGCTAAATGAGGTGAATTAAACGTGTATGTTCAACTCCACCCACTGCCTTATAACCAAGTCCAAATAGCTAAGGAAGTACTGGGATTTAAAAACAAAAAAGGAAAATTGGCCTGGAACCCCAATCAGTGTGGCAACCACGCCAAGACCTGTGTGACCACTCATTATAAACACAGGAGATCACTGACACCATGGAAGGAGAGCGGGGGTCTGTCCTCCACAGCAGGCCAGGGTGCTCATCAGAGGGTCCCAAACTGTCCAGTGGAATGACGCAATGAGTGGAGTCCCCTGTCCTGACTGCCACCGTGTCCACAGGCCCTTCCATCTCAGCTTTCTGTCCCATCCAGTTCCCTCCTTCCTCACACTTCCGCTGCCCCCTTTCCCTCTCAGCACTTGTCTCCTCGTGACCTTTATGGTCCCTGTCTGCCCCAGCCCCAGAGTGCAGGTTCCAGAGGGCAGAGCATGGCCGTGCTGCGTTCCCCGCTATCAGTGCGAGGGGGACACAGGAGTGCTGGTTGAATAGAAACATTCTAGTTTCCTTCCCTCCCCACCCTCGGATTCAAGCCAGAGACCTGCTGGCTGGGAAAGAGTGGGAGAAATTGACTCTGGCAGCAGGGCTGAGCGGCCATTGCTCCCCAAGCAGAAGGCTACATCAGCCAAGGATTTCTCATGCTAATTCAGTCTGAGCTGGTGCTTCTCTGGAGTGGGCTGGCAGGAGCCTGTGCTATTGGGGGTCTCCACCTGTGGATGGCTGGGGCCTTGGGAGGACCCTTCCCTAGATCTCTGAGCTGTTTCTCTCCCCACCAGAGCCGCTCTCACTCCCTGACTCAGAGCCTCTCTCCTCCCTTCGCTAACGCACAGCAGGATACAAAAAATCCACTTTTTGCCCAGCTACCACTTTCCAGGCCTCCCATGCTTCACTCCCTATTTAAAAACAAAAAAAAAATTTTTTTTTCTTTTGATTCACTATCACCCTGCCTGTCTTTGGTGACATCCACTGGGCGCATTGATGTTGTGCCCTGTGAAATCCGTACTGAGGGCTTCCCAAGTGTGAGCATGTGACCAGATCCAACTTGTTTCGGGAGAAGTAGGGCAGCACGGAGAGGCTATTTTTAACTCCACATTCTGGTGACTTGGTGACCTGCCTGTCTCCTGCCCTCCTGCTCAGTGCCGATGCTCAAGGACAGCTGCATTCCCAGGTTCAGGGTCACTTGCGCCCAGCGGAGCCCAGAACGGCCCCAGGGAACTCGGTGAGGGGCTGTTTTCTCCACGGAGGGGTAAGGCCTGTACCTAAGCAGCTTCCAGGAGGCTGGGGAGCAGAGATTCTGAGAGAAGGCACGATGGTTGCTGACCCTGGACACTGTCGCTGGGGCTGTGGCTACCGTGGTATATTCCCAGCAAGCCCCACCAGAACATCTGCCGCCCCAGCAAGTCTCTACTCCCCCTCTTGTCGACCACGGAGCCCCAGATGTAGCCTCAGGACGATACACTCACTTTGGGCTGCCCTGAAGGACCCACAGGCACTGTGCAGTGAGCAGGGGACTGTCCTGAGGAGGGGAGGACAAATGGATATGGAGCGGGACAGCCCAGTCACTCTGATATCCCTCCTCAGACAGGCCCCCATCGCAGCCACCTACCCCCCACTCTTCTTTACCCACTGTCTGGTTACCTCAAGTTGGTGGTTGCTTTATTAACTGTCTCCTCCTACCAGAAGTCAGTTCTGAAAAGGCAAGGCTGTGTTTCTGTTTACTGCACCCCAGCTGCTAGAATCGCCCTTGGCATTAGTAGGCACTGAATAAATGTCCGCGGGGAGGAAGAACAGAAGAAGGGAGAGAGGAAGGAGAGGGAGGGAGAGAAGAGGGAGGGAGTAGGGAGTAGTAGGGGGGAGGAGGGAGGGAGCTTGCTGGTTTCTCCTTGTGCGGCACTACCCACCCTGGGAGCAGCTGGAAGACCACCACTCTGTCCCTGCAAGATGACAGGGACCATCCCTCCTCGAGGTCAGCCTCAGTCCCAGCCTCCCAGTCCCTCTGCCCTCTGTCTGGCATCCTGACCAAGGTCTCCCTAGGGCACATGCCTGTTGAGCGAGCACGGAGCAGAAGCAGGTCCGGCCCTTTAGCATGAGCAGCCAGGCAACCCCAGCATTGCTTCTCCTTCCTGGTGGAGGAGAAGACAGGGAAGGAACATGTCCCCCAAACTCGGCCCATGTTAACAGGCTGCGCTGCCGTGGCCTCTCTCGGTTCCAAGCTCCAGCCCCTGCTCCCTGCATGGGGTGATGCTCCAGGAACATGTGGCGGCTCTTCTCTGGTCGAAGCAAAGTAGACAGGACAGGAAAAGCCTGTCCCCACCAAGGAGCCTGGGTCTGCCCCTGCCGGGGCACCTCCCTCCCCAGGGGCCGCATATCCGCTTGTCAGCCCCCTCTTTGTGCTCTATCTATTCAAAACCAAGTGTCCAAATGACGACTCCCTTTGGGATTTTCCTAGAACAAAGACAATTTTCAGTCAGGCGCTTTTCTCCCACTCCTGGATTCCTTCCACCTTTTGTGAGCTGAGCCCCCTCCTGAAATGAGACTTGTGTGCCCCGGATGGTAACTGCTCTACTAATGCGTGTGTGTCCGCCCCATGCAGGACACCTGCTTTTCTGGGACAATTGCCATCTGCAATCAGGCGATTTCCTCATTGTGTGCCTATTTCCGGACACAGAAGAGGAGGAGTGGACAAGAAGCAGGCCTCCCTCCACATCCCCCAGCACCCTGGCGGCCTGATGAAGACCCCCACTCCTGCTCAGTTTCACCCAACTTTCTACTCGATGCCATGAGCTGCTCAGATGCTGAGGTCCAGCACACCAGGCCCTGACAGGCATTCTCAGGCCACCCTCCAGGGGTCTCGGCTCTGAGCTCTTCTTTCCTGGCAGCCCAGTGGCTGCAGTGAGTCCAGAGTTCCTGCTTGTCCCCACACCACCCCCTGTGGAGCCTTCAGGGACAAAAAGGGAAGGTGGATGCCTTTTCTGTAGCCACAGCCATCAGTACCTGGCCTCCTGGCTCACAGCAGGCTGAGGCTGTTCTTGGGCAGCAGCTGAAAGGGTGGAGACAGGGTTCTGGAGATGGGGACAGGAGCCCAAGGCCAAGACTTTCCCCAGTGATGACTCCATGAAGATTTCACCATTTACAACACTTTTGTTGTTTACTATGAGCAGGCAAAACATAAAACAGCCCGCAAGAAGCAGGGAGCTCAAAATTTAGACCTAACCAAGTCTTTCCACCTGAGTCTGATCTGGAGCTAGAAGGAAGACTGCTGAGGATGAGGATGAGGGCGGCACCTGCCCAGAGTGGGTGAGGATGGAGAAAGGTCGAGTCTGAAGGAGATGTGCTGGGATAAAGCTCTGGGCGAAGCCAGGGCTGCAGTGCTGAGGTGAGAAGGGGGGCTCTTCTGCTCCCCAGGTAAAGCACACCACAGGGAGAGCATGACATTTCCAACAGCAAATATTTGGAAAACAGAGAATTTCGATTCTGCTCAGAATCCTGCTCTTTCAGAATACAGTACAATATTTTCACATAAGACATTGGTTTGGGGTGATTTGTTTCAAAAATACCAAATTTGTTAATTTCATATAAATTGTCTTTAGGAGCCATTGTACAAATGGTGCCATGTTTTGAATAATCTGATATCTAAATGCAAAGACAATCGAATAAAATCAGAGAAAACAGAGGGCTGTATGTGGGAACATCATGGGGGGCAGTCTGTCCTTGGTTCTTGGAATCTGCCCCTGTTCCTCCACCATCACCATGTCGTTTCAATGACCAAAGATTGCCCGTTCCCTAAAGTGAGGTCCAGGCTCACTCTTACCAGTTTCCAGCCCAGTGTTCATTTCAGATGCAAATGTCATGACTGTCTCTACCTCCCTGTTTACACTTCCAAGACCCCCTTGAAAGGTTTTTGTGTCTGTTTGCCCCACAAGGACCTCTTCAATGAGAAAGGGACCCTGACTGTTTGCCCACTGTGTTACCTTCCACACCTGCCACGTTTGACGTGTTCATTAAGCATTAGTTAAATGGCTGAAGGAAAGAGCAAAGGAATCCCTCAGGTTTCTGGGTGCTCAGTCCCTGCTGGATGAAGACGTCTGCCTTATTTGCCCAGTATGTTCATGTGGAGTGAGTTCCCATGTAGCGCTTGGCAGTTAAAAATGCCCTTTATCTGGCTCAGCGTCCGTACTCAGTGGTTAGGGTGCTGGCCACATACACCAGGGCTGGCGGGTTCGAACCCAGCCTGGGCCTGCTAAATAATGACAACTGCAACAAAAAAATATCTGGGCATTATGGTGGGTACCTGTAGTCCCAGCTACTTGAGAGGCTGAGGCAAGAGAATTGCTTAAGCCCAAGAGTCTGAGGTTGCTGTGAGCTGTGACGCCACAGCTCTCTACTGAGGGTGACAGTGAAATTCTGTCTTAAAAAAAAAAAAATGCCCTTTATTTAAAGCTCCGGCTTGGTGTCCACTGACAATGCCCAATGCCCTGTGTTTCCCATGGAACTTCCAGAGTGAGTTTGGAGATTTGTGTAAGTATTTTCCTCACCCCCCTCAAATTTGCTGGTTAGTCTCGCACAGTTTAAGGAATTATTTGAATTCAAACAAAACGGTAAACAACTACTATGTTTAATTCATCCTTGAAAAACAAATTCTAAATTTCACCAGGAAATCTATTCCTCTTCCAGTTAGCTTTCTGAGGGGAGAGATGGCGAGAAGCAAAAAGACTGCAATTTACCAACGCTCCATTTTTATTTAACAAATGTTACACAGACGAAGCAGTATTTTAACAGATAGAAATGAACGCTACTATTACTTACAAAGGTTAACAATAGAAAGATATTACTACCAGAAATCTGCATGACATCTAAAAGAAATAAAAACGGTTTTATAACTCAGAAGCCCACGTTTAGATAATAGCAACATTTTGGAGCGTAGGTTAAATGCACACCCAGTCGTTAAACACCAACCGCCTTCACGTTTATGAGAGAGAAGGGAATGGAATTCAGCAGAAATGTGTGTTCAAATAACGCACAGTTAAGGCTTTGGAGTGGCGCCTGTGGCTCAGTGAGTAGGGCGCCGGCCCCATATACCGAGGGTGGCAGGTTCAAACCCAGCCCTGGTCAAACTGCAACAAAAAAATAGCCGGGCGTTGTGGCGGGCACGTATAGTCCCAGCTACTCGGGAGGCTAAGGCAAGAGAATCGCCTAAGCCTAAGACCTGAAGGTTGCTGTGAGCTGTGATGCCACCGCATTCTACTGAGGGCAACAAAGTAAGATTCTGTCTCTACCAAAATAAAAAAAGGCTTCAAGGTACAGTATGCTGTCATCAAAACAATTTAAGGATACTCTATAGGTCACTATGAAAGTTTTGAGACAGGCTGCATTATGGTCCGTTAGTTCACTTTCAAGAAATACAATCAACAGCGTCCTGTCTGATTTCCCTGAGCAACTCTCAGCTTGCTGTGTGTAATGGTGCTGCTGGGAGGCCTTCATTTGCTTCTCTCTGTGTGGATTTTACATTTCTTGATTTTTATATATCTCAAAACTTTCATAATGACCCACATAATCTAAATGCTTTTGACAGGCAAGGTTTGGAGCAATATTTCTTAGTAGATTGTGACTGAATTAGCTACGGAGGAAAACCTCCACATGTGCTGGGGCTTCCTCCTTACAAATGTCATAAGTTTTTCTGTCAAAAATGTAAAAGCCACTCTCTGCCTCAGTTACACGTGTACCACGGCAAGAACCCACCAGTGGCAAAGGCAGGCAAAGCCCAGCAGGTGCCCCCAACCCCCAGCTCCAGGGTCCTGGCAATTTCTTGCTGGTGGTGTTCTCCAGATCTCATGGCTATTGGTATGCTCAGGTCTTGCTGGATTGATATAGTGAGACGTTCATGTGTCATCACCAAAAAGAGAAACAAACCACACAACAAAGAGAGACTGAAGAAGAAGACCTCATGAGTGACGGCTACCATACGCTGAGTTAGTGCCCCCAGTGACACTGGGCACCAGTTCCTGTGACCTGTAAATATTACCTGTATGAAAAAAGCACATTTGCAAATGTGATTAAATTAAGGGTTTTGAGATGGAGATATTCTCCAGGATCGCCCTGGTCATGCTGTCAAATGCAATCTCAAAAGACCTTATGAAGGAGAGCCAGAGGGAGTGCAGAAGAGAAGGTGATGTGGCCCCAGAGGCGGAGACTCAAGTGCTGTGTCACAGCCGAGCACTGCAGCAGCCCTGGAAGACAGAGGCAGCAAGGCAAGGACCTCCCCGCTGCCTCGGGAGGGAGCACTGCCTGCCCTCACCTTGATTTGGAGCCAGCCAAACGAATTTTGGACTTCTGGCCTCCAAAACTGTGAGAGACTTCATGTGTGTGGCTTTCAGCCACCAAGTTTATGATTACCGGTTACGGCAGCCAGAGGAAGCAAATACAGCTGACCCCCCCACCCCCACCCCGGCAGGACTCTTAGGTGGCAATGGAGGGAAATCACTTCGGGCTACTCTGGTGGGAAACTCGGTGGACATCTAGCGGAACGCGGTGGGAACCTGAGCCGTTCACAGGGCAGGGTGAGGCATCTGGCAGACGTTCCCAGTGATTCTGCACGGGAATGACAAGCTCCACCGTGCCTGTCCTCTCAGACATGTCCCATGTGCAGGCACCACCCAAAGACCTCCACAGACCTTTTATTCCCCACAAAAATCTGGATTGGCCAAGCTGATTCACTCATCAGAGGGACCATAGTTACTGGCTGAAGAAGTCCCAGGACTTGGGTGGCCTGTGGCTCAAGGAGTAGGGTGCTGGTCCCATATGCCAGAGGTGGCAGGTTCAAACCCAGCCCTGGCCAAAAACCACGAAAAAGAAATCCCAGGACTCTGGTTTTACTGCGTGGGAGCTTTTTCCATTGCATCAGCTGGCCGGCACTTTCAGAGCGCAAGTGGGATCTGCTTAACACTGAGCGTCCAGACACAGAAACGGTGAGCCAAGAGTGCATGGAATTCCCACAGCCCAGAAAACATGGACGATAGCCTTGGACTTCAGGAGCTTTTAGCATCCTGTGACTCATTCGTTCAAGACCTTACCCTGGGTCTCCAGCCTCTGTGTCCCTGGGTCTGTTAGGAAGCACCTCTGAAGGCTCAGCTGGATCTGTAATTTAAACCATTAGTTTCATACGTGTCTCTTCCCTCTCTTAACAAACAAATTTCATTCTAGAAAAGCAAACTACTAAATTTAACACTGATACTGAGAGTTAATGTTCTGGTGTACTGGCTTTAACAGTGAAACTCACAGTTCCCTACCGTCTCCCCAGCTAACCTTCCCCGTCCCTGCCCCCTGCAAGTCAGCAGCCCACGGTGTATGAATCACCCCACCAACGGTTTATGCCGCTGCACCGCTGCAAACTAAACAAATTCTTTCCACGTTAGGCTTAGGGTTAAAAAAAGAAGTTCTGATCTAAGAGATGATTTTGAAAGCAGCACTAGAAAGAAAATAAAAAGCAAATGAGATCTCGGCTGACCATGCGTTTGCATGGGCCACACTTCCTTCCTCCGTGACCACTGCCTGCAGCCTCCAAGTCAGGGCTTTCCACAGACAGCGGCGGGCCCGGCGTGGGGGGCAAGGAGTAACAGACCTGGCCAGAGTGTGGTCAAGGACAGAAATTCACCACCCTGCAGAGAAGCCTCGTCCCACAACAAGCTCTGACTTCTGAACTAAAATGTCTCTTTAGAGGGGGCTGAGGCTGGGGCGTGTAAAACAAAAAATTATTCTGACACTTTTCAAAACAGTATCTCATACTTTCCTTAGGACTATTGCAGTAGATGTCGGAATTACCCCCACAGAGGAGAGAGATCAGGCTCAACTCCAAATACAAGAACAAGGAGGGACTGTAGCTGGCTGACGGGGTCAGTGGATGGAAAATTACTAAGAGGAGATGTGGGGGAGGGAATTCTTGTTAAAAGCAGGTGACCAGGTGTTGAGAGCAGCAGGTTCTCCCTAAACTGCCAGCAGGCTTCTTGCTACAACTGAGCAGTGCAGGCCAGAGAGGACAGGGACCAAGCCCAAGGGCTCAGAGGAGCTTTTGATGGTAAAAGTGATAAAGTCCCACCAAGGAGGGTATCTCCGTCAGGGGTTCTGTGGGGTTTTTTCCCTCGTGTTCCTGTTTCAGGAGAACACCATCTTCCACTCCTTCCTTGCCACTTCCTAAGTTGCTTTCTGCCGAGGAGGCTTTCAGCACACTTCACGCAGAGCAGAGTGAGACACAGCGGAGGCCCAGAGCACTAATGACCTGGCAGCCTTCAGACTGAGGTTTAGAAACGAGGCTGCGAGAAGGGCTCTGCTGGGGGAGGTGAAGGAGGCAGGTCCAGTTCCTGGCTGGAGTCTCTACTGCTTCTGTCCAGAAGGTTCTTCTCTCCACTCAAACACGTGTCTGCCATCCCTTAGCAAAACTAAACCCCTGCATAGGCCGGGAGCAGTGGCTCATGCCTGTAATCCTAGCACTCTGGGAGGCCAAGGTGGGTGGCTCCCTTGAGCTCAGGAGTTCAAGATTAGGCTGAGCAAGAACGAGACCCTGTCTCTATTAAAAATAGAAAAAATTAGCTGGGTGTGGTGACGGCAGGAGCCTGTAGTCCCAGCTACTCAGGAGGTTGAAGAAGGAAGATCCCCAGAATCTAGGAATTGGAGGTTGCTGTGAGCTAGGTTGATGCCACGGCAAAAGTGTGAGACTTTGCCTCAAAAAACAAAACAAAAACCCTGCATAGTCCAACCCACCCTCCTTGGAAGGTAAGGCAGCATTTTGTTAGCACGTGCCCATGGGGCCTTCTGGGTGGTCACCTCTGCCTCCCATATACCCCCAACTCCCAGCACCATACCATCCCAACCCCCTCGTCCTCCCCCCAGAAGACAGGCAGAGCTCAGCCCTGGCTTTCCTCCTGTCTCCAAGGCCCTTGCTCCAGGCTCCGTCCTGTGCAGACGCCTCATGCAGCTGTCAGCTGCCCACTCACCTCCAGGCTTATCCTCAGCCATAGGAAAGACATTTTAAATGCAGTGAGGAGCTTGGCGGAACCCTTTATTAGTAAAGGTGACAAAATTTGCAGTGATGGAGACAGTTATTAGAAGTTTAGCAAAATTCCACCTTAGAGTTGAAGAGTCACGATAGACTGGGCTACATAGCATCCTCCCCAAACACTTGTCCATTGGAGTCTCAGAACATGACCTGATCTGGAAATAGGGTCTTTGCATATGTGATTAGTTGAGATGAGGTCACCCCGGATTAAGGGTAGGCCCTAAATCCAATGACAAGTGTCCTTTTAAGAAAGCTGCAGGAAGCTCAATTTACCATTGCCAAAATGTGGAAACAGCCTAAATGCCCACCAACCCAGGAATGGCTTAACAAGCTGTGGTATATGTATACCATGGAATACTATTCAGCTATTAAAAAAAATGGAGACTTTACATCCTTCGTATTAACCTGGATGGAAGTGGAAGACATTATTCTTAGTAAAGCATCACAAAAATGGAGAAGCATGAATCCTATGTACTCAATCTTGATATGAGGACAATTAATGACAATTAAGTTTATGGGGGGGGAAGCAGAAAGAGGGATGGAGGGATGAGGGTGGGGCCTTAGTGTGTGTCACACTTTATGGGGGCAAGACATGATTGCAAGAGGGACTTTACCTAACAACTGCAATCAGTGTAACTGGCTTATTGTACCCTCAATGAATCCCCAACAATAAAAAAAAAAAAAAAAAAAGAAAGCTGCAGGATGACACAGGAATACAGAGAGGGGTCACCACGTGACCAGGGAGACAGTGGTTGGTGTAAAGCAGGTAGAGGCTGAAGAACACCGGGGATTCCCAGCTGCCCACCCCGGGATAGGTTCTCTCCCTGGCGTCTGGAGGGAGCCACTCTGCCCACACCCCAATCTTGGATTCCTGGCCTCCAAAACTGTGAGAGAACAGTTGCTGTTGCTTCAGGACCCCCAGTGTGAGGTGACTTGTTAAGGCAGCCCAGGTGCTAACAGGGTGTAATCAGATGGCTGGGCAGTACCCCACATATGCCTGGGTGGTACCCCCACAAACACCTGGTCTGTACCCACATATACCTGCGTGGTACCCCACATATACCTGGGTGGTACCCCCACAAACACCTGGTCTGTACCCACATATACCTGCGTGGTACCCCACATATACCTGGGTGGCACCCCACAGGTGCCTGGACGGTACCCCCACAAACACCTGGGCTGTACCCCACGGCAGGGGTGACTCCTGATTTGACCTCGTGTCACCACGCAGCTCCCAACAACGGGAAGGGTCCCACCGCAGTGACTCCCACTCTTGATCGTCAAGGGCATTTCCCAAATTGGCCAGCCCAGAGGATCTTCCAGTCAGAAACAGCAAGGGTTTCAGTGACGGGAATTATAGGGTAGTGGAGATCCTTTCCTCTTGACTATCCAGTGCCTGGAAATTCTTTTGAAGCAGAAAATATAAGTGGTAGCCTGAATGTTTATTTTTTTCTGACGTTAGCATGCCCCAGTCCCCACCCACTGATGTGAAAGGTGGCACGGGTCACTCTGGGAAGGCTGTAGGGTCTGTGGTTCAGGGGAGCTGCTTCCCACTCCCCACACCCCCACCCCCGACCCCAGGCACAGCTCAGATATGTCTTTCGGTTGTTTTAAAGGAAAAGAACAGGGTCAGGGGACAAGGCAGGTCCACCCACAACCAGCCCAAGCCCCTAGGTCAGCCGCCTCCCCTCTGCCAGCTGTGCCCACCTAGCTCTGTGCAAACACAGACCTGGGGGCATCCTTCTCCTCCTGGGCGTGCACGCGGAGAGGTGGGAGTTGAGGGGGGCTGAGATTTTTCCTTTCAGAAACCCAATGAGCTCCGAATGCAGCTTTCCAGAAGCTTCTCTGCTGGTGCCTGCTAATCCTCTATTGTGAGCTGTTAATGAGGTGTTATTTTGCGTTTTTTGTCTTTAAATGGATAAAAGGAGCGGTCTCTTTTTTTGTTTGTTTTTTTCTCCTTTGGTCTCCTGTGTTCATGCAACCTATCTTTCAGCCTGTTAAAATGAACGATTGTTTATCACCTTGGTCTTGGTGGTTCATATGATGGTCAACAATTGACTCTGCTTTGTTAAGAGAGGGGGACCTTCTTGAGCCCCCATCTTTCTTTTCTTTTCTTCTTTCTTTTCTCACGTCTTTGGCTTCTGACTCACTGAAATCACCCAAGCAAAGTCCACAGCTGCGGCTGAACGGATGGCCAGTTACTTGCACTTGCTAAACCGCGAAACGGAGTAACCGGACAGCTTTTGTTTTGAGTTCGTGCCACCTCGGTGGACTCTGAATACCAAGCTAAAGCTTTTCTTTCTTTCTTCTTAATCTTTCAAAATTCCTTTGAGGCGAGTAAAAGTAAACATTTTTGCTCTCAACTCAGCAAGGAAATTCATGTTGTTGAAAAGGATTAGTGGAGAGGGGGGTGGGGAAGGAAAGTCTCTGCAGTACTTTTTGTGCTCATTAAAAGGTCACAGAGCCCTCTGTGTTGTCTCCCGCCGAGGGTCCCCAGTGTCTTTTTATCTCCATCCTCAAACTCTGCACGTCCAATCTGGTGACCAGAGAGCCCCATTTAGCGGCAGAGCACTTGAAAAGGGGGCTGGTGAGTAGAATAGACATTCAAACAGAATACAAACAAACAAATTGACTACAGGGCCTCATTACTAATATTTTTAATTGGTACCACCTGAAGCTTGATGCGTCTGCCCATTTCTTTGCCTGGCGGTTTATTGCCAGACTTGTCCCACTGGTATGCAGACGCCTAGGAAGCAGATTTCCCACAAGTGCCGCCAGGAATGCTGGTCCCATGACATTCTGTGACATTCCACAGGAGACAAAAGGATCCGGGCTCAAACTGGGAGAAGCTGCGGCTGAGTTGGGGGTGGGGGGCACGTGGAAGTGTCCCGAGTCCTGCTCTAGAGACCCCCGGTCTAACTTTGCTAACATGTTGTAGGGATCATGGCAAAACTCACCCTTTTGCCCTGAAAGTTTGCTGAAAGAGCAACCCACAGTTAAGGCAAATTAATAAATGACATGTTTATTTCCAAATACCATAACACATGGGGAGAATCACAAGCTTGATTACCCAGCGCATCCGTGATGGTCAGACGCCTTTCTAGATGCCTTTCAGAAGGGCCCGGAATGTGGGGTGTGGGTGCAGCATGCAGTTTCTAGGGAGGGTGACTAGGTGCGGAAACAGATAGACTTGCAAGTTAACCTGAGAGATGGGTGCTGTGTTTTAAATGATTTGGGCCAGGTGCTTGAAGAATGGGATGTTTCCATCTTAAATACAGCAGGAGGGAGGGCAGGTGGGGAGAGAGGCGGAGGGAGCTGAGAAGTACAGTGGAAACTGGCAAGTCCACAACCCCCCAGAGAAGAATGGGTGGCCTAACGGCCTCCTTTTCAGAGCCTGGCTAGAGGGAGGTGAGTCTGGGGAGGAGGCTGGTGCACCTTGCAAAGCATTCTGTTGGAATCCCTTCTTCCTAGCCTGCTATGTGGATTCACTTGGGTTTTCAGAACAAAAACAACCCCCCCCCAAAAAAAAGACCAAACTTGGTTTTCATCTGAAAAGTGTTATCGTCGAAATAGAGAGGATAAAAATCATGTTTCAAACCCATGGCAAAGCTGCTGTTCTTTCGTGTCTCCAGTCACGCAACATATTACATAGGATTTATTTTTTACCTTCCTAATGCACATATATGTATATTTTAAAAATTTCTCTAGCTGACTTTACCTGCCCAAGATGGAAAGATAAAAGCCTGCAGTGCTTCTCTTTGAGAAACAGGAAAGCCTTTGACCTCACTGTTCCTTCACATCCGACTTCTTATGCTAACTGGTTTGGGGCAACCTCTCACAAACACGTCCACAGAATGTCCCTGGGGTAATTCTTGGTCTTTAATTTCATGGACTCTTCTTTGGAGCATGAATAAAATTGTGGATGTGTTATCTCCCTGTACCTCTGCTGTGGGTCACGTCCTCTGCCGCGGCTCTGCCATCCCACCCGGCAGGCCAGCTTGTGTACCTGGGCAGCACAGTCATCTCCACCAGCATGTTTGTGCCTCAGTGTTATCTGAGACGTACACGCTTTATAGTCTTCAGACTTACAGCTTTTCTTTCCTCAAAAAGTTGTGCATGCCTTTTGGAAAGATGTTTGGAGAACACTTAGAGATCTAAAAATAGATCTGCCATTCAAACCTATAATTCCTCTACTAGGTGTATACCCAAAAGACCAAAAATCACATTATAACAAAGATATTTGTACCAGAATGTTTATTGCAGCCCAATTCATAATTGCTAAGTCATGGAAAAAGCCCAAGTGCCCATGGATCCACGAATGGATTAATAAATTGTGGTGCATGGAATATTATGCAGCCTTAAAGAAAGATGGAGACTTTACCTCTTTCATGTTTACATGGATGGAGCTGGAAAATATCTCAAGAATGGAAGATAAAGTATCCAATGTACTCAGCCCTACTATGAAACTAATTTATGGCTTTCACATGAAAGCTATAACCCAGTTATAACCTAAGAATAGTAGGAAAGTAGAGAGGGAGGGGAGGGAGGGGGGAGGGGGGCAGAGGGAGGGTGATTGGTGGGATTACACCTGCAGTGCATCTTACAAGGGTACATGTGAAACTTAGTAAATGTAGAATATAAATGTCTTAATACAATAACTAAGAAAATGCCAGGAAGGCTATGTTAACCAGTGTGATGAAAATATGTCAAATGGTCTATAAAACCAGTGTATGGTGCCCCATGATCGCATTAATTGTACACAGCTATGATTTAATTAAAAAAAAAAAAAAGTTGTGCATGTAGCAGTTGTCCAGGACACAGCAGGGCCTAGCATCACGGGCCACGGCCTCCTGCCTCTGTCTTTCCTTGCCTCTGTTTCTTGAACCACTCATGTTCATGGCCAGACCACAGAGCTCATGATGGACAGAGCAGCACCAATTGCAACGACCCGCCCAGCTCCCATAGATGATGCCAACCTCAGGGGAAGCCAATCAGCTCTTGTGAGGTGACACTGGTGCAGCCAGCAACATGATGACAGAGTCCCGGTGGTCCCTGTGTTGAGTTATCCTGCTAAGATATTGAGATTTCCTTGACACGTGCCATGTTCCGCTAACCACCTGGACAGTGGGGTCTCTGGAGAGTGGGGTCCCGGTTTTGTTCTGGTTTCTGTTGTGGCTAATTGAGCTCTTTGCAAGAGTAACTGTGTCCTTGGTGTCTGTTCATTGCTAGGACCTGACTCAAAGCCTTAAACCAGGAGCCCAGAGAAAGGTCATGGGCTGTGTCTTCCTCCTGGACTCTGGCTGCTCTTCAGGTGAACAGATCTGGGGACAAACAAGACTTGGGGAACAGGCCCCACCCAGCCTCTGAAGTGGCGTCCACTTGTGTTATCTGCTTTGTGGCTTCCTGGGACCCAGGTGTCCCTTCCAGGGGGTTGAATGGGAAATTCAATCAGAGGATTTAAAGAACAAACCCAAAATGCAAGAATGTACAGGAGCTGAGAAAACTAGCTCCTCAAATCCTAATTCAGAAAATTATTTGCACTAGGATGAGGCTGAACTTATCTCTTGAGGCTTGTAGAATTTGCCTGGTAAGTGAATTGCCCTCAACCAGAACTCATTTGAGGGCTGACCCGTGGGTGATTAGAAAATCAATCCTTTTACCACTTGGGTGATTATAAAATCAGTCCTTTTGCCCCCTTTTAGCTAATTTCCACCCTCACTTCCATGCCCAGGCAACTACCTATCTGCTTTTGGTCCCTATAGACTTGTCTTTTCTGCACACAACATGAAAATGGGCTCACACACATGCAGTGACCTCTTTCACTCAGCAGAAGGTTTTTGAGGTTCACCCATGTAGCATGTATAGATAGTGTTTAACGTTCAGAAGGGGCGTTTAGTTCCCTGAAACAGATAAATCACTCTTATTCTCCTTGATGGATTTTCTGACACCTGGAACCAGGTCTGATTCATCGCTCAGCAAACTCAGAATGTTTGCTCTCTTTGGCAAAATTGGTTGCAAAGTCTCACTACTATTTTAGTTAGACCCAATGTCAACTGTTGCTGTTTTCAATTCCTGAGTCAGCAAATATGTGTGTGCAGGCTCCATTGATCCATAATTTACATATCCTAAAATGTTTGATGTTTCACATCCATACCAAAGTATTTTGAAAATTTCCAGAATTTTGCAGCTATCACCACAATCCAGTTGTATAATAGAACATTTTTATCACTCAAAAAATTCCTTTCACCTCTTCCGGTCCATTCTGCTCTCGTCCCCATCCCCACCAACCACTAATCTGCTTTCTGTCCCTGGAGACTTGTCTTTTCTGAAGAGAACATGGAAATGGAATCACACCATGTGCAGTTTGTTGTGACCTCTTTCACTGGGCAAAAGATTTTTGTTTTATTTTTGTTTTGTTTTGTTTTGTCACTCCATCAACCTAGGGAGAGTGCCATGGTGGCATCACAGCTCACAGCAACCTCAAACTCTTGGGCTCAAGTGTTTCTCTTGCCTCAGCTTCCTCAGTAGCTGAACGACAGGTGCCCGCCACAATGTCCACCTGGTTTTTCTATTTTTAGTAGACACAGGGTCTCACTCTTGCTCAGGCTGGTCTCGAGCTCCTAAGCGTAAGCAATCCACCTGCCTCGGCCTCCTAGAGTGCTGGGATTGCAGGCATAAATCACTGTGCCTGGCCTTGGAGAAAGGTTTTAAGGTTCATCCATGTTGTAGCGTGTACCAGTCCTTTTTTATTGCTAAATAGTATTCCATTATTTCAATAGTACACCTTGTTTTTAAGAAGAAGTGTCTTCTGAATATAAACTCTTTAGCACCGGGATAGATAGGTCAGGAGTTCAGAGAAAGGCTGAGATATGGTGCCTACTCTAATATTCCTTAAAATTTAATTAGAGAAGTAATATCAAGACATTTGGAAGGATGGAAGCACCAGCCTACTTGTTTTCTTCTCTAGCTCATCTCTGCTCATGACCCCCCATGCTTACCGCCTTCCTCTCTACTTCAGCCTTTATGAAGACAAGGACCTTCCTTCATTTTTCTTCATTTTTACCCCACGTCTGCTATGGTGACAAGGCCTAACTCAAAAACTATTTATTGAATGCAAAAATCTTCCATATGAGACATTGAAAAATCAAGAGGTTGGATCAGTTAAAGTTCTCAGGAAGGATGGTGGTATCCTCAGAGTCAGGATGGGGTGGGTGGGGGGAGAGTTTCTGCAGGAATGTGAGGAATGCCGGGGAGAGGCATGGCCCTGCGGGGGACAGCCATCCGAAACAGCCCCAGAGGGGACCCAGGGCAATTACACAGGGAGACAGGCCTGACCGAGAAGGTGTTTTCTGAAGCCAGGAGAGCAGATGCATTTTCACTGAGATAGAGGGTAAAAAAACAAGAGCGAGCAGGAGGGCAGGTGAGTGATGTGGGAGGAACTTGCCCTTTGCCCTAAAGTTTGCTGAAAGATCGAGTCACAACTGAGGCAGGTTAATAAGGGGAAGAGGTTGATTTACCCTACCATGGAAAGAGTCACAGAGTGATTATCTGATACCCCAGTGGATCCAGATGTTTTTATACCTTCCTTTTAGAGGGGAGGGAGGGATGAAGAATGTAAGTAATTCTGTTTAGGGGTAATAAATGGTTGCTAGGGAGGATGGACGGATGGAGGGAGACAGCTGACCTATAAATTAACCTGATAGACAGGTGTTAGGACTTAAATGATTTGGGGGAAGGCCTGGCTGCATTCTTGATTTCCTTTCTTTTTTGCAATATAGTGAGATAACAGGGAAGGAAAGGGAAGTCCACTGGTCTTTTTTTTTAATTTCAGATTGACATAAGGGTACAAATGTTTAGGTCACATTGCTTTCGTTTCTAAGGTAAAGTTCAAGTTGTAGTTGAGCCCTCCATGCAGCGGGCGTGCTGAGCACCCTCACGTTGTGCACATTAGTGAGAGGTTGGCAATCACCCTCCCGCCTCCCTTCCCCTCTCCCTCCTCCTCCTCCCCCTGACTTGAATATACTTTGGTTTTTCTTTCCTGTGGGCATGTAGTTACTTATCTGTTGATTTCATATTAGTGTTGAGTACATTATATGCTTGCTTTTCCATTCTTGTGATATATTCTAAGAAGAATGTGTTTCAACTCCATCCAGGTAAATACGAAAGATGTAAAGTCTCCATCCTTTGGTGGCTAAATACTACTCCATGGAATTGAGCTGCAATAAACAATCTGTTGCAAATGTCCTTGCGGTAAAATGAGTTTTTTTCATCTGAGTTGCTTCCTAGTAATTGGCTTGTGGAATCAAATGGAAGGTCTACTTTTCGTTCTTTGAGAATTCTGCATTCTTCTTTGCATAGAGGCTGTATTAGTTTGCAATCCCACCAACAGTGGGACTCCATACCCTCTCTCCGCATCCACGCCAGCATCTGCAACTTTGGGATTTTGTGATGTGACAAGGAGCTCAATCTCCACCGCTCTTGTCATGGGTCCTTGTGTTTACGCTGTGGGAGGAAAAGCCCCTTCCAAGGGCCTGATGATCTCGAAAGGCCTTTAATTCAAATGACTCTTTATACCAAGGCATCTCATTTTTAGGTGCAGTTTCCTGACTGCCTCAGTAGGCGGTTGGGGGATCCCAGCTCCCCAAACCTAGTTGACCTCCTTCGAATACTTGGGGAAATGAGAAAGTTCAACTGAGGCCCACCACAAATTGAAACCAAAGGTGGGTAGAAATTGAAAGTAAAACTGGAGCAGCACAAACAGCTTGAATGGAGAATAAAAGTGCTTTTGCACAGGTTTTAGTATAACAAAGAGAAACTTTATTTAAGAACAAAGCAAAAGCTTAGAGCACTTCCAAAGAGAGTTGAGAAGGGGTGAGGGAGCCGCAGGCCATGCAGAGGTGTAGATACCCTTTCTCTCCGTTTGAAATAGGAACCTTTGTCGTTTTCTATTGGTCATTGATTATTGTCCCTTTTCTATTGATCATTGGTGACCTAGGTACCTCATACCCACATGCTTTCCCCCTTTTTGGTGAGAGTTGCTAAGTGGTGAGCTAACTGTCGAATGTTCCCATGGGCCCTCCAGACTTCCCACAGGCCAGGTCCTCATCCTATCCCCTCTGACGCTCCTTTCTCTGTCCCTTCTGAGCCTTCAACACCAACAGCGCCTCAAAGGAGGCAAGGACCAAGCTCTGGAACCTAGCACATGGGGCTTATGTCAGCAGGGACAAGCTCTGTGTGGCTGTCAAGCTGCATGGCCTCACGCAGACCTTTACAAATTAGCTACCTGCAAGGAGGCCTTTGTAAGGGGGTCTGTCCAATGCTTTTATTTTGCAAATGAAAAACCACTAGAAAGAACTGGAGTAGTTAGTGGCAGAGATGGGCCTACAGCCTGACGCTGCCCTCTCAGCCCACCATTCTCCCCACTTCCCATATTTCTTACTTTGAATTAACACTGCCACATTCCGAATATGCCAGACATCTGTCTGCTGTCTGTAGGATTCATTCCTCTTGGGTTTCCAGCCATCTCTGGGAACAGAAAGCAGTATAATCAGAATGACATGCAATTATTCCAATGCAGAAACCAGATTTTGAGACATTCACTAAACTAAGTGAAAAACCTGAGCTGGTCCATTAACTATAAATAGATATCACATGTGGAAAACAGGATGTTTAAGGGATGATTGACACTAAATCCACCTTTGACAGTGAAGCAACTCAGTGTATTTCACCCCAAAATATGACACCTTAGTATGAAGAGTATTTTGAATTGAGAGCCATTTAAGATCAAGAAACACTGGGGGAGGCCCTCCCTCCATCTGCATAAAAACCCTACTGACCTGAGCAGAAGGTCAAAGGGGACCTTTGACTTCCTTTCCCCTTCCTGTTAGCTCCATAATTGTAGGAATGAAAGTCAAGAATGTAGCAGACCTGGCCCAAGTCCTTACTGTAAGTGACAGATCCTATGTCTCAGATTCATCTACAAGTCAACCTATTTCCCCACCCACTTTTGCTCCACAGCATCCTCCCTAACAGCCCTTTATTGCCTTATACTCTTCGCAACCCCCTTCCCCTCTAAAAGGGATATAAAAGTGGTATATAAAGATATCTGATTCGGCTCGGCACCCGCACTCAGTGGTTAGGGCGCCAGTGACATGCACTGAGGCTGGCAGGTTTGAACTCGGCCCGAGCCTGCTAAACAACAACTGCAACAACAAAAAAGCCAGGAGTTGTGGTGGGCACCAGTAGTCCCAGCTATTTGGGAAGCTGAGGCAAGAGAAAGCCCAGGAGTTTGAGGTTGCTTTGAGCTGTGATGCTATGGCACTCTACCCAGGGCAACCTAGTGAGAATCTATCTCAAAAAAAAAAAGATATCTGAATTCCACTGGAAAATTGGGTTATTACTCTATGATTTCTCCCTGTACACATAGTAAATAAATTCTTTCTCTTACCAATCTGCTTTTGTGTGTTGATCTTTCGGCAAAAGTTTAGGAACAAAAGGGCAAGATTCCTCCCACCCCTACTACAGCAAAGGATCTAGTTACGTTGGTTTTGGTAAACCCTAGAAACCAGACTTGCAGGACTGTACTCAGTAGTCAAACTAACGTGAAATGTCCCTCCCCAACCCTACAAATATCTAAAAACATTAGATAAAATATGACACAGTTTCTTTAAACTATAGTAATTGATTTAACAAGCAAGCAGGAGAGACCCTCAGATGACAGAAACAAAGCGAAAACCAAAGCCGTAGCAATATAAAGGCATGGTCACCAGGGGTCGAGTTAGCGAGTTGTTTGACCCAGAAATAGGCCCTACGGCTGAAGCCGTAAGCCGACGTGCCTGTGAAGACCGCATGTTCTGGAACTCTCCCCACCAGTGTACCCCTGCCCAGGGGATTGGAAAGGAAAAACCAAATGCAGCAGACTTGGTTAAGCTTGTAAAGTGTAAACTGGCCCAGGCTGATAATACCACTGCAGCAATTCAAGACCGTAAGATAATAGAATTCTCTGAAATGACTAAGCAGTGAGTATGTTTAAAGTTATGAAAGTGGTTTTACAGAAGGAATAGAAAAATGTAAGAAGGAACAGCACATGATGAAAACAGGACAGACCGATAAAAAAAGCAAATAGAAGCAAGAGGAATAGTTTGAATTGAGGATAGAATAAATAGATTCAGTTAAGCTCCCTATTCTTAGTTTATGACTAGATTTTCCTGTGGATTTTTGGCTTCATAAAAACTCCTATTTAATAAAAGTATTCAAATGTTGAACATTTTACTGCGTTGCAATAATATCACCCCCAATTTACATCTACCTGGAACCTCAGAATGAGATCTTTGCACAGAGGGTCTTGGCAGGTATAAATTAAGATGAGGTCACACTAGACTGGGCGAGGCCCTAATCCCATGACCGGTGTCCTTAGAGAAAGCCACAGGAAGACGGAGACATAGAAATGTAGAGATATGGAAAAGAAAGCCGTATCTGGAGTGGTGCAGCGGGGAGCAGAGCAGGGTCAAGGATG
Organism: Nycticebus coucang; assembly: GCF_027406575.1. Taxonomy (NCBI): domain Eukaryota; kingdom Metazoa; phylum Chordata; class Mammalia; order Primates; family Lorisidae; genus Nycticebus; species Nycticebus coucang. The sequence goes on from NC_069786.1 coordinate 131,193,928, forward strand.
GCTGGGGTAGGGGTGAAGGGACTTTCCTTCCACCATCGGAGGGTTTGGTTATTTTGTTTTTTTTTTTTTTTTTTGGTTTTTGGCCAGGGCTGGGTTTGAACCCACCACCTCTGGCATATGGGACTGGCACCCTACTCCTTGAGCCACAGGGGCCACCCGGTTTGGTTATTTTGAGTCTCTGGAGTCAAGTTGACAGTAGACAGGTTCCTGTAGCTGGAGCGGCTAAGGCACCAGCCACATACACTGGAGCTGGCGGGTTGGAATCCAGCCCTGGTCTGCCAAACAACAATGACAACTATAACCAAAAATAGCTGGGCGTTGTGGTGGGCGCCTATAGTCCCAGCTACTTGGGAGGCTGTGTGTTAATCTTTCAGCAAAATTTTAGGGACAAAGGGCAAAACTCCTCCCACCCCTACTACAGCAAAGGATCTAGTTATGTTGGTTTTGGTAAACCCTAGAAACCAGACTTGCAGGACTGTACTCAGTAGTCAAACTAATGTGAGGCTCGCTTAAGCCCAAGAGTTTGAGGTTGCTATAAGCAGTGATGCCACTGCCATGGCACCCTACCCAGGGTGACAGCTTGAGACTCTGTCTCAAAAAAAAAAAAAAAAATACGTTAGCTGCATAACACATGGGGGATCCCACAAAGTAAGAGACCTATGAAAAGGCCAGATGGCTGATACTTAAATGGGATTTTTGAGCCACAGAAATAGGGGTGAGGTGCAATAATAGCTCAGGCCTCTAATCTCAGCACTTTGGGAGGCTGAGGTGGGAGGATGGTTTGAGGCCAGGAGTTTGAGATCAGCCTGGGCAACATGGAGAGACCCCATCTCTTACAAAAAAATATATATATATATATATTTTTTGTTTTCTTTTTTAAGTCAGACAGGAATGGTGGTACAGACCTATAGTCCAAGCTATTTGGGAGGCTGAGGTGGGAGGATCGCTTGAGGCCAAGAATTCAGGTAAAAGTGTAAGTTAAAGACTGTCTAGTTGGGCAGACAAATTTCCTCAGTTAGCCATTGTTAGAAGGACAGGGAGTGTTGAGAAACAGTCTTAGGCAGGGTGCCTTTATGCTCTTCCTTGATCCCTCTTTAGGATGAGGGGGGTGGGGTCCTCAGAGGAAGGAAGCCCCTGCTGGCATGGGCTGCTTGCTTTACTGATGTAGATAGATGCAAATTTCTTTTACAAAAGGACGGCTTTTTAGAGCTATTCCTATGTTTGTAAGTCTCTCTGAATAGCTATCACAATATATGCCAAAGAAGTATATTTTGGGTGGCATATTTTGGTATCCCACACTGGCAATCACGGGAAGCCAGGATGCTTTCTTAGAGACTTGGGAGACAGTGGGGTTGTGCAGACACCTTGCTTCTAGAATTTCAGCCTTCAGAACTGTGAGAAAATAAATAAATTTCTGTTGCTTTAAGCCACTCAGATTGTGGTGCTTTGCCATGGCCGTCCTGGGAAACTAATATAAATAAATACATGTTCAATAAGAATTCAGAAGGTGGAAATAGGTTTGAGGCAAGACAATATTTGAAAAGCTCTTGTAGGGGAATATTCCAGGTTAGATGAAGGACAAGGCCTCTCAAATTTATGTTGCCATATTCACCAAATGCCAAATTCACAATAAAAATACAAGATTTCCAGTTAAACTTGAATTTTAGGTAAGCAAAAAGTAATTGTTTAGTAAGAGTAAGTTCCATGGAATATTTGGGTCATACTTATCTAAAATTCAGATTTAACTGGGTTTCCTGTCTTTTATCTGGCAACCCTACTCAGATTGGACAATCAGAGACTCCTGAATAGGATAAATAAAAAATAAATGTGTACCTAAATGAATCACTGTTATCAACAATAACCGAGAGAAAAGTCTTTTTAAAAAAACGTAGCTAAGCCAGCGCGGTGGCTTGTAATCCCAGCACTCTGTGGAGTCGACGGGGATGATGGCTTGAGCTCAGGAGTTCAAGACCAGCCTGAGTCTGAGTGACACCCCCTCCCTACTAAAAATAGAAAAGTTAGCTGGGTGTTGTGGTGGGTGCTGGTAGTCCCAGCTACTCCAGAGGCTGAAGCAGGAGGACCACTTGAGCCCAGGTGTATGGGGTTGTAGTGAGCTATGATGATATTGTTACACTCTAGTCTGGGCAACAGAGTAAGGCTCTGTTAAAAAAAAAAAAATAGCCAAAACAATGGGGACAGCAAATTTCTCTTTAATGACAATAGAAAGCAAAGAATAATTGCATTAAATATTCAAAGGTGGTAAGGAAGAGCTGTCAACTTAACTACGTTTAGGTAAATCATCATTCAAGAGTAAGGACAAAACAAAATCTTTTATCACAAAGGCAGAGATTTTTTCCCTTCACAGACCAAAAAAATTATGAATTGATGTGCTAGGAAGCAAAGGAATGAAGAGAGGAAAGAAATTAAGGAGCAAGGGATCCCTGTAAATACTGCTGCAGGTGTCTCAGACTGGCCACGATGACGTCAGCTCCCATGGTCATGCCTGTGGACACCTCCTGCCTCCCCGTGTAGCTGCACCTGGAGGCTTGCTGCTGACATGCAGTCACATCCAAGGTTAGGTTATGAAAGACTATGGGCTCCCTCTGGGTGACCTTTTCCCTTTCTCCCTCTCTCTCTGATTACTGCAAGTTGTCCTGCTCCCATCAGCCCTACGGAGAGGCCCACATGGCACAAGGCACAGATGAGCCTCCAGTCCAATGGCACACAGGGAACTGAATTCTGCTGAACTGCAGAAATGAGCTTGGCCTTAGCTTCCTCAGCCCCACCTGAGCCTTGAGATGGTGACAGCCTGGGCTGACAACTTGATCCCAGCCTCAGGAAAGGGGTGAAACCAGAACCAGCCAGCTAAGCTGCTCCCAGACTTCTGGCCCACGGAAACTGAGATAACAAATGTTTGTTGTATTAAGCTGCTAAGATTAAGGGCAATTCATTCTGCAGCAACAAGTAACCAATTCAAGTGTGTATCATCTGTAAATAACAACACCAGTGACTGACCTGGAGCTAAGATAGCACTAAAATGCAAGATAACGTAACACTGGGGGATAACTGCCGGCCGGTGACTCGAGCTAATGTGTTCTAAGTTCTTTGTGTTATGGGCAAGAGTAGAAATACTGATTTATTTTAAAATTTGTTATGCAAGAATGAATATTTAAACTTTAAGAATACTCAGTGAGGACAGCGCCTGTGGCTCAGTGGCTAGGGCGCCGGCCCCAGGTACCAAGGGTGGTGGTTTCAAACTGCAACAAAAAAATACCTTGGCATTGTAGCAGGCGCCTGTAGTCCCAGCTACTCGGGAGGCTGAGGCAAGAGAATCGCCTAAGCCCAGGAGTTGGAGGTTGCTGTGAGCTGTGACACTACAGCACTCTACCCAAAGTGACAAAGTAAGACTCTGTCTCTAAAAAAAAAAAAGAAAGAAAAAAAACCTCAGTGAGAGACTGAAAGTATTACTTCAAAATCAGTGGGGATGGGAAAAAGGAAAGAAACCATCAGCCCAAGAGAAGGCAAAAAAGGGGAAAAATGGAAGCAAGGGAAAAGCATAGTAAAAACAAAAGAGCAAGTAAGCCACTAGAAATCAATACAAATAAACCAATTATCACACTAAATAGAGACAAAGTCGCCTTGGTAGTTAAAAGACATGTCTTATATTAGATAAAATAAATTCTAGAGCCTGTAATGTCCTCCTTTATACCACTCAGAGGAATTGCTGGTGTGCAATCTGTCCACAAACTAGTTTGCTTTGAGGAGAGAGCGGGCTGGCAACACTCAGAACCAAAGACAGAATTAGATTTGCTACAGCCAATTTGAAGCTTGGAGTAGAAGAGAAGGAATTGTATACAAAGTCAAGAACTGGCTTTGACACTATTTATTCAGCTTGCTGGCCCTGGGCAAGCATCTCAGTTTCTCATTTGTAAAACTGAGGGTAATTCTTGCCTTAAACTCTTCATTGGGTGTTTGCACCACTCCTAAAGGGACAACCGCGGGAACACAAGTAGGAATGTTCTGGACAAAAATCTGAGTTATACAGTCTTGCACCCAATCCAGCTGTCCAGTGCTAGAAGCATGAAGAAGTCATCTATGGTATTTTTCCGTCTCGGTTTTCTTTCCAATTAAATACCATCCTGGCCCTACCAGGCTGTCACAGGGCTGGCTTTAATTCAGATGACATCATTTTAATTTCTCTATGTCAGGATTCAGGATTGGGGCAAGTCGAGTCTCCAGTTGGCTACTTCTCGGGTCATTCGTTGGATCCTCCCATAGTGATCTATGCACACCTTGTGCTAAATCCACAGGCCAGGACAGGGAGGGGAGACTGAGGACTGAGTCAACCAGACCCTCTCCTGGCAGGCCAGGGAGGCCTGGAGTGGGACGTGGGGGGATCTTCTCCCTCACAAAGCCTGTGTTCTTCCTGCCAAGTCTAAGTGTTCCAGGCTGCATCAGCGAGGCCAGAAACTTGATCAACTTGTGTAACCACAAGCTTCAGTGCCTTCTAAATCCCCTGACTCCTCCTGCCCTTTCACTGGCTAAGTTCCCTGCGGAGTTCATGCAGACAGACTTGTTCCACAGCTTCCCTCTCCACACAGCCTGAAGCAGCCCCCACCTCTGCTCCAGTCCTCCAAGCTTTAGTATAAATCTGTGAAGCCTTTCTTCTGAATGGCGTCAACTGGCCAGTGCCTCCCGGCTCAGTAAAGTCTCTGTGGTTGGATGGGCCTTCTGGGGTGGGATGGATCTCACAGAGTACAGATGCTCAGAGAAGGTGTCTCCAGAGTTCAGCTCCCATCTCACCCCTACTCAAGTTTTTTGAATGGGCAAAATTGGCTAGAACTATCGCCAAGACCCTTTCATGAGGAAATGATGGGCCACGAGCCCTTTAGTTATAACAACATGAAGAAAAGTCAACAATTTCACCTTCAAAGACGTTCTCTTATGAGATAGGGTTAAGTTGCTAAGATGATTGAGTTTATATGTGCAAACACATCAGATTTTGCCTTGTCCATTGCAAGCACACAAAATACAAGCTATATGTGTGTGTGTGTGTGTATGTTTGTATATATATAACTTGCCTGTTGCAAATATTTCCTAGACTCACAACAGGTGCACTCCCCCCACACACATGTACTCTTGAGTTTTTTTTCAAATTTGCAACTTGTTTATAACCCCCAAATTTCTATTCAGATTTTTAAGGAGATTTTATCTTTCAGAAAAATTTAAGCTTTTTGTTTCTTTAAGATCAATAGATTTCAACCAGTTAGTTATGGGGCATAATCGTTAATAGTGGATTGAAATTTGTAATAGCAGAAATTGCAGAAGTATGGCGCTCCCACACTCACACATGCGTATACACAAGGAGTTCATAGTCAAAGGTCGAATTCCCCTACGGCAGGACCTCTCTAGAACTTAGAAACCAAATTTTCCTTAAGGAGAGTTAAAACTTTATTTTATTTTATTTTTTTTTTATTTTTTTTTTTTGTAGAGACAGAGTCTCACTTTATGGCCCTCTGTAGAGTGCCGTGGCCTCACACAGCTCACAGCAACCTCCAACTCCTGGGCTTTTTAAGTGATTCTCTTGCCTCAGCCTCCCGAGTAGCTGGGACTACAGGCGCCCGCCACAATGCCCGGCTATTTTTTTTTTGGTTGCAGTTTGGCCGGGGCCGGGTTTGAACCCGCCACCCTCGGCATATGGAGCCGGCGCCCTACTCACTGAGCCACAGGTGCCGCCCAAAACTTTAAAATCAACGTTAACAGATCAGAGCAGAAACCCACCCCACTTGAGGAACAAACAATAGTAAGACACTGTAACTTCAAAAACAGATTGATACGGCCAAGGAGGCGTTCAGCAGAGCACTTTGCTTGAATGGCTCTCTTTCTGGACAACACTGGAGATAACCCTTGGTCAGGCTGATCAACGTTTCCAGTCCACACAAAGGCTGAGCTTCTTCCTACCAACCAGTCCCTGACACCTGGATCAGTCCTGGGTGGTCCCTGAAAAAACAGACTTCCTAAGCCTGTGGGGCTGAAGGCTGCATTCTCCATGGTGCGGGGCCAGCCCAGCTTCTCCAGGTAGCACACTGTACACCCCAGGGCACGAAGACACACGGTGGACTCTGCAGACTGCAACCATCAGCTCACTAGCTCCCCAGGTGAGCCCTGGGCCAAAACATATGGGACCTCACCTCTTCCCAAAGTCTCTGTGTTCAGAAAACGTGCACTCTCAGCCACTCCCCTCCACCGCTTTGGACTGTGATCTTCTCAGGGCCACAGCAGGTACTAACCTTAGCCAGATGGTTGTGGCCGCACAGCAAGACTCTTGTCCACGGCCCCTGAGGCTGCATCCTTCCTTAGCACTGAGACATTTCTCCAGATCCTGGAAACCAGTTTCTCCTGCACGGATGCCTGCTGGACAGCCTCCCAGGCCTCCACCACTGTCCCCTACCTACCCCCAACCCGAGGGTGGAATAGTTGCCATTTCTCAGTGGTCCTTCTTGAACACCCTGAGGCCACTCCCTGAGTCGACCCAGTCTTCCAAGCTGAGACACTGTGCAGCCATGATGGCAGATCAAGGCGCAGGCCACCTAATACACCTTAATTCCAGTCCGATGACCCAGAGCAGAGGAGGGCAGCTGCACCCCAAGGTGAAAAAGAGGGAGAGACTAGTAGGAAGAGACATTGCGCCATAGAGGGGACAAGTACATGGACAGAGAGGGGGAGCGGCCAGCCAGCCAGACACGGCCTGGGATTGGCTCCGCTCTCCCCTCTGTCCGTTTACAGAGGCTACACAGAAGACCCCATCTTGTAATTTATTAGTGGTTCTGTCTGCAGCCTCGAGCACTGCGGCCCTGCCTGGTTCAGCCTTCTGCCTCAGATAACAACTACAATGCTCAAAATATGGCAGCTGGTCTTTAAATGGTCGCCAATTGAGTGGAATCCGTTTCCAAGTGTCACTTCCCCATGAGAAGCCTCCATTCCTTTCTTCAGACTCTCTTGTGCCCCATTCCTGATATGACCCCAGCTTCGTGAAACCAGGGGCCCTGCATGTGCCACCCAGGCGTTCCCCTGAGAAGATACTCTGGGCCCAACCTCCTTGAGCTAATATGTAACTTCCTGAAGCCTCCCGGTTAGGTCGGGCGTCCTTCATTTGGATTGATTCTGAAGTTGACTGCTTGAAAATACCATGTTTTGGGTCCCCAAATGGTTTAGGCAAACACGTGTGCACATGAGCCACTGCCTTCTAGGAAAAATTCTTCCTAAGTGTTATTAAAAATCTGCTTCTTGATGAGAAATCACTTGCTTCATCTTTTCCCTTCTTATAATTGTTTACTGTGCTCTGAATGTTTGCCAAAGGCACAGGTGGGAGCTGTTCCGCAGCGACACGGGGTTTATTACTCACATGCACTGTCACCATGCCGTGGAGAACTGATGGTATCACAGCAGCGGCAGCACGGCGGTTTCCAGAGTGTGCACAGCAGAGACGGAAGCGATAGCCGAGCTCCTCGGGCCAGAGCCGGGCCAAGTCAGCTCACAGGAGTCTCGGGCAGCTCTTCCCTGCCAGGATCGGCAAACATTCTGAGAGCTTGGCTTGAAAAGGCTTAAAAGTGCAAGCAAGGTGAATGTTTTTAGAATAAAATTAATCCACTAGTGTCCCCACACATCTCCAAGCCCTTCAGTGCTATAATTGATCTAAGTCAGAAGAAGAAGCATTAACCTGAGCCGTGTCCCCAAAGCGCCGCTGGAGATGGGGTGCTAAGCTCCCCACGTGCTTCAGTAGCTTTCTGCTGCAAAAAGTTCCTACCATACTGGCGGCTTAAACAGCACAATTTATCCTTGTACAGTTTTGGAGGTGAGACGCCTGAGTTGGGTCTCGCTGGGCTGGAATGAAGACACGGGCAGGGTGCATTCTGGATGCTCAGGGGAGAATCTGTCTTTTGGCCTTTTCCTAGCTCCTAAAGGCTGCCCTCGGTCTCCCACTCATGGGCCTTCCCCATCTCCAAAGCCAGCAGTGGGGCACCCTCTCTCTCTGGTGTCCTTGCACACTCGGCCCTCCTGGATAACCCAGGATGACCTTTCTGTTCTAAAGGCCATGGATTGGTAACTTTAATTTTACTCACAACCTTAATTCCTGTTTTCCATATAACATGACATATTTACAGGTTTGGGGAATTATGACAAGAACACCTTTGGGGTTCATGGTTCTACCAGCTTGTGGTGGCCTACTCATCAAAGGACACGTGTCTCTAGCTGCCTGGCAGTGCTGGACCTGGTGGCAGGTGCTACAAGGTGAGGAAGATGCTTGGATCTGAGTCTGGCTTTGCCAATTGCTGGTGCAGGGCCTGGGGAAAGTTATTGCTCTCCTCTCTGTGGTTTGGCTTCCCAGGGTTTGGGGTGCTGGTAGTTTATTTTGGAGGTGATCCCAGGAAGCACCGTGGAGTAGTGGGGACATTTGTCAGGGCAGACAGCTCAGGAGTGTGCTGTGGGCAGGTTAGCACAGTGGGAGGTGGGGGCTCAGGCTTTGCAGGGACCTGCAGAATGGCCCTCTGCAGGACAGATGCCCTTTGTTCCCTGCCCCACCCCAGTCACTAGGGGCTGCTCCTCCAATCCCTGTCCTGACCTTGTGTGGGCTGAACCTATGCCCAGGGCCAGAGGTCACCTTGAGGCAAGAGAACACAGGAACCTGTCCCCAGTTGGCAGGTGGCTCTGGATGGGCTGAGCAGATGTGGGTGCTGCCAGCAACCGTCATATTCTCTGAGCCTCAGTTTCTTCAGTTGTCAGTGTAGGAGGGTAATGACAGTATATGCCAGGCCCGGGGCCTTCGGGAGGGTAAAGTAGGGCAACGTGAGTTCCTTTGTTAGTATAGTGCCTGGCACTCACTGAACTCCTAAGAATGCACCACATGGTCATTATTCTACTGACTCTGTGGCTGCATGGCCCCAGGTGAGTCCCTTTGTCCCCTAGTGTGCTGTTTCCTCTGAGGACGGCATCTGCTGGTGCTCCGTACCCCTGGGGAGAGAAGCTGAGGCACCCTGTGAACAGGAAGATGCCACTCCTGCTCACGTGGCCCTTCCAAGTCTGCCGGGAGAGAGAGATGGCAGCCAAACAAACAAACCCTACAAATAATAGAAGGTTGTGGCTGAGATGCCACTGACAGAGAGGTACACAATGTCAGCGGGGTGCTCCAGGGCACTTCAAGGTCAGGAAGATTGGCAGGAATCTACTGCCAGGTCCAAATGCTCCAGGGCTAGAGAGAGGGCCACAAGGATGCTCTCAAGGCAGCAGCAACAGCATGTGCAAAGGCCCTGGGGTGGGCAGGAGCCAGGGGAATTCAGAGACCTGCATCAAGGAAGCCTTTGTATGCCTTGAGCACAGGGAGCCAGGGGGAGGCCAGGGTAAGGGGCTGGAGAGTGGGTCCAGGACCCAGTGTCTCAGGTCAAGGTCAGTCTTTGTGCAAAGAATGATAGAAAGTCACTGAAGTTGGACCCACATTCTGGAGGCTTCCTTCCAGCTCCAAACTCTAGCGGGTTATACAGCATCTGAACATCTGCTTAGAATGCAATAATGCGAGACAGAAGGAGAGTGCACTGTACTGTTTGGTTTAAGCTGTGATCACCACGCCAAGTATTCCAATCCTTCTTACCTAGACCGAGGCCCTGGGAACTATCTGAAATCAACCAGTCTATCGTTTTCATTTTATTTATTAATGTATTTCTTTATTTTGAGTCAGAGTCTCACCCTGCTGCCCTGGATAAAGTGCCCTGGCATCATCATAGCTCACGGCCAACTCAAACTCTTGGGCTCAAGTGATCCTCTTGCCTCAGCCTCCTGACTAGAAGGGACTACAGGTGCCTGCCACAATGACTGTCTAGTTTTTTTATCTTTAGTACAGATGTGTCTCACTCTTGCTTAGGCTGGTCTTGAACTTCTGAACTCAAGGGATCCACCCACCTCAGCTCGATAGTGATAGGGTTACAGGCAGGCCTGAGCCCCTGCATCCGGGTGGTCAATCATTGTTTAGAAAGAACACAGGGAAGCACAAAGCAAAGCCCCTACTCAGCCTGTAGTTCCCATTTGATGGGAAGCCACTCAAGTGGACATTCAACACCTCACCTTGGGCTGGAAGACTGCTGAGGGGGGAGGCCTGCTGTGTGTGTGCTGGGGAGACCACTGAGGAGCACAGCCTGCTGTGTGTGTGCTGGGGAGACCACTGAGGGGGGAGGCCTGCTGTGTGTGTGCTGGGGAGACCAGTAAAGGGGACGGCTTGCTGTGTGTGTGCTGGGGAGACCACTGAGGAGCACAGCCTGCTGTGTGTGTGCTGGGGAGACCACTGAGGAGCACAGCCTGCTGTGTGTGTGCTGGGGAGACCACTGAGGAGCACAGCCTGCTGTGTGTGTGCTGGGGAGACCACTGAGGAGCACAGCCTGCTGTGTGGTGCTGGGGAGACCACTGAGGGGGGAGGCCTGCTGTGTGTGTGCTGGGGAGACCACTAAAGGGGACGGCTTGCTGTGTGTGTGCTGGGGAGACCACTGAGGAGCACAGCCTGCTGTCTGTGTGCTGGGGAGACCACTGAAGGGGACAGCCTGCTGTGTGTGTGCTGGGGAGACCACTGAGGGAGACGGCCCTCTGTGTGTGTGCCGGGGAGACCGCTGAGGGGGACGGCCTGCTGTGTGTGTGCTGGGGAGACCACTGAGGGGGATGGCCTGCTGTGTGTGTGCTGGGGAGACCACTGAAGGGGACGGCCCTCTGTGTGTGTGCTGGGGAGACCACTGAAGGGGACGGCCCTCTGTGTGTGTGCTGGGGAGACCACAGAGGGAGCAACCTGCTGTGTGCGTGCTGGGGAGACCACAGAGCGGGGGAGGGCTGCTGCGTGTGCTGGGTAGACCACAGAGGGGGGAGGCCTGCTGTGTGTGTGCTAGGGAGACTGCTGAGGGGGAGGCCCGCTGTGTGTGTCCTGGGGAGACCACAGAGGAGGGAGGCCCACTGTGTGTGTCCTGGGGAGACCACAGAGGGGGGAGGCCCACTGTGTGTGTGCTGGGAGACCACTAAAAGGGATGGCCTGCTGTGTGTGTGCTGGGGAGACCACTGAGGGGGACGGCCCTCTGTGTGTGTGCTGGGGAGACTGCTGAGGGGGAGGCCCGCTGTGTGTGGCCTCTCTCCTGACCTGTGGCTGCACGCTGAGTGCCGGTTTGTTCCGTTCTGTCAGGCAGGTCCTTTGCCTCTGTCCCAGTTCAACACCAATCAAGTAAGTCCACACCCTTTCACTGAGCAGCTGACTGCTGTAGGGTCTTGGTGCCTTTCCTTGGGGCCAGGGAACTCAGACCCAGCCACTACTTTGATTTAAACCTTAAGTCAAGCAGGTTCTGGCCAGATAGTGAGGAGGCTTGTTTACCCATTATGTGGAATTCCACAGGATGGCCAGATAAACCATCTGGAAAGACCTTGCAGGCCAGAAGGAAGGGGACCTCCTCCGGCAAACACATGCAGCCCACACTGTGCCTGCAACTCTGGCCCATCTGATGAGTGTGTGCACACACCAGAGGGGCTGGTCTGCTCCGGGCAGCTGTGGATCACTGACCATCACGGTGGTCATGGACCACATGTGTGTGTCTCCCAAAATTCCCATGTTGGCACCCTAATCTCCAATGTCGTGATATATGGAGATGGGGCCTTTGGGAAGTAATTAGGTTTAGATAAGGCCATGAGAGTGGGGCCCCATAATGAAATGAATGTCCTTCTAAGAAGAGGGACTGGAACTCTCTCTCGCCCACACATAAGGATGGTGAGAAGGTGGCCGTCTGTAAGCCGGGAAGAGAGCCCTCAGCACCTGACTGTACCAGCTCCCGACCTCAGACTTCCAGCCTCCAGAAACTGTAAACAGTAAATGTCTGTTGTTTAAACCACACAGTCTATGGTGTTTTGTTACAGCAGGCAGAGCTGACCCATATGTACATGCAGTTGCATTGATCTGCCAGGATTCTCCTGATAGACAGGGTTGTATTTTATTGGAGAGACTGACTCTAATATGGCTCAATTTTGTGATCTTTGTTCTGTCCAAAAGGCGTTGCCTGTTATCACCACGATGCTGGAAGGAACAGTGTCCATGAGACACACGACAAAATCAGACTTATCACGTGGTCAGGGTGCCCGGCCCCCCATCACCAAGACTGTCTCTCCATCAGGGCTTTGAAAAGAACATGGCATGGAAAATACCCACAGCTGAGCTGCCCCGCCGGGCCTGTGCACATCAGCCCCTGGCCTCCTGCTGCCCTCCTTGCTGTGAGCGATATGCCCCACATAGACCCCACACCTGCAGGACAGGAGGGTTCTCCACCCATCTCCAGAGGCCCTCAAGACGTCCTTACCCTTCTGCACAGTCAATGATGACTCAGCTTAGTCCTAGCGCACCCACACATGGAGCAGCAGCCACCACAGTCATGAAGAGACTGAGCACAAGGCCGTCACTTCCTGGTGAACCAGAGATTTCTGAGGATGAGTCTCAGAGGAAAAGCCCATTTGTCAAAACGTTCCCAGGCCCCAGCCCAAACTGACCACAAGGGCCTGTTGATGTACATATTCTCCAAGTATCCTGGAGGCCTTGTGAGCAGGGGAGTTTTAGAAGCACTGAACTGAGGTATCTCCCCACACCAGCATTCCCACGTTTGCAGCTACATGTCATTTCGAAAACTCCTTTATTTCCATCCAAAGCAGCCCAGAAGTCAGGCCCAGATTTCCCAGCTGCCACTGCACAAGCGGCTCTCCAGGCCCCGTGGGAAGGGCCCTGGGGCACCCGCATAGGAAGTCATGCCCTGATGTCTGTACTCCCAAGAGCTCAGAGCCCCCTGACTCTGCCCTCCTGCCCTCCCTGATGAGAGGTCCTGCTTCCCCTCACCCTTCGCTGCTCCTTGTCTCCTCCCTATAGCTTGGCTCCACCCCCAACACAACTTTTTGGTGGCCCTCAATGAAAATAAGTGCTCCTTGTGGGCACCAGGCATGCCCAGAGAATGAGTGCCCCCACCAAGCTCCTGCAGCTCCAGGTGACCCAGGCACACAGCAACAGGCCAAGAGCTGCAGGGTGGACTATCTCGTTGGGGCCTGGAGAGGCCCCAGTCCTCACAGGAACCATCCTGTCCATCCTATAGGGAAGGGAGGAGATTAGGGAGATCCAGAGGTCTAACATCAAATGTCTCTGGGGGACATGGTCACTGTCATGTTCAATGATTCTAAACATCATCTGAGCACAACCAAATGCAGTAAGTGCCCACTCCGCACTAAGCCAGGCGGTCGGGATGCAGGCTGAAGAGCTACTGTCCCCGAGGGACTGACAGGCTGTAGAGGGGTTACACAGAGAGAGAGGCGGCCAGCGCCTTGATGGCAGTGTGGGCAGCACCCTGGGCAGCCTGAGATCCGTCTGGGCTCCTTCCTGCGAGGACACCCCTTCAGGGAAGGGCACTGGTCATCCATGGTCAGGTGCACCCCTCTCAACATCTGTGTCAATTTCCGTGCCCAATCCACTGCCCTAAATGACATTTATCAGAGAACTGAAAATAGACCCCTTTACCTTTCAGTCCTTTGCTTAGTAAGGTTTCCTCGATAAGGTTCTGTGAAGGACACAAAAATGAAGACATACAGACAAAAATGTGGGGCCTGCCTGCCTTCCACCTCCTAGAGTCAAACTCTCTGATGGGCAATTGAGCATGAGCAGAAACACAAAGCAGAAACAAAACCAGGCTATAATTTTTTTTTTTTTTTTAGCCAGAGCCTGGGTAGCGTGCTGTGGTGTCATCATAGCTCACAGCAACCTCAAACTTCTGGGCTTAAGCAATCCTCCTGCCTCAGCCTCCTGAGTAGCTGAGACTACAGCACTGGCCACTATGCCTGGCTATTTTTAGAGCTAGGGTCTCACTCTTGCTCAAGCAGGTCTCAAACTCCTGAGGTCAAGGAGTCCTTCTGCCTTGGCCTCCCAGAGTGCTTCATTTATAGGAATGAGCCACTATACCTGGCCCATGCTGCCATTTAAGATCAAAACAATATCCAAAGGAAAAAAAGACATTTTATTAAAAAGACAACTACACTCAAATGTTTATGGCAGCACAATTCACTATTCAAAAATATGGAATCAACCCAGTTGTTCATCCATTCATGAGTGGATTAATAAAATGTGGTATATGTATGCCATGGAGTACTACTCAGCCATAAAAAAAAAATTTCCGTGCCCAAAGTGGGTGTTGAGGAAATTCATATTAAACACAGCACTCGCCTGAAAGAGTTACAAAGGAACACATTGGAAAGGATTAATGCCTTCTGATGTAAATTTTTGATTCCTAGAGTCTAAGTATCCTCAGAATTATTGGAACGTAGACTTTACAAGTTGTACTCAAAACAACTTAGCTTTAGATGTGAGCTGCTGACAGTAGTCTGTAACAGTAATGATGGAGAACGGCTAAAACAGGTTTGTCGGGTCGTAAATATTTTACTTGCTAGACTCAGCAAGCTACAAGTAGAAACCTGCCCTAATAAGTAAGTATTGATCAAACCCTAGTCTGGAATCAGGGCATGTAATTGATGGTTTGAAGATGCGAAGAACCGTGCTCTGAAAATCAAGTTGCTTGAGGAACTCTGAGGACACACTCACGTTATGTCAAAACCCCACGGGAGCAGGGCTGACGTGAGTCAGAGGCCACGCTGGAGAATCTGGCAGAGCGGGTCTCCACACCTGCACAAAGGCGCAGCATTTCAGAGTTGGAAGGGTCCTTGGGCTTACTGCTAAAATGTGTGTCATATTCTCTAATTCCCAGCTAATACCCATCCAGTTCTGAGCATTTCTGCTCTTGAGACTTCTATTTCTGAACAGGATGACAGAAGGCCAACTCTGACCATGCATGGGGCAGACACAGACACTGCAATCGAAGCCTTCACATACGGTCTCCCCCAGTAGGTCACCACTGCACAGGGAGAGTCTGCTGCCAGCTCCCCATGGGGACCCCCTCTGAGAACACCCCAGTAGGTCACCACTGCACAGGGAGAGTCTGCTGCCAGCTCCCCATGGGGACTCCCCTCTGAGAACATCCCAGTAGGTCACCACTGCACAGGGAGAGTCTGCTGCCAGCTCCCCATGGGGACTCCCCTCTGAGAACACCCCAGTAGGTCACCACTGCACAGGGAGAGTCTGCTGCCAGCTCCCCATGGGGACTCCCCTCTGAGAACATCCCAGTAGGTCACCACTGCACAGGGAGAGTCTGCTGCCAGCTCCCCATGGGGACTCCCCTCTGAGAATACCCCAGTAGGTCACCACTGCACAGGG
Organism: Nycticebus coucang; assembly: GCF_027406575.1. Lineage (NCBI taxonomy): Eukaryota > Metazoa > Chordata > Mammalia > Primates > Lorisidae > Nycticebus > Nycticebus coucang. The sequence goes on from NC_069786.1 coordinate 131,209,235, forward strand.
AGAGTCTGCTGCCAGCTCCCCATGGGGACTCCCCTCTGAGAACACTTCCACTGGGGGACCCCCCATTGAGAACATTTCCACTGGCCCCCTTTATGTTGGTTATAAATTCAGGACACTTCAAGACCACTCAGGAAGCCTTAGGTCCAGTGAAAAATACTCTGTCTTCTAGCTCTCTTTTTGCTTTTCACAAAAATGTAGTTTTCAGAAAGAAACCTGATGGCAAGTCTACATGGACTCTGCAGCCAGGGACAAGGCCCCGTGATGGTGTGTGCTTTGCCACGGCTTGGGAGGAATGGCCCTTGGCACAGGTGTGTGGTGCACACAGGGAATGAGACGGATGAAGCAAAGTTGCTGTCAGCTCTGCCTTCAGGTAGTCTGGTGTGTCCCAGCTGCACCCTTCAGCATTTTTTTTGTTTTTTACTTTTTCATTGAGTTTTTATTAGTAGTTAAGTCATGATTCAGAATCATCAGGCACCCACGTTCCCCTCTGCTCTCCTGGAATAAGGAAGAAGGACGAAGGATGGAGGATGGAGGACAGAGGAGGTGAGGTACAGCCACTTCAGATCTTCCCAGGAAACGTGCCTTCTGCCCGACGGTCATCCCAGGCCGAGACCCAGGACACGAGACAGAGCGACTTGTGCACACGGTGGTCCCATTCACACACAGAGACGTCACCTCCTTTTGCCGTCATTGCCTTCTGGCAGCCGTGGTAGTCTAGGTAGCTCTGCCAGCAGTGTCTGGTCTGCTTCTGGTCGGGGAAGCGGCTGTCAAAGGGGCAGTCTTGTAGTTCTTGATTTTGGTCTTGATGTCTTCTGCCATGGTGCTGACGGAAAGACACCCCGGATGCACCTCAAAGCTCAATGTGACCCTCAGCCCCTTCAGCATTTTTGTTCTCTTTCCATCAGAAGCACCAGGCGTGATGAGGGAGCCCCTGATGACAAGACGGTACTTTCCAAAGGGCAGTGCAACGTTATTCCAGCAACCACAGGTGACTGCACAGGGAGAAGGCAGAGACGGATTACGTAATGACAAAGGGCACGGGTCATGGTGATTCTTTTTCAGAACATTATAGGGGTGCATGCATTTTGGTTACATAATTTGCTTTCATATAGTTTGAGCCAAAGTTGTAAGTGTGACCTTCACCCAGATGGTGAGCTTTGCACCATAGTGTGACTACCCATCCCCTCTTCCCTCTACCACCTGCTTGATTTCCCTTGAGTCTTACTTGTACATGTGCACGTAAGTGATGATTGCCATGCCAATTTAGTGTTGAGCACAGGTGGTGCTTGTTTTTCCATTCTTTTGATACTTCACTTACAAGAATGGTCTCCAATTCTAAAGGTACTAGATCACCAGGTTTTATGGCTGAGTAGTATTTCGTGGTGAACATAGACCACATTTTATTCATCCACTCATGTACTGATGGGCACTCGAGTGGTTTCCACATCCTTGAGATTGTGAATTGTGCTGTTATCAACATTTGTGTGCAGATTTCTTTTTAATAAAATGTCTATTTTCCCTTTGGGTAAATACCCAATAGTGGATTGCTGGATTTAATGGTGGGTCTCCTTTGAGTTCTTTGAGGAATTCTCATGCGGCTTTGCAGACAGGTTGTCCTGGTTTGCAGTCCCGCCAACGGTGCATGGGGGTGCCTTTCCCTCTGCATCCCTTTACCCATAACTTCACGCGAGTTTTGGACAGAACTCCAGAAAAGCCACCTACTTGGGAATGAAGTTCTTTTTTTTGTTTGTCTGTTTTTTGTAGAGACAGAGTCTCACTTTATGGCCCTCGGTAGAGTGCTGTGGCGTCACACGGCTCACAGCAACCTCCAACTCCTGGGCTTAGGCAATTCTCCTGCCTCAGCCTCCCGAGTAGCTGGGACTACAGGCGCCCGCCACAACGCCCGGCTATTTTTTGGTTGCAGTTTGGCCGGGGCCGGGTTTGAACCCGCCACCCTCGGTATATGGGGCTGGCACCTTACTGACTGAGCCACAGGCGCCGTTCAAATAAACAGATTAGGATTTTGAAAACTGGCTCTTACACAGAGGTTCTCTAGTGCTCTCTCAGAACAAAAAGGGATACTTTGCACCTTTTATGTTAGAAAAGTAGCAACAAATGCTATACGAACTGTGCCCTGGGCTTCTTGGAAGGAAGACCACATGCCCGGATAACTCAGCATCAGGACTGGGCAGGGAACCAACCCGGGAAGTCTTGAGTGCTGAAGGGTAAAAGGGGCCCATGGGCCCAGGATCATCTGAGCTGCACTGATAGCTGTTGAACCATCAGGAGCCAGGAGTATCTTCGTCACCTCCAAACGCTGGGCAGGCATTCAGCCTGCTTTGAGGAATCACAAAACAAAGTTTCTTTCAGACAGCCCTATGTCCCACTTGGAAGAATGCAAAGGGGCATCCCAGGGCCTCGCTATTGTCTAGAGAGCCACCTTGCTGCTCTCAAGAGATGCTGAGCAGCAGGTTGGGGGCGGGCATGTTATTACTTCCTGTGGAAACCCAAGTACGGGGCCAGCCGTGTAATCTGTGGGCCCAGGGCAAAGCAAAAACATGAGGCCCTTGTTCAAAAGTTATTAAGATTTTTGAGACAGCAACGGAGCAAAGCATTAAACTAAGTGGGAGGCCTGCATCAGTGTCCTGGGGCTACAATAACAAGTGACCTCAAATGAGGTGGCTTAAAACAAGAGAAATTTATAGCTGATGGTTCTGAATCCTAGAGGCCCCAAATCAAGGTGTTGCCGATGTTTCTTCTGCAGGCTCTGCGGGGACCCATCCCATTCCTCTGTCCCAGCAGCCGGTGGCTGCTGGCAGTCCTGGGTGTCCCTCGGCTGATGACTGCATCACACTAGTTTCTGCCTTCATCGTTTTATCCCCCTCCTGTCTGTGTGGTTCTGTGTCTCAACATTCCCTCTCCTGTGTCTTAGTGAATTTAGGGTCCACCCTAAATCCAAAATGAACTCACCTCAAGATCCTTAACTTAATTACACCTACAAGATTCTATTTCCAAATAAGGTCACATTCAGAGGTGCTGGGAGTCAGGATAGAGACATATCTTTCTGCGGCCACCATTCAAGCCACTACAGCGTCCTTCTTTTTTTTTTTTTTTTTTTTTGGCAAACATCTCATTGACTTCTTTATTTATTTATTTATTTATTTTTGCAGTTTTTGGCCGGGGCTAGGTTTGAACCCACCACCTCCAGCATATGGGCCCAGTGCCCTACTCCTTGAGCCACAAGGGCCGCCCTACAGGGTCCTTCTAAACCAGTGCAATCCATGTGCAAGTTGTCCACCCATGAAGCAGGCCCTCCCTGAGTCCCTGGAAAGCTGAGCTCCATGCAGGCATTAGGTCACAGGCCACTCCACGCAGCTCTTGTTTCCAGCCTATAGCCTCTGGTAGAATCAGTTTCTTTTATTTCCCCCAGGCCCAGCCCCAGCCCCAGCCCTCAGCCTTTCCTGGCCTCATTGGACTGGCAGCCCTGGGGCAAGGCCCACTGTCACTTGGATCCTAGCAGGTCTGACAGGCCTATCACAGGCTCACAGTCCATCTCTTGGGAGGCCCCTCTTCTTGTAAGGCAGAGAATCCAATTGCTGGTTTCTTTGTTTATCACATGCGGGCACCTTCTGTCCATTAAGTAACTGAGTCACTTGGCCCAGGAAACCCCAGTCTTGCAGTGACCCCAAGAGCCTAGACAGGGGCCCCTCCAATCCAGATCCTTTGCTCTGGCTTCCCTCTGCCTCTAGATCTGCTCACCCAGACCCAAGCTGAGATGACAGCTGACCCCACTGAGCCCCTCAGCTCTCAGCACCAGGGCACACCTGTGCCGGGCAGCAGCCCAAAGCTTGCTCCAGACTCAGCTCCGTCCTCCTTCCTGCAGACTCCAGGTCCCCTGCCTGCAGCAACCTGCCTGCCTGCCAGCCAGCCTGGGTACACTACACCCTCGGCTGTCAGTAGGGCTAATGCTCAGCTGGGTCACACCAGCACCCTCATGGCCTCCTTATTGGTGTTCTATGTCTACCACCGGTTGGCCAATAGTCACTGCCCAATGCCCCCCACCCTCATCCTACATCCTAGGCCCTCTCCAGACCTGGCAACTACAGGGCAACACCTGGCCATACAGAAGGCCTGCAGGACCTGGTCCAGGGGCACAGGGGACCTTTGCTCTATCAGTCAATGCCTGTGGTGGGCAGAGTTAGTGGCCCTCAGAAATGTCCATGTCCTAATCCCCAGACCTTGTGACTATGTGACCTTCCATGGCAGTATATTACCCTGGAGATGATCCTGGATTATCTGGTGGGAGGTGTAATGTTGTCTCAAAGGGTCAGAGTCGGGGAAGCAGGGGCTGACGTTACTGAGGAAGGAGCTGTGAGCTAAGATGCTCCGCCCCTTGGAGCTCGAGAGAATGGATTCTTCCCTGGAGCCGCCAGCAGGAACAGAGCCCTGCTGACACTCTCCCATTGGCACTACCCAAGGCAGCACTTCGGCCAAGTCCAGAGCTGAGAGGCTACATTAAATACTCTCGGGTTCAAATCCCCAGGGAGTCCACACAGCCTGGCCACGCCTCAGAGCCCTGTCTGTCAAAGAGGGGAATGATTCCTGCCTGTGCCATGCATTTTATTTTCTAGAACCTTCCTCTTCTAACAGGACCAACTTTTATAGGGCAGACACGTGGCCTAGATGGGTTGCCCCTGGCCACAGGGATTAACGTGGGACTGGCTCCTTCATGTAAGCAAGGAATAAGTCTTTCTCCAGAATTTTTTTCTTAATGGACAATCGGAAAAAGCCTCATGATACAAGCTAAATTTGCTGGCTTTTTTGTGGTACAAAGACCTTTCCACTGTAAAAGTGGAAAAAAAGCCAACCCCAAGAGGGGAGCCGAGCTGGGGTGTGTGCTGACTGTGACACACTCCTGGTTCCCTCCCTCTGCCCCACACATGTCCCAGTTTCTGGGGTTCTTCCTCCAATACTCTGAGAAGCCCCGAGATGCTTCCACTAGTTGCCATCTCCAACGTGACCTCGTTTGCCTCTTGTAGCGGAGGGAGCCTGACTCACATGCTGCCTCCCAGGGCTGCTGTGAAGATGAAATGAAATAAAGTGCAAAGTGTTTAGCAAGTTCCTGAACACCATGTGGCCTGGATAAATGGTGGCTGTTATTATTACTACAGCAGACTTCCCAGGGATTCCCCGCCACCCCCGGACGGAGGGAGGTCTAACGCTGGCAGATCACAAAGGTCCTTAGCGTCTGTCCCTTTTTCGCCAAATTTTCAAGCTTGTTGGCATCTGTGCCGGCTCTGTGGCCCAGCCCTATTGCCAACCCCCAGCCGTTCCAGAACTCTCCTGCCCACACTGTCATTCTCTCCTGTTCCCACCTGGCCTCTGCAGTCATGTAGGTGACACCCCCTGGTCAGCCTTAATCACAGACACTGGGCCCTCAGGCGGCCTCGGGTAGGACTCTGAGTTACCAGCAGGTGCTTCCTTAAGGAACCCTGAGTGACCTCCATCTAGCAGCTTCCCCATGGGGGTTCCTGGGGCCAGGTTCTTTGTTTTTTGTTTTTCTTTCCTTTTTTTTTTTTCAAGGATGGAAGGAGAGAGATTATTGCCAGCATCCTCCCAGGACAGGGGCATCCAGGGTCCCCTGACTGAGGTTCATATGATGAGCTGTCCATAGCTACATAGGACACAGCGGTATTTATGGGTGAGGCTGGTAAACCGAGAGAGCCCCACACTCAAGTCCTGGGAGAGAATCCAATTCTGCTAGAACACGGCTCCCTTCCTCACACAGGTTTTCCCTTCCTCCGTAACCTTTCATAATTGTGTCATAATGCAACTTAAGTAAAATTAAATTTAAAAAACTTACAATGATACAGTGAAGTCCATTCTGCTCTAATTTCTTTTCTTTTTCTTTTTGACAAAAAAATTCACAGTAATGTAATAAGAACAATATTCGGCTGCATTTTCTTTCTTTTCTTTTTTATTTATTTCTTTTTTTTGAGACAAAGTCTTGCTCTGTCTCCCTGGTTAGAGTGCTATGGTGTCATAGCTTGCAGCAACCTCAAACTCCTGAGTCCAAGTGATCCTCCTGCCTCAGCCTCCCAAGTAGCTGGACTATAGGCGCCTGCTGGCTAATTTTTCTAGTTTTAGTAGAGATGGGGTTTCGTTCTTACTCAGGCTGGTCTTGGACTCCTAAATTCAAGCAATCCACTCAGCCTTGGTCTCCCAGAGTGCTGGGATTAAGTGTGCGAGCCATGGCACCTGGCCATTCTTGTTCCAATTTCAGTGAGTGGCTGAGACACAGCTGTTGGTGGCATCCCCAGCCATACTAAGGGCCAGACCCACTCACTCCCTGCTCTTGGGGGGATTGGCTACTTTGAGCTGAAAGCTTCTTGATCAAGGTCTCAGGGGAGACCTGAGGGGTGGGCAACCTGCCTCTTTTCTTCCACTTGGGGAATGAATTCCTGGCTTTCCATCAAGTGTTGCTGCTCTGAGTTGGGTTTCTCAAAACGCACACACACAGACCAGCAAGCACTAGAAGGAAGCCTGCCATCACATTCGCATGTCCTTCCCAAGGCAGAGAACTCATCTCAACGGGGGTGCCGCCCTGCCAGAGACTCTCGGAGGAGATCATCTTGTACACATCGGGTCAGGGTAGGGTTGTCTCTCCGTATCCATGGCTTCCATACCTGAAAATCCAACCAACTAGGAATAAAAATATTTTGGAAAAATAACAATACAATAATAACAATAATAAAAATTAAAAAAACAATATGGTATAACAACTATTTACATAGCATTTACATTGTATGAGGCATTATAAGTGATCTACAGATGATTCAAAGTACATGGGAGGACATGTGTAGGTTATGCGCAAATACTATGCCATTTTATACTACGCTTTCTGTGGATTGGGGTGTCTGCAAGGGTCCTGAAACCAATCCCTGGTGGATACTGAGAGACAGCTGTGATTTAGAATTGGAGGGACACAGAACGGGCGTGAGCCATGTAAAGTCCTCCGGCGTACAAAGCTTTGAAGTCAGCCAATATTTCGATAATTTCTCTGGGGCTCTGCCTCCTCTCACTGCCTCCTGGAGTGGGTTGAATGGTGGTCCCTAAATATGCGTCTGCCTGAGCCCAGGACTGTGCCTTTGTTTGGGAAAAGGGTCTTCGCAGATGTAAATGAAGGCTCTTGAGCCGAGATCATGCTGGATTTAACGTGGGCCCTAACTGCAGTGTCCTGCACAAAGACAAGTGTCCTTGTGCCAGAAGAAGGGAAGAGACACAGGGAGAAACCAGGTGGAGATGGAGGCAGAGCCTGGAGCTGGAGAGAGGCCTGGAGCCTCCAGAAGGAGCCTAGCCCGCCAGGCTTGGATTTCACACTTCCAGCCTCCTGAACCGTCAGAGGATACATTTCTGCTGTCACAAGCCACCCCGTTTGCAGTCACTTGTGGCAGTGATGGAAAGTGAACATTCCCCCACCCCCGGTACAGGCTCTTACAGCCCAGAGACACCCCCACCCCCACACCCCCTTTAATCTCAGTCTCATTCTGTGCTGGTTCACAATGATCCCCCCGCCAGGAGGCGTAACATCTAGATGGACTTGATGTTGTCCCCGGGGCTCCCTTTCAGAGGCATTGCCCTCCATGTCCACGGCGTGAGTGTGCCTGGAAGGGTCTGGCAGTGCCGGCGGGCGGCTGCGCTCAGTTATAAAAAGTAAAACATAGACAGCAGTTGAACAAGGCCCCTGAGAACAAATGCCTGAAACTTGCATGTGCGGGCTCGTTGTCACCAACTTCCCTGATAACCAGCTGCTTGTCCTGCCTCGTAGTTCTTGTGGTGGTATGTGGGGGGAGGGGCTGATAATGCTTTGCTATGTCAGCTCTGAAGATCCCTGGTCTAGCTCATGTCACAGCTCCTGCTGGTTGAGGACATGACTCATGCTTCCCAGCCAACCCCATCTTGCCACTCTGTTACCCCAGAATCCATCACTGCTGGTCCTGCAGAGGGCGGTGAGAGGGAAGGGACATCCTCTTGGAACTGCCCTTTCCCCTCCAGTTATACTGTTGAGAATCATGTTTCCTGCCATGGAACACAGAGGGACTCTGCCTCAGTGAGAACGGAAGGGACCAGGAGGGGCTGTGCAAAGGGGACTGGGCATCAGCTCCTGGCCTATCTCAAAACTTTGCATCATCTGGGGTCATGCCAGCAGCTATCTTAATGCTCCTCAAGTATCTTAAAATTCTGTAAAAAATAAAAGCAGGCAGGTCATTGCTGCTGAGGATGTCCTGGGACTCTGATACCGGGAGGCCACACTAGAAACCGACTGGGATTGCTGCTGCCCTCCAACACCAGGTCTGGCCCAGGCCAGGAAGCATTCACTCTGCTGAGGCAGGTCTGCGCATCTTCCAGGTCCCCTCCTGGCTTGAGCACGCATTTCCCTCTGCAGTGTTCACCACCTACACTGGGCCCAGCTAAATAAGTGCAAGAACAGCATATCACGTTACACCCGTCACCTGCAGCAAGGAACCCATGGCTTCCGCCCTTGCTTCTCAAGGTGGGTTCCACAGACTAGAAGCGTCACATCAGCAGGGAGCTTGTTTAAAATGCACAAGTCTGTGCCCGCCCTCCATCTATGAACAAGACTTTGTGTTTCAGCAAGTTCCCCAGGTGAGTCCTCTGTGCATTCTCGTTTGAGATCTGCAGAATCTGCTAATTCCAGAGTAAGTCGGTAAGAGCAGCAAAGTGACATCTAGCTTGAATGGTGCAGATCATAACCTTAGAAACTCCAGGGGCACCGCACTTTCCTATCGAGTCCTTGACTCAATCACAGTTATAAGGGGGCCCCTTATAGGAGTAAGGGTCTCAGTGTGTACACACAGGTAGATATTCAAACGCTTTCACTTGGCAAAGGGCCTGAGTCTGGGGTCGACGTCCTGAGCTCCCTGTAAGATGGGACGCAACAGGGAATGCTGCTCTGGAATCAATGTACAATCCCAGGGGGTGGAATCTTAAGATCTGAAACATGAAAGAAGAAATGTTAGAAATCCTGTGCCAATACCAACAGGTTGGGTTTTTCTTCTCCCAGACCTGTCCAACCCTTGAATTTGACCAAAGGAAACCTCAGTTGTGAAAACTCAGGAGCCCAACAGGAGCAATTAAAGTGGACAGCAGAAACTCAGACAAGCCCTCATTAATAACGTAATGAAATCTGCCTGGGACATTGTTGTCCTTGGCTGTCTAAATTTGATGGTGTAAGAACAGCACTCTCTATTTGGTACAGAAAAGAAAATACTAATACAATTTACCATTTTATCAAGATGGCTAGAAATGAATATATTCTTTTTGTTTTTTTTGAGACAGAGTCTCACTTTGTCACCTTCAGTAGAGTGCTATGGCATCATAGCTCACAGCAACCTTAAACTCTCAGACTCAAGCAATTCACTTGTCTCAGCCTCCTGAGTAGCTGGGACTACAGGTACCTGCCACAACGCCTAGCTATTTTTTTAGAGACGGGGTCTCCCACTTGATCAGGCTAGTCTCAAACCTGTGAGTTCAGGCAATCCACCCGCAACGCCTCCCAGAGAGCTAGGATTACAGGCATGAGCCGCCACCTCCAGCAATATATTCTTAAGGATTCTTGAAGATGCCTGCAAGTGCCTGACAGATAAGGTGGTTCTTTAATCAACTCAAAGCCCCAAGGCATTAAGGCCAGGCGAGGGTTCACACCTGTAATCCTAGCACTCTTGGAGGCTAAAGTGGGTGGATAGCTTGAGCTCACAGGTTTGAGACCAGCCTGAGCCAGAGTGAGAACTCCTCTCTAAAAATAGCCAGGCTTTGGTTGTGGCAGGCGCCTATAGTCTCAGCTACTCAGTAGGCTGAGGCAAAAGAATTGCTTGAGCCTAAGAGTTTGAGGTTGCTGTGAGCTGTGACACCATGGCACTCTACCCAGGGTGACAAAGTGAGATTCTGTCTCAAAAAATGAAAAAAAAAAAACAACACTGAAGTATAATTAATGTAATATAAGATTCATGGTTGTACGGTGGATAATTAAACGATTTTTTGTATATTCACAATGTCATGTAACCATTATCACTGTCTATTCCAAGAACATTTCCATCATCCTAAAAGAAACCCTGTACCCACTGGCGTAAGTCTCTCCCAGCCCCACCCCTCCAAGCCCCTGTCCCAAAACTCCTCTCCCTTCTTTACCTGGATTTGCCTGTTCTGGACATTTCGTGTCAATGGCACCTTATGACGCGTGGCCTTTCGTGTAGGCTTCTCTCAGCAGGACACTTTCAAGGTTCCTTCACGCTGTAGTACACGTGGGCTTCTCATTCCTTTTCGGCTGAATACTATTTTGTTGTATATAGCAACAAAATTGTTGAATGCTATTTTGTAGATATACCATAGTTTGTTTATTCTTTCATTACTTGGTAGACATTTAGGTTCTTTCTACTGTATTATAAATAAGGCTACTGTGAACATCTGTGTTATAGGTTTTTCTGTAAACATGTATTTTGGGCCCTCTGGGATATATGCCTAGAAGAATTCTGGGTCAGTCATTCTGCTTAACTTTCTAAGGAACTGTCCAATTGTTCCCAGGCCATTTCACATCCCCACCAGCAGTGTGTGAGGGCTGCTACGTGTATCTTCCTGGGTCTCACTTCTGCGTTTTGTTTCTCGGTTATGGAGCCCTGTGGAGCGTGGGGTGGCATCTCACTGTAGTTTTACTTACAATTCGGAAATGACTGATGGTGTTGAGTGTCTTCCTGTGTGGTTTTTGGCTCTTGGTGTATCTTCTTTGGAGAAATGTCTGTTTGAATTCTTTGCCCATTTTTGAATCGGGTTGTCTTTTTGTTGCCGAAGGTATTATTCTTTAAAGCAGTGGTTCTCCACCTTCCTAATGCCGCAGCCCTTTAATACAGTTGAGAACCACTGCTTTCAAGTGTCATAATTGGTAAATGAACTAAAGGAGAACGACTTTTTTCAATATCCTTGCCTTTAGCAGAGACATTCTCACCAGGCAGAGTAGAGGAGAGACAGCCTAACAGCTGTTGATACACTGGGGTTCTACAGCCACATCTCTAAGTTTCTCTCGAAACTATCAATATCTCTCTGAGTTGAACTGGGAAAAATTCATGCCGAGGATTAACTTGATTTGCTCACAAATGATGTTATATCAAGCAACGTTACCGATGGGAGAAGTGATCCCCACGTCTTCGTTTTGGAATGTTCAGTTCAGAAAAGTGGATCCCATTTGCACAGATCTGAGCAGAGCTCACTGGCAGGTCTTCAGCTCTTGTTGAAGAATGGACGTCCTCTAAGGCTTTGGAGCTGCCACCAGCGTCACATATGCGGTTCCTTCAGGAGTTTCTGTGCCACCCGTAGGTTGTTCTTGGTCTTGTAGCTCTGTGAAACGGGTCCTACACGCCATTTAAATATAGGGAGACAGGCTGAGCGAGCACGAGGTCATTTGCTTGAAGTCGCACAGCTAGTGACAGAACCGATATGAAAATATTGCTTGTTTACTGAGCATCTTCTGTGGACACAGAGGAGTTAAGAAACTTACTCTGGGTCACAGAAATTATTTCCACCCTGACACTCAGCTACAGAACATTATATGGTATAGGCAAGAGAGAAGGTCCTGGGAACACCAAAGGCCGAATGGCAACGTGGGAGCAGGTGTAATGAGTGAACGGGCAGCTGCTCCCAGGCCACCGTTCCATGGTGGATGTCCTATTCTTCATGGTTTCCCAGGTGTTGTGAAGCTACATAAACTTGGAGATTCAGATTCCTGGCCCCTCACTTCACAGGAACCTGGCGTTACGGGTTGACTGCCGAAAGATATTGAAATCCCGGTACTGTGGACGAGACCTTGTTCAGAAATAAAGTCCTTGCAGATTAGCAAGGCACAATGAGGTCTTAGGCGAACCCTGTTCCAACATGAGGAGGCAAATCCAGACAGAGACATGCACACAGGGAGATGGCCATGTGCCGTGAGAAGCCTGGAGGACCACAGATGGCCAGCAACCATCAGAAGCTAAGGGGGAGGCCTGGAAAGAAGGAGCGAGCCTGCTGACACCTCAGTCTCAGACTTTAGCTCTGACCCTAACCCTGACCCTGACCCTAACCCATTCTGTTGTCGAAGCCCTTTTGTTTGTGGCACAGTCTCTGGCAGCCCTAGGAAACTGATACATCAATGCACAAACCAAAATTCCGACGGATGCATTTGCAATTAGATCTGTGCCTGGCAAATAAGGCATTTATTTGTGTCTCTGTTCAGGTGCCACTGCCTGTGTAGAAAAGCCATTGTGTCACTGACAGGAGCGCTGCAAGTGGAAAGTCCCAGGTCCCTGCTGCCAGCATCTCCCCAGGACTTCTGTTCTTCACGCAGTTTTGGCTCTCCTGAGCCCTTCGGGTGGACCCCATCCTTATGTAGATTCACTGATGGCCTTGTCCTGGTTGAACTCTGGCCAAGACATGGCTCGTTTTGTGTTTACTTTCCTTTTTGAGACAGGATCTCACTCTGTCACCCCAGCTAGAGTGCAGTGGTATCATCATAGCTCACAGCAGCCTCAAACTCCTGGCCTCAAGCAATCCTCCTGCCTCTGCCTCCTGAGTAGCTGGGGCTGCAGGTGCATGCCACCACACCCAGCCTCAATAGACTGATTTTCATCCATAATAAATTGACTATACAGTTTGACTCTTTTCAGGCGAACCTTATTTGTTTTGGGGGAAGTCTTCTGTTGCTTTCAATTTTCTTACAATTTCTTCTGAAAACCAAAGGTCATTCATTCAGTAAATTAGTATTCCTAAATATGAGGCCCTGTTCTAGGATCTGGGGACTAAGAAATGAACAAAATGGATAAAAATCTCTTCCTTCACGGTGTTTTCAATCTAGTAGTGTACAGTGGGCAGAATAATGGTCCCCAGATGTTCACATCCTAATCCCCGAAACCTGTGAACGTGTTACTACTCCAGATGGCAGAAGGGACTTTATGTATGTGATGGGTTGAGGACCACGAGGCGGGGAGTTTATCCCGGATTGTCTAGGTGGGTCCAATGTAGTCACCAGCGCCCTTATAAGAGGAGGCAGGAGTGGCAAGGTCAGAGTGAGATGCAAAGAGGCTGTGCTGCCAGCTGTGAGGGTGAAAGGGGGTCAAGGCACGTGGTGGCCTCTGGAAGCTGACAAGGCCAGGGACAGAGTGCCCTGCAGACACCTGGATATTAGGATATCTGATCCCTAGAACTGTACAATAACACATTTATGTTGCCGATTTGGTGGCAATATTTATAGTAGCAAGAGGCAACTAATACACAGAGGAAGGCAAACCGTGAGTGAGTGGGAGGAAAATGCACACCACACCGGGGAATCGAGTGCCACAGGGGAAAATGCTGCAGGGAAGAGAGAGAGAGTGAGGGCAAATTACTATTAAAAATAGGGGGTGAGGGCTGGGCATGGTGGCTCACACCTATAATCCTAGCAGTCTAGGAGGCTGAGGCAGGAGGATTGCTTAAGCCTAGGAGTTTGAGGTTGCAGTGAGCTGTGATGATGCCACTGCACTGTTTTAAAATTAAAATTAAATGAAAGGCTAGGAAGTCTTGGCCGAGAGGGGGATGTTGGAGCAAAGATCCAAAAGTGGGGCTGGATAGAGTCAGGGAGTTGCCTGGGGAACTGCGTCCTAGGGAGAGGGAACTGCCAGTGCAAAGACCTCAGAGCACGGTCCCTCAGCCTCAGCACAGCTGACATTCCAGGCCATGTCATCCTTGGTGTTGGGGGCTGTCCAGGCACTGTAAGGTGGGCAGCCACCCCCCTGGCCTTCACCCACTGGAGCCCGTAGCACCCCTCTTAGTTGTGACTGTAAGGTGTGCAGCTGCACTTCACCCCTTGAAGCCTGCAGCACCCTCCTCTTAGTTGTGACAACCAGTCGTGTCTCAAGACATTGCCATTGCAGCTGGGGGACAAAACTCCCCCCGGTTGAGAGCCACTGTCTTGGTGGGACTAGAGCGATACTGCCCAGGCATGAGGCTTTCTGGGGCACTGGCATGATACAAAGTGAAGTTTGGCAACTCCCAAGACATGGATGAATGTTTTGACACTTGCATTCAGGGAGCAGCGCCAGTGGCCTTATTGGGAACTTTGCATGAATACAGAATCTCAGGACACAGCCCAGCCAATCAGGACCTGCACTGTGACAGGATCCCAAGGTGAGCAGGATGCACACTGGAGAGAAGCTGGTTTGAAGAGTCCGGCGCCACCTTTCTCAGCTGCACTCATGGGGACACGCACCAATTGGGAGCCCATTCATGTAGAAAATGTTCTGGGTGTCTACCGCCCCGCCAGGTTCTGGCTCTGGGCTGTGGGGATGCTGTCTCGTGGCAGGCGCACAGGCTCTGCAGTCAGACTGCCTGGGCTTAAACCCTCACTCAGCTCAGCAGCTCTGTGCCCTTGGCACCAGGCACATCCAAGCCTGTTTCTGTATCTGTGAAATGAGGCTAATGATAAAAATAGCCCCAATCCCATGACACTTATCAGGGCAAATAGGATAGTCTGCTCATATATTTGGCCCAGTGCTTGGCACACATAAGTGGTCAATCTTTGCTTTTAAGATGATCTGCCTGTCTGTTCAAAGGAGGCAGCCGGTACAGACAGGATGAATGTGCTCGCCACACGTGCTTCTGAGAGCTTAAATGGGATGATGCTGTCAAGTGCTTAATTCAGTGTCTGGTATAAAACAAACACTCTATAAATGGTAGTAATTAATAATATGAATGTTATCTTAATCATTTCTTTTGAGAAAATGAGTGTTGGTAAAGGGCTTACTCTGAATTACACTGTCCTGGCCACACTGCCCTTGACTTCCCAGTAGTAAACTGTCAAATAAGGATGGGAGCAGTCAGTCCTTCTGCTCCCCCAGACTGGGCCAACCAAGGCCAGTTTCAATCTGCTGTGACTTTTTGGCACAGAAGTGATGGAGAGATTCCCATCCCACAGCCAGGCATTGTTGTTTTATAACATTGGGGTTGTGGTGTCTGAGAGGTCTTATTAGTTGAGAATTTATACCTGCTAAATAGATGAAATTTCAAGTAAAAGATGGGCTACTTTGTCGTATAACCACAAGTCCTGAGGTCAGGCAACCTCAAGATTGGCTATTTCAGTAGTTCAATGACATCACCTGAGACCTGGGTTCCTTCCCTATTTTCCTTCTGCCATCTTCAATGTGTGGGGTTCACTTTCCTTGTGGTGTCAAGATGGTTGCAGCCACTCCAGGCATCACATCTTTATTCACCAAAATTTAGAGAGAGCAAGGGAGAGGTATATGGTCCCTGTGTTTTATTTTACAACTTAACGAAAAATTTCCAAAGCCCACTCACTCATTCCTCTCTCAAAAACCTTTCCCTCCATCCTCATTGATCAGAATCACGAGAGATGGTCCTTCTCAGCAAATTGTGGTCAAGAGGAATGATTAACTTGATGGCTCAGAGTAATCCCCCTTGAAGATGGAGGTAGGGTCACCTTCCCTAAGCACACAGCCACAAGGCAAATGGTGCTCTCTGAGCAAAATCGGGGTCCTATCAGCATGAAAGATGATAAGACATTGATCTGTATTACCCACTGTGTCTTCTTCTGAGGCCTTTACCCCAAATCAGACTCTCTAACATCTAAGGCCAGCATCCCAGCTATGAACACACACAGATGTAGGAAGAGTGGAATTAAGACCCAGAGTGTTTCAGGGGAAAGTGGTCATTTCCAGAACTTCTGCAGGAAGTGGCTAACTCTAGAACAAACTGAAGGCAGAAGCCTGTCTCCTTTTAGGTTGATGGGCTCCTGGTTTAGAAGCCTGAGCTGGGACTAGGACTCACACCTGTCTCAGGATTTCTAACCACCTGAGATGTGTCTTAGGAAGGGCTCTGTGGAGGGAACTAGCCACCTGAGACTCCAAAACAGGCTCCAGAAAAGCCAGGGTCAGACAAGACAGCAGATCCTGGGACGGCACAGCACTAGGCAGCCCCTGGCTCTTCAATGCCTTCCACGAGGGAGTGGGCACTAAGGAGCCAGAATATCTGCTGGACATAGAGAATGGGGTGGCCATGGGAGGGGTCAGCACTATTTGGGGCCAGCATTTGGGCCACCAGGCTGATCCCGGCTTCCAAAACATACACCTGTACAAAAAGGGCAGGGGTGTGGGGAGGGAGTGGACCTTAACCCGGTGACCACCACCCCACCAAGAAAATCTCAGAAACCAATGGAAAAAGGTTTTGAGGGAGCAATTTTCACAAATTACTTCTAGTTTTACGCCAAGGCTGGCGTGGCTTGCAATTGTGGATTTGGTTGCATTAATGGATTTCTCTGTGGTAAAGCTGGGGGTGTTTCATGCTGGAGTCAAGTTCCTCCCTTGAGGGTTCAGTCCTGATCTCTCACTGGAGTGTCATCCCTCTGAGGACACCCCTGACTACATGGCAGTGTCCCCAGTACAGTGGGTCCCATTTGTTTACACATACTGTTTTTGTAAGCATTTTTACGTGATGAATACAGCATCCCAGTACACTCCAAATTATACAGCAATGCAAAATTTCATCCATGTAATAATGGTTTCAAACATGTATTTATGAAATACGTTGCCAAAACTGCCATTACTTACCCTGATGCCCTGTAAGTTACACACTGGAATTATTGTCATTTTTACGAGACCTGGGCAGTTGAGATGAATAGCACGGGGAGCTGCATTTGAGGGAGTGAGCACGCTCGGAGGCGGCCACCAGAAGACAAGAATCTGTGGACAAGAATCTGAATCTCCATCCAGAATCTCACAAGGAGAGATGGTTTCCTTTGCAGTCTCCTCCAGTTTCCTCTGAGTTGGAAGTTTCCTTGCCATGAATACCTGGAGAAAGCACCAGGGCTGTCTGGATGAGCAGAATCCCTGTGCAAGCGTGAGCTGGCCGTGCCATCCAGGGAGAGAGAGATGGCCACACCAGAGCTGCGCAGGTGCCCTCCCCGCATCGTGTCTGGATTTGCCTTGCAGGTTGCACGTGCTTCCCCTACTTTCATTTCATTTGATCTTTAAAACGATCCCAAGGGGTTAGGCAGGGCCAGGATTCTGAGGTTGAGAGGGGTGAGGTAGCTCATGCCATACCGTCCCTAAATGCAGATGCGCTGGCAGCCCCAGTGTCCCCTGCTGGGGCACAGCTGTGCCCCTGTGTGAGGCATAGAGGCACTGTCCCCGACAGGAACACTCTTCTGAAAGGACTATGAGAATCGGTTATTCAAGGATAGCTTCTGACACCAGAGGGATTATGTCTGGGAGGAGGGGAGCTAGGAGCTATGCTGGGGCACGTGGGCAGGAGGGCCCTTTCTGTCACCAGCATGAGGTTGGTGGTGTGGGCTGTCAACACAAACCCTTCATCCTCTTCTTCCTCCATTCAAGGCCCCAGATTCCTTAAACTGCAGAACTTTCCCAGTGTAAGAGCAGGGGATGAGTTGACACTCCTGGAGCCTAGGCTCAGAGGCTAGGGGACCTGAGGTTTAAACTGGCTCTACCCTTGCCAGTGACTGATCTTACAGATCATCTAATCTTCTCTTAACCTCAGTTTCCTCACCTGTAAGTGCAGAGAAAATTAATTGATCTCTTGGGGCCCCTGGGAGAACAAAACAAGATGGAGATATGAAATACTTAGCATGGTGCCTAGCACATGCTTCAGACTTCATGAAGATTGCAGGGGCCGCAACCAAAACCACACGCGACTAACAGGGACTATAAACAGGGCTGTGCACATTACTAAGCTAGAGTAAGTGTAATTAACAAACGCAAACTTGTCCTTCAAAGCCATGCTATAAACATAACCTACAAAATTACTTGTTTGGGTTATTTCTTTCAAGTCACGCTGCCGTACCCCAGGTAGAAAGCATTCACTGCTACACTCTCCTCAGAAGCAATTAATGCCCAGAGAGTCGCAGTAAGGGCATGCCATTCAAAGAAAGCCACTTCCTTTTCTGAAAACTCCGGGTAAGACACGGCCCGTTCTTTCTCACTTCTAATCTCGGGGGATGGGTGGGTGGGAACCATAGGCCACTTTCTCAGAAATCCTCAAATTGCAAGTTCCTCTCAGAAACTGATGCAGTCCCATTCTTAAATTTCCAACCGGTGCCAAACCAAAGTATACACAGTGCTCCAACATGTTGTGCAAATTCTATTTTGAACGGGAGAGCCAGAAGGGGAGAGCTGTTTCTAAGGATAAGCGAACATCGATGAGACAGCCGAGCGCGGAGGGGTAGAAAGGGCAGTGTCTCAGCTGAGATGGCGGGCTTCTGTGCTGGCAGGCAAATGCCAAGCTGTAGACGTCAGACTTGCACCAGGACCCAAAGGAGGAAGAGAGAGGTTATGGAGCTGGGCAGGGAAAGAGCTGTCCAATCAAGGACTGTCAAATTCTGTCTGTTCTCCCCTTACTTTTTTCTTTTTCTTTCTTTTCTTTTCTTTTTTTTTTTTTTTTGAGACGGAGCCTCAAGCTGTCGCCCTGGGTAGAGTGCCATGGCATCAAAGCTCACAGCAACCTCCAACTCCTGGGCTCAAGCAATTCTCCTGCCTCCGCCTCCCAAGTAACTGGGACCACAGGTGCCCGCCACAAGGCCCGACTATTTTTTGATTGCAGCCGTCATTGTTTGGCCGCCCCAGGCTGAATTCGAACTCGCCAGCTCAGGTGTATGTGGCTGGTGCCCCAGCTGCTTGAGCCACAGGCCCCGAGCCTCATCTTACTTTTTTCATCATATCAGACCTATTGTCTCCTACTCTTTGTGTGTAGTTTGGTCCTCCCCAGGTTCTGTATGATCATGACATCAAAACAGTCTATAATGTTACTGATAGGATTGTTCCAAGAGTCCACACTCTGCACACAAGAGTAACAGCCCAGAATAGTAAGGCAAGACATCCGTGGTCTACCGAAAAACTTACAAGTGAAGAATAAAAAATGTTTGAAGGAAAAATTCAAATTGGGGAAAATAGGGCAGTTGGCTTAGCACTCAAACCAACCTGGCTAGAGTGATGGGGCCATTTGTGGTTACTTTTCTGGAAAACGAAATGAGCAGTATCGTCTGGGCACTAGATGCCATTGGGCTCGCCGAGAATTTGTGAAATCAAGGTTAAATTAAGGTCGTGCCGTAATGCAAGGGTTCTGATCTTTGTGTCTTTTGACTGTCACTATTTTCATTCATGGAGCCAATATAGTCCCTGAATGGTTTTTCAACCACATTTTAGCTTTGAATGCTTAGAAATGGCATCTGTGCCCTTTCAGTGTAATCTGGATCCTAATCATTAGCTAATGCAACAACACAAATGAGAATAAAGTCAGGCCTTGCTCAATTTTTAAGAAAAACCTCTAGATTCACAAACATGATTACCAACTTTCATCATGATGCTTCTACAAGATCAGAACGATCATTTAACACGACAGTGATGTGGAGGAATGATACTGTTTTGTCTATTTTCATTTAAATATTTAAATGGAAATAATCACCTATTTCATATAATGCCTATTTTGACATGAATTATGTCATTCAGCCATTACCCACTGAGCACCTACTGTATACTCAACATGTTAGGTGTTAGCAATTGAAGGCCTATTTTCCTTCTAAAGGGGCTCAGCCCAATGTTGTGGGGTATATGAAGAGTAATGGATTTCAGAGGCTAGACACCCAAGTTTGCCACATAATTCAGCTTCTCACAGCTCTGGACGTGTGGACTCCATTCTGGTCTGAGCCTGGAGTCAGCAGCCCTTCAGCAGGATGGGGACAGGAAGAGGTGTGGATAAAAGGGACTGAACCTAAAGGCCTACTGAAAGGTTAAATTACTGTGCATGTCACCAGCAGCCAATAACACAACCTACTGAGCACTTGCTCAGTGCCAGGCCCTAGCCCAAGCTCTTCAGCTGTATTACTGCGCTCCACCCTCCCAACAACCCTCTGGACCATTAAGGTCCCATTTTACATATGGGGAATCGGAGGCCCAGAGGCCCAGGAACCTGAGCAAAATCACAGGCCCCAAAGTACTGAAGCCAGAATTTGCAACTGGCTCTTTTGGCCACCAGAGTTGAGAGCCCCCACCCGGGGCTCAAAGTGACTGCGAAGCTTGTGGCTCACCATCTCCCCGGTGCCCTGATGTGCCACACTGCGGGCAGTGCATTGGTTCTGGCCCAGTCATTTTTTCCTTTAGAGCGTGGACCTTTTCTCTGCAGCAGAGTGTGATGGCCTTAGCACACCTACTACGTAAGCGAACCCAAGTCTTGGAGTACTGCTGATGGCTTCAAAGGCAATGGATATGGCCAGACATGGAGCAGACAGACATAGCCAGGACACTGAGCACCTTGGTAATTTTTACTGCTGTTATATCAGTACCTAGCTGTTTCTAATTTTATATAATCATTCAACACTTTGGAAACAAGTAACAATTCATGATCTTTTTGCTGAGGAAAGGTGAGACATTAAGGCTATTTTCCTGAAGGATTGAGATGACCCAATGGGCAGGACCCTGTGGGGGGCCAGCGCAAGTAGATGAGCCTCAGGTGCACCCAGACTTCACATTTAAGCCTCTGACTCCACCTCTCAGGGTACTCCTAGACACCAAAAAGCAGAAGTGAGTGATTCAGCTTCAGGACCCCTGAGGACCCCAGACACCGTCTTGTGATGGATCCCCTCAGTGAGGCTGGGAGAATGAACACAACCAGCGTGAAAAGCCATCCACAGAAAATCTCCCCAATCATTTGGTTGTATAAATAATTTATTTCTGTTCACAGCATCATATATGCGTTATAAAAGGCTATGGAAACAAAAGAGGACGATCCAGACAGAATTACAGCAGTAGAAAGGAAACCTGAAACCAGGGCACACAGTCCCAACAGCGTAACAGAGAATTGGTGAAGAAAATTGTTCTGAAACAAAATTGGCCTCCCTGTGTCCATTAGAAAACACTTCACAAGCTACCTCGGGGAGGCCAGCTTCCTTGATGTGAAACCCATTCATTCTCCAAAGGGCAGAAAGCATAATACATCACTGATGGACACTGGGGGGACTCCCTCCCCTTGACCACTCCATGGTGATTTTATCTGTGCTTCCTCTGTTGGGTCAGAGACAAAACGGGCTATTATCAGGTCAAACATTACAGGACTCAACTGAGACTCTTAACTAGTAGTTGATACACCACAGGGCTTTACTTTACCACACAATTACTAACAGTTGATTGTACCCTTAAGTATTGATAATGCAAAAAAACAAAATCATCTTGCATCATTTTTAAAGCATGACAGGATTTGAACAGTGATCTTGAACCTAAGTATTGTTAGCACAAGGAGGTTACAGTATTTGGCATCTGCAATGTCACAAAATAAATATATTATTCTTTCAATAGTGTGGAACTACCAAAATGTCAAAGTGCTTAAGAAATTGTTGCATGTGAAGAAAATAAAGAAAGATGGATTTGTTTTTAATAATTCTATACAGAATCTTCAGATGATGGGACCAGCCCATTTAGAAATCAGTGAATAGGCTGTCGATATGTAAACTGAAATCTTGCAGGCTTTCAACATTGCTTAGCTATACTTTCTCTACCGAGTTTCTACAAAAAGACCAGCATTGGAGGGGTACCAAATCTACTGACAAAAGAGAAAAAGTAGATGGGCTGCCAGGTTTCTCCTTTTACAAAATTTCATGCAAGCATTGGGTTTCAAGTAGGAAGCCAGAATTTCTGCCTCTGGTTCTTAAATTTAATTTCAGAGTGTAATGGACAATAGGTATAGACTTATCATTTGACTGAACCACATGCTCAAGCATGATCATGCCCAATTTCTATGGGTCTCCTTGGTAAAGAAATGTATAACAGCAGGGGGAAATCATAATTCTACCCGAAAACATGGATTCTAAGAGGAAAAACAAAAATCGAACAGTAAGTTTTAAGTTTCCCTTTTGATACTGTGTTGTCGTGTAAAGGACAGCTTCTGCAAACCAAGACTCAGTCCTGATTATAAAGGATTTTTTAAATTACATTATTAAAAATATGTATTTATTTTTCTTTCACTTTATCTATTTTCCAAAGCCTCTTTTCGAGTAAACTGTAAAGTGCCTGAGTTCCAGTGACCCTTGCGCCACACGTTTTCCTTTATCTCAAGCACTCACTGCTGTTTGCATTTGCCCAAAGTGCTGGCTGGCTAGGAAGGCCAGTTCCCACAAGAATGAATTCAGAAAGACTCCATCCTTGTGTTTTTCCTTCCCTTTTAAATCCATACAACGAGGTCGGCTTTTGCAACAAGGTGGGGTTTTATTTTTTGGTGCATGACATCAAATACTCTAAGGAGACATTTTTAATGAAATACTTAAACCAGATAGACCACAATGAACCAAATTAGAATTCTGAACAAGTCGCCACGTGCCATAAAGGGCAGAGCAAAGTCTTTCTTCCTAAGGTGAGTATTTCTAAGATGAGTATTCATTTGTCAAAGTTTTTTTTTTCCTTAAACATGTCTGAAAACCCATCATCAGGCAGTTAGCATTGCAAGAGACACCCCTTGCAAAAAAAAACAACAAAAAAAAAACACCATCTTGCAATTCAGCACACATCTGCAGTTGGTGTGCTCACTAACCCAATCAATAGGCTAAGAGAATTTAAAATTCTACACATATGGGTCTAGGTATTTATGCTGATTACACAGTACACAGGAAGGTCCCTGTACCCACACAGGCACACACACTTTCCATCCAGAATGTACGCCAAGAGCCTTACCCTTTAAACACCTTTATCCTGCAAACAGTAAGTGTATCATTTGCCACCACCTCCATTAGTTTTTTTTTTTTTTATTTTTTATTGGTCTCTTTGTGTGATAATGACCTACACATGGACACAGTCCAGACCATCTAGAAGATGTCAGATTCCAGGCTGGAAGCAGTTCTCAACAAAACTGGTCTTCTGTAGCCACCACAAAGCACCAGGAAAGGGGCATCTTGGAAGCCATTCCCAGCCAAGGCCAGCGCAGCGCCCGGTGCGCCCTGGCTGCTGCATTGTCCCGGGCAGTCCTCTGACGGCCCAAACCACCACGGCGTTTGGGCCCAGAACAGGACAAACGAAATTTCAACAGGGGCCTGCCCTGTGATATAAAATTATTCAGCTTCTACAGCCCCACAAAGCAAGGAGAGGTGTTCTCCCCGGAACCCCCACCGCCAGCAAGCCCCCCCAGGTGGGTACGCTCAGGGTCCAGGAATGCATACCTCAGGGAACTCACAGGTGCAATCCCCCAGCGGGGGCGGGGCGGTCGGAACTTCGGGCCCTGCAGGCGCAGGAAGAAATCGCTTTTGTCTCTGGGACATCTGAGCCTTCCACCTGGGGCCGGGAGGACAGAGAGCCCGACGCGCACTTCCACTCCCCACCGCGGCCACGGCCCCATACCATCCGCAGCTTCAGCGTTCAGACAAAAGGTCCTCTGACCTGGGGGTGGGGGCAGGTCGAGAGCAGGCCGGTCAGCCAGCCTCACACCCGGGTGAAGTCACCAGTCCCGCATTTGGGTGCGGAGATTCGGTTTTAAAAATTCGAAGCATCGCTTTGGTTCGCTGTCTTTGTTCGCCGGCGCGGGTTCTGTCGCGCGTCGGTCCGTGGGTCCATCCGTCCATCCTTCCATTCATTCTCGGCTCGCTCGCCCGCTCCCCCGACTCCCCACCGCCGCTCCAGGGCGCATTACCGCTTCTTCTTCTGCTTCAGGGACTTCCTGCGTTTCAGGATCATCTCGTAGAGCTTGTCCATACCCTCGGTGAGGCCCTCGCCAATGATGGCGCACGCCGGCTGGACGTGGTAGGTGGTGGCCGGGATGAGCTCGTGCAGCGCCAGCTGCTTCTCGATCTCGGCCACCGGCAGCGACTTGGGCAGGTCCTGCTTGTTGGCGATGACCAGCAGCGGCGTGCCCTGGTTCTCGGCGAACTTGGTCACCTTGTGCAGCTCCGTCTTGGCCTCCTCCAGCCGGTCCACATCCACCGAGTCCACCACGTAGATGATGCCGTCCGTGCAGCGGCTGTAGGACTTCCACAGCGGCCGCAGCTTCTCCTGGCCGCCCACGTCCCAGAAGTGGCAGCTGATGCCCTTGGCCGTGCCGTTGCTCAGCTTGATCTTCTCCGTGTTGAAGCCGATGGTGGGCACCGTGTTCACGAATTCGTTGAACTTGAGCCGGTAGAGCACTGTGGTCTTGCCGGCCGAGTCCAAGCCCAGCATGACGATGTGCAGGGACTGGAAGGCCGAGATGTTGGAAGAGATGTTGCCCATGGCTCCTCGCTGCGGCGCCGGCCACTGCGGCTGCGGCGGGAGGGCGCCGCCCCCCAGCAGTCACGGGCCCGACGCGGCCGGGCGCACCTGGGCCCCGCCCGCCGCCCGCACCGCCCGGGCCGCCGCGTCCCCGGGGCGCACGGCTCGGCGCGCTCAGACGCCGCGGGCTCCCCGCCCTCGCGGGCCGGGATTGCGCGCGGCGGGCATCGCGCGTCTCCCGGCGGCTTTGTCTCCCGCCAAGCAGCCTCGGATGCCGCGGCGCAGGATGCTCGCGCCCGGCGCCCTCCGCAGGCCCGGGGCTCTCAGCGGCCGGCCGGCTCGGAGCTCGCGGCGCCCAGCGCTCGCCGGTGGCCTGGGGCGGCGCCGCGCGGCCGCTCCAGCTGCTGGGGCGCGCCTCGGAGGCGCAGGCGGGGCGCGGGCTTCCCCGAGCGTCGCTGCCGGCGCGGCCGCCGCTCTGTCCCCGCAGTCGCCGCCGCCGCCGCCGCCAGCCTGCAGCGGCCGGAGGGCGCCGGGCCCCGCCCCCGCCCCGCGCGCCCCGCCCCCGGCCCCGCCCCTCCCGCGGCCGGGGGTCAGTCGCGGCGCCCCCGCCCTGCCGGCCGTTTTCGCGCGCTTCGGGGCGTCCGCGCTCGCCGTCCGCAGCCACCCCGCCCCGCGCGGCGCCGAGACAATGGCCCGGAGCCGGCGCTTCCTCCCCCGCCGGCTGACGCGTCCTACAAAAATAGCTCCGGGCTCCCGGAACCCCCGCCCGAGCCGAGCCCGCGCCCGACCTGCCTGCCCGCTGCCCCGGGCGGCACAGCCTGCTCCGGGGAGTGGGTCCCCGCTCCGCCCGCCCTGGCGCGGCCCCGAGCCGGGGGCGGGCCGGGGAAGGGCCGTGCCGGGGTGAGGGACGGTGGGAAGGGACCCGGCCTCGGCGAGCCGCCACCCGGGGCGC
Organism: Nycticebus coucang; assembly: GCF_027406575.1. Taxonomy (NCBI): domain Eukaryota; kingdom Metazoa; phylum Chordata; class Mammalia; order Primates; family Lorisidae; genus Nycticebus; species Nycticebus coucang. Next base: position 131,234,453 of record NC_069786.1, read on the forward strand.
GTTCCCACCCATCCTAGCGCCCTCTCCGTGCCCGAGGCCTGGCTCCCCAGGTGCTGCCCGGGTCCGGTTCCTGCCGGAGCTCCTAGGGCTGCGCCGGCCAGCGCAGTGCTCGGGAGCCGGGGCTGTGGCCAGGCCACCCTGGAAGCCACACTCCCTGCTCTGTGGCGGCGGCGGGGATACGAGTATCCTAGGCTGTGATGGGGGAAATCAACCTAGTACGTGCTTGGTCACACAGTCTGCTGACAACCCAGGGCAGGGTCAGCACCTTGGGAGAGCACCCCCTGCCACCCCACTTTGGGCGCTGAGAACCACCTGCCGGTGAACTCCGGAGGAATCGCAGCGCCTGGGGCTCCAGACGCCTTTAGGAGCTGAGGCAAAATGTCCCTAGCTTGGCGCTGGTGGCGCACTGGATTACAAATACTGACATTCCCTCGGTTCCGCCTCCTGTGCCCCCAATTCTAGCTTGTAAAGAGGTATCATGTCCGTGTTATCTGCAGCTGAGAGTGCCTTACGTATGATGCACGGGTCAGCTAGAGCTGCTCTGGGGAGAGGCAGCCGGCTGCAGAGTAGGCGAGCCCATCTCCGCAGCTCTGCTCACCAGATAGAAACGATGGAAACTGGGTCAAGGGGGAGGCAATGAAAATGTTAGTTATTTATGCATAAAAACCAGGATTTTATACAAGTGTTATCACCTTCCTGTCTCATGCTATGGTAAAATATGTTAGAGCATTGTATGGAAGCGTATAAGAAGATGCCATCTGTAGAATTCCCCTGGCGGCAGCGGCCATTGAGGTCATCCACCCTCCACAGTGGGTCCAGGGACTGGAATGGAAAGTCGGGTTGGAAAGGACCCTGGGGATTATTCTGTCCAGTCCTCTCAGATGAGACCAAGGCCCAGCACTTGTGACTTTGCCAAAGTGGAACCTAGATGCAGACTGCTTCAAGACCAATGGTCTGTACCAAAGGCTGGGGGCCCACCTGCCATCCTTTTACTCACACTCCACCACACCCTGGTCCAGTTCCATGGGGAGAAAAGCAGGCAAACTGAATTCAGTTGCAAAGGATACATACTCAACTCAAATAGAGTTGGACCGAAATGGAATATAGCAGTTGACCACCATAGTTGACCACCGCCTCATGTTGACCTAATTTTCATAGACGGGACATGCGTTCCAGGTATGTATCAGTACAGCAGGCCTAGTTCCTTATGTGGCCCACCTCCATATGTTAGCCAGTTGTTACAGTCCCTTGGGTGGTCACCTTACAGAGGTTCTGCTGTATATTCTCTCATGCCATTGAAAAATTCAGTGTAAGCGTTCTCTTCAGGCATAGCTAAACCCAGGAGTTCAAAGTCTTCAGACCAGTGTCTCTCCCCACCTCCTCTCTTATTTTCCTCCATGTTGATTGTTTTCCCTACTGGGCAGCCTTGGATTCATATCCATGGTTTAGATCTTAGAGGGGAAAAGGTATATCTTCCCCAATAAAGCCAGCAAATTTCTGGAGTGCACACCGCTTTGGCACGGATCACTACTGTCCAAGAGGATGGATCACACTGAGTGATGGGGCCCAGGGGTGAAAATCGGGAAAGATGGTTCTCAAAGAAGAATTGGGGATCTGTTACCGGAAGGGCAACTGACAGTGAGTAAGCAAAAATAACTGATCTCTACATAATTCACAATAATGTCATTTCAGTTAATGGGAACCCTGGGAAGACAGGATGAATTTTGAGTTTTTGCAGTGATTTTCTTGGCTCTCTTTGAGGCCTGCCCTCTGAATAGCCACCTTCTCATGAGACTGTTTCTCCTTCTCTGCCACAAGTAATGCTGAGGCTGGGTGCCAACCCAGGATGAAAGACTTTGATTAGTAGCCTGGGACGTGACCATTTGGAGGGGGACACATCAGAATAGAACCCTCTTCATCTGGTTCCTACAAAAAAAAAAAAAACCCTGAATGTGGAGCTCCTTTGTGTCAGTTGCTTCTCTCCCTAGTCAGGGCTTGCTTTTATTTTAAAGATAGTAGGAGAGAATATTTTAGCAAAGCAGCCAATGTGTGTTCTTGGTGCTGTAATAATTACTAGCTGCGCCTCAGTAGTTTTGATTGAAGCCCCCCATTTGGCACCCTCATGATGGTGTTTAGCAATAAAGGGCTGTCTGCTGTCCAGTGGAAAAGGCAGATTAATGGACACTAATAGACCCTTCCAGAATGGAGCCATTTAACAGCAATTCACCATAATTGAATAGCACGTGCTCTACATTCTAATTTCACTCACCAGGTGATTTTACAGTTGATGATTTAACTTCTAACACATGCAAAAAATGTCATTCCGTTGACTTTGCTTCAAATATGAATTTCAGTTGAAAAGCACTGGAATTGTCAAGCAAGGCCTACTTTGAGCATTTCTTCACAGACATACATCATGGCTAAATCCCAGTGAGTGGCTGATACTAGCTACGTTGTGCCACTTTCTTCATTTTAATTAATTAAAACAAGACATTTCTCAAAGAATGGCGGGCACGAGCGTACCCGCAGCAGCCCTCCAGGTCCTCTCCTTCCTTCTTTCCTGCATCAAGGTGACTTTTTACACCAGAGAGGAACTCAATCATTTCAACTAAATAGAATATGATAGCTTGGCAGTGATTTTTAAATTGTCTCCTGCAATGTTCTTTTATCCCCTCTGTGATGGCTTAGAAATAAAATACGCCATTAATTAAAGTAACTTTTGAGTGGATTTAGTGAATACAGCAAAGCATGGCATCACTACCACCTTCCCCTGGGTGCAGTTAATCACATAATACGTAAAGCAAAGCATCCCGTCCACGCTTGATGTAGACCAGGGCACAGATCAGGGCACGGGTGCGCGTGCCCAGCTGCCCTTCTGACCGGAAGCCGGCTGCGGCAGGCCGGGCTCGGCTCCCGGGCCCAGGCGGGGCTGCGGCGGTGCTCGCGCGCCCTCTACTGAGCATCCCGGGTCACAGGCGGCCGTCTCCGCAGCGGCGCGGTGTCCAGGGCGCAGGGCACGTTGCATCCTTAGGGAATGAACCAACGGATAAGTGACGCCCTAACCCTGTGCTCTCTGCGGAGATGGAGGACTACCTCTTTCAGCTCCCGCTGGTTAAACTGGGAAAGTGGCAAGTGCCCACGGGTGCTCTGTCTAGGGCTCAGAGCTTGGGCGCACCAATTAGGGGCTCGTCTGTGAGAGCCCTGGGGAACAGGGGGCGCGGGGATGCGGGGCGGTGGCAAGGGTTACTTGCCAGGAGAGGGATCCCCGAGCCTGGCGGAGCAGGAGGCACTTTACCAGGAAGCTGTTCAAAGATTCACAAATTGATGAAGGGGGTGGGGGGGAGCACGCAGCCTAAATTCGAGATGGGAAGAAACCAATTTTTGCATGTGACATGGGCAGAAGCCAAGAGTGAAGGAGGCGGACGGGACAGAGGTAGCGCCCAGGCCTGCAGCCGCCCAGCTGGGGGTCCGGGACCCAGGCCCTTCAGTTCAGGCCACACCAACACTCTCGGAGGTCCCAGGGTGCGCCAGAGAGCCTCAGCCTCACCACCGCCCAGCTGCCGTGTCCACCGCAGGACAAGTGTCAGCCACTGAGACGGGGGCGCCCAGCAGAACTCTGTGGATTGGGGGTGAGACAAATGACCATCAGTGTTGCCTGCAAAAAATGTTTCATTCAAGCGGTCCAAAGCCTAGAAATAAGAAAAGATCCACTTCGCTATTGTCCATTCAAGCTCCTGGTTTTATTTTCATTATATTTTGTTTTATTTTATTTTATTTATTTGAGACAGAGTCTCACTCATCATCCTGGGGTTGAGTGCTGTGGCGTTATAGCTCGCAGCAACCTCAAATTCTTGGGCTGAAATGACCCTCTTTCCTCAGCCTCCTGAGTAGCTGGACCTAAACCCCCTCCCCCCCTCCAACAACAATCGGCTGTTTTTAGAGATGGGGTCTCGCTCTTGCTCAAACTCCTGAGTTCAAGCAATCTACTGGCCTCAGCCTCCCAGAGTTAGGATTGCCGGCCTGAGTCAACACACCCAGCCTCAAGTTCATGGTCCTAATGAGAAAAAAGAGTCAAGGTGACTCATTTTTGATTTTGCTAAGCAACAGGGCTGAAACAATTTAGGGTTTTATTTTTCCAACAATCACTACTACTGGTATTTTATATTGTTGTTGCTATTTTAGCAAGAAAAAAAAATAAAGAGCAAGCTAGTTCGTTCCTTTTGGAAGGAAGTTTGGAGAACACTCAGGGATCTAAATGTAGACCTACTGTTTGATCCTGCAATTCCTCTTCTAGGTGTATATCCAAAGGACCAAAAATCATTTGACAATAAAGACATTTGCACCAGATTGTTCATTGCAGCTCAATTCATAATTGCCAAGTCATGGAAGAAGCCCAAGTGCCTATCGACCCATGAATGGATCAATAAATTGTGGTATATGTATATCATGGAATACTATGCAGCATTTAAAAAAATGGAGACTTTACCTCTTTTAGGTTTACATGGATGGAGCTGGAAAATATTCTTCTTAGTAAAGCATCTCAGGAATGGAAAAAAAATATCCGATGTACTGAGTACTACTGTGAAAACAATTTATAATCACTCACACTTGCATATGAAAAATGAAACCCAACTTTAGCCCAGGATAAAGGAGGGAAGGAGAAGGAGAGGGGAGGGGAGTGGTTGATAGAGGGAGGATTAGTAGGGGACCACCCCTGTGGAGCACATTGCAAGTACAAATTGGATCTATCAGGTGTAGAACACAAATGTCTTAATGCTATAATTGGGTAAATGAGGTGAAGGCTATGTTGATTAGTAGGATGTACGCTCTCCAATTTGTGCAAATAATAACACATAGAATCCCATAATGGCATAAATGTATTTATGATCTGTGTACAAATGACTTAATAAAAAAGAAAAATTAAACAATTGAAAAAATAAAGAAAAAATAAAGAATTTTTCTTCATTCAAGTCTTCAATAGTTATCAATCTCTATCATATGCCTGAGATATGAAAATTTAGAAGCTATGATCGTTCTTATAAATATTATTTTCAGATATAATTCTTATATAAGATTGTTGGAAAGCTCTGTTGCAACTCAGGACTCAGCAGACACAGACAGCAGAGAGGCATTGAGATCAATACCACCATCTTCTCAGTTGAGAGGGAAGAAAAGCTTGGTATGCAGAAGTTATTTCTGATTCCTTTAATAATTCAATCACTGTAATTAAATTTCTACTGTAATAGCTACAGTGAACAACAACAACAATAACAAAAAATTAGTGACAATAAATATCAGGTGATTAGAGAGCTGCCTCATGAACCAAAAAGCATTTGATGGAAACTTAGATTATTTTCATCTCCCCTTCTCTCTCCTCCGAGGCAGGTGAACTGGGGTGCCTATTATTTTCATTTAAAACCCAGTTGTCTGGACCCAAGAGAGATGGAAACAGTTGTGCTTTTGTGCTCTTATCAAGCCCCATCAGCTCTTTTCCACGTGGCAGAGGAGAACAAGGTACATCGCCAGTTCTCCCTTCTCTAACGTGTGGCCACTCAGGATGACTCTTCCTTTTTAAGGCAACAATTGGCTTTCTGTGGCGCTGTCCTCTGGGTGAGCTTGGCACAAGCCTCTGACAAGGGCTCTTGGTTCATTGCTGCTTTTGTGGGTGTAATGACAGTCCCTGGAGATTATTATTTCTTCCTGATGAGCTGTCCTGACTATGCTTATGCAACCCTATGCCCTTTCCATCCATCACCAAAAATCCCCTCTACGCTCCTGCTCCCAACCCTCCAGTCTCCTAAAGCAGCTTTCCTAAGATCAGTGGCGACCAGTGGGAAAATCCAAAGGCCTTTTGGTACCTTTCTTGAACCTGGCCTTTCAACTGACGGGCTGATCCCTCCGGCCTTCTTAGAACACGGCCTGGCTCCCTGGCAGCGTTCCCCTCACTCTTCACCGCTCTACATGCTTTCACTAAGATGAGGATGGATCTGTGCTGATGACCACCCAGGATGGAGATGCTCACAGGTTCAGTCACACCACCTGCCCAGATCTGCAATCACATGAGGCCAAGTTCTTGCCACTTATCCCATCTCAACTGGGAGACTTGGTGTGTCTTCTCATTAGACGTCAGTCCACAGAAGGGAGGTGGTCCCCAGGGTTGGGTCTTGGGCATTCTCTCCCTCTCTTCTCTCCGTAGTTAATTCCATCTGCCTCTCTTGAGTTTTCCATCTCTATCACTGCCAAAAGTCAGAGAAGCTCAACATGGACTATGGAACTCAGGGTTCACGTGTGTACTCTCCCCGCCACCCTTCCTCTTTCTTCTCTCTCTCTCCACCAAGTATATTTCCACTATGATTATCCAGCAGGCACCAAATTATCCAAGCCAGCTCTAGACAATAGACAAACCCATTGCCTTTCCTTCCCTACCTTCGGTCAATCAGAGTCTAACCATTTCAGATTCTATTTCAGAAATGGTTCTTGGGATTAAAATTGTGAGTGCTTTTGAAGCACATCTTTTTCCCTTTCAGTTCAAGATAGTTGCCTTTATTTATGCTTTGATGAACACATAGACTTACACTTTTGCATGTAGAAAGGATCAAACTTCACATGTTTCTATCCACTCTGCTTGAGAACCAGGGAATGGGGTAGCTGATCTGATTGGCTTAAAATTAATATTTCACCGGGTCCCACTTCATAAGGGACCAGTGAAGGGCTGTGCTTCCTTAGAGGCACAGCGGCCCCTTCTCCGCTGTCAGGGGGCAGGTAAGTTCTGTGAGATTTTCCTTCTTATATGTTCAGGGGGTAGATCTTTGGCCTGAGCCGCTTTCTTTAATCTAGTATTTATCAGAGTTAACAGGCTGGAGAGGTTGGATATCCGTGTTTGCCCAGCTTAATAAAGCACTACTTTCTGGTTCATTGGGGAAGTTGTAAGTGAGGGGATTTAGGGCTCAAATCCCAACCCTCAACCTCTCCCATGACCCGCAAGACATTCCACAAAACTTCTTGGTGTCCAAAATAGATGGTGAAATGATGGGGGGCAACAGCAGAGAATATTCTAAGGAAAGAAGAGACCCAAACAGAGAGGCACCGGGAAGACGAGAGGATGCCTGGGATGTAGCTGCTGGCCCTTTTCACCTACCTTCTTTTCCTTCTGCTCAAAGACATCATAATTTTTGTGGGAAATCTAGTTCTTTATTTTTTGATAGTAGAACACTTTTCTCTCCAGAGAAACCGATGTCAAGAGAACTAGGGGAAATGACGGAGTCGATCATTTTCTAGTGTTTTTTGATCAGGTGCAACATTCATGTGGAATAAAGGGTGTTCATGGAGAAGGAGGTGTCTGTCCCACCCTCCTTGGCCCCCCTCCCGCCCCCCATAACTCCTCTCCTGAAAGGTGTAAAGGTGACCACGTTCATCGGTGGTTTGTGTCTCCTTTCAGATATTTAATTATGCTTTTTCAGAGACCTGTACCTTAGAGTGTATTTATGCATCTCTGGAATCCGAGCCGAAGGGAGAGCAGTATCATAAATTAATTTGATCTTAAATAGTCTGGCAGAGCAAAGATATGGCCACGAAACACCAGGGTAAAGCACTCCAGGGAGAAACTACGGGCTGTTGTGAGAAAAGCAAAGTAGCAGCTACTAGAACTCTCCTGCTGTTGTTATGAAGGCCTTCAACCTACAGCTCAGCCCTGCCTACTCCTGAGCCCAGTAGGACCTCTGTTCCCAAGAGCAACCTGGTTCTGGAATCACATTGCAGACTGAGTCCCCACATGTAATTATAGGGTGTCTTCCCCTGGAACTCTAGCCTTCTCCTAGCGGACTGCACACCCAAGGCCCAGAGCACGTGGCTCCTGCTCCATCCTCCTTGGCTGGAGTCCTGACATGGGCCATTTGGAATCAGCCTCCTTGTCTCCTGCTTCTGGTCCCACAGCTGCTGGCTTTGCACCCCTAGTTCACCCCATCTTGACAGACTAGCTCAGATGAAAAAAAGCAAATTGAACTAAAAAACAGTAACTCCAGAGAATAAGCCAGCAGTTTTCTAGTCTATTATGGCTCAGAAGGAAAAGACAGATAAAGAAAAACAAAAGCCAAGAAATGAGGATAAATTTAATCCTGTAACAGAAGCATACTTATCTCACTAAATTATAACTTACTGATCTAGTCTTTCTTAACTTAATTTACAAGCCTGCTGCTCATGATCATGTATTTGTTATGATTTTATCTAGTGCTAAGTGGGTTAAATAATGAAAATAAAAACAATCTTAGGTTTTTCCCTTGCCAAAAAACCTCATAATATGAAAATGGACCCTTGATTCTGAGCAGAGGGAGATTCATGAAACCAATATTAAAATCATATTCATAGGGAGAATTGTGAAATACTGTGGACGAAATTGCAGAGGATGTAAACAGATGGAAAAATATACCATCTTCATGGATTGCCAGAATCAACATTGTTAAAATGGCTACACTACCCAAAGTGATTTACAGATTCGATGCAATTCCCATTAAAATACCAATGCCATTTTTTGCAGATCTAGAAAAAATAGTTCTATGCTTTGTATGGAACCAGAAAATACCCTGCATAGCTAAGGAAACATTAGATAATAAGAACAAAGCAGGAGGTATCAGTCTACCAGAATTCCGGCTATCCTACAAGGCTGTAGTAACCAAAACAGCATGGTCTCCGGTACAAACCCAAAGACAGAACTATGGATCAGAACCAAGAGCCCAGAGAAGACATCATCCTCATACTTCCATCCAATTTTTGACAAAACAAATAAAAACATATACTCGGGAGAAAGAATCCCTATTCAATAAATGGTGCTGGGAAAACTGGGTAGCAAGGTATAAAAGACTGAAACAGGATCCAAACTTCTCACCATTCACAAAATTAACTGATAGTGGATAAAGAACTTAAACTTAAGGCATGAAACTATAAGAATTCTAGCAGAAAATGTTGGGAGAACTCTTACAGATATTGGCCTAGGCAAAGAATTCATGATGAAGACCCCCAAAGCAACGACAGGAACAACCAAAATAAATAAATGGGACCTGATCAAATCAAAAAGCTTCTGCACAGCCAAGGACACAATCAAAAGAGCAAATAGATAACCCACACAATGGGAGAAAATGTTTGCAAGGTACACATCTGATAAAGGACCGATAACCAGAATCTACAAAGAACTCAAGCAAATTATCAAGAAACAACCAAACAACCCCATTAAAAAGTGGGCAAAAGATATAAACAGAAACTTTTCCGATAAGATATACTAATGGCCAACAAACTCATGACACAATACTCGATGTCTCTAATCATCAGGGAAATGCAAATCAAAATTACAATGAGCTATTTACCTAACTCCAAAGAGAATGGCTCGTATTAAAAAGCCCCCAAACAACAGGTGTTGGCACAGATGTGAAGAGAATGGACCATTCATGCACTGCGGGTGGGAATGCAGATTAGTGCAGCCTCTCTGAAAACTGTATGGAGGTTCCTCAAAGAACTTAAAGTAGACTTACCTACCATCTGATCAGCAATCCCACTGCTGTACATACCCAAAAGAAAAAAGGTCATTTTATAAAAAGGACACTTGCACTTAAATGTTTATACCAGCACAATTCACAGTAACAAAGATATGGGAACAACCCAGCCCACCAATACATGAGTGGATTAATAAAATGTGGTCTGTGCATACTGAGTGCTACTCAGCCATTAAAAAAATAGCAGTGTAGTAACTTATGTCACAACTTGGATGAAACTGGAAAGGATTCTTCTAAGTAAAGCATCACAGGAATGGAAAAACAAACACATATGCTCAATAGCAAACTGGAGCTAATCAATCAGCACTTAAGCGCGTACATGGAAGTGAATCTCAGTGAAAAGCAACTGGGGTGAGGGGAGAGGAGGGGAGGGGTGAATTCACACTCATCGAGTGCAGTGCACACCATCTGGGTGAAAGGCACACTTGTAACTTTGAGTCAATCTGGACAAAAACAAAGTATGTTCACAAAACATGTATAACCCTTACTATTCTGAAATAAAATAATATACAGCCGCAGAGACACAGAGTTGGCCGTCAGCAGGAAGCTTCCCTAAAATGTTGATTGTACAAGTTGGAAACTAGAATAGAAACATCTATCTGTAGTTATAATAGTCAATAATTTAAAATACTCCCATGCAATAAAAATTTCAGAACTATTAAAGAAAATGAAATGAATTCATGTGTGCTGAGTGGTTAGGATGACCCAGAAATTGCTAAGGATTTGCAAGCACACACATGCTCTCATCTCTGTGAAAAATGTATGTATGTGTGTGTGTGTGTGTTAGATAAACAGGTATTTGTTATACATTGGAATTTCCAAAGATACACAAAGAACTCTTGGTAATCGTTACCTCTGAACAATGGACTGAGGATGAAGAATAGAAAGATTCATATTTTGTTGTAAAACTTCTGTTTGAATGTGTTTTCTATGTGCATACAAATATTATTTCTGTAATAACAAAAAATTAAAAAAACAAACCGTTTAGCTAATGAATATGCTCAAAAAGAAAAAAAAAATGCCTGTGTACATGTGCAGATTTAAGAAACCCCGAACTTTGTACTGCATTCCAGAAAGAATTAAAATACCTATAGCAAGTGTTCAGCTGGTGAATTATAATAGCACACTAGCAAATGTCCAATAAACATAAATCAGTGATTCCCCTTCCTCTGCGCGAGAACCACAAAAGTAGCCTTCTAGCATGACCGAGAGGTGTGGTCTGAGAAGCACATTCAGGGCAAATTTATGGAGAGCATCACTTTCCCGAGAGCTACCAGCCTCCTACCTCAAGGTCAGGCTGGCAAGCTTAAGTGAACGATTAACATTTAGAAGTGCTTTCCCATGGAGGTGGGAGTGCAGAAGTTTAGCTCTTCTGAAACCTTTAACCTTTGTGAAGGTGTAATGCCGCCAGCATCCAAAGTTCATCACAGGGTTTTCAAATGATCCTCTCCAGGGCTGACCCTGAGATGGAAAACAACACACCACAAACAAGGCCAGGATACTGCAGAAGTTTTGGGCCATGACTTAAAAATGAAATTTCTCCTTTCTGCTGTGTGTGCATGCGAATTATCTTTCATAAGGACATTTAATCTACATGTTATTAACACCTTATCACATGAAAGTGCTGGAAAATTATCTTCCTAGCAGAGTTTCTGTAGGTACTGGAGAATTGACTTTATACAAGGTTTTTTTTTTTTTTTTTTTTTTCACACATTCTGTATTAGTCTGGGCAGTGATGTTAGACGAGAAAAAATGAGGAGGAAGAGTTGGGTCTTTTACATCTGGTGTCTGGCAGAGTTTCCTGTGGGAAAAAAGAAGTGTGTGTTATTTATCTATCAGTCTTTATCATCCCTAAATAGAAGTGCTGTCTATTTTTCTAAATGGAAACAATAGCAACAGACACCCTTCTGCCCTTCTGCCCCACGCCCCCTTGTCCAAGGAACATTCTCCTGAAGAAATCATTCTTCCACATAGCTTTTAATTTTTCATGAAATGCTCAATGAAATTGTGTGAAGAAAAGAAAAATGGAGACTAAAACGCTGTCACCAGAGGCACAGCTCAAGATACCAGGGTAGCCAAACACACCAGTGTAACTGGTCACAATCTTGTCTGTTCCCATCAATTTGACCTTTGCCCTCTCCACAATAATTTCAGTAAACTCCTTCCTTTTGTATTTCTTCAGGGCATCGAAGCCAATGCCCAAACCAAAGAAATTAGCAAGTTTGATTTTCTCAGAGTTGAAATATAAAATTATTTGTCTCCTTTTCCCTTTCTAGAAACTTCTATCGTAATGACCCATATGTAGAATGTAAATTGTTGTGAAGAAGTCGGAGGATTCTGCAAGGCACCTATGCCTCCCATGGTCTCACATCAGATTGATGACGCCATTGTTTCCTCAGGATTTTAGGGTTTGAGAACTCAGTTTTAAAGGAAGGACCTAACAGGAATATCCATTTAAGTAGCCAAAGAATATCACCACCACGGTCAACCCTGCTCTGTAAAAGCACCGTATCTTTATTTTTCAACTCCTTACATTACTTGTAGTGAGGAAACGTCCTTACTTTTTACATGAATTATTGAGCATAAAATACTTAGCCAGGGATTAGGACTAAACTGTTTATCCCACATGCGTGGCTAACTAAACCGGATCCCCGAGGACGTTGAGAGAGGGAGGTGAGAGTCACCCACACCTCCTCACGCACCAGCGTAAAATCATAACCGATAGACCTGGATGCTCCAGAGTTGCAATCCAACAGTCCATGTGCGTAGCGCAGGAAAGCATGCCAGTGAAATGCAGGAAATGAATACACTGTCATTTCCGGGAGAAATACATTCTCTGGGGGAAATAACTCACTATTCAGTCATTTAAGCCATAGTGTGTGAACGCACCTTCGGTGTTAGGTGGCGGACTCATACAACAGTCCTGATCCTCCGAGGGTACGGACTAGTGACTCCTTCAGCCAAGGTGTAAACAGGTGCAAACAACAGACTAGGGTAAGGTCTAGGGAGCGGTGAGCCCTGAGCGGGAGAGGGAAGGGGATGGGGGGGACCAATGTCATCAGGGAAAGCTTCCGTGAAGGTGACATCAAGCAAGGAACATAATTAGCAGAGAGAAGGGCAACTGAAAGATGTCATAAGCTCTTTGGTGTCTGCAATTCTGTCCCCATATCTGCCTGAGCACACTATGGTCCCTGATGGTGATGGGGAGGGAGGGGTGTTATGAACCCCCAGAAGAACACAAGGAGATGTGCTTATTCAGAAGGCTCTGGACAGCACCTCAGGGTCGGGACGGACCATGGACAGCAGTACGCATGTGATCAGAAAGCAGAATTGATGACAAGACCCCTGGCAAGTCCAGGTGGCAACCAAAGCAGGAGTTTTCTCTTGGACTCCCCCCTCCCCACGGGTCTCTCCTCAGTATGTGATGAACAGAGATGAAGGAAGTGTGCATTTGTGATGACACCCCCCAGACTTCCGGCAGGGCGTGCCGCACACTCAGAGGTGCCCTGCAGCCTTCTGTACCCTGGGAAGCCTTCTTGGGAACACCTTGACTAGTGCAAATTTTCTTTCCTTCATAATTTTCCTATCTTGCTTTTAATATAAATATACTTAACATTAAGGTTGTATTGTCAAATCTTTGGAATAAAAAGTCCTAAATTTTTGATGTTGTAACACACTCTAACTGAAGGGTCCCCATGTACCAACTTCAGAGGGGTGATTTACAAATGATACCTAGAATCTTAAAATCACATTAGTTGTTTAAAAAGCCATCCATGCGAGCTGACTGCATCAAAGGAAAATGGTGATAACTACGACCCCACAAAGAGCTCCCATTAATTCAGTGACTAGTACATGTCAGCTAATTGATAACCCTTCTCATTTGCTGAGTTTCCACTGTGTGTAGGGACTCTGGTGGCTGCAAAAGCACAAAGGTTTATAAATTCTTTTAAAATATAGCTCCTATTTGAGTCTCATCTGTCTCACAACTCTCTCTCCACCCCCTCTCTCCAGAGCACCCCACCTGCTGTTTCAAAGTTTTACTCCCTCTCCCCTCAGAATACCCCTACTTCCCTCACTGTAACCCCCAGTTTGCTAAAATCCGTCATGCTGTCTCCTCTGTGCAGGCCAGGGCGCCTCCCAGCTGCTGCAGACACCGGGTCCAGTCCCGTCCTTCTGCTTCTTGTCCCTGCAGCATCTGGTGCTGGTGATCACGTTCTTTTCCCCCCAAACTCTCTGCCTTGGCTCTCCCTGAGTTTTATTCCCACTCCGGCTCCCAGGGCCCTTGAACCTGGAAGGGCTCCCTCTCAGGGCCACGTTCCTCCGTCTGCTCCGGGTGGGAGCGTCTTCTGAGCCCACACCACACCTGCCTTCGAGGACAGTCTCAGGGCCACGTTCCTCCGTCTGCTCCGGGTGGGAGTGTCTTCTGAGCCCACACCACACCTGCCTTCGAGGATGGTCTCATGGGCCACGTTCCTCCGTCTGCTCCGGGTGGGAGTGTCTTCTGAGCCCACACCACACCTGCCTTCGAGGACAGTCTCGTGGGCCACGTTCCTCCGTCTGCTCCGGGTGGGAGCGTCTTCTGAGCCCACACCACACCTGCCTTCGAGGACAGTCTCGTGGGCCACGTTCCTCCGTCTGCTCCGGGTGGGAGTGTCTTCTGAGCCCACACCACACCTGCCTTCGAGGACAGTCTCGTGGGCCACGTTCCTCCGTCTGCTCCAGGTGGGAGTGTCTTCTGAGCCCACACCACACCTGCCTTCGAGGACAGTCTCGTGGGCCACGTTCCTCCGTCTGCTCCGGGTGGGAGCGTCTTCTGAGCCCACACCACACCTGCCTTCGAGGACAGTCTCGTGGGCCACGTTCCTCCGTCTGCTCCGGGTGGGAGCGTCTTCTGAGCCCACACCACACCTGCCTTCGAGGACGGTCTCGTGGGCCACGTTCCTCCGTCTGCTCCAGGTGGGAGCGTCTTCTGAGCCCACACCACACCTGCCTTCGAGGACAGTCTCGTGGGCCACGTTCCTCCGTCTGCTCCGGGTGGGAGTGTCTTCTGAGCCCACACCACACCTGCCTTCGAGGATGGTCTCATGGGCCACGTTCCTCTATCTGCTCCAGGTGGGATCATCTTCTGAGATCACACCACACCTGCCTTCGAGGACAGTCCCATGGGCCACGTTCCTCCATCTGCTCCAGGTGGGATCATCTTCTGAGCCCACACCACACCTGCCTTCGAGGACAGTTTTATGGGCCAGGTTCCTCCGTCTGCTGCGGTTGGGAGCGTCTTCTGAGCCCACACCGTACCTGCCTTCGAGGACGGTCTCATGGGCCACATTCCTCCATCTGCTCCAGGTGGGAGCGTCTTCTGAGCACACATCACACCTGCCTTCGAGGACAGTTTCATTGTTCCAGCAGGTTCTTCTCCACCCCCGTCCCCACGTTTTTGTTGTGATAAAATACACACAGGATAAAATTTACTATCTTAACCATTTGTAAATTACAGCTCAGTGGTATTAAATCAGTTCATAATGCTGGGCAACTGTCACCACTGTGCACGCCCCAGGACTCTTCTCATCTAAAACTGAAACTCTGTGTACCCATTAAAGGCTAGTGACTCATCATTCCCTCCCCCCCAGAGTCACATTCTACTTTCTGAGTTTTGACTACTCATATAAGTGGAATCATATGGCATTTGTCTTTTTGTGAATGGCTTGTTCCACTTAGCATAATGTCCTCAAGTTTCACCTATGTGCCAGAATTTTCTTACTTGAGGCTGAATAAAATAGTAAGATATGTACATTTCTCCCACCCCACGTCTGTTGATGGACACTTCCACCTTTTGGCTATTGTGAAGTGTGCTGCTATGAAAAGGATCTCTGTGGGCACCTGCTTTCAATTCTTATGTATATACACCCAAAGTAGGGCTGCTGGATTCCGCTGGAATTCCATGCTTACATTTTGAGGAACCCTCATACTGTCTTCCATAATGGACACAGCTGCACGCCGTGGGTACATGAGGGCAGAGGCAGAGCTGCACAGTGGGTATATCATGAGGGCAGAGGCACAGCTGCACACAGTGGGTAAATCATGAGGGCAGAGGCACAGCTGCACGCAGTGGGTACATCATGAGGGCAGAGGCACAGCTGCACACAGTGGGTACATCATGAGGGCAGAGGCACAGCTGCACACAGTGGGTACATCATGAGGGCAGAGGCACAGCTGCACACAGTGGGTACATGAGGGCAGAGGCACAGCTGCACACAGTGGGTACATGAGGGCAGAGGCACAGCTGCACGCCGTGGGTACATGAGGGCAGAGGCACAGCTGCACGCCGTGGGTACATGAGGGCAGAGGCACAGCTGCATGCCGTGGGTACATGAGGGCAGAGGCACAGCTGCACACAGTGGGTACATGAGCTCCATAAGCCAAGGTGTGTCTGGGAATCCCTAGGTGGTCCAGTCTCGGCCCCTTTGTGGGTAACTGGACAATGGCCATAGAGAAGCTTGGCAATCAGTGGGGAATGGTGTCTTGACTGGCGCCCATAATCACAGCATGGAGTCATGGTTTAGGAAACCTTCCCGAAAGCCTTTCCCTGCTCAAAAACAGCTCTAGCTGGTATTTGAGTAGACATTCAAATGAACAGTATCTGTGATTTTTTTCAGAGACATTTCATCAAAAAAGAATTGTCCCTGAAAAATTCAAATATCGCCACAACCAAATGCGTTGTTTGTTTACTGGGGAGACACAGGAGTGGGGAAGTGTTTTACGAGTGCTTTATCTGTGACTCACACCCTCTGGAAGGAGCCCTTGGCCCGGTGTCCCAGCAGCTCCCAGAGTGAGTGGGATACTATGGGCTCTTGGTGCACTCAGCACTGTGACGCAGGCGGGGGCAGCTGCTCCAGCCAGTTTCCCCAGCTGGGAATGGACACGCTGAGGGCACCCAGCTCAGAGGGCTGCAGGGATAGTTACATGCATCTGGGTGTCCACGGAGCTCAGTGCTGAGCCTGGAGACCAGCGCATGCTGGACAGCGTCAGCCCCCAGCCCGTCTCCCAGGTCTCGTCCTGTTATTCATCCTATTTCTGTGCGGGCTGATTTTGTGGTTTTCCTTCGTTAAAATATCGTCTCACCAAGGGGGTACAGGCCAGATTTTGGCCTATAATTGTTTCAGTAAATGACGATCTGAAGATTTAATGTGAAAACATAAGGGAACAAGGAGTCCTGTCCCCGTCCTGTGACTGGGGAGCGGGAGTCACGTGTGTGCTGGGTCCAGTTCTTGTCCACGTGCAGCCCTGGCTCATTTGCTCAAACTCCTTCTCTATCAGGCCCTGGATTTTATTTACTGAAATCTGCACAAGACCATCTGCATCTGCCGTCCAGAGAACAACTAAACGACTATGAGAATTGCTCTTTTCGTACAGCCGTTACCTCCTGGGCAATGTCAAGTCAGTTAAACTGATGTTTATTCTGCCTTTAATTTTTATGGCAATGTATGAAGTGGGATGGGTGCGTGGTGTGGTGTGGTGCATCTGGTGTGTGTGGTTTGTGGTGTGTATTGTGGTATATGGGGGTGGGTGTTGTGTAGTGTGGGTGGTATAGTATACATGCCGTGTGTTGTAGTGTGTTTATGTGGGTGTGTGTGTTGTAAATATATGCACATTGGGTGTGTTGTAGTGTGTGTGTGGTGTGGTGTACAGTGTATGTGTGGGGTGATGTGTGCGGTATTATGCTACAGCATGTTCGTGCATATGGTAGGTGGCATGTGTTATATGCAGTATGGTGTAAGTGTGTGCATGGTGTAGTGGGTGTAATGTGTTTTGTTGTATATGTGGTGTATGTGGATGTATGTGGTGTGTTGTACCCTGTTTGTACTTGTATGTGTGGTATGTGGTGTGGGTTGCAGTGTGTATGTGTGGTACATGGTGTGTGCTGAAGTGTGCACGTGTGATACGTGGTGTGTGTTGTAGTGTGTATGTGTGGTATGTGGTGTGGATTACAGTGTGTACATGTGGTATGTGGTGTGGGTTGCAGTGTGTACGTGTGGTATGTGGTGTGTGCTTCAGTGTGCAGGTGTGGTATGTGGTGTGTGCTGCCATGTGTACATGTGGTATGTGGTGTGGGTTGCAGTGTGTACATGTGGTACATGGTGTGTGCTGCAGTGTGCACGTGTGATACGTGGTGTGTGTTGTAGTGTGTACGTGTGGTACGTGGTGTGTGCTGCAGTGTGCAGGTGTGGTATGTGGTGTGTGCTGCAGTGTGCACATGCGGTATGTGGTGTGTGTTGTAGTGTGTACGTGTGATACGTGGTGTGTGCTGCAGTGTGAAGGTGTGGTACGTGGTGTGTGCTGCAGTGTGCACATGTGGTATGTGGTGCGGGTTGCAGTGTCTCCGTGTGGTAGGTGGTGTGTGCTGCAGTGTCTACGTGTAGTATGTGGTGTGTGCTGCAGTGTGTACATGGATTAACCCTTTACAGATCAGCAATCGGTGAGGACTGTGTGTGCTCGGTAGTCATGACACATCCCTGGTCATGCACTGAGCAGGTCACAGATGTTGGTGGCCAGAAACTGCATTAGCTTATAGCTTGGTACTTGCTTTATAATGTGCATGTGTGCTTAAAAGCACATCCACGCATGTGTGTACATGGACGTCAATCTCAGCGGAAGAGAACAGGCGTCGGGTCTGAGTCGAAAGCCTGGATTTTCTACCCACTGGTTCTGTGATTGCGGAGAACTTTCTTACTGAGCCCCGCCTCCTTTTTTCTCATCTATAAGAAGCACACAATTATTCCAAAATCCTGTGGGTGCTGGGGGGTTCTAACAATACAGGAGGCGCTGCAGCCTGGGAGGCGATGGGCTCAGCAACAGGTGAAGTAGACCAGAGCTCCGTGTCTGCCCTGGACAGTGCTGAGTTATTCAACTTCTCTGTGCCTCGGTTTCCCCCACAGTAACACTGGCACATTAGTCAAGTCTAGCTCATGTGGCCTTTTTGGGAATCACAGGAATCAAGCCATGGGCAGTACTGGGAAGAGCGCTGGACCCGGCTTCAGCACTCCATGAACGGTGGGTGCTGTCGCGACTGCTACCTGAAGACATCTTAGTGCCACTCTCTTGTGACATCTCGCTTTGCACAGTTTCTTGCATCCGATTTGTTTCTTTCCAATCAAACAGGTTGCAAATATTTTTTTCTGAAAAGTAAAAATGAATCAAGAGAGTGTGGTGCTCTAGAAAAAAGAGGGGAGAAAGGAGAGCTCCAACTGATGTGCAGAGAGGGATGCAGAGAGGAAAGGGGGGTCCTTGTGCAGGACCGAGAGAGCATGAGAAGGGCGGCTCTGACAGCAGGAGTCGGGAGAAGCGAAGCGCCCACACCCACAGTGTCCACACCAGGGTGAGAGGCAGCATGGTGAATCCACGTGCTGCGAGGCTGGAGGAGGGAAAATTCTGCTGCTGCTTTTCAAGCACAGCCGATGTTCTTCAAGTACCCCATTTTTCTCACACAGGTGGGCTTCCCACAAATGCCTGGCAGGTAAGGGTCCTGCATCCTCTCCGTCCAGAGTTCCTCCCCCGGGACGTTGAGTGAGTTACCACAAAGTGTTTACCCAGCATCAGAAGAACTTACAGGTGAACTGTATCAGCTTTCTTTCCTTCTCTTACCAAGCAGCATCCAAGACAAAGGACTCACGAGAATCCATCAAGTTCTGTTTCACAAGAAACACCATTAGCAGGCTCTCTGGTCCTCCCGTTCGTCAGACAGCCACTTCTTCTAGTGCAGCACCAGCCGCATCCCCGAGGCACCATGGTGAAAGTGAAGGTCGGAATAAACGGTTTTGGTCGTATTGGGCACCTGGTCACCAGGGCTGCTTTTAACTCTGGCAAAGTGGATATTGTCGCCATCAATGACCCCTTCATTGACCTCAACTACATGGTCTACATGTTCCAGTATGATTCCACCCGTGGCAAATTCCATGGCACAGTCAAGGCTGAGAATGGGAAGGTTGTCATCAATGGAAATCCCATAACCATCTTCCAGGAGCGAGATCCCACCAAAATCAAATGGGGTGAGGCAGGCGCAGAGTATGTTGTGGAGTCCACTGGTGTCTTCACCACCATGGAGAAGGCTGGGGCTCACCTACAGGGGGGTGCCAAAAGGGTCGTCATCTCTGCCCCTTCTGCTGATGCCCCCATGTTTGTGATGGGTGTGAACCATGAGAAGTACAAAAACAGCCTCTGCATTGTCAGCAATGCCTCCTGCACCACCAACCGCTTAGCCCCCTTGGCTAAGGTCATCCATGACAACTTCGGCCTTGTGGAGGGACTCATGACCACAGTCCATGCCATCACTGCCACCCAGAAGACTGTGGATGGCCCCTCTGGGAAGTTGTGGCGTGATGGCCGCGGGGCTCTCCAGAACATCATCCCTGCCTCAACTGGCGCAACCAAGGCTGTGGGCAAGGTCATCCCTGAGCTGAATGGGAAGCTTACTGGCATGGCCTTCCGGGTACCCACTGCCAACGTGTCGGTCGTGGATCTCACCTGCCATCTAGAGAAGGCTGCCAAATACGATGATATCAAGAAGGTGGTGAAGCAGGCATCAGAGGGCCCCCTCAAGGGCATCCTGGGTTACACCGAGCGCCAGGTCGTCTCCTCTGACTTCAACGGTGACACCCATTCCTCCACCTTTGATGCTGCAGCTGGCATTGCTCTCAATGACCACTTTGTCAAACTCATTGCCTGGTATGATAATGAATTTGGCTACAGCAACAGGGTGGTGGATCTTATGGCCCACATGGCCTCCAAGGAGTAAGAACACCCAGACCACAAGCCCCAGCCAGAGCACAAGAGGAAGAGAAAGGCCCCTAGCTGCTGGGGTGCCCCTGCCTACTCAGTCCCCCACCTCACTGAGAATCTCCCCTCGACAGTTTCCACACCAGACCCCCTCAAGAACAAGAGGGGCCTAAGGAGCCCCACCTTGTCATGTAACATCAATAAAGTTCCCTGAATTTAAAAAAAAAAGAAACACCATTAGCGAGTAGAGCTGCAACAGTTACCCTGCGCTCAGCATCGACTGTGCCCTGGTGTAGGCAAGAGGTCCACTTTGGTAGAAATGGATAGCGTGCGTAAAGACCACGGCTTGTCCGTCAGAGAAGTGCTCTTAGATTCTGCAATGAGCCGTCTGAGCAGCTGTGTGGCAAGGTGGCAGAAGGTGCTGGCTGTTCTGCTGTGAATGAGACAGATGGGACTGTGAGTAAGCAAGAGTGAAGACCCACCACCATCAGCCTGTGCTCCCAGGTCCTCATAAAACAAAGGCTCTTCCTCGTGCTGCTGAGTTTTAGGACGAGTACAACCTAGTGCTCAAATGGTTGAAAGGGAGTTGCTGATTCCCTTACTCGTTCTGTTACCCCCAGGAAGCCATTGCTGAGCACCGAGTGTGTGTCTGGCTCTCAGAGGTTGGTCACTGTGGGGGGAAGGACAGCAGAGCCCTGCCTGCCCGGGGCCATGACTTTGGCTGGAAATAAATGTGCTGGTAAGAAGGAGGAACATGCAGAATTGTATTTTGAAATGTTCATTGTCGTATCCATGGGGCCGCTGCCACAGAATCCTATAGCCTGGGTGGCGTATCAACAATAGACATTTATTTCTCACAGTTCTAGAGGCCGAGGAGTCTAAGACTGAGGCACAGATGGGTTGGGTGTCTGGGGACGGCCTGTGCCTGGTTCACAGGTGACGCCTTCTGGCTGTGCCCATGTGGGAGAAGGGGAGACAGCGCTCCAGAGGAGTCTCTCTTACCCCATTCAAGAGAACATGCTGTCCTGACCCGGTCCCCTCCAGAAGGCCCCACCTCCCTTCACCATCACATTGGAGGTTAGGATTTCAAGCTGTGAATTTGATGGAGGCAGGGACACAGGTGGTCAGCCTAGAGCAGCGGTTCTCAACCTGTGAGTCACGACCCACAGGAACTGCATTAAAGGGCTGCGGCATCAGGAAGGTTGAGCACCACTGGCTAGAGCATACCTAAATATAAAGGATTTAAGGGCTGGTTCTTTAAATTGGCATGGAATTGTGCCTAAAAGTGTATATAGTCTGAATAAACATGGAGCATCTTCATGAAGCAATTTTACTTAAAAATTTAAGATAAATGTGAATTTTTAAAAATATAGCTAAGTTGTGTTGGGAAGACAAAATTTGCACTAAGTTTTATGGTTAACCTTTAGACCATGATCCCAAATCCTGGGGGAATGTGTTTACTCTCTCTGCCACTAAGATCATAGTTGATGGAAAAAAATCTAAGTCCTAAAAAGCAGTCCTATCTTGGTCTGTTTTTCTATTCCTAAATATTCCAGTTAAAATTTTCATTTAAAGTAATTAATAAATTACTCTTGGCAGTAGGATGGGTGTGGTCTGGAAGGGAACCACCAGTGGTGTGCAAATGAGTTGGTGATTTAAACCATGGGTGTTGATGAGAACAAGACTTAACTGAGGTCTTGGTGGCTCTGCACACTCAGATAGGAACTTAATTGTCATTTTTGATGGTTGTAAACTGAATAAAAAGCAGCTCCAAAGAAATCTATCCAAATGGCACGTGACTTTTCAAGGTTAAAACGTCATAAATAAGAGCTGACATTAAAATACACTAAAGTCATTTCTTTGGGGAATGTTCAAGGAAGGGATGATTCAAATTCTCCATCTGCAGCTGTGGTCAAGCTGGGTGAGCACTGGACGGTAAAACACAGTATTGGTCTATAGAAAGCACTTTTAGAAATAATGAGATTATGTGTCCCTAACGATGCTTCTCAAAGTCCACCGTGAAGGAAGTTGCCTGGGATGTGGATGATAGAGATTAAATACATTTTCAGTTTGGGGAACATGCGTGTTTTAACCAGCATCTCAGGGGATGCTGATGTAGGTCATTATCCAACTGCCTCTTGAGAAAATCTGGCTTCAGTGGCCCACGGACAGACTCCATCCTAGTTCCATGGACCCCTGCCGTAAAAGTTGAGTGTTGTGTGTTGATTTTCTGGACAGGATCCGCATCTTCCTTTGGATTTTCAAAGGGATTCTGATTAAATTGCATTTCTGGCATGTAGAAAGGACATCCCTGGCTGGACTCTTGCTGTTGGCAAAATAAGGAATGAAGTTACATAAATTGATTAGAATATTTTAGTTCATGAAGGGAAAGAAATAAGTTTGAGACAACCAGACCAACGCCATCTTAAGGGTTCAGCCATTTTGGCTTCTGTCAGCCATTTTGTTCAAAACTGATGAGTCACCGTGAATCACCAGTTTTCCACCCTGAGTCATCAGTGTCCAATCAGAAACTGCCTTCTGGAGTGGGCCATATGGCAGGACCAGTGGCAGCCAATCCAGAAGCAGTCCCTTTGTTTAACTTGTATACACCTACTTTGCTGTGCTATCCTATAAAAACATCCCTGTTACAGAGCTCGGGGCTCCTGGTTTGGATCCGTTGTAGCAGAGTCCCCGGGAGCCCAGGTTCGAACTTGCAATAAATGGTCCTTTTGCTTTTGCATCGGACTCAGCTCCCTGGTGGTCTTTGTAGGGTATTTCAGGATCTGGGCACAATAAGTTCAGATGTTAAAATATTGTAGAGAAGGAAATGTCTGATAGCTGTCTCAAGGCACAGGCAACCAGCGTCTTCAGGGTCTCTGCTCCGTCTCCTTGTCAACAGGTGCACTCTTGTCACAGCAGCAGGGAGGGAATGTCCAGTGGCTGCTGGAACTCCTACAGGCCAGCGAGATGTGTTCTCGGATTTACAGATCGTCTACTGACTGAGATGTCCAGAATGGGCGAGTGGCAATCACTGTGACGACAGAGATCTAGGTTTCTCTGGGTATCAGGTTTTTCTTCCATTCTCGGAGCTCTCAAACTCTGTGCCTGTACAAATAGATGTCAAACAAAGGTTGAAAATTGAAGAGGAAAAGATTTAATCAGAGCCAAAAAGAAAAGAATCAAGTAAGAAAAATAGGAGGAGGGGGAAAGGGTAGTGCTTACATTCCCAAAAGTGTCTTATCCCTGTGGCCAGCTGCTGCGAATGGAGCTCCCTATGAATGTTGTATGTGTGGTGAGGGAGCCGCCATCTTTTGCAGAGAAGAATCAAGGTGAAAGGTCACTGAATGCAGAGTAAAGAGACAGGTCCCACTCTTGCAAGGGTTAGGAGTTCTGCTGTAGAGGGGCGGCCTGGGTTTGGCTGTGTCCTCCATGACAAGCCCCTCAACCCAGTCCCTCATCTAGGACCTGATCTTGCTGTGTGCTCTCCCCTCGGGCTGGGCATCTGGAGCAAGGCTGCCTTGCTCCCTGTGTACCCCTGTTCTCTCCATTCCTTGCATAGAGAGAGCATTTACTGAGTAGGAGCCCAGTACCCTCACCAACCTGGGATGTTAGTCGGTAATGGGGTGTTAACTGCCTCTTGATGCAGTTACCCCTAGTTCTGAGCCTAAAGGAGGGTCTCACCTTGTGTTTGGCAGAGAGAAGGTGAGTAAAGAGATGTAAAATGGGGTACAAGTATTCTGACACCTTCTCTAGTGCCAGGATCCCAAGTGCTGACCAGCTGCTGCTGCACTTTGAAGCAGACCAGGCCCTCTAAGGAGATGGTGAAGTCACCAGATGAGTCTCTTGAGAGCCAACACCTCTGAAAGTGGCCTCAGGCAGCTGAAGCCGAGTGGGTGAAGAGACTTCCTAAGCTGAAGGGAGA
The DNA here is from genome assembly GCF_027406575.1 of Nycticebus coucang. Taxonomy (NCBI): domain Eukaryota; kingdom Metazoa; phylum Chordata; class Mammalia; order Primates; family Lorisidae; genus Nycticebus; species Nycticebus coucang. The sequence goes on from NC_069786.1 coordinate 131,258,690, forward strand.
TGGTAGGGAGAGGGACCCACTCTGCTGTGGGGCCACAGGCAGGTCTTGGTGGGAGCCACAGCCACGGAGCTTCCCATGCCAGGCAGCGAGAGGGCAGAGGGGGTTAAATGCTCCGCCTTCCAGTCTGCACTCCCAGGAGCCTGGTCACAGTTCCCACTGGCTGACTCAGTCAAGCAGAGGATGAGGGGGCTCTGGTGAGGCAGCCTCCTGGGCCTCAGGGTGGGGCAGAGAAGCGTGGGAGGGGATGTGCATGTGGTGGGGGGAGACAACGTGCAAGAAGCCATGCAGATTCCTAACAAGGAAGCAAAGGAGAGGCTGTGACCTGCTGGGGTCCTCAGAGCCTCCTTCCTGCTGCAGCTCCCGATACACAGGTCTGCCCTGCCGCTGGGCAGTTTTGTGAAACTAGTCAACGAATGGTGTTAATGGACTGGACTGGATCCCCCAAATTCACCTGCTACAGCCGTACCTGGGGTGTACATAAACCTGAATATATTATCCCCAAATATACCTCTTTAACATAAAAATTATTTTGAGCTGAAGGCAATTAAGAAGCAACAAATGTAAGAACAGCTCTCGCTACCCTCCCACCTCTGCGTAAAGATGAAATATAAATTCTTCTCCTTTCCTGGAGATGGCTGCAGGCTTAACAGCCCAGAGACAGGACCAGAGGAATCTGCAGACAAACTTAACCCCTTCTATTTCTCCCCATAAATTTAATATTTACCTTCCCACAGTTGCCCGCCCCTGGAAACCTGAAACCACTTTCCTCACTCCTGTTGTTTCCCCACACAGTCACCGTACAAGCCGGAGTCCCAGGCTGCCCCATCTCTGGGTCCTCCCATGTGTCACACGGCCCATATACATGCTAATAAACTTCTCTTTGCTTTCTTCTTGTTAATCTCTCTCTCTCTCTTTTTATTTTAAACAGGGTCCTGTCCAAGAAATTAGAAGACTGGAAGAAAAAGGTTTTTTCCTCCCTTAAAAGAGGTAAAGCCTTTTTGGGTCATTATTAATAAGATTTGCTATGATTTGAATATAAATGTCCCTCCAAAATTCATAAGCTGGATTCAAATGCCCAATACCCTTTCTGATCCTATGTCATGCAAAAATAAACAGAAACACTTTAATTATTTTATGTAACCTAAAATAGACTATAAACTCATCAGATGAGTTCATATTTTCCTTTTTCTCTTTTAAAACTGTAGGATAATTACAAGCAATTGACAAACCTCTTTCCTGACCCAAATAAATTTGAGTTAGGGAGTATGTAGATGGCAGAAAAATTAAGATGTGGGGCATTTGGGGAAGTGATTAAGTCTTTAGGACTCTGCCCTCCTAAAAGGGATCAATGCCCTTATTGATTGAGGCTGCAGAGAGTGCCCAGAATTTCCCACCTCTTCTCTCTTCTCTTCTGCCATATGAAGACACAGCATTCCTCCTCCACAAGCGATATAGCAGCAAGGTGCCGTCTTGGAAGCAGAAACGAAGCCCTCACCACACAGTGAAACTCTTGGACTTCCCAGCCTCCACCACTGTGAAAAATAAATTTCTGTTCTTTATAAATTATCCAGTGTAAAGTGTTTTATTATAGCAGCAAGAATGGCTAAGATATTTAATGAGTTCACAAGGGTGGGGCCCTGATCCAATAGGATTAGTGCCTTCACAAGAAGAAGAGGAGACAACAGAGAGCTTTTTCTCTCCATACACTCGCAGATGAAGGACCATGTGAGGACAGTGAGAAGGTGGCCATCTACAAGCCAAGAAAAGGGCACCACCAGGCACCCAATCCTGCTGTATCTTCACCCAGGATTTCTGACCTCCAGAACTGTGGCCAAATAAATGTTTGTCTTTTAAGCTGCACAGTAGGTGGTATTTTGTTATGATGGCCCAAGCCAACTAAGACAGATGCAAGCTCCCTAGAAGGGGGCTCAGGTATTCATGTAGGAATGAGATGGAAGTTGTCTAATGGCAAAGTGATAGAAAAAGAAGAGCCGTTGTTCCAAGGAAGGGGAAGGGAGGGGGGAGGTTTTGGTGGAGGGAGGGTAATGGGTGGGGCCACATCTATGGTGCATCTTAGAATGGGTACAGGTGATTGCACTAATGTACACAGCTATGATTTAACAATAAAAAAAAAAGAAAAAAAAAAAAGAAGAGCTGTTGTTGACAAATCCTCTGACTAATTCTCTTGTAATTCTGAACCTTCTCTCACTCTTTAAAAGGAGACCTATAAATGATTTGGGGCTCAGCAAAGAAAAAGGAGTGCCTTCTTTAACCTTTGGAGAATACTTCCCTAAAATAGACAATGAAAGAGGCCTTCAGGGCAGGAAGGGTCTAGCCACACTGCAGGAGTCTGCAGCATTTCTGGTGGCCACAGACAAGGAGCTCTGGTCAAGTGGCATGGGCTGTCTTGAAGTTGTCTGACTTCTGCACCAGCTTTGGGCTGGATGCCCCAAAATGTCATTAGGCCCCACTGAAGAAGTGACCACCGGGAGCAGCAGAGGCAGCCCCCTCAGGACATCAGAAGGTCTAAAAATGTCCTGGCCATTGAGTCCAATGACAAATACTTTTTCACAAAAGGATTCTATTAACTTTATTTGTATAAACTCCCTGTGATAAAATCCCCATGATAGCTTGATTTGGGTTATAGATACATCATTGTTTTAATATACTGCTTAACTATTTTTGCTAGGATTGTATTGGGATTTTTGCTTCTGTTTTTGTGAATGTGATGAATGAATAGTTTCCTTTTTGAATTGTCTCAGTAAGCATTTGGGATGGGAATTATGCTAGCTTTGTAAAATTTACTGGCCTATGTAAAGAAAACTGCAAAACTTTGCTGAGAGATATAAATGAAGGTTTAAAAATATAGACTGAGTTAGCCAATACTGGAAAGGGGAACTTTTTTTTCTTTCTTTTTTTTTTTTGTTGCAGTTTGGCTGGGGCTGGGTTTGAATGCGCCACCCTCGGCATATGGGGCCGGTGCCCTACTCACTGAGCCACAGGGCCACCCATGGGGAACTTTTTTTTTAAGTGTTAATTCTTCCCAAATTAATTTTTTCAGTTTAATGCAGACTTCATCATCCCTTTGGAATTACATGTTAAATTTGATAAAATAACTATAAAGATCATATCAAAGGAAAAAATACAGGTAAGAGTAACTTTGCTATGCTGGGTTCTCAGGGTGTTTTCTCCCTGAGTAAATGGATCACTTTCTTTTTTTTTTTTAGTAATTTTTTTTGTTGTTGCTTAGTCATTATTACTAATCTCACATCATAGAAAGAAATAGTTGTGTGACCTGGGAAATGTCTACTTTGGGGAATTCAATGAATTCTCTTGGTAGCTAGAAGGTAGCCGAGTTACACATCTCCTGTATAAATTCTTACAGGTAAAGAGTTTGAGTTGTAGTTAGAAGGATAGTTTTACGAGTTAAAATTTTTAAATATATCACATTTTGCTGTAAGTTCTTTCTTTCTACTTGTTCTGCTATAAAATGATAGTCATGGATGTTTTCAAGATCTGTTAAATTTTCCTTATGCTTTTGACATCACTGCGTGACTCATGACTTATTTCGATGTTAACATCTATGAGGACAAGCCCTTCTATTTACATTGAATCTTTTGCTAATATGAAGTTACAAGTTACATTTTTGAACTATTTCATGCTTTTCTCTGTATCCTCTTTTGGCCTTTTTTTTTTTTTTATTGTTAACAGTTCAATCCCTACATTATTTCCATTTACCTTTACCAAATATATCTTTGCCATTATTTTTTGTTTTTAACTTTTCCAAGTCATTTTATTTTTAGATGTGCCTTATAGCAGAATATCTTTAGGTTTAAAAAGATGAATCTATATTTGCACCTTTAAAAGAAATTTAATCTGTATTTAAATTTACTTACTGTAATACATCTGGTCTGTATACGTCATCTTTACTTTTTTTTTTTTTTTTGTAGAGACAGAGTCTCACTTTATGGCCCTCGGTAGAGTGCCGTGGCCTCACACAGCTCACAGCAACCTCCAACTCCTGGGCTTAAGCGATTCTCTTGCCTCAGCCTCCCGAGTAGCTGGGACTACAGGCGCCCGCCACAACGCCCGGCTATTTTTTTGGTTGCAGTTTGGCCTGGGCCGGGTTTGAACCCGCCACCCTCGGTATATGGGGCTGGTGCCTTACGGACTGAGCCACAGGCGCCACCCTTTACTTTTTTTTTTAAGAAAAAAAATTTTGCCTCCTGTTGCCCTACCCTCTTCACTCATTGGACTTAGTTTTTCATTTTTTTGGCAACATAAATGATGTTTTTCTCACTGTAATATTCTAGGGCAATTTAAAAGTTGGCATCCTCATTTTAATTCTACCAGTCATAAATTTAACAGTGTACTAAAATAGTTTTAAACGATAACCCAATTCATCACTAATATCAGTTCCTAGTTGTTTTCTTTGTTCTCCTGTTTTCTACTTATTTTTTCCTTTCTTTCTTTTTTCTATACTGTGTAATGTTCACTTCCTGAGCCTGGGGTAGGGCAAATCCCTGCGTTAGGCTCCCCCTGTTCCAGGGCTGGCAGGAATTCTGCAGATTCTGCTGAGAAGAGGAGGAGCCACAGCATTTTAGGAGCTGCAGGGAAACCTCACTTTTGTCTTTTACCAGCTGGGGAGAAAGCTGCAGTGAACTGTGTCCCACCTCAGGAAAACACCTGCCTAACTATGTCCAAAAACCATCCATACAAGTTGTTTTTGCTTAAGAAGTGAAAAACCTTCCTGCAATATGAAACCCAAAGCAAGGCAGAAAAAGGGTTGAGAGCCATCTGCAAAACAGCCCTCAGGAGACTGCTGTGATGCATGCTTCGCCTGCAAGCAGGAGGGACACACTGGGAGCAGATGGGCCCCCACCTGGAGGGGTCATGGCCACCTGGGGCCAGTCAGGTGCCTGGACAATTACACTCAAGCCTGGTGGGTGCTGTGTAGGGGACTTTTAGGGAGAGCAGCCCCCACCCCATGCAGATGAGACCTAAAGAGGAGGAGGCCATGCTAGGGGTAGGAAGGAAGGGTGTTGCTTATGGAGGGCAGCTTTGAGAAAGGGCAAAAGCTTTGGGCAAGAAGAAACCAGGAGCTCAGCGTTCCGTGTGGAGGGTGCTAGCCAGGGGTCTCGGGTGCAAACAGTAGAGGCTGACCTGGTTGTCTGAAGCAGAGAAGGGGTTTACTGCATAGTCACTGGGACTGAGAGGTCTCAGAGAATCGAAGGATGTGGACACCCAGGTTGGGCAAAGTTTTGGCAAGATCCAGGGGACTGGGAGGCTCAGAACAAGACCAAGTTCACATGGTGGGTGATGTCACTGGAAGCTCCACCCCTGGACCCTGGAGGCCACCAGTGGGACTGGACCCTAGCACTGCTGTAGTTCTCTAGTGGCACTTACTGCCGGCGTCTGCACGCCATCTTCAAAGCGTATGCCTTGGCCCAGGCCACCTCTGTCCAGAGGGAGTGTTTGCTAATTTGCCGGGGAGCCTGGGACAGGATGTTGGTTGACAAGCCCAGGTCATACTGCCCAGATGGCCAGGGAGGGAATAGAGCCAGGACCCGGGCTTGTGGGTTCCACAGTCGAGGTGGATGCTAACTCCCACCCAGCTTCCCACTGAAGAGCTTTCCCAACGGAGGAGAGTTCAGCACCTGGGCATCCAAACAATGACAAATGTCCCCTGCAAGAGGGGATGGTGTGTACAGGGAAGGGCCCAGGGTGCTGGTTACAAAGTAGATTGACCTGGTGTACTTCCTGAGCAGTGCACTGGGCCCTTAATCACAAGGGATGGTGAATTTGAACTGAAGGGAGAGATTCTGTGGCCGACAGCTCTGTCCTCTCTTCATGGTCACAGGTCACTACAAACGAGGGCTGCCTACAGAGCTGTCCAGATGTGCCCAGTAGCCTCGTTATGAGTCCCTAAGGGCTGTCCATTCAGGGCCTGACTGGAGTGGCCACTCCCTGCCCAGTGCCTGCAGGGAGGAAGCCCGGGGCCTGGGCCAGAACCAGGGCAGCAGTGCTGATGGTCACATGCTGCGAATGTGGACAGAGCAGCCAGGCCGAGCGAGGTCCTTGGGGAAGTTGGTGTCACTTCTGTGCCTCCAGGACATTGAACTTGAACTGAGGGAATCTGTTTCCTGTGTGTGTCCTTTCACAGAGAGAGGGCACAGGCGTGCCCAGAGACTAAGCTGCCCCAAGCAGAACATACCTGTGAAGGGCTCACGGGGGAGAGGGGGGGCGTTCCCACAGGGCGGTCCCTTATGCCCCGAGCTCCTGCCCCTCCGGCCACACCTCCCCAGCACAAAGGACCTCACAGCACCGTTTTTGCCAGGAACAGTGCTGTGGGATTCATGCAGCAGTCACTTAGCACACTGCCCAGAGAGCAGTGTGGTTTATGTTTTTAAATAACCCTGTGCTACCATGTGAATAATTGTAAATTTATTTTGATTTTAAAGCATTCTTTTGTCCAATGTAGACTTTGCAAAGGTGGAAACCCTCTTTTGGCATTTTTCCCCATTTTTCAACATTCTAGGCACTCAAGCCCTGGGGAGGGCGGGAGGGTTCTGAGCCTGGGTTCTTAGCCTTCCCCCACAGTCTTCAGGGTCACCAGGTCCTGGACACTAGCCCACACCATGGGCCTCCTGAGGACAAGTCTGCTGCCCAGAAAGAAGACCTCAGATCTTGAGCTTTTTTTCAAGACAGAGTCTTACTTAGTCATCCTGGTAGAGTGCCATGGTGTCATCATAGCTCACAGCAACCTTAAACTCTTGTGCTCAAGGCATCCTCTTGCCTCAGACTCCCGAGTAGCTGGGACTACAGGCACCCACCACAAGGCCCGGCTAGGTTCTTCTATTTTTAGTAGAGACAGGTCTCACTTTGCTTAAGCTGATCTCAAACACCTGAGCTTAGGCAAGCCTCCTGCCTCTGCTTCCGAGAGTGCTGGGGTTACAAGTGACCCACTGCACCTAGCCTAGGTTCTGAGCACTGGGAAAGAGCCCTTCAAAAGAGGTGAGGAGGGCATTTCTTCAATGGAGTGGGACTTTGTGAAACTTCTTCTCCGGAGGTTCGCATAAGGGAAGAGCCAGGAGAAAGGGAGGAAAGACATTTTGAAAACTTCCTGCTGGGGCAAGGGTGTGATCAGAGCCTCCTGGGGCAGAGCACAGACCCGGCACTGCTCGCTCCTGGGGTGGAGGAGATGGTGATTCCGTTTTTTCCTTTCAAAAGGAAGACGAGAAAGAGGGGGAGAGGAGAGAGGGAGGCAGGAAGAGGAAGGGAGGCAGGACACACTGAGCACAGACCGGGCAGGTGTGGAGTCAGCCCACGTGCCGCAGAAGCACCTGGGTATAGCAGAAAAGCGTCACCTTCTCGCCTGGAAAAGCAGATCCACCCTGGGAATACCAGGTTTAGGTATTAAAGAAAAAAAGAGTGGGCGGCGCCTGTGGCTCAGTGAGTAGGGCGCCAGCCCCATATGCCGAGGGTGGCGGGTTCAAACCCAGCCCCGGCCAAACTGCAACCAAAAAAATAGCCGGGCGTTGTGGCGGGCGCCTGTAGTCCCAGCTGCTCGGGAGGCTGAGGCAAGAGAATCGCGTAAGCCCAAGAGTTAAGAGGTTGCTGTGAGCCGTGTGACGCCACGGCACTCTACCTGAGGGCGGTACAGTGAGACTCTGTCTCTACAAAAAAAAAAAAAAAAAAAGAGTGTGAGCACCTCCCTGGTCCATCTGCCTCACCTCCCGGGCGTTTTCATGGAGACTGCTCCCCTGGAGCCCTAGCCCCGGTTACCATGGCAACCGAGCATCCTCCTCGCGCTATGAGAGGGAAAGATGGCCACCAAGTCCCACAGGGCACTCGGGGAGGGTCGTGACTGGCCCGCACCAGCTTGCAGGGAATGGGAATAAATGAGGCTGGGCATGTCAGAGGCGCACCCCACTTCTTCCAGCAAGGCTAGCCAACAGCACATGTTTGAGTCTAAAATCTCGGGGTAGCTTTCCAAAGGGCATCTTCAGAAGGCAAAAATCCTTCTGCACCCCTTGTCTGAGGAGACAAGTCTGCTACAAGCAGAGTCTAAGGAGGTCTGGTTTCTCCATATGTCAGAATAGCATGCGTTTTCTTTTATATATAGCTAGGAGGGAAAAAAAGGCTTAAAAATTTTTTTGTAAAGACAGAGTAGTACACTAATGCCTGTTAATTGTGGAAAAGAATCAAAAGACGATAGATGATAGATAGATAGATAGATAGAAAGGAAGATAGATAGATAGATAGATGATAGATAGATAGATAGAAAGGAAGATAGATAGATAGATGATAGATAGATAGATAGATAGATGATAGATAGATAGAAAGGAAGATAGATAGATAGATAGATAGATGATAGATAGATAGATAGATAGATAGATGATAGATAGATAGAAAGGAAGATAGATAGATAGATAGATAGATGATAGATAGATAAATAGATAGAAAGGAAGATAGATAGATAGATAGATGATAGATAGATAGAAAGGAAGATAGATAGATAGATGATAGATAGATAGATAGAAAGGAAGATAGATAGATAGATAGATGATAGATAGATAGATAGATAGATACAGAGTGTAAACATAAAGTCCTCCTGGGCTGTGCTGTGCTACCCGCGGCACTCTGCGGCTGGCCTCTCAGCCCCTGCCCTGGGCCTGGGCGCTGCCCTCCTTCAGGCCCACCGCACACGCTGCTTTGCAGAGCAGCTGATGCCGGAGCTCTGAGATCAGGCCGCTGATAGGGCCCTGGGAGCCCGAGGGGGCCTAGTGGGGAAGCAAAACACTGGGCACCCGGGAGGCAGGAGCTCAGCCAGGAACTGGAAGGACGCAGTGAGGATGGGGGGTAGTGTCTTGTTTCCAGGGGGCTCTGAGCTGCTCATTGCAAGTGGAGATTACAACCTACCCCCTACCCTGCCCCCATACTCTGACTGTGGCTTGCGCCCTGCAGTGCCTACAGCTGGGGGAGCCTCTGGGGGCTCCTCTGCTCCCCCTTCCCCTGCTTCTCACACTCAGCCCCCTCAGGCCTTCTCTCCTGTCCACCATCCACTATCTTCAGAACAAGGCTTTCAGCTCTCATTCCACCTACGAGTCAGCCTCCCCCAGCTCTGCACATACGGACAGATGAAATTGTGGACAATGAAACCAAAGGGTGACTCCAGGAGCAGATTGCACACTGACAGAGAGACTGTAAGAGGATTCTCCTGGCCACGGAGACTTGGTGGGATGGCGGAGGCCGGGCACAGGGGCCAGGCGCCTTCCTCTGAGGGTGGGCACTCTGAGGGGCCTGCTAGGCCAGCCCTTCCCTGTGGAAATGCCCCTCCACAGCCCAGTTTCAGCCGCCTTCCCTCGAGGACACAACAGGGCCATGGTCGGGGCAGGGGGGGAGCCAGCCCATGAGGGACTGAGTCCTGAGCACAGAAGCACAGCGGGAGCCTGGTCTCCCAGGCGCCTTCACCCTGGTAGTATCTTAGGGCCACCTGTGTCCACAGCCCACGAATGATGCCAATATCCAAACTGCAGGGGCTCTACCTCACAGCTAGGGAAGGGCCAAGGGTGCACACTTCCTGGATGGGAGGAGTCCACAGGAGCAGCGGGTGGTTCAGTAGAACAGCTCAGAAAGTGGCATGTCAGAGACGGCTAGGACAAGCAGGCTGGACTTTGGTTTGAGAACCCTGCCCAGCAGCACTGTCCTGAGTTGGATGGAAGCCAACTGCAACACGTGACTTGCAATTCAGTTCTGCACCTAGAGGTCTCTGTGACCTTCAGATTATAGTGACTAAGATGTCCATCGACCACTTTTATCCCCTCAACAGTGTCAGGCCTCCTGGCATGTGACCACAGTGGGAATGTTTTCAGGGCCATGAGTTAGGTCCACAGATAATTGACAAGAAATGTAAATCAGGTACCAATTCAGTGTTCCACTTAAATGCTAAAAAATTTCCATTTAAATTGCTATTCAAACTGAATCCACTTGCACACATAGAAATCAACATGTACATACATTATTTGGAAAACCGCAAAGCTCTGTGGACGACCTGGCATCACCCATTCCGTGTCACACAACAGAGAAATGACAATGTCTCTGCAAGCAGTGACCTTCCCCCCAAACACACACATCACCCAAGTGTGCTGTTGTTGAGCTCTTTAGAAAGCCTGGCACCAGCTCTTCCAAAATACACTCTCCGAACAAAAGTGTTTCATGAGATGGTTATTAATAAGTGTTTTACATACACTCAGAAACAAATCTGAGAGAAATAGCATCCCATATCCCCTCTAGGAAAATCAAGCTTCCACTATTTCAGATTCTGAGAAGCCCACAGGACAGAGCCTGACTTCCCTTGGTGCATTTGACACAGCATTTCCAGGATGCAGGTGATGGAGGGGACCCCTTTTGGGTAGAGCCCGTGCTCCCACCTTGGGATGCATGCATTTGGGAAGTGCTGCTCTGAAGCCAACTGTGAGTTTTGCCATTACCAATTTAATTGCTTACACTTTCCTGAGGAGACAACTCCCACACCAGTAAGTACGGAAACAAATCACAGCTGCTCCTCTTTAAGCCGACACCCCATTGCAAACAAGCAACTGCTTTGCAAGCTTCCCATCTGTTCTGTTCACGTCAAAATGAAACCTTCCGTCCAACTGAAAAACCAATGATCTCTCTTCAGTCCTTCTAAGAATTGCACTAAGTTGACAGCAAATGCCACCCCTGCCTGGCTCCACAACCCACCATGGCTCCCCATTGCCCAATGGGGCATCTCATTATTTCTCCTGTCCTGCTGTTTCCCCCACCCCACCTCCCCTCCTGAGCTTCGGTCTGATGCGCCTTGCGCTGCCCGGCTGCTGTGAACTCCGTCCCTGCTCCTCGCCACACGCTTCTCTTCCACTTACCCACAGCAGCCGTGAGCAGGCTTTCACCCCAAAAGATCAGATAGTAAATATTTTAGGCTTTGGGGGCCATACAATGTCTTTCAAAACTCAACTCAGTGATTGCAATGTGAAAGAAGCCGGGAGAATATGTCTGCAGATGGGCGCGGCTGAGTTCTACTAAAGCTGTTATAAACACGGGCTCGGGGGCTGTGGTTTGCTAACCCTCATCTATACGATCGTCCATCCCTTAGGGATGATTCTAGTCTTACTCTGTGATTTTTTCATCCATAACTTTGGCAAACCTCCTTCATTTTACTTTCTCACTGCTTGTAAGGAAGGGGCGGAGTTTTAACAGAAAGCCCCCATTGTATTCTAGTTTTCAATAGAAAACGCCATTGAATTCTCCTAACAATTATTATTCCAGCCTTACAGATGACAGCCCAGGCCTAGAGTGAAATGCGTTTGAAAAACGCACTCATCTGCATGGTTCTATGCCCCACAGAGCCCCCCACGCCCTTCCCCTGGTCACTAGGCTGGGCAGGGCACATCCTTCAAACACATTCACAAACACCATCTTGTTTGAAACTTACAGCGCCCCAGGGAGGCAGGGACTGCCTTTATCCCCACTTGCAGCTGTGTAAACTGAGGCTCTGAGATCATCAGCCATGTGCTTCAGGTCACACCACTGATTGACATCAAGGCCAGGATTCAATTCCCATTTTCAGTCCCCAAAATTGATTTCACTATGTTGGGCGATTTTCTGTTGGTAACAACAGCCTTTGGTGTGAAATTCAGAGATCAGAGGAGTTCAGTGACGTTTTTAAATTGAAGAGTTAAAATTGAAAAATCAAAAAATCATACATATTTATGGTGGACAACATGATGGTTTTTAAAAGTTTTAATTGACAAATTATAATTGCATATCTTTACAGGTTATAATGTGATTTTTTTTTTTTTAAGGCAAAATCTCACTTTGTTGCCCTTGGTACAGTGCCGTGGCGTCACAGCTCACAGCAACCTCTCACTCTTGGGCTCAAGCGATTCTCTTGCCTCCGCCTCTCAAGTAGCTGGGACGACAGGCACCTGCCAAAATGCCAGCTATTTTTTTTGTTGTAGTTGTCATTCTTGTTTGGCAGGTCCCCGTGTATGTGGCACTGAGCCACAATGTGATTTTTAAATCTATGTATACACTAAATTAATATGAATAGTTACAATTTTATTAAAATCATTACTGGGGAAAATCTAAAATCTGAATCGACTCTTCCCACCTTTATGTGTTTTACAGTATCCGAGAAAAAGGAACTGGGTTTCCTTTCTGTTCTAATTACACCTCAAACCTTTCTGGCTCTTACCCCACCATATGACTGCTCTAAACAAGGCAAATATCAAAGCAGCTCTTTATAAATACAGACTCTTTCTGTCAACACCATTAACATTCAATATACTAATTTCTTAGATGCCAGAGAGAGACACACTAATGGAGGTTTTGAAAATAATTTTGTCCCATGACATACCAGTGACCTTCATCTTGCTACAAATCTCCCCATCTAAGGGGCTTCTCCCTGGTTCTGCTGACCTGGCTCTTTTTTTAATGGTGTTAGTCACACATGTGGGTCAGTGATGAATGCGAGCTGTCAGGGATGGCCCCTGCTCCCTGTGAGACCCCACATTGGTGCTAGGGTCTGCCGAGCACCAGGCATCATTCTTTTTGGATCAGTCAACAGTTTCCCTGGTCATTCTATGGACTGCCTGTGGCAACATTCAAGGATTTCCAGGCATCAGCTATATGACAGTGGAAAATGGATGTCAGGCGCTATGCAAGGATCCAATCATATCATAATGTTCTGCAGACTTTTGTAAAGAAAGAATGGAGGATGTCTTTGTCACCTCTTAGTGGAGAAAAATCTCTCAGAGAAGCCTAAGTACAGCCTTTTAGGGTCACTGAACTGAGCTGGAGGGGTCTGCATCACACACACCTGCAGAATTCCAGACCCTGCTCAACGCTTCTGTCTGTATGAACAAGGCTGGGGGGCTAGAGGAGCAGGCAGGCACTTCCCCAGCCAAGGCCTTTTGTACTTCATGACATTTTATACTTTTCGTAGTGGTCCATGGAGGGGATGCCCTGGTCTGAGGTCTAATTGAAGAATAAAGGTAAATAGAGAGGTTCAGGTTCAAAGGTGAGGAGGAAAGTGGGGGCTAGTCAGAGGAGAAGCTGGGTAAAATGCCATAACGGGTGGATAATGTGGCTTCCATAAAGCCAGGCCAATGGGCAACAAGGTCATTGGCAGGGATTGACAGGTAGTGCAAAGGAGCCCTGGAAACTGAGAGTCCACACCAAAGGGTGGAGGCTCTGGTGTGTGTGGCTCCTGCCAAGGTCAGCGTGGCCCTGGCAAGGCATCTGGCCAGGTACAGCTCTGCCCCGGCTCAGTCCTTCACCTTCTGCTGGTCCCCCGCCACCCGGTCCCAGTGGGTCATCCACACCACCCCTGTGTACTTTTCTAGGCTGCTCCATCCCCTTTGCCTCTATTTATTCAACAATCCTCAGGCACATACAGAAGTCTTACTCACCAGGGATTCACTGACCACTTCCTAGGCGCCAGGAAGTGTTCTCTCACGCTGCTGACCCAGTGGCAAGCATGACTCTGCCCCTGAGAAATGTCTGTTCTTATGAGGGTGACAGATAATGAGCAAAGGCAACCTGCCCCAAAACACATCCTTGAAACTTGTCTTAAGTATAATGATGGGATAACCAGCGTCATCCACAGAGAACAGGAGGGTGGACATGGATAAGGTGAAAGGGACGAGTCACGTGGACAGTCACCGAGGTGTGTCCTGGGCAGAGGGCTCAGCACCTACGAAGACAGGTGAGTAAGGGCGTGACGGGCCCAGAAACAGCAGGCATCAGGCCAGTGAGGAATTTGTTTACAATGTAAGGGGAACCCCTTTCCTCTGTTGCTGTCCACACATTTCTGGAAAGTGAAACCCACGTTTCAACACTCCTGTAAGGAGTGAGTATGATCAGCTTCCTGTGATCATTGTCCCAAGGGTGTGTACCCCTGACGTACCAAGCCCTCGCAGGTGGGCTCCTGGAGACCAAAGTGAACACCTCACTCACTATACGTGTGGTGTCCAGCCTGGTGTGTGGCACCGAGGTCCCTGTGTGCCCAGCATCCCACTTGGTGTGTGGCACTGAGGTCCTGGTGCACCACCGTCCCATCTGGTGTGTGGCACCGAGGTTCCTGTGCACCCAGCCTCCAGCCTGGTGTGTGCCACCGAGGTCCCTGTGCGCCCATCATCCCACCTGGTGTATGGCACCGAGGTCCCTATGCGTCCAGCATCCCACCTGGTGTGTGGCACTGAGGTCTCTGTGTGCCTAGTGTCCCGTCTGGTGTGTGGCACTAAGGTTCCTGTGCGCCCAGCATCCAGCCTGGTGTGTGGCAGTCAACCTCACGCGTTTATGGAAGAATTGTCTGAGCATATGAACGGACAATGTCCATACCTCCTGACCAGAAGAATTTGGGTTTCTAGGTAGGACTTTTTGGTCTGGATCGCTCAATCAGTAGCCAAAATAACTGTAGAGCAAAATGCCTTTGCTCAAGGGTTCTTTTAGCAGAAGTGACATTCCCCCAGATCCAGGGGCTGGGGGGCCAGTGGCGAGAGGAAGTGCTGGGTCTGGGTCTGTGGAGGTCGCGGCTCCCGGGCTGGCAGGGCCCGGTTGCGGGGACCGTGCATTCGTTACGGGCTGCTTTGCTGCCACCCCAGGGCGCACTCTCATACTGTACACTTATTTTAACACGTGATTAAAACCAAATCTACTAGAGAACGTCACTGAACTTGTACAGCACTTTCCTGCTAAACAGGTGGATTCTGGATGAACGCTGGTGCTCCTGGTTTGTAGGTTACACGCCACCACGCAAACGCGCACACGCTCCCGCCGGGCACTCGCAGCTGGTGGCGGTCACGGCCAGAATCCCAAGTTGCTCGGTTAGAAATTCACCTCACAGATCTGGATGTCTTGACCAGGGACTGTCCGTTTGCTGCCAGGCCAGCAGAAGGCCGATGAGCTTCTCTCCTCCCTCCCATAAACAAACGTGTCCGGGCGTTTGTACGTGTGCAAGTGAGTGGAAACCTTCTTGAGGGTGATGGTAAAATACACTTTCCAGTCATAATGCCTAAGTGCTCCTGTCCGGGGTCTGTTTGTCTATTATTCTCTGGGTTTTCCACAGTGTATTTCTACATTCTCACCAATTTTCTCTCGGGAAACACTATTGTAGACGCAAGTGAATCCCAAAATACGGTATATTTGAGAAAAACTTAACTTTTTTATCCAGAAGAAGGGATGGCTCCTCACATTGTCATTTAGTTTTCAAAGGATTGCTCTCATTTCCATCCCACCCACCTCAAGGACAAGGGTGTCTTGGAACCTTGAGGGCACAGGCGTAGTGGCTGACTAAGCTGTCATACTTGGTAAAATCTGTCATACTTAGTAAAATTTACCTGTGTGGTGTTGCCGCAGGTTTTTTTCGATGGTTAGCTTCTCCCCCTGGGATGGTACAGAGTTTCTTTTTCTCTCCAGTGTTCTAGTTAAACAAATGAGGTGCGGGAGGTAAGGAAGGGGATTGCAGGTATTACTTTATCACAGATTGTAAAAATAATGCTCACCGTTAGTCATTTACACTACTTAGCTTGTGTGAGAGAGAAAGTGTAGCGTACGGGAGGGTCCCGTTTACATCTTCTATAGGAGGGTTTTAGATAAATGTCTTGCTTTCACCATTCTATTAAATCATCCCGTTTGCCTACATGTATTTCCTAATACCCACTGTTGTGTTCTGAAAGCCCTTCACTAAACCTCTGAGATTTTCTGGAATCATTTAAAAAACATTACAACCCTCCCAAAGTCAGCTTTGCAGGCTAGAAAAAACGATCAGCACCATTGCTGCTTCTGCTGATCCAATTATTCCCTCCCTGTTACAACTGATAAAAAATAGCAAGTGACAAGCATTTCGGAAAGACCCTTCTCTCGATCTGTGTATACTGTAAGAAGTGCACATGGGCACATGAGCCTTTACTCATCGGGTCACCAGCATGCTCCCCCGCTTGTGCCCTTCCGAGCAGACCTAACAGCACTCAGCACAGGAGCATTAACACTTCCTCTGCACTTGTGCTCAGAGCACATCTAGCGCCTCGGGGCTGGCCCTGTCCCTCCCGCCGTCCTTCATCCCATAAATCTGTACTGAGCTTGTCTTCCATGTCCCACACGCCCAGGACAAGAGAGGGGCAGTGGTAAGGAAGATGGTTTGCAGCCTTCCTGTCCCTGGATGGAGCTCACGCTCTGGCAGAGTGACCAGCAGGCACGAGCCGATTGAGCGAGGAGGAGAGTGGCGGTAGAGGGTTCCTCACTGGTGCTGAGAGATGTGGCTTTCCTGGAGGAGGCCTTACCTACATCAGACCTAGGAGGGCAGGGGCCATCCGGGAGGAGAGGGAGTGGCCAAGGTTCTAGGAGGAGACGTCTGGAGCTGGACTAGGCCCTCAGCAGCCAAGGCTGGAGCACAGGTGGGAGGGTGCACAGCATGGGGGAAGATGGGGTGGTGCAAGGTGGGTCAAGGGGATGAGAAAGGGTGGTCTGAGGAGACAGAGAGACGAACTTAGGAGACATTGAAGAAGTGGGGGATTTGCCCTGGAGAAGAATTGAGGGAGATGTGAGAGCCGTCATCAAATGCCTGAAATGTTGACACAGTGTCAGCTGATCCTTCGTCTCTGTGCAACAGATGACCTCGATGGCTGGAGGTCAGGCGCAGCAACATTTGGGGCAAACAAGAGCAAAAACAGAGCTTCTAGACTAAGGATGTTTCTAGGTTTAATTCTCCCAGCAGTGCTATGAAGCAGGAACTATTATGATAGTTCCCATTTCACAGAGGAGGCAGCTGAGGCCAGAGCAGTTAAGGAATTTGCCCGATGCCATGGTCTGCTAGTTGGTGGGGCTGGGATTCGAACCTGGGAAGGCTTGGAAGTTTTCCCCAACCCGTGCCAAAGAAAGCCGACCCAGCATGGAGAGACCCCCTGTAAGGCACTGAGGGTCACATCTCTGGGCTTTCTCTAAAAGGGACAGATCCAGTGGATATTTATGGCTAGCTCCCTAGTACTTGTCTAACCAAATGAATTCCACTGCCATTTCCATCTGGGCATCCGAGTGTCCTAGGCATGCTGGCCAACACCCTGTCAAGAAATGCCTGGTCAGTTGGTGCACAAGGTGGCCACGGCTTGAACAGAGCTGGCCCAAAGCTTGTCACCTCTGAGCTTTTCCGTGTTGTTTCTCACTGGGCAGGATTGATTGGAAGGAAGAATGAAAGTCTTCGAGAAATCAAATTGTTCAATTTGGGAGGAAATTTGTAGAACAGAAAAGATCTTTCTACATTCCCACCAATTTTCTCTAGGGAAACACTGTTGTAGACTCAAGTGGGTGAGAGAAAGGAGAGAAAGCAGGTAGCTCTGAACTCTGTCCCCCAGCAGAGGACCTACAGGCAGGGCTGCCTCGCACACCCCCATACCCAGCCCTGGACACCTCCCTCTGTGATAACAGGTCAGAGCAGAGAAAAACCAGCTGCAAATGACTACCCATCAACTGGGGGAAGGGAGGCGTTCGGTCCGCCGTATCTAAGGGAAGCCAGAGGAGGGGCTCAGTGGGAGACTGCCACAGCAAGAATGATGTTATGAAGAAGAGAAAAGGGACCCCTGAACCTGGGGCTCTGTGGCTTCTCAGGGCCATAGGTCTGTGCTTCTCCTATTGACTCCTGCAAAGTCTGGTTTGGGTAGAAAGAAACTGAGTGAATCCCCCTCCATGCTGTCACCTACACTAACCATTAGCACTGTGGCCTGGAGAGGGGTGGGCGGCGGGAGAGGCAGAAGCCAGCTCTCTTGGAGCAAGCAAGGCTTGGCCTGTGTCTTAGCAATGCAAACAGCTGGCTGCTCACCTGGCTTCTGCACCCATCCTCCCTCATGCTCCAATGCAGGGATGAACCAACAGATTTCCTGCCCCTGAGAAGTCAAATCGTTTTGGTTTTATTTAGTTTTGTGTCTTGCAAACAAGAGCGTCCTAAGAGATTTGGTTGAGGCCTGCCCACCATCTGTCAGGGATGTTGTCAAAGGAATTATCCTAGCCAGGCCTGGTGATTCACACCTGTAATCCCAGCACTGTGAGAGGCCAAGGAAAAAGGATCCTTTGAGCTCAGGAGTTTAAGACCAGCCTGAGCAAAAGTGAGACCCCGTCTCTACTAAAACTAGAAAAACTAGCCAGGCATTGTGGCAGGCAGGTCCCAGCTACATGGGAGGCTGAGGTAAGAGGATCTCTTGAGCCTAGGAATTTGAGGTTGCTGTGAGGTAGGCTGATGCCATGACACTCTATCCAGGGCAACGTGACAGAGTAAGACTGTCAAAAAAAAAAAATCGCCCTACTGGGAGGTGGGTAGACTAGGACCTCTGAGATCTTTGTTTTACCTCTAAGATTCTCTCATTTTCCTTAATATAATTAAAAATAATGTATTTTTTTCTTTTTTTAGAGGCAGGTGGAAAACATTCTTAAAGACGTAGCCTGAATTATTTTATTCTGACAAACATTACAGAGACAAAATGATACAGGACATTTTCACCTAACCTTCTACAACCTATGGACACTACAGGGTTGCTCTCCCAGTCTTGGAAGGTTTAACTCAAAAACTCGCTTGCCCAGGGCACCGCAGAAAACACTCCTTAGTCTGATGTAAACCACAGCTCAGAGGGCAGGTTCAAAGTAACCTCTCGAAATTGTAAATGGTGGTATGAAGACATTCTGCCCATATCCTTGGGTTTAAAATGCAGTCAGCGAATCAGGCAAACTCTAATTTAGTTCTCAACTTTCATATCTTTGAACAAATTATGGTTATTTTTAAGAGGATTATGACGATTAACTAAACCACTTGAGAGTGATTTCTAATCCTGTTGAAAGGAAGTATAATATCCTTGCTAAGATAAGTATATTGAGTGTGGAAAAGAGCAATGAAACATTAATAGAGTTTTAAGGTCAAAGGTATATGCAGAAATATAAAATCCTCCTACTTTTCCCCATAAAAGTCCTAACAAATTGATCTTGACAGTCTCCTGCATATTTTCACATTCTTCAGAATGCCCAAGAATGAAGAGTACAAACTGGCTCCCAGGCTGGATGGGGGCCCAGAGGAACCCATATTGTGACCATGTATACATAATTTTTCAGTAGATTTAGGGGGTACATGAAAATTTTGTTGCATGGTATCTGGTACGGTGGTGAAGTCAGGCTGGTTAGTGCACACTTTGCCTGAACAGTGCGCATGGCACGGACAGGGAGTTCTGCATCCCTCAGCCTCCCACCCTCCCACGTTCCCGACTTTGGTGTCTCCATTGTCAATCATTCCACACTGCGTGACCACCGCACCGCACGGTAGCTCTGAGCAGGACTCTGTCCTCAAAGTGAAGTTGTTCAGTTGCACCACTAGAGGGAAGAAACAGCACATAATATAACTGGGAATGGGTGAAAATGGAGGAGGAGGAGGGAGAGAGAGAGAAAAAGAGAGAGAGAGAGAGAGAAAGAGAGAGAGAGCCCCTGCCCTGACCTAAGAGAACAGAAGGCGGATCCACCGGGCCTTTGATGCAGCCGGCTGAGAAGCACAAGGACTCACTGCGGTCTTGCTGAAGATCTGAACGGAAAGGCCTTCATCAATTTTTACAAAAGAAGATTTCTACAACAAATAAGCAAAAAAAAAAGTATTATAATAACCCTCTAGGTCTGTAACATTCAATTATATTAACAAAAACCAGGGGGTGGAAGGAGGGGGTGTCAGTTCTTTCCATCAGTAAATCACAATGAAAAGTTATTATTTTTTCACAATTAAAGATAAAAGTATAAATGCAACTTTATAAACCTAAAAGTAAAGGCTAATTGAGTTTAAACCAGGACATCTCTTTTTCAAATCCAATAGAAAGAAAAATGTTTATATAAAAATATCATATACCTATTACTATTAATAATCGCATTAATATTTTATGTTATTAGTATTTTATATTACGTATACTTCTTTAAAGTGGAAATGAAGGGAAAGCAGTGGGTCTCCAAAGAAAGGAAGCTGTGAAACCGCATGGAAAGGAGTGAAAGAGAATTGTTTAAATCCCATAATTTAAAAAATAAGACTCAGATTTTCAAAACTAAAGCCATTTTCTGTTCGTATAAGGCAGACTTAAAGCAAAAGATAGATGAAAACTGTAAAAAAAAATGAAAGGTTTGGCAAAAATGTATCAAATGTGAAGAAAAACCAACAAAAAAGAAACAGGAAGTTTAATGTTAGCAATACAGGGGTCGTGTTGGAACGGGTCCCCAGAATTCAGGTTCTGCCAACGTGATAGTGTGAGGAAGTGGGGCCGTCGGGGCAGTCAAGGCCCTTATGAAAGGGGCTCCCCGCAGCCTGCCTGCCTGTCTGCCTCCTGGAGGACGCCGCCCTCACCAGACACCCAAACCTGCTGGTGCCTTAAGCTTCCACTTCCCAGCCTCCACAACTGTGGGAAATAATTTCTGTTCTTTATCATTTACACCCAGAGAGGTGATAAGGCATTATTTATTCCCCATGCTCAGTTGGCCCATCCCACTTCCACTGAAGGCGGAAACCCAGGCAGGCACTCGACTGGAATGGTTGGGCTGCCCCAGGTGTGCCCGTCAGGACGTGTCTAGAGGAGAGGGGCTGGTGAGCAAGCGGACTGAGTTGGAAAGGACCCACCCTCGGGGTGGGTGGGCAGCATCCAATCAGCTGAGGGCCCAGATGGAACAATAAGGCAGAAGGAGGGACACCAGCCTTCTTCCCTGTCCTTGGGGAAGAAGGACATCCCAGGTCCTCTGGCCTTTGGACTCTGAGGCTCCAGCCAGCAGCTCCCCCAGGCTCTGGGCCTTCAGCCTCAGACTAAGAGTCATACTACCGGCCTTCTTGGTTCTAAGGCCGTCAGACTCAGACGGGGCCACACTGCCAGCTTCCCTGGTCCTCAGCTTGCAGACGGACGTCTGGCCTCTGGAATCAGGGGAGCCAGCTCCCCTAATCAATCTCTTCTCCTGTCTCTCTGGAGAACCCCGACTCAAAGAAGCGCGTCTGTACTTTACAGTGTTCTTGTCCACTCTCCAGGCTCCGACGGCCATCGACAGCCCAGTGACTCACACGTACACCCATCCAGACCTGCACGTAGAATGGCCTCTTGGTGGCTGTCTCAGGGAGCCTCAGCACCCAGCCTGTGCAGAGCCGCATGCTGTGTCTTGTCCCTTAACCTCCTCTTGCTTCCATTTTCCTCACGTGATCATTTAACACACGCACACTCGTACACACATGCACAGAGAATTTAATTTCCCCAGAGAGAATCAGCGTGTGACACTCACACAGTTTATATGGAGTGGGAGACAGATGGATAATAAAAGGATAGGCAAATTCACCAGGGCATCTCAGATAATGATAGAACAAGAGAGTGAGAAGCCCGGAACCAGCTATGGTAAGCATGCTGCAATTCTCTTTCCTAATTTCCTAGTCATTCTCCTAGAATAGGTTTCCCTAAGTGGCATCGGTGCACCAAAGGGTGTTTAGATTAGGTCACCATGGAAGGCCTCTCTCTAAGGAGGTTACATTAGGCTGATGGAGAAGCGGGTCATTCAGTGAGATAAGAGAAAAGCTTGCAAAGGAAAGGGAATGGCAGATGCAGATGTGAAGCCCACCTCGGGGAAGGGAGCTGGGCATGCCTACGGGGCAGTAGGGAGCTTAGCCAGAGAAGAGGTCAGGGGGAGGACGGCAGGGTCTTGGCTGAAAATGAAGTCTGTGTGTAGCAGTCAGGACCGTCTAGGTTAGGCAGCAGTAACAAACAGTCCTCAAGTCTCAGCGGTTTCAAACTATTCTCCTGTTGACTCCAAGTTCATTGAGGGTTGACTCCCACACTGTGCCCTCATTCCAAGACCTGTGCAAAGGAAGAATAAAGTGAATGGAATCACATCCTGCCTCTGAAACCTTCCACCTCCACAGGGCACACGTCTCCTCCACCCACATCTCATTGGTCCCAGGTCCTGTGGCCCAGCCTGCGATGGCTTGGTGTCAGGGAGGTGCAGCCCTGCCATCTGCTTACAAGGAGGAGAGCTGGACTGTGTCAAACACCCCCGACAGTCATGCAACAGCAAACACTTAGGACTTCATTCCCAGGGCAACAGTAAAACATGGGGGTATACCAGCCTGGCCAATGGTGGGGTCTCATTCAGGTGCAGAGCAGTGCAAGGAGGATGGGATTACAGAGGTTTAAGAGGAAGCAGGAAGCCAAATGGGCAGCTGTGATCCAGGGAGGTGACAGTGCTGGCACGACCTGCAGTGATGGCCAAGAAGACCAGCAAATGGACAGTCATCGAGCCTCAGACCGGAAGCCTGGATCCCACCCTTGGCAAGCCTCCTCCCCACCTCCACTGTCTGCTCTACTCAAAAGCAGACCAACTCTGTCTCCAAAACAGAATTCAGGTCTGCCTCCTCTCATTCCCACTTGGCCTCTTGTAAGGTCCCCCAGTGGTCTTCTGGCCCCCTGCCCATGGTGGGCCTGTACCGTCTTAGGACAGGTATGGGATCCTATTACTCCCAGTTGTCCAAACCCTCTTCCTGAACTCCTGCTGCCCCAAGGATGAAATCTCAGATCTTCCACCTGGAATCTTCTCCCAGTCTCATTCTGCAGTCCCACCCCACCCCCAAGTGCCAGCTGCTGGTCCTCCTTGAAGTGCCAGGACATGCAGAGGGGCTTCCTGACCGACTGTTCGTGCAGGCCCTCCCCTCCAATGCTGCAGACACTCACCCCTTCCTGCTGAGCCACACACACGTGCACACATCCGTGTAGCTGCCTGCCTCTGACCCTTCCTCTTGATCCCAGTTCAGATGTTGTTCTAGAGAAGCAACCCTCTCCCGACAAGTTCACTGAGACCCACTACTCTCTGCTTTCATAGCATCCAAGGACTTTTCTTCACAGCAGTTATTACGGTTTGTGACTTGCACACGTGTGTGCACATGTGTCTGTGTGTGCACGTGTCTGTGAGTGAGTGTGTCTGTGAGTGTGTGCGTGTGTCTGTGAGTATATAATGTATATTGCTGTGTGTATGCACGTGTGTGTGTGATTGCCATCAGCCCTGGGAAGGCAGAGCACGTGTATTTTGCCCGCCACTGAATGCCCAGTGCTGAGTGACGTGCTTGGCACAGAGTAGACCCTTGTTGCCCTTCGGGTCTCACAGAGAAGCAGTGTCGTGGAGAATAAGACCCGCAATTGAAATTGTGTGGAAAATAAAGGGGACCACTGCTCCCTCAGGGCATGTGGCAATCTTTATTTCTTCCACCAAAGCTTATAGAGACACATAACTTAATCAATAAACACATGACTTAAACCTTGGCCCCAGGCTTTTTACTGCCTGATACTTGCGGCCAAAGCCTAAACCAGATTAACTGATAACTATTTTACTAACATGATCCAAAGCTATCCTTATGGGGTTAGGTTTAATCAGATTAACTGGTAACTACTTCACGAATGTTATTCTCACGCTAAGTAATCAAAAACAAAGCCACAAAACAAGATTCTGGGGAAATAAGCTGTTTGAATGCTTGACCATCTGGAGGCTGTTAATCATCTTTAGGGAGTAGTCTGGAGAATCCTGAGATACAGATAACTGCCTGCAGACCTGCCTCCACGAAGCTCCACCCTAAATCACTTTTACATGGTTAGGTTCCAGGCCACATACGGAATTCTATCTAGGATTTTTTCTTTTCTAACTCATAAAAGACTTTAAACTTGCCTTCACAAAATTGAACCATTTTAGGGTTTACTTATAGGCGTTTTGCCTATAGCCTTTGAGGTCAGTGGAGTAAATAAGTGATATAAACAGCCAAAAGAGTGACAACTCCCACGCCATGCAAAGTCTGCCTAGCAGGAGGCATCCCTACAGCCCCATGTAAAACACACTGTGGCTGAGGAAGTGGGATCTAGATATTATTACCTTCTAACCTTCTGACTTACTTGCTGTCAAAACCCTCGCCAGCCATTCTAGTCCTTGCTGCATTTACTTTGGTCTCAGCTTTAGCCAAATCAGAGATGAGAAGGTGACTCAGCTAGGGCTGGTTCCCTGGTGACTTTTCTCAGCAGTGATGAGTCATCACGTTGACAGGAGGGCAGGTGGCCTGGACCGCCGGGTCTCCAGCAGTTCCGCCTGGCATCCTGCACCCTGAGCCCTGGTGCAGCTCCTGGCTGGCCCGAGTTCACACACACGACAGGAGAGAGCAACTTGGGGAGGACCAGAGCTCTCAGGGGTGTGTGCGCTGCCACATTTATTAATAGAGCTGCTGAGAAACCATGTGGGCTGAAAAGGAGCAGCAAAGTGACAGGGAGTGCAAATCCCTGTGTCGGGAGGTGTGGAGGCAGCCCGTGTGCACCCGAGGACTGGGAATGTTCTGAATGGATTGCAGACCCAAGTCAACCTCCCACCCGGGGAGCGGTGCCCAAGTCAGCTGTGGCAGGGGGCCTGGCTGCAGAGACACGGGAGGTCACACAGGAGAGGCAGGGGGCCGCAGGCCCAGAGAGGAAGTCCTATGGGCAGACACAATGGGCCCTTTGCAGGTTTCTGGCCCCTGCCTCATGTTGCTAAGACCTTCTCTATCTTGACACAGACCACGGTCCAGCCTGGAGCCTCCCCTTCGTCAGTCACCACCCCCCACCTTGTCCCCAACCCATCCCCAGGCAGAGCTAACCTGGTTCTATCACTGTAGATTAGTCTGTGTTTTCTAGGATTTTATATAAATGAAATCACACAGCACACGTTTTTTTTTGCTCCACATACATATGTTGAGATCCATCCCTGGTGTTGTGTGTTATCAGCAATTCATCCCTTTTTACTGTCCAGTGGTATTTCATTGTGTTCCTGACCGTAATCTGTTTATTCCCTGTTGATGGGCATCGAGTTTGGGGCTTTTACAAATAAACGCCCTCTGACAGTTGTGTACAAGCCTCTGTCTAGATATGCGCTTTCTTTTGGGTAAATATGTAGAACAGCCAGGTTGCACAGTAGGTACGTCTTTAATGTTTTAAGAAGCTGCCAAACCGCTTCCAGAGGTGTGTACCATTTCTGCACTTCTGCCAGCAGTGTGTGAGGGCTCTGATTTCTCCACGTCCCTGCCAAGTGTGACACAGCTGGTGTCTTTAAGCACAGCCCTTCTAAGTGGTGGCGTTGTGGTGTTTGACTGTGGTTTTAATTTGCATTCCCCAAGAGTTGAGTTCGTAACCACTGCTGGATTTTGCTTCTCCGAACCTCAGTCTGCTCCAGAATCTTAAGGATTCTGGTTGTGCTTCATTCCAATGTTAGAAAAGTCAGATTCTCCCCGGCCTTGGAGTATGCGTAACCCATGCAGGGGGCAAACACCGACTGGGGGTGCAGGGCACAGCAGGCCTCCAAACATTCTTGCCTGGAATTAAGAATGTCAGGGGAGGCTTTCAGGATTAGAGACTATAAGAAAGAGTGAGAGTTTTTCCCAGTTGAACAAAAGGGTAGAAAAAGGAAATTTTCCTGAGGGTGGCAGAGTGCAGAGACAAGGGAGCCAGGGTGAGCCGTTCAAGGCAGACCCAAGGCTTCAAGGCCATAAGAATATTATTGATTTTCATCTTATAGGTGAAGGGGACATTTTTGCAAATTTTGACCATGTTTTAGAGAGATCAAAGTGGCAAAAGTTTGTAGAGAGCATGGTGCCAGGGAGTGAGTGACCAACCGCCTCGTCTAACCCTTGATCCCATGCAGGGCACCAAGCCCACTGGGGCTGCCCAGGGCAGAAGTGTCATGGCCTGAACTGAGTCAATTACATGGAGAGAAAGAGAAGTGGCTGATTAGGTTTCGGTGACTCATCTGAGAAGGCATGAAGGTAAGTTTTTGCTTTGGTTGACTAGATAGCTCTTGAAATGTGACAGAACATAGGGAAGGACATTTGTGGGAAAGAGGGGATGAGTCTGGGTCTGGGGTGTACAAATTTGGAGGCACCAACGGGGCATCCCGTGGACAATGACATGGGGTGTGCAGCTTGGAACGGTTTGTACACCTGAGAGTCACAGCACACACAAGCTTGGTGACACCAAGGTTGAGGATGAGACTGCCCAGGGCATGCCCAGCAAAGCCACCAAGGTCAGCTGGAAGTCAGAGGAAGAGTAGCTCCAGAGGACTTCAGGAGGCAGTGGTGGGAGAGACGGGGAAGAGACCCAATTCCAGTCACCAAAGGGCATTGAAGGTTAGAGCAAAACCTGTAAACCCTAAGTGAATGGAAGCACAGAGGGTGAGCTAGAACTGAGCTGGGACTGAGCTTTCAGGCCCCAGGAAGCTGGGAAGGGTGTGGGGAGCATTACTTCAGCCCCACGGTAGTGGTAGTGGGTATTGAAGCTAGGCACCCACCCTGGGATCAGAGGTTAGGAGTGTACCTTCTCATCACGAATGAAAACTCTAGTGCTCTGCCTTCTGGGAGGGCAGCTAGAAAGTAGCTGCTTGTCTGTGATGAAGGAGAAGATGGATGAACACCAGCAGACCAGGATCTGGGAGTTTGTGCTGCTCACCCGTCCAGGATTGGAGCTTCCATGTGCTTTGGGGTGAGAAACCCAACTCCAGATACAAGCTCTCTGTCTGGGTTGTGGTCTCCAGGACTCTGACTGAGGGTAACATGAAAGTGAAAAGCCAGGAAGGATAATGGTTAAAGGAGAAAAAAATACACCCATGCTCAGTGAGCTTTATGATGCACAGATGAACATCTCAACGTGCCTTCAGAAACCAAGTGCCTCAGAAGAAAGCCACAAAGTTAACAAGTCAGAGAATACACAGCTGGAAAAATGAAAAAAAAAAAAAACAGAGAAAACCACAAAGGACTTTGAGAGTGTATGTTTAAAATCCCCAGAAAAGCAAAAGAAGTGACCGCAATCACAAACAAGAACAGATAGTTATGAAACAAACAAAAAGTGTCAGGAATCAAGACCAAGACCAATCTCAAAATTCAGGGGAAATAATAGTTATTGAAATACAAGCCTGATTGAATGAGATAAATGGTAAACTGGGGGGAAAGTGTGAGGCGTGCTTGCATCAGAGAATTGTGGGAATCAGTGAGAATGCAGTGTAGAGAAATGAGGGGATAGAAACTGAGAGGGAAGGAAAGAAGTGTGGAGAAGACATCAGAAAGATTCATTTTTATCCATCAGAATAGGGAAGGGGTGAAGTTAACGGAGATCATGGCTAATTATTTCCAGAAAGGAAGGAAAGTATGAGTGTCTCAGACGGAAAGACCACATTGACGGCCACGCTGGACAAACATATAAACAAAGTTCTTCATTTAGACGTTTACAGTGAAGCCACAGATCACAGACGAGAAATAAAATTGTCCAAACTACTAGAGATAAGAGACTTTTTATACTAAGGAATGGCTATCAGATAGACCACTAGACCAGTGTTTTCCGACCTTTTTTATCTCACGGCACACTTGGATCGATAGTTAAACTTCCACAGCACACTGAAATTATGTTGATCAAAAAAAGTAAAAGAAAGAATATACATACTGTGCTTTGAACGTCTTTTGAAAATAATTTAACTAATGATCTTTAAAAATTTTCACGGCACACCTAAGATCCTCTCATGGCACGCCAGGGTGCTGCAGCGCGCCGGTTGAAAATCACCAGGCTAGACTCTTCATCAGCAAAAAAAGGCCAGAAAATTATAAAGAAAAATGTTGAGAGAAAATTACTAATGATGGAATATTCTATGCTCAACTGGAACATCTTTTAAGAGCTACAGTTATACATAAATATGTCCAGACGTCATTCTGGTCAAGATGGCGAAATAAACATTTTCAGATAGTAGTGACATGGTAACTAAAAGTTTAAAAGTTTTTGATTTTGATCTTGGTGGAGAATCCATCATTATTCATATTTATGTATTTTGTTATAGTTCCCAATAAAAAATTTTTCTTTTTCAAAAGGCTAGAATTCATGTCTTATTCAGGAGAATTTGATTACATTTACATTTTGGTTTCAGGAGAATGACATTGGATCATCTATTTCCCAGTGTGGCCCTTTTAATAATGTGAACCTCTCTGTGCTGTCTAACCTTCTGGAAGTACTTTCAATCGGATGTTGTGGGTTTCCCCACCTTTGGCAATGCCAACATCTAGTCTATAATCACATTCATTTTGTACATGGCAATAAGCATTCAATTAAAATCCCAAGCTTGCAAGATCAAAATCCACTAGTTAACACAGACAGCTAATGTAATTAGCTACCTTAGAGCACTGGCGTAGAAGAACAGAAAATTAGGGTTATTCAATTATCTGCAGGAGGGCTCTACTAATGTTCCAAAGGCAAAAAGAGAAGGTTGCTTAGAAGTGTAAGGGAATAATTGGGGGGAGGGGGATGGAGGGAACCTTCACAGTTTAAACCACATCTCAATAAATTGTAAGAGTCGATAGAATAGACTGCTGATTCAGGTTAACCTTCAGCTCTGCGTAGCTGTGGGCATTCATCAGGACACATGAAAGACACATGGTTACGAAAAAACAAAACTGTTTTTCTGCAAACTAGCCTGAAAGTAAATGGAGTGACTTCAACACAAAGATCTGGTTTTCTGAGTATTTCATTTGCTCAATTTTACTTGAGCAGTCTAGTAACCAAAGAAAAGGCATCTGGGAAGGTAAGAATTGGTAGAGAACAATTATCTCTCTCTCCACTCATATGCTAACAGGGCTATTCATAACAAAAACTACTACTGGGCTTGAATCACAGCTTCCTCTATCTTGAGTTCTGAACTTATAGAAGCAAAAATAAGCAGAAAGGTAAAGTTGTTAAACACAGCATTCCATTTATTACAGGGCACAGGGTTGGAGAGTGCAATGTGGATCAAATGTACGATTTCCTACCCTCCCCAACCCAAACCTTCCCCCTCACAGGGGCTGAGCAGCTGGGCTCTGCAGACCTCTCCACATCTGCAGCGAAGGACCATGGACTTTGTTGTCAACCAGGTGGGAGCCCAAACCCATGCCTTGCCCAGGCGAGAGCAGCTGGCCTCACTCCAGGTTCACCATGTGGAGATAAGTCCCTCCAGAAATCCGAGAGGAAGAAGGAAGCGACCTCTCCACACTCCCTTGATTAAGCAGTGTTGCTCTTATGGGTCAAGGAAGAAATAGGAATGCTCCATCTACATCATTGGCTGGACAGCTTTACCTACATTATCCTGATGCTTTAGGTACAATGTGAAGTGTTTTTTTTTTTTTTTCCCTCAGATTATTTTTCCTAGTTCTATAATAACAATATGCATACAGACCCCTAGCCTTCCACAGAGACCTGGCCTAGCAAACTAGTATAGTATTTTTCTTTTTTGAAATAAAATTTCTCTACCATTCCTATTCCATTATTAACAGTGAAAGGAGTCGGGATGGTAGAGCAGAGAGGTCAGAGGAAATGATGAGCCCATCCCTTTGATCCTTCGTAGCCAGGGAACAGAACAGTGACAGTGCCAGGGGAGCCACGTTCCCAGGGATCAGTGACCTAAGTAACTGTGACAGCCAGTGAAAACGTGGAGGGCTCAGCACATCTCCGACTGAGATGGGCCAGATGGTTCGCTGTGTAAACATGGCTGAAAGCAGGCTCACAGATCCAGTGGTGTCCTGCCTACACTACAGGGAGAGGGAAGTTGCTCAGATGAACCTTTTGTGCAGACATTTAGAAAGTTTGCTGTGTCTATTTTCTTTTTCAAATACAAAGTTTAATTTTTTAACTTTTTATTTCAAAATAATTATGCATTCGGAGGACTTTGAAAAAATAATACAAAGAGAAACCATTTACCCTTCACCCAATTTTCCCAGTGGTGAAATGACAATTTCCAAACCAGGAAATTGATGTTGGTGTGACCCACCGACCTCATCCAACCTATGTGTATCTGTGTACATCTCTTTGTAACCACCACCACAGTGAACATACAGATAGTTCCGTCCCGAGACAGTCCCCTTGGGATGCTAAGTTTCTTAACATTTTAATACTCACCTAGTTTAATAGGCTTCTTAATAAAATAGTGTATTGACCACAGAATGCACTGTTCTTATAACAGACCTCAGATAAAGCCCTTTGCCCTGGCAGCAATGTGCTTTTCCCCACCTGGAGATGGTTTTCCAGGATTTCAGGCAAAGCCTGTGGAAATCTTGGGATTTCTGTTCTTACAAGTGAAAAATCCACAGGGTGAGTCAGTGTCACACATCTTTTTCACCTGGAGCAATGTCACGTGTTAATGGTCATTAGAAGTTAGGGGCACAGGTGGCACCCCAGAGTCACCTGCAGTTTCACTTGGCTGGCAATAATCTCATTTTCCCAGCCCCAGCCCCGCCCCCCACCAGCCTCTGCTCCTCTCTGGACTCTCTCGGTGGTGGTAGCACATCCAGAGACCCCCCTCCCTGACTCCTTCCTCTGCCTTACCGTCCTCATGGAATTCACCCTCCGGGCCTGTTAGGACTTCCTCCTAAATTCTATGATCCCTCCATCCCAGTGCCAAGATTACTGTGCAGGGTGCTAGCATCTTGTCAGCCTTCCAAATTGTAGCCCTGCCTCCACTCCTGTCCCCCTGTGGCAACCCAGCCACCATGATACCTCGTCAGGGCTCCTTTTAAGGGATAAGCCACATCCCCTTCACCTCTCCCCCAACCCACCCTGTTTAATAAAGCTTACCCCATTTATGCCTCACATTATTGGAAAGGGCGTTATTGATATCCTACTACTTAAGGTCATTGCCGAGGTCTGATTTTTCTCACCTCTGCCTTCAGAGGGTACCTGCTATCGCATGGTGGGCAGAGTTAGTCACTGCTGCAGAGACCAGCAGACTGGGAGCTTTTCAAAAAGTCATGCAAAAAATTCAAGTTTTGACCCCCAGCGTAAATGGGCCTCCCATCGGTCTTGTGAGCAAATCCGAACTCCCTGTGGTACTCCCAAGACCCTGTGATCAGGCCCCTGCCAACCCCCCGCTGGGCTTTGGCCTCTCTTCTTGCCCCCCATGGCCGGTGGGCTGCCTTCCCAGGACCTGCCGCCCTGCTCTGGTTTCAGCCTCCACTTCTCTTCTTCCCAGTTTCCCAAGCGGGTGCCAAGTGCCCCTCAGCACACATTCCAACCGGAGGCGTCCATTCCATTCTCCGCACACGGTGTGATCATTGCCACCAAATATTGGGGTCCACCTCTAGCCTGCGAGCTCCAGCCACACATGCAAAGAACCTTCTCACCATTTCCCTTTGCGTCCTGATGAAATCGCACTCAGGCATATGATGTCCTACCAGGGCAGGGGAAAGCCAGAACAATGTGAGAAAGCGGAAAGGGTGGGTCTCTGCCTTTGACAGGCTATTTCCTTGGTCTCCCAGTATCACCCCACATGACACTCACTAAAGTCAGAGGAAAATGAGCTGTGGAGAGGCCCCGTGAGCACCTCCCATAAGGGGGCAGACTCAGCATCCTGGCATCGTGTGCCTCCGGTGAGGGCCCGAAGGACACAGCAGCACCAACGGGACCTTGCCAGCCAGGGGTGTTCTGGGTCTGTTCGCAAGAAAACAGACCCAGATGTGAGACCATCTCCATGACAACTGATGTGGACTCCAAATGAGTCAACAGCATGAAAAGTGAAAGATGGGATGGCTGCCCTGGATTCAGAAGGGAGAACAGCAGCCAAGTGCAGCACTTGATTCAAAATGTGACACTGTAAAGTGTGCTTTGGGGACAGCTGGGGGATTGAATATGGAGCAGCTATTAGATGATTTTATGGCCTTATTGCTAGAATCCTCAGGTGTGGTGATAGTATTAGGATCGTGTAGATGGCCCTTCATCTTCGGAAATTCATGCTGAAGTATTTAGGAACATGAACACAGTGTCTGGAACTTACTTTCAAATGGTTCCCCCATAAGAATGTTTTATGTGTGTGTGTGCAGAGACATGTGTATGTGTGCAAATGTGTATATGCAAATGTGACAGAATGTTAACAGTCGGTGAATCAAGGATACAGTGTCCATTGCATTGTTTTTACAGCTGCTTCATCAGGTCTGAAAATTTTCCAAGTGAAAAGCTGAAACAAGAAAGAGTGATTCAGGCTGGAAACTGTCACCAGGATGGTGGATATGCGGGGTCTTTCCCTTGTATAATAATGCATAGCCTGGCAGTCAGCCCAGAGTAGAGCCGCCAAGGACCACGGTCCCTGCTGGGCACTGCCCAACCCTGGGGGTACAATTTACACAGACGGTCATGTCAGGGCGCTCCTTACTCAGACAGTCACGTCAGGGTCCTCCTTACACAGACGGTCACGTCAGGGTCCTCCTTACACAGATGGTCACATCAGGGTCCTCCTTACACAGACAGTCACGTCAGGGCGCTCCTTACACAGACAGTCATGTCCCTTGCATACTCTGCACAGCTGTCCACAAGGGGCTGCCTAGGGGCAGTATGTCCTGGTTTAGACAGACACCTGAAGTGTCTCAACTGTACCCACAGGGCTGGGGTTGGAATAACCTAACGCAGTGTTTTCCACCATGTAGGTCGTGGGGCTCAGCCCAGACTTCATCAACTCAGCCTCTATTTGTCTGGTTCTCTACCATACCCCAGTGCAAAGCCCAGTTTGGGGCACATAATACAGAATCAGTAGATGTTTTGTTGTAATAACAAGCTAATTGCTACCAAATGTTTGAGAAGTATTACGAGGAAGAGGATTCCTAGAGCAGGACTTCTCAGGGACTTTGATACGACAACAGCACATAGTGACTCTCTGAGAGAATACAGCAGACCCGGGTCCCTGAACTGGCCTGTCCCGGGAACCTCCTCCCACAGTGGCCCTCAGGTATATTGTTGCTTATTGGATTCACCCTGGAAAATTTATTTCTCGTAGATCATGGTCAAGTTTTAGAAGTCATGCCCATCAGCAGTTGCTCTGAAATTTCTCGAGCCTCCAGGTTCTTGTTCTGTCAGTGGCCATTTGGCCCTTGCACGGATCTTGTAAGGGGTCAGGTGTCCCTCCAAGGCCTCTCCTTTCTTGCTCCTGTGAGTCTGTTGCAACCCGAGAACTGTGACAGGGACACAGCTCCACTTAGGGGTGGTGTCTGTCCAGTCTGTCACAAGCACAGCTGCCTCCCAGACTCCAAGCTTGTCCTGAAATGCAGAATCTGGATGGGCTCAGGTACCCAGAGGTCCCTAAACACCAACCATGGTCCTTTCCTTACTGAGGACCAAATCTATTTCCACTGCATTGCAGGATCCTCCTGAAGCCACACTTTGAGTCTCATATTCCACTTCCGCCCTCCCCACTGTGACTCGCTGGGGGGCCTTGCCAGCAGGTGCCCCCTCACCCTGGTGAGGGTCAGCTCAGCTTCATCTTATCTCCAGGCTGTTTCAGCGACGTTTCCAGGGAGCTAGCATTCAACGCTCCCCTCTCTCGTAAAGGTTTGGCGACTTCTTCTTTCAGAGTTTTAGAAACAAAAGGCCTGGCTTTCCTCTTTCTGGTCAAAGTTCTGCCAGCCTTCCATGCCAAGGGTACTTAGGCCGAAAGTCTTCCACACGCCTTTCCTCCATACAGGAGAGGAACTGGCAGTCATGGGAAAATAACTGACTCACGTTAAGCAATTAAGGTGATATTTGTTATTTTGTTTTAGAAAGAAAGGAAGGAAAGACACAGTGAGGGCTTTCTGTCCAGACGGGATGGCATAAAATCATTTTTCTCTCTTCTCCTTTGTAAGCGTGATTATGAACATGGGACATAACTCAAGGAAAACACTAGAAGGTGCTAAGAAGGAGGCATGTGGAATTGAGGCCCAGGAAGCAGAGAAACCACACAGCAGTGGGATGCCTTGTGTCCCACACTCGGCAGAGAAGGTTACCCGACCTGGCCCCCTCGCCCCGAGCTGGCACCAGAAGGCAGTGCGGGTGGACTCACTCCTCCTGTGAATCCAATGGGAATCCTCTGGACAACGTCCTAGCTTGACCCTACAGGACAAGAGGGTCCACTGGCAGCCCACTGAGTGGCAAGGAAGGTTCTCTTCTTCCCCTGAGACCCTCAGATTCCCTCTCTCATGGTGAGACTGAGCAGGTGGGTGAAACTGGAACAGCGGAGCAGCCATGTCAAAGACCCAAGATATCTGTTCACCCCCAGGAGTCTGCCACTCTCTTCCCTCATTGACGAACACCAGGACCCTCCATGGGCACCAGATTTTGCCCTCCCAGGCAGCATTAGCAGGGAGCAGTGAGGGCCCCTACATCAGCAGATTAGCCATAAGGACCAAGGTAACACCACAAAGGCTCTGAACATTGAACTGCCATTATTGGAACCCAGCTAATAATAGTCCAAGGCCACATGTTTACCTGGATAGGGAGGCTGCCTCTAATATAGCACATTTAATAGCACATTTTAAGGGGACCCAGAGACTCCTAACATAATAGATAAAATATTCAGGACACAATCAAAACTTGCCAATCATGTCAAGAACCAAGAAAACCAGACAACAATACTGAGATGAAACCAATGTGGGAATAATTTGACAGAGATGTTAAAGGAACTGCCTCGAAAATGTTGCAATAATCAACTAAAAATTTTCTTAAAGCAAATGAAAATTTCAGCAAAACGTACAAGTTATAAAAAAGAAAGAACCAGGTGAAAGTATAGAAATAAAAAAATAATTAGAAACACATTGAATGGGCCCAATAGCAGAGTGAGGGGATGACAGAGACTAGAATCTGTGAACTTGAAGACAGATCAATAGATTCCACCCAATGTTAACACCAGAGGAAAGAAGCTCACCGACCCTTGGGGCCTGTGAGACAAAAACAAGAGAATCGGCTTTCATACCACATGTTATCAGAGGCCGGAAGAAGGGGAGAGAGGGAGAAGAGCTGGGTGAGTTTTTGAAGAAGCAATGGCTGAAAACTCCCGAAATCTGGTAAAGCCACAACACTCAAGAAGCTGAGAAAAATCCTGAGTACAACCAAAGAAACCCAGGTCAAGACACATCACAATCAAACTTTCGAAAGCTAAAGATAAAGTAAGAAGTCTTGAAAGTCACCCAAACGAGGGACACATCAGGAGCGAGACACCCGGTCGAATGACTGTGAATTTCTCATCTGAAACCTGGCAAAGGAAGTGGTACGTTTTTCAATTCAATCCCAATTTTCAACAACAACAAAGTCAACTGTAAATTCTATACCTGGCAAAATAACCCTTCAGGAAGGAAGAGGAAATGAAGACATTTCCAGACTTAGGACAACTAAAAGAATTTGTCACTAACTGACCTACCTTTAAATAATGAGGAAAGGAAGCTCATCAAATGAAAGAGTAAAGCTCTAGAAAAAATATTGGAATGTTGAGACAGAAGAAACAACAGAAAGAACAGAAATACGGGCCGTACAAGAGAATATCCTTTTGAGGGCTCGGCACCCATAGCTCAGTGGTTAGGGCGCTGGCCACATACACTGAGGCTGGCAGGTTCCAACAGCCTGGGCCTGCTAAACAACGACAACAATAACAAAAAAAAAAATAGCTGGGTGTTGTGGTGGGTGCCATTAGACCCAGCTTCTCTCTTGGAGGCAAGAGAATCGCTTAAGCCCAAGAGTTTGAGGTTGCTGTGAGCTGTGATGCCACGGCACTCTACCCAGAGTGTCATAAGTGAGACTCTGTCTCAAAAAAAAAAAAAAAATCCTTTTTTTCATGAGTTATATAAATCATATTGAGTAATAAATACCTATTACATAATATTAATACATAACATTGTGATCATACCATATGATAATGAAGTATTTTAAAGTAAGGAAGGTGTGGGCGGCGCCTGTGGCTCAGTCGGTAAGGCGCTGGCCCCATATACCGAGGGTGACGGGTTCAAACCCGGCCCCGGCCAAATTGCAACCAAAAAATAGCCAGGCGTTGTGGTGGGCGCCTGTAGTCCCAGTTACTCGGGAGGCTAAAGCAAGAGAATCGCTTAAGCCCAGGAGTTGGGTTGCTGTGAGCTGTGTGAGGCCACGGCACTCTACCCAGGGCCATAAAGTGAGACTCTGTCTCTACAAAAAAAAAAAAAAAGTAAGGAAGGTGAAGGAATATAAATGGAAGTGAGATTTTCAAACTTAATCCAAAGTGGTAAAATGCTGATACCAGTAGGTTATGATAAGTCACGTGTGCATATTGTAATACTTAAAGCAACTGCTATGAACACTATACAGGAAATACACGGAAAAATGCTAAAAGCAAATCGAGATGAAACCCTAACCTAAAGCATGTTCCTATAATCCACAGGAAAGCAGGAAAGGAGAAACAAATTCAAACCGGAGCAAACAAGAAAACAAGAATACTAACGGAGTAGACTCGGGCACTAGTATATCAAAAATTACCTTAAATCTACATACGTGATCTAAATAGACGTTTGTCATCAAGAGACAGAGACTGGGAGAGTGGATACGAAAAGAAGATTTTTGTGAAATTTACATGGAAAGAAACAGGCCTAGAATAGCTAAAATAATCTTGACAAAGAAGAATAAAATCTGAGGAATCGTCTATCCAGAGAAGCCACAGTTATCAAGAGTGCGCGTCATTGATGCTCAGACCCAGTGACCAGTTGAGCAGAGCAGAGAGCTCAGAAACAGGCCTCTGCAATCACGCCCGCTGCTTTTTGACAAAGTTGTAAAAGTAATTCAATTGAAAATGATGGCTTCTCAACAAATAGTGTCGGAACAATTGGACATCTATTGACAAAGAAATGAAGCTCAACCTAAATCTTAAATCATATGTAAAAATTTTGGATCTTGGGCTTAAATGTGAAACATAAAACTATAAAACTTTTAGAAAAAAATCAAAGGAGAAATTTTTCATGATTTGGGCTAGGAAAAGCTTTTTAGACTTGATACCCAAAGCATAATCCCTAAGTGGAAAAATTGACAAATTGGATATCACCAAAAATAAAAACCTTTTTCCAAAACTTATATGAACAAAAGAGGAAAAGATAAGCTGCACATGGGGAGAAAATATTTGCAGACCTCACATCCAATGAGGACTACCTTCTAGAATTCATGAAGAATTCTCAGAACTCAACAGTAAAAAATGGTCCGATTTAAAAATTGGAAAAAGGAGATATATAAGCACATGAAAAGATTTTTAACTTCATTGGTCATCCAGGAAATGCAAATTAAAATCACAGTGACTTACGTACCAGACTGGCTAAAGAAAAAAAAATAGTTCCAACATCAAATGCTGGCAAAGATGCAGAAACATATTGGTGGTGGTAACGTAAAAATGGTTCAGCCACTCTGGAATAGTGTGCCAATGTCTCATGAATCTAAGTATATAACACAGCAACTACAGTCTTAGACATTAATCCCAGGGGAATAAAAACGAATGTTTATACCAAAGCCTTTACATGACTGTTTATAGAAGCTTACCTTAGAATATGCCCAAATTGAAAACTACCCAGATGTCCTTCAACTGATGAGTGGTTAAAGAAGTTACAGTACAGGGTGGTGCCTGTGGCTCAAAGGAGGAGGGCGCCAGCCCCATATGCCAGAGGTGGTGGGTTCAAACCCAGCCCTGGCCAGAAACTGCAAAAAAAAAAAAAGTTACAGTACAACCACCCATAGAACACCACTCAATAATAAAAAGGAATGAATTATTGATACACTCAAGAACTTGAATGAATTTCCATGTATCTCCCAATAAAAAAAGGCAGTTGCAGAAGGTTACATACTATGTGATTCCATTTATATAATATACTTGAAACGACACATTTTGGCAACAGAGACCTGATTAGTGGTTGGGGACCGGATGTGGGTAGGTGAGTGAGGGCAGGTTTAGGGAAGTGTAGTTACAAAAAGGCAATATTATCTTGGCTGGTGGTGGCTCCATGAATACACATTCAGAAGTACACTGCAGTTGGAGAAACCTGAGTCAGATGGGTAAATTGTACTAAAGTTATAACTGATTGTAATATTGTGCCATAGTTTCATAAATGTTACCACTGAAGGCAACTAGGTGAAGTCTTTATAGAATGTCTCTGGATTATTTCTTAAAACTGCGTGTGGTGGCTCACGCCTATAATCCTAGCACTTGGGAGGCCGAGGTAGGTGGATCGTCTGAGCTCACAGGTTCAAGACTAGCTTGACCCAGAGTGAGACCCCCATTGCTAAAAATAGCTGAGTTTGGGAGTGGGCACCTGTCATCCCAGCTACTTGGGAGGCTGAGGCAAGAGAATCACTTGGGCCCAAGAGTTTGAGGTTACTGTGAGCTGTGATGCCATGACACTCTGCTGGCGGCGACAAAGTAAGACTCTGTCTAAAAAAAAAAAATATTGCATGTGAATCTTCAATTATCGCAATAAATTTAATGAAAAGAAAAGAGGTGTTTCTTCAGTGGCAGGGCACCCCAGTCTGAACAGAAGACCCAGCAGATGTCAGGGCACTGGCAGAGAGTGACAAGTTAAAAAATACAAAATTTTGATGGGCTATCATGTATCAATTTTACCATGTGTATTATCATCAGCTCCCTCCCTGTTCTCAAATCTGTAGCCAGGACTCTTTAATCAGATAGTAAGAAATACAGACACAAAAATGATGTGTATACATCACTCGTTATACACAAAAAGATGTTTAAACTCACAGAGCCTTAGAAACAGAAGGCATGGCATGTCACAGGGGGTCACGTGGAGAAGGACCCAGGTTGGCCAGGACGGAGAAGAGAAAAGAAAGAGGATGGCGCAGAGTCTTAGTGGGGTTTCCACTGGGAGGATGAGTGACGTGGCAGGGTATCCTTCCTCAGCTCTGCAAAGAGCCCTGAGCTCAGTTGAAAAGAACTGACCTCCCTAGAGAGAGGCTGAGTCTTGGGGCAAGAATGTCAAGATAGTATCAAGCTTACCCTGAGTAAGCTTAGGATTGTATAGTTGGTATAGTTTGGGGGCTTCAGGCTATAGGGATGGCCCCTAGTTGCCTGGTGTCTGGTCCCAGGATGACTTAGGACGAGGGGGAGACTGGCTTGGTGTTGAGAGTTTGATTAAGGGAATGGCTGTGCTGTGGGCTCTGGGTGGGCTGGTTTGTAAATCAAAGGCATGATGGCAAAGGAATTTGCTGTGTCTGGGAATTAGGTGGCCCTGGGAGGGGCAATATGTCCAGGATCAAGACCCCAAATGCTGGAGCATCAAGAATACAGAAAATAAAATATAGTTCCTACACGTCCCAGCTGGTTTTGTTGCTATGTTCTCCCTCAGCCCTGCTGAACATAGCACCTGAAACCACACTGTGATAGGAGACAACTGTGGGAAATTCAGGGGGGAGGTCGGTCTCTACAGGACTAATTGAAATCAGGAAGCAAACTATAGCTTTTATTGCAACTGAAAATGACTATAAAATTTCCACCCCATTTCTTCTAGCCTGCAACAACAGACACCCCAAAGTACCAACTAAAACACGGCTCCTTGTCACACATGGCAGGAAGGCCCCACTTTCTCTCATAATACTCTAGGGACCTGCCCCACCTGGCTCCTCCTGGCCAGACCAGCAGCACCCACATCACCTGGAGCATTCAGGAATGCAGTTCTCAGGCATCCCAGAAACCTCCAGCCTCCAACCTACAATAGCTTTTGTGTATTTCTGGGTGAAGTTGCAGGAGTTGGTTAAACCTGAGATAACCCAGAAAAGCCATCATGGGCCATCGGAGTAACGCATTACCAAAAACATCTTTCCAAAACATCTATCTTAATATTTTTTCTAATAACTCTGTGACGTGGCTAGAATTTGAGGGTGACCTGGCAGCTTCCCCGGTCTCTATGCTGAAGGCGATTTGATTGTCTGGGTGGGCATCCTTCCCTCAGCTCTGCAAAGAGCCCTGAGCTCAGTTGAAAAGAACTGACTTCCCTGGAGAGAGGCTGAGTCTTGGGGCAAGAATGTCAAGATAGTATTAAGCCTACTACATACAAGCCAACGTGAGTGTACTAATTCTGCCTAAAGAGACATTTCTTAGGCCCTGTGATTTCCTGCTTCTGATACAATCAGCACATGACCTGATTACTTGCTGTTGACTTTCACTGTCTACCTCCTCACCTGTAGAGTTCATCGTGATCCTTTTCATTAAACCTCTACGGAGAGGCAGGTGTTGAGGTTTCTAAATGGTATTCCGGGCAGTGTTCTTAGCAGCTACCCTGTTTCCTAATCTCACCTCCTTCTTGCAGTTTTAAATCAGCCTCTCATGAGACTTCTTGTGACTTGGGTTAGTGGTTGGTCAGAGACTTGATCCTGAATATCTCAAAAAGAAAATGCAGTGGTCTATCTTGAGAAATTCACTTACGGAACTCCTAATTATCATCTTCCTTGTAGTGAAGAGAAGAGCTGGGAAGGGGAGAGCTACCAGCCAGTGAGAATAGTGACTATTGGCCTGGGAGGCTAAGATTACTGCAGAGCTGGACTGTGCGTGCGATCTGCCTTTCCAGTGGGCACATAACACAAAATAAAGAGGGCTCACAGTGGAGCCGCAAGAAGCCCTCAATTCCAAAGCTATTCAATTCCAGTAATCACGGTGAGGAATCAAGACTTTTCAGTAAAACAAACTAAAAAAAGGAGGTCTAGTTCTGTCTCAGCAGCCTTCCTTGTGAATTCACCACACCCCAAACACCTTGTTCTCACCACCAGCAGCAAGGAACATATTTAGAGTTGGTGTTTTCCAGATTTCAGGCACCAGTAGGATCTGAGCCATCTGGCCACATGATGCATTTATCCCTGAGGGTTGCTTGGAAGCCAGCATAGCAGATATTTGTAATTGTCATGTAGTGAAAGACTTTCTACCAAGGAGAGAGATTATTCAAATGAACCTGGGATGAGCTCCTGTACCTGCTTCAGATATAAACACCGTCTTTTCTGTTATTTTTCTAAAATGATTCAAATTTTCTCCATCCTGAGAAAGGCTTCCCATTCTAAAAGTCTTTTTTTTTTTAATTTTTTTTGTTTTTATTAAATCATAACTGTGTATATTGATGCATTTATGGGATTCAGTGTACTGATTTGATACAC
This sequence comes from Nycticebus coucang, assembly GCF_027406575.1. Taxonomy (NCBI): domain Eukaryota; kingdom Metazoa; phylum Chordata; class Mammalia; order Primates; family Lorisidae; genus Nycticebus; species Nycticebus coucang. The sequence continues at coordinate 131,299,666 of NC_069786.1, forward strand.
AATGTGAAATGCTTACATTGAACTAAGTAACACATCCATCACAATTATACTCCTTTGTTAATAGTTTTGAAATGTACCATTGCATCATGCACATTAGGTGAGGTCCCCGCAAATACCCTCCCTACTCCTCCCCTCCCCTCTCTCTCCTTTTCCCTTCTACTTTCTGGACTATAGTTATATTTTGCTATTCGTATAAGTGTGTAGGTGATTATATATTGATTTCATAGTAGTATTGAGTACATTGGACACTTTTTTTCCCATCTTGAGATACTTTACTAAGAAGAATATGTTCCAGCTCCATCCAGGTAAACATAAAAGATGTGAAGTCTCCATCTTTTTTATGGCTGCATAGTATTCCCTGGTGTACATATACCATAAGTTGTTAATCCATTCATGGGTCAATGGGCACTTGGGCTGTTTCCATGTCTTAGCAATTATGAATTGCGCTGCAATAAACATTCTGGTGCAAATGTCTTTATTGTAAAATAGGTTTTGATCATCTGGGTATGTGCCTAGTAGAGGAATTGCAGGATTGAATGGTAAGTCCACTCCTTGGGAGCTTCATGGCCCACCTGTGCTGGTCATCGAGGCTGTCACTGACCCCTCCAGAGCCAGCCTGAATGACAGGGCTGCCTGTCCTGCTCCCTGGAGTTGAGTGGGTCAGAGGCCTGGTTCTGGCCTCTGAGATGTGACTAGAAGGAATGGGCGTTGTCACCTCTGGCCACCTCTGGCCCTTCGCTCACCTTCTGACCTGAGACCCTCCAGGCTCACTTCTGCTCTGCACACCCACCAGCTGCCTCTGGGTGGCTAACTCAGCCTGAGGCCCTGAGTCACTATAAGGAGCAGAGAGGTTCTTTTCAACATGTTCTGAGAGAGACATACCTTCCTGTGCTGACTTCAGAGGCCTAGACTGGAGATAGTTTGTTACAGCAGCATAACTGAGCCTGTTTTCCCTGGAGACATAGCCAGAGCCAGGGACCAGGGCAGGGCAGAGAATGAGGAGCTCAGTCCTGCAGGATAATGGGGAGCAGGGAACAGGGGCTGGAGACTGGGCAATGCAGCCGGTCTGGACGACAGGGAGCTGGTGGGCCTGCAGCAGGCAGAGGGCCACCACCAGCCCTGCCGAGGGACAGTCACTCCCAATCTCTCCAGCCAACTGGCTGTCCCTCCAAACCACTATCCAGGCTTCTCTCGGGTGCCATAAATCTGCTCCTTGCTCATTACAGAGCCCTTTAGAGCGCCTGTGCTCTGGAGAAGCACCCACCAGGTCACTTCTGAGGTTGAGTTCAGAGTCCCAGGGCTTCCTGTTGGCCTCTGTCTGTCATATTAACTCACCACTTAAATCATCCACTCCAGGTCTGAACTGGGCCTGGGAAGGGGCCATGCTCTTCTTTCTTTTTCACTCTGCCTTTCTGGGTCTCCTCCTGCCCCATCCCATCCCCCTCCAGGCAAGTGGGTTCAAATATTCTCTTCAACTCCCACTGCTGCTGGGCAAGTGTCTTAAATCTAGGCTAGCATTCAGCTCGCCATTCCCTGGGGAAGGGCCCTGCCGGGGAATTAGGCCCTCTCCAAGCCTGACCCTCCACTGTGGCAAAATTCAGGCTGGTTGTGTTTTAGCCATAGTCACTGTGGCTGTACCTGGCAAAGCGCCTGGAACTCTGAGGATGCTTCATAGATACCGTCCGGGCCTCAGACCTCCCGAGGGAGACAACCGCTTTGTCCCTTCCGATGAGAGTCCCAGGGTACATGACTTCTCTGGGCACCTGAGCACACTTCGGAGACTCACTCTCCTGTCTCACCTCTGCAGTTGGCCCGGCCTGGCCCTGTGTGTGGACCTGCCTGCTCAATACCATACGAAGGCTGAGCTCAGAGCTGACGCTTTGGGAGCTGATAAGAAGAGAGAGATGCTTCTCTTTCTTCCTGTGAAGGAAATGCCTGGAAACCCAGGGCCAGGCTGCTGCTGACCTGCCCAGATGCACTTCTCTTTACTCCAGCAGGAAGCTTGCCAGCCCTGTCCTTACGCTTGTTTAAACAAGCACCAGGGCAAGGAAGGCCCAGAAATGCCAAGGCCACTGAAGCAGGTGCTAATTGAAGCCTGGAAGGCGTTCCTCTGAGTTGTCCAGCACCTTGTCAAATCCGGATTAGCCATCTCTTTTCATTACAAATACCCTCCCTGGAGTCGAAAAAATTACAGCTCATTATCTCGCCTTATTTGTGTGCTTACCAATTATGTACCTAGCAGTGCAGAACACAGGAGCACAAATGTTTAGCTGCAAACAATGACTTAAGTCCGGAAAACACTTCTCCTTATTCCCATCACCAATGCACCCTCTGTTGCCAGAAAGGTGCAGAGGCAGCAAACGCTCTTTGGGGTCATCTTCCATCCCCTAAAGCTCTGAGCCAAGGGGAGGCATTTAGACAAAGTCCCCACCATAAAAGTACTTTTCTGCTGTTAACTAGAAATTCAGAATGCTCCATCGCAGAGAATTTGTTCTCGTTGGCAGCCTTGCTGCTCCCAGTCCTTTAGTCCTGAACATTCTAGGACCTGGGGGTAAGGAGATGCTGGGTATTAAGCAGAGGAGTAAAGGAGTCAGAGGGTGATTGCTCCTGAGTGGGGAAATTGAGGAAAACAGCCCCTGTATTCCCAGCCTCTGGCCCCACAGAGTCCCACGTGGAGAGTGCACTCTGACTCCCTCCTGCCTGTGCCCGGGGCCCAGCCCTGAACGCGCTACTACACAGCCAGTTCTCATCCTTTCCTTCCTTCCCGATCTATTTTACCCGTTTCCAGCTCCAGCACATTCCAACATCGGGGTATGCCCACAAAGGCCACTCCAGCTGACAGCAGCCTCCATTTCCTGTCGCAGGTGGCCCCCAGTGTGGCCCGCTACAGTTTCCTTTTTATTTGTCTCTTTGCGTTCACCACGAGATAGTCCAACGATCACCATGTGAAGTGCTAAACGGTGTGTTCACTGCCTAGGACTGCCGTAATGAATTACAACCATGAACTTGGCGGCTTAAAACAGCAGGAATTCCTTTGCCCACAGTTCTGAAGTCTAGAAGACCAGAATCAAGGCGTCAGCAGGACTGGTCCCCTCTGGAGGCTCGAGGGGGCGTCTGATCCAGATCTTGAGGGGGGTGGTGCGGCAACCCTCCGCATTCATCAGCTTGTGAATCCAGCGCTGCCACCTCTGCCACTGTGCTCAGAGGGACTTCCATCCTGTGTCATTGGTGTGTGGGTGTCCCCACTTCCCTCCTCTCATAAGGACACCAGTGGTTGGGTTGGGTTATGGTCTGATCCATATGACCTCATCCAGTGAACTTGATTACATCTTCAAAATCTCTATTTCCCAATAAGATCACATTCTCAGATACCAGGCATTTGTACTTATGCTTTGAGGGAAGACGATTTTACCCACTACAGTGGGTGTCTGATATTTAGAAAGCACTTAATAGATTTTAGTTTTCTTTTTAAGAGACTATTATCCTGCCCCTATACTCTAATCACATAATTTGTATTTTCCTCCTTAGAGGAAAATTCATTAAATATGCAATTCATCAGCCTCCCCCCGAGGCCCATACCCTCAAACCCTCCTCTCCCATCTCACGGGGCTTCCTCACGTTCCTGAGTGCAGCCTCTGTCTCTGCCTCTCCTTTATTCCTAGTTTCTTGGCTCTACTGAAAACTGACCCAACTTGATTAAAGGTCTACATGAAGTGCCCATTGCTCCCAGGAAGACCACTGTCCACAGACTGCTAACACAGTGTCCTTCCTAGTAAGCCAAACTCACTGTACCTCTTTCCCAGGATTCTCCTAGAAACAGGTTTCTGTGGAGGTCCAAGGCCATTTTCCCAGCATCTGGTGACTGTGCAGAAGATCTGTTCCTTTTAAGAAGCAGCCCCAGCACTAATTTTCAGGGTCAGTGTTAGCACGTTGCATTCTCGGGCCATTTCCTTGGGAATCCTTCACTAACCACATTTCAGGTCTCCCTGGGCTTCTGATCGGTTTATCCTAATATCATTCACACTACAGTGAAAGGAAATCTGCTTGAAATTGTCTGGAGGCCTATGCTGGGCTCGAAAGGCCATGTAAACACCCCCAAGGGGATGGGTTTGCACTGTGTGGTCGACTAGAGGGTTTTAGGTAGACCATGGCATAGAAGGATCTTTGTGGGATGATGAAGACCAGGGCTAAAGAGGACTGGGAATGAGTAACTGTCATTTTTATTTCCTCCCTGAATGTGAATAAAGTGGGCTTTGCACACTGTATCTCAATGAGCTTGACATTGATGCCAGAAATAACTCTATCATAGAACGCACATGGGAGAAGGAGCTAACGCGTCCCGAAAAAGAAATCAAGAAAAGCGTTGCTAACCACATCGGTCTTCTGTGAAAGAGGGGTTACCAGCATTTTAACAGAAAGAGATGAAGTGGCTAAAACCTCACTGGCCTTCAGCCTGGGGTGTTCCATGATGTCGCTATTCTAAGTCCCTCCAGCCACCAGCTGAGCACCTTCAATGATGGGAAACTCATTACCTCCCAGGTGAGTCATTCCATCTGTGAGCTGCTCAGACTGCAAGGAATTTTTTTTCCCCTTCTCTTGTGCCAACATTGGGTGCCTTGAGGCTTATACTTATTGCTATTAATTTAAGTATTTACAAGTTCATTGTCATGTGGGAGCTGTCACCACCTGCACCCTGACACTGCACTCTTCACTTAGCCTGACATTTAATTAGCTGCGTTGGCAGCCACACCCCTGATTGGCTTCCTCTCCACCAGAACAACACCATCTTTTACACAGTAAAAGCAGCAGTAGCTAAGTCATGGTTGCTGTGTTTTATGCATGCTGTTGGATTTCTTATTCCACACAGGATCTGACATTATCTCTGAATTTTCTTGTATCAGTTCAGTTTTGTAATTAGTAGCTCTTAATTGGGAGTAGGAGCTGGAATCATCTGCAGACCACAGAGGTGTGGTCCTCTGTTCAGAGTACATCAGCCCAGGCCATGCAGTACATGGTGCCCACAGAAAGATGGATCATTTTCTCTATTTGGAGGGTCTTGGAGACCAGAACACACAGAGCAGCTTGAAAACAGGGCTGAGACCAACAGGCAGAGGTTTTGCCTTCTGCAAAGGATGAGTTGGGTTTAAGAAATAGTTTAATCATTCTTATATTAATTCTAATAATCTCACCTTTCTGGTATGTTCCAGAAAAGCATGATTAAAATTAAGAGAAGACCAAAAGAAAAAGCAAATTTGCAATAACCGGAAGAGACTAAGAACTAATATTTTAATAAACTAAGTTCGTGAATGTCAGTAAGAGCAGTAGAAATCTCTGTTGATGTTAATAGATGCTTAGAGAAAGAGAAACAGGAAGGATGAATAAATATGGAAACAGGTCACTGAGCACCTCACCCTCAAAGAGATGCAAATTCAAGTAATGCCAAGATTGTTCTCAGGTTTTGTTTCATTTTTTCAATGCTGTCTGAAATACAATAAAGCAATCGCACACCGCTTCTGAAAATGCCCTGGCAAGAATTTCCACTTTGGGGACTCATCACAAAGGAAAACAGCCTTCTAAAAAACATTTATGCCTCTAAACATTAATTTTAATGATGTTTGATAGTATTTTTAATAATAGAAAAATGGGAACAACTTAAATGCCCACCTGGAGGAATAGCTAAGGGCTGTAATTCTCTCCCGCGGGAAGCTCTCTGAGCCCCACCCGTGAGCATTCAGGTTTCCTGATCCAATCTCCAGTATTCCAGGGCCACATCACGCCGTGGTTATCTCTCTCTGTGTCCGCCTTCCTCCGACTCTGAATTCCTTGTGGCAGGGGTGCCGTTTATTTATCTGTCCATCTCCACTATCAGTATGGTCCATCGCTTGGAGTAGATGTTCAATAAATGTTTATTAAATGAATAAAAGCAAAATATATGTGGACTGTCCTGTGCTCATAAAAATAATATTGGGAGTATGTCATATAATGTAAAAAAGGCTTAGTGATAATGACAAGTAGAAAAAGGCAGAGTGTATTCTTGATTCATAATAACGGAAAAGCCTACATTTACTAAGTGTGTTTTGCGTTAAGTGCTAAATATACATGTATGCATAGGTACACGGTGCAATTCGACTGCACACAAACGTTATGACCTCCCTGTGTAAGTGTGTAGATACATACTTTTTTCGTTTCATCTCAATGATCCTTTGCATTCCCACCCACTTTTTCAGTTTAAGGCAGCATTACTATTTCCACTTTACTGATTAAGAAGCCAATCCTTAGAAAGTTAAGAAACTCAGTTAAGACAATACTGCCAGAAGGCTCCGTGAGGGCACACACTCAGACCCTCGGAGCTGACTGTGATGCAGTGCGTCCGGTGAGAGTGTGGACAAAAGACTGCAAACCTACACTGAAAAAGTGACATGCGAAGCTCTCCCAACTATTACCCATGATTGGCTTTGTTTAGCAGGGTTATAAAGGTTAGTTTCTCTTCATTACAAATTTTCTATATTGATCCTATAGGACCATAATGATGAGAAAAATAATAACTTTTTCTAAAAAAAAAAAAACAGTAGCAATTGAAGTAGACCTGTACTCACTATAAATAAAAATCTGCCTTACAACCCACCCAAGGGGTGCTGAAGTAGTAAAAGGAACTTGTCATCCCCCAGAGCTGGAGGGTGGGTGGCCCGCCTGGCAGGTTACCCCAGCATTCAGGCACCAGCAGACCCCAGCAGCAGAATCAAGAGACAATTTTTATCATTAGCAACTTAGCCAGGAATCAGAAAATCTATAAAACAGCTATTTAAACATACAAACGTGTGCTAGGATAGTCCCGCAGTTTGGTGTTGCTTTTATTCTCACTACCCATAGCAGGAGGAGCTTACTCTCCAGGCAAGGCCTCCAGGTGTTTTTACGTGTCCAGACAAGAGATGTGCATTGTACAGGGTGAGTTCACAGAATGGCTTTGAGGACAGCTGGAAGTCACCATATCTGCAATCCGTACACCCAGACGTGGAGGGTGCAGAGGGGAGTGGATGAAGGGACATTCCCGCTCAAGCGGGCAGGATGTCCCGGGCACGGGGCCATCACCTTTTCTCTGCTGTTATTGATCAGGGGAGCTGAGACTCGCCTGTGAAATACAGGATGACCGAGTGGAACCTGTGTCCGCGGGGCACAGCTGCACAGGCTCCAGGGCAGCCAAGCAGTTATTGGACACGACGTAAGTAGTCCTGTGGCGTTTCTTCGTAATTTGCCATTAATTTCAAGCTGATGTCAATGAAATAGGATGCTTGTGACAGACTAATGGCTTCCTGCCCCTTGCTGATGGTAGCTGAAGTGTTTATTTTCCTAGCTGGAGACATTGATCCCTCGGCCAGAGGTCAATTACAGAGACTACTGAGTGAACTATGATTCGTTTTGCGAAAACATAGTTGGTTTTGATAAAAATGTATTAATAGCAACCATCCATGGGGTCTTTGTTGAATGAGCATTTGGAATTCTCAGTTATTCAGCAAGAATAAACGCCACTTGTTTCAGGCAAAGAGCAGGAGCAGTTTCACAGAGGCGACCACACGCTTTATCCTGGCTCTGGAACTTAGCAGAGACATTGCATTTATTTTATTAACATTAGCTGAGTGCCAGGATGCAGGAAAACAGCCAGGATGAGAGAGGGCCACTAAATGTCTGGGTCTTCCCTAAGGAGATCCTTACCCTACAGTGGATCTCAGGGAGGAGTTCGAATAGCTATTAACCTCTTTCACAGCGGATTGCAAAACATTACATGAACAAGCTTTTCACCTGTCTCAGTAAAATGAATATTCAAACCCTCTTCCATCCATTTTCCATAACCACATGCTCACTTACTCCACCCTTCCCCCTCCTGAGCTCCTGAGCTTGGGATGAAACCACAAAGTCACCAGACAATCCTTTCAGCTGAGTGTCTCCAATACCAGGAATGCTCTGGACACACCCGGCAGAGCCCACCGAACGCGGGCAAAGCGTCCTTGTGTTTGCCCGCGTGGAAGAACTCCCTGGCGTGTGACCTGATCTTCTAGCTTGTGCTTCCAGCAAGTTGACCCATTATGCCTCAGACTTAAATTACAAATATGTACATGCCTAGGAAACATGTAAATTTCCTCAAGTTGGATTTTCTTTATCCCTCTGGTTTCCTTTTTTTTTTTTTAAGGAAATTAAAAACGGTGCTTAACATCATGTTTTTAAATATTTTACATTTTAAAATCTTGAAGAGGTACAAATGTTGCTGTTACACGGACTCCTGTAGTAACGCTTCTGCTGGGCGTTCGCTGTGCCGGGTACGCAGGCCTTTACCGCCTCCCACCCCTCCCCCCGTTCTCGATTTCTAATGAGGTTTGCAGCTCTGCCCCTGCATGCCCATTGATCAGGCCCCAATTATTAGACAGTACACGTAGCGTCTGGGCTTCCATTCCTGAGGTACTTCACTCAGGATAACGGTCTCCAATTCCATCCAAGCTGCCGCACATCGTTTCATTCCATTTTCATGCCTGAGTTCTGCTCCATGCTACACACACGCCACATCTCCCTAACCCACTCAGGAACTGCTGGGCATTAGTCAACAGTCACATACGGACATCTCTCAGCCAATCCACTGTCATGTCTTAAGATTCCATTCATCCCGAGTGTTTGCTACTGACCTCATTGTTTTTTCTGCTAGCACTGTAATTAAGAAATAAAGATTGTGTGTATGGATGGTATACAACACGATGTTTTTATAGAGCTGCATATTGTAAAACAGTTACCAGAATCACACTGGCTAACACGCTCACCCCCAGGCATGGTTGTGTGTGAGAGAGATTAGAATACTTTACCATCAACTCTCATCTTCAACCGTACCATACAGACGTGGTAAGTAGACCCCCCAGGCTGTATGTGAGGGCTCTAGGACTTGCTCGTGTTGTGTAACTGAACTTTGTACCCTTTGACCAACATCCTTCCATCCCAACCCCACCCTGAAACCATCACCCTACTTTCTGCTTCTGAGTTTGACTTTTTAGGTCGCTGCTGCCTGTTTTTAATCTAACCTTCAAAAGCAAAACCTGCAAGCAATGAAGAGATGCTATCTAATTGAAATAAAATTCCAGATCACACAGTTTTTTCTTTTACCTTCACATTTTCTGCTTCCCTCTCCCCTCCCTCTTCCATCCCCGTCTATAGATAGCCTTGAGAGGAAGAGGGGGAACAAGAGGACAAAAATCATGAATAAATAAAACTAGTCAAAGTGAAGGAAACTTCCCTCCAAATGTCTAAGTCAGGCGTCCTCAAACTGCAGCCCGCAGGCCACGTAAAGTGGTGTGAATTGTATTTGTTCTGTTTTTTACTTCAAAATAAGATATGTGCAGTGTGCATAGGAATTTGTTCATAGTTTGTTTTTTTTTTTTAAACTATAGTCCGGCCCTCTAATGGTCTGAGGGACAGTGAACTGGCCCCCTGTTTAAAGTTTGAGGACACCTGATCTAAGCCCTTTGAACACCAGAAAAGGCTCAGCACATGTACAAAACATTTGAGAAACATGAGTGGGCTTTCTGCAGAGATGGGAAAGGTTCTCCTGGACTGGGAAAAGGAGACAGACAAGCCATGGAAAGAGTAAATGTTGGTAGCTGTTGGGGGAACATTCACTGTGGCCCTGCTCTCAGGGAGCACCAGGGATGGGTAAGAGCAGGTGTTAACAGCTGGGTCAAGGGCAGGTAGGGTAGTGGGTTTGTGCTCACAAGTGGTGCTGAAACAGAAGCACATTCTTCCCCCATGGTGGAGTGTGGGCTACTCCTAAAGGGCCCAGGCAGGTGGATCACAGCAGCGACACCGAAACTCTGAGGCCATACCACCAGGGCACAGCTGCAGTTCGCTACAGTTGGCTTAGACAAGGGGAATTGCAGGGTCCCCTGGACAACAAGTGTTGGAGGGACCTGTTCCAGAGCCTGGGCTTCCCTGGGATGATTTGAGAAAGCCTGGAGGGAGTGGGATGTGCATCTCACTAGATGCTCTCAGGAAGCAGGTTTCAGTCTCCCAGCAGACGTGCTAATCTGGAGGGAGGAAGGGAAAAGTGAGGCTCAAGTTCCCTGGGATAGAAGTCATCAGCACCTCAGTCCTAGAAGAGGCTTCTTACTGTGGTGTGGACATGCTCCTGCTCTGTCTCTGTCAGTGTGACGAGGACGCAATCTGTCTGGGGTCACGGACATGCTCCTGCTCTGTCTATGTCAGGTGTGAGGAGGACACAGCCTGTCTGGGGTCACGGACATGCTCCTGCTCTGTCTATGTCAGGTGTGAGGAGGACGCAGCCTGTCTGGGGTCACGGACATGCTCCTGCTGTGTCTCTGTCACTATGAGCAGGACGCAGCCTGTCTGGGGTCATGGACATGCTCCTGCTGTGTCTCTGTCACTATGAGGAGGACGCAGCCTGTCTGAGGTCACGGACATGCTCCTGCTGTGTCTATGTCAGGTGTGAGGAGGACGCAGCCTGTCTGAGGTCACGGACATGCTCCTGCTGTGTCTCTGTCAGTGTGAGGAGGACGCAGCCTGTCTGGGGTCATGGACATGCTCCTGCTGTGTCTCTGTCAGTGTGAGGAGGACGCAGCCTGTCTGAGGTCACGGACATGCTCCTGCTGTGTCTCTGTCAGTGTGAGGAGGACGCAGCTTGTCTGGGGTCTCGGACATGCTCCTGCTGTGTCTCTGTCACTGTGAGGAGGACGCAGCCTGTTTGGGGTCTCGGACATGCTCCTGCTGTGTCTCTGTCACTGTGAGGTGGACGCAGCCTGTCTGGGGTCATGGACATGCTCCTGCTGTGTCTCTGTCAGTGTAAGGAGGACGCAGCCTGTCTGGGGTCACGGACATGCTCCTGCTGTGTCTCTGTCAGTGTGAGGAGGACGCAGCCTGTCTGGGGTCTCGGACATGCTCCTGCTGTGTCTCTGTCAGGGGTGAGGAGGAAGAGGCCTGTCTGGGGTCACGGACATGCTCCTGCTGTGTCTCTGTCAGTGTGAGGAGGACGCAGCCTGTCTGGGGTCACAGACGTGCTCCTGCTGTGTCTCTGTCAGTGTGAGGAGGACGTAGCCTGTCTGGGGTCTCGGACATGCTCCTGCTCTGTCTCTGTCAGTGTGAGGAGGACGCAGCCTGTCTGGGTCTCGGACATGCTCCTGCTGTGTCTCTGTCAGGGGTGAGGAGGAAGAGGCCTGTCTGGGGCCTTTAATACAGTGTGGAAATTCTTTAAAAAAGGAATCTTTATTCTCAGAGAGGGAAGAGTGTTTGCTGTGATACCAGCTCTAGCTGGACTTCCCTTGCAGTTGGCAGGCTGTTTACGTGCCTTTACGCTGGACAGCTCAGGCCTATAGGGCTGGAAGACTGCACTGAAGAGCAACTCCCAAGAAAATCTCACACACAGAAAGCTTCTCAAGGCCACCACTGTGCCCTGTAACAAGGAACATTTTTCACCTGTTTATTCGCTTGTGACAAAACTGACCATTTCCTGCAAATTGTACCCATAGAAAGAACCAACAGTGAGCAACGCAGAAGCCAGTCAGCTCCTCACATCTAGGAGTCTAGAAGTTTCTAGCGAAGGATGTCCATCTGGACCTGAGTCACCATCAGAGTGTCAAGGCTTCAAGCCTGAGTGATGATAAGGGAGGAAGAGGAAGCTGCTGGAAGCTGTAAGTGGGGAATGAGTGGCAGCTGCTGCTTTAGAGCAAAGGCAGCTGCTTCCCTGGACTCTGCTCATGTCCGAGGCTCAGGGCTCCCTGGGCTCAGGGAAGTTAGGCTGGAACCGGTGGCCGAGCTTTGTGGAGGGAGCAGAACTGTGCTGGGAGGAAAGGCAACCCTCTCAGAAATGGCTGGTGGCACCAACTTCTTCCGGGGCGGGAGCTGAGGCACCAACCAAGGCCCCCGGGATCCAGCTGCCTCCCTGGCCAGCTGTGTGGGTGTAGGCAGCGTCTTGGGAGGTCAGTCTGAGGAAGAAACCCACATCATATTCTGCATGGAGGTAACTCTGTATCTGGGCCATATGTGCATGCATGGGGTGGGTAGGGAAATGGGGTTCTCCCCACACCCCCTCCTGTCCTTCCTTCCCTACCTCTAGCGGGCAGGCCCCTTCAGCACGTTACGTATGAGTCCAGTGATCAGGAGGCCATCAGTGTCAAAGGGACAGGTGCATGCATCTTGTAATGCACAACTCAGAGGATGACGAGGGCCTGGGGCAATGTGGCTACCAGGTTTGGCCACAAAATGCAAGTGAGACTTGCAGACCTGGTCCACAGGAGTGGGAACCCTGAAGCTGGGATTCAGGCGGAATAGTGTGGGAGAGAAAGAGTGGGTGGGGACCGCGCCACGGAGGGCTCCTGGGGCTGTGTGAGGGGCATGGGCAGTCTGTCAGACAGGAACAATGAGAGGAAATTTCCAGCTCCCTGAGTGTGTTCAAATGCACTTTGGCAAGCGGGTTCCTAATGATAATAGATTTGGTCAGCAATGCTTTGGGGACCACTTACGTTTGCTACACACACACACACACACACACACACACACACACACTATACTGATGTACATATATGCACAGCCTACCACGTACACACATAACATACACATGCAACACACCTTTGTTCTACCATCTTTTTCTGGGTCTCTCTGAATCATCGGCACTGTATTCCTAAGGCAACCTCTCTGCCATCAGGAGCTCCCTTGTTCTAGAAAGCCCAAAAGAAAAGTAGGCAGCAGCCACTCTGTGTTTTGTGAGTTATTTAGCCCCCTCTATTTCAATTCTCTTTTATCATAAAAGTTCAGGGAATGGTGTCTTGCTGAAAAGAAATAGTTGCTGTTTAGTGTAGGAAGCAAAGATGAATGTTCCCAGTCCTGCTTGTCTTTGGGGAGTCCCTGGGAATTGAGAGAGAAACTGCTTTGAGTTTTTTTTCTCTTCAGACCAGCCAACCAGGAATGTGACCTGCTTTATAAGCATGCGGGTGGCCCTCTGTGTTTCTGAGGCCACAGGCCCGTGGTCCACAGCTCCACCCTTCTGCAGAATGAGCCCAGCTGCTGACAGCGGCTCTGCAGAATGTCCCTTTGCCTCCTTGGCCCTTACTCTGTAAGACCTGGCCAGAGACCTCAGGCCTCGGTCACAGGAATGACACCTCCTGACCCCTGGAGGAAGATGTCCCTGTCACCCTGTGTTTGAAAGAGTGGTCACATTCACTGGCACCTAGATCCTCCTATAAACAAGGAATGAAATGTTTTAAAATCCAGAAAAGGGGCAGCTTGTGAATGTGCACACACGATTATCCTCTGTGCCGAACCTCAAGGCCCTGCGGTCTGGGTCAGGCAGTCCTGCACCATCAGCCGATGGGACGGAACATTGCCTCTGAACTCTGTATTTGTGGCTAAGGAAGCATTTGTCTGGGTTTCTAAATGTTCCTGCATCTCCATACTTCCCCTGACTCCTCCTGGGGAAGCAGAGCCTGTGACCTAAGCACTGCCACAGGGGTGCAAAGACCTTCTTTTGAGGAGTCAGGAGCCAGGTCCCAGAGCAGACTTCACTCCACAGCCGGACGCAGTAACCGGGAGTGGTGGAGATTCCCCTGTCAAAATCCACGGGCTGAGGAGGTTCTGGAGATCAGAGGAGAACAAATTCAAAGTTCAAATGAAGCTGCAGGGCATCCTAAGGGGGGGGACCCCATCCAGAGTGTTCATATGATGATAAAGTCACAAAAATTGATTATTTCCAAAGAAATGAAGGCCCAGAATTCAATGAAAAAATATTTACATGGGCCTAACCATTTTATTTTCTCTAAAATGTCTATTTTTGTGCTGCACTTTCATACAAGACAGGGTATCAATCACTCTCCACACAACCCTCAGATACCTAGCGTCTCACTCCCACGCTGACAATTACACCCCCGCAGATACAGCAGCTGAGCGCACACTTTTTTGTTCCAAGCCAGGCTTTCTCCCAGCTCAAAACCTCCCCTGCCCCCTCCCTGCTGAGGCGGGATGACAGAAAGGAAACCAAGGGGCCACATGGGAGCAACCACTGGAATCTCCAGAAGGGCCCAGATGCTCCTGGGTGGGGAGTGGGCAGCGGCCTGCAGTCTGCTCCTGGGCTATCCTCAGGCACATTTTTCTACTGTATATATTTGACTTCTGCATAAACACCTTCATGAAGACAGGTTCTGAGTCACTCACCTGCCATAAGAGACCACTGCCCCCAACCCCTTAGGCTTGATGTTCTCCTCCACGACTGTGGGGCCAGGGGCCAGTTGTCAGCTAATTTCTTAGTTTGGATTCCCCAAAGGCAGACCACACAGACCTGCATACAGGTCCTAGGGCATGAGGGGCACTCTGGAGGGCATCAGGGAAGAATGGAGGAGGTGGGACAGAGACTTGGGGAAATCCCTTCAAGGGTGCATTGCTATGCATGGCAGCACGGGGCAGCCGGGGTGAGCCTGGGTCGCCAGGTAGAGCGTGCCTCAGGGCTCTCTCCCAGTGGAAGGAAAGCTACAATATTTATCCATAAGGCTCATCCCCATGTGGAGGGTTTATCCTGGGGGAATTGCATCCCCAGAATTGCTGGGATCCCTGAGCTTGAATTGAGCAAGACTCATGATGCCAAGCAACTGTGGGGATGAGAGGCAGTGAGAGGCAGGTGGGAAACTGTCAGTGGCCAGGGACTGTCAGCTGCAGCTCCAGGGACATCAGAGGTGTGTGTGGTGGAAGGGGGTCCCGGGTAGTCTCTCAACAGCATGTGCTGCGGCTAATTTTCATAAGTTAACATAGGTCTTTGTTTACTGATGTGTATTCAAAATTCATGCACTAATCACATTCAGAGCCATATTGAAAAAAAAATCTCTTGGATAAATCAAGAAGATAAAACTTGGCTGGACGCCTATAGCTTAGTAGTTAGGGCGCTGGCCATATACGCCAGGGCTGGCAGGTTTGAACTCGGCCCAGATCTGCTATAAACAACAATGACAACAACAACAACAATAACAAAAAAGAGCCGGGCAGTGTGGAAGGTGCCTGTAGTCCCAGCTACTTGGGAGGTTGAGGCAGGAGAATCGCTTAAGCCCAAGAGCTTGAGGTTGCTGTGAGCTGTGATGCGACACCACTCTATAGAGGGTAACATAGTGAGACTCTGTCGCAAAAAAAAAAGAAAGAAAGAAAACTTTCCAAATTGAAAAAGAAGAAAAGAAGAGCTGTTTTCCTCCACCACTTCCTTTAGCTTTACCATAATGACTTGCTGCCGCTTTGGGACATTTTGTGTGGAAAACATTCCCCCTTGCTCTAGCCCCAAACCCTAGCAGACCCCCATGACTGTGGTGCACAGCAGGGTAACTGGAGTGGGAGGAAGAGTCTGAAACCACTAAACCGCTTTCCTCTTTTGTCTCCCTTGAGGATGGCATCCTCCTACCTGGCTCCCAGAGAAATAGCAGGGTTGGAATTAACAGGAAAACTGGGAATCCAAAGAAAAGACAGTAATCTCAGCTTATGAAATTCCAAATAGGCTTTCACAGAACTAGTGCTCTCTCCCAGGGCAGCCATAATGGTAGGAAAGGATTAGCATAGTAAGAGCCAGGCCAGGCCTATTAGACCATTATTATCGTTGTTGTTGTTATTATTAGGCCACTGAATTTAATGTAGGAAGAATAATTGGTCCCTTTTCCTCACCAGTGGGTGCAGTTTATCAATATTTACTGCAGGTCTGATTTCTTTCACCTAGACCTGAATAAAAGAGGAAAATATACTAGACAGAAACAGGTTAGCCTAACATATTTCAGGGGGTTGAGGGGCAAGAACAGAGAGAACACTAGGTCCTCATGTCCCAGAAGGCCAGGACACACAGCTGAGGCCAGCAGGCCTGAGAGGACCCATCACAGTGATTGAACAGAATTCTCCAGCATGAGCTGGAGATGGACGTGGCCAAAACAGAGCCCCAATTAGCAGAGAGAGAACAGGACTGGAGCTTGTCAGCTCTAGAATGCCCAGGGGTGGCCCAAGGGCAACCTTATCCTGGGGGATACCAGACCCACTGCACCTCAGGCAAGAACTCCCCCCATCAGGGGCTCCCTGGGCCTTCTGCACCCAGAGGTCTTAGAGAGGCTAGTGGGGCGGGGGCGGCTCCAGAAATCAGAGGAGAGGAGAAGTCTTCCCAAAGACTGAGCACCCCTACAGCAGTTCTATAAACATTTAAATCAAACCCAGTTTAAAGCTAGATTAGACATTGAGTTCAAGTTAGTCTAATTTTTTTCCCAGCTAAGTGCACCAAATTGGGTGCTGGCAGAAAGCGAGGGCAATCCCATGACTACATGTGATGAAAAATCTCATCCAGACAGAGGCCCGCCTAGAGCCGGGCTAGGGCTGGGATTGAAGAGGCAGCGGTCACTCCTATCAGCCAGGATGACTCTCCTATCGTCCTTCTGGGGTTTGGACAGTTCACCTGTGTTCAGACAGGCTTGTGTCTGTTCCCTGACTCTCACCGTCTGAAGCTGCCATTCTGTGAAACCACCTGAGTTGGCACAAGAGTCCCGTGTGCGAGCCCCGCCAGCTCCTGTGTCCAGGGCTGCTTTTCTCTTTTCAATCAGAATCTGTAATAAAGACACAGAATAAAATTGACTTGATGTAGGCAAGCGTGTCACACGGCCCATTAAAGAGCTCACAAGCAGGCTAGAGAGGAAAACACAGCTCTGTAGGAAGAAGGAACGTGAACCATGTAGAAATAGAATCCTATTCATCAGATGGCTTGGTCTATTTAATAACGATTTGCAAAAGAACAGCTTAGATCCAGACTTAACAACAAACTGCACAATAGATTTCGGTTAGAGAAATATACGCTTTAAGAAGTCCAAGTGCTGGTGCAGGACATAACAAGAAGGACTCTAACAAATTCAAATATTGTGATTAGGCTATTTGTATACATACATTAACCTAAAATTTAAAAAACCTAAGTGCAGACTGTTAGCTGAATCCTAATTCTAAAGAACAAATCCTTTTATTTTTATTAATACATTTTTGTTCATTGTTTTAATTTTATTGTTAAAATGAATATATTTAAAAGAAATAATCCTCCCAGATTTATCAGCACAATGAGAACATTAGTAAAAACCATGACGCTACCTTCTGATGTAGCTCTGCCTCCCCCCTTGCCTGGACAAGGCTGGCTGACGAGAGTTCACAGGGGTTGAGTTTGCCAATCTGTGATTAGCTTTTGACAAGGATGCAGTGTGTTTGAAGTAAAATTTATGCATAGTTGCACAGCTCAACAGTATTTTTTTTTTTTTTTTTTTGAGACAGAGCCTCAAGCTGTCGCCCTGGGTAGAGTGCTGTGGCATCACAGCTCACAGCAACCTCCAACTCCTGGGCTCAAGCGATTGTCCTGCCTCCACCTCCCAAGTAGCCGGGACTACAGGCACCCGCCACAATGCCCGGCTATTTTTTGGTTGCAGCCGTCATTGTTGTTTGGTGGGCCTGGGCTGGATTCGAACCCGCCAGCTCAGGTGTATGTGGCTGGCACCTTAGCCTCTTGAGCCACAGGCACCGAGCCATCAGCAGTATTTTTTTAATTGTCTGCTTAACCCATCACGTAAAGAACACCAAGAGAATGATGAGGGAAGAAAATGGACTTTTTAATGAGGATTGGAATTGCAATATTATCTTGTTTCTGCTAACAATAAGATGATTTGTTTACTTTGTGATACCCCAATGCCAGCATTACAGAAATTCAGTGCTCACCAGCTCATAAGGACTACAGATATTTTAAATTAGAGGGAGAGACATGAAAGGTTGAATTAAAAGATGAAAAGCAAAGACAATTCTTTCAAGCAGCAGAAAGATGCGGAAATATAGCCACGGAAGCAATTTACAAAGTGGCTTATATACTCCGGAACAAAAGGAAGCCATTCAGCAATGTAGAAATTTCAACAGAATGCCAAAGGGGTAGGACGCTTAGACCTCGAAGATGTTTCAAAGTATGGACAACTGATCTGCAGCATGAATTAGGCTTCAACTTAGCAGAACAACTTCATGCAAGACTTCAAAAGGAAAATATATGTTATTCCATCACTTTGGATGAATCAATGGATACACCTGACTCCCCTCAGGGCAGGTTCTACACTGCACTCTGGTTATAAGATTTTCCTTGCTACAAAGAGTTACTCATTTGGGGCACTCTTTGGAATGTAACACAGGCAACAGATATTTTCAACAACTTTTAAGATAAATCTTGTGAAGTTCGACTGAATTTGGTAAGTTTAGTGTCTATACAGACAGTGCATCTTCCATGTCAGGAAAAAACAAAGGGTTTATTGCAGAGATAAAAAAAGTATTAACAGATCCAGGGGCCCTCATGTCTTTCCATTGCGTCCTGCATTAGCAAAACCTCTGTGCTAAAGCTACTATGTTAAGTGACACTTTGCCGTGAGTTATAAGTGTTAAGTATATTTGTACAAATGCAACAAGGCATCATCAATTTTGTTACATGCTAAAGTTGAACAATGAGCCATTCATTGTGCCTTTGCTACATTATTCTAAAGTGCATTAGCTATGGCAGGGATAGATGTTAGCCAAAATTTTATCTCTGCAAGAACAGATAGTGAAATTGTATGAAGAACAGAACCAGCAGTGTGAATGATTGAAAGATTTCAATAGGAATGTAGCATTTCTCTGTGACATGTCAAATCAAAACAACATGAATATTTCTTTGAAGGTAAGGCTAAGTCATGCTACATGGCCAAAAATCCAGGTATTTCAAAATAAGCCACCTTTTTACAAAACACTTCCTTAAAAGGAAATTTCAGATGAACATTCTCCCCAGTTAGCAAAGGTCATTGATGAGCAGGACAATTACATGACATCATTTGAAAAATACACAGCTGTTATAGGCCTAAGAATTAGAGAATGCAATGAATGTTTCAATGACTTTGAGAATCATGACATCACACTGCAATTAGCATTTCCGCCTCACCTGGTTGATATCACCAACGTGCCTAAAGAACGAAAGATGGAAGTGATGGAGCTCTCAGTAGATGACATTTTAAAGTCGTTGTTTGATGCTAAAAAAGATCTCATTGAAATATAGAAAAATAAAGTAGAATATTCTCCCATGCCTTTGGCAACATGCCCAGAAAATGTTTTCTTGTTTTTCAACTACGTATTGCTGTGAATCTACCTTCTCCTACCCAACCCAAATCAAAATTCCCCTTAAGGGACAACTGACTTGATGCCCAGCTAGGGGATCAGCTGAAACCACGGACCTCCACCCTTCAACCAAATATTCAAACATTTCCAACTAAAATAAGACACAACAAAATCATTAAAAGTTTAGTTAACTTGAACAAATAACTTACATTTTTCTGAATTATTAAGTACACAGCAGTTAGATTTTTACAAAATAATGTACATTTTTAAGTATATCTAATTAAAATTTCGTAAATGCAGTTTTATTTGTTGGCATCTAAATTAATGCGCCTTCCAACATGTAAAAGTTCCCCATGCCTGCCCTAAACCATAAACAAATTTTCCAAACTGAAAATGCCAAACTGTCATGAGAATTTGTTAAAATGAATGCTAACTTATACTGTTGGTAGGGTTATAAATTAATCTAGCCGTCCTTGAAAATAATTTAGTACAAGGCACACCTGTGCCTTTCAAACTTCTAATTATACTCCTAGAAATATAACCCCCCAAAATATAAAGGGTGCCAAAAATTATACATGTATTAAGAAAAAAACTACTAAAATTGTAATACTCAAAATATACTGATTTCAAAAGATGAATAGAAGTCACGTTTGAGCACCCTTATAATTGCAGTTTTATTGCAAAATGCAAAGGTTCTTGCACAAACTGGTCAGTCATACGATTTATAATGAAAAGAAACTGGAAATAACTTTAAAAGGTAACAGAAGGTGGATGGAAAAAGATTATGACTTTCTGTAAAATATAATGTCTTGAATCGTATTTCAAAGAGTTCATAATGGCTTGAAGGAAATCTATTTCATGTTTGTTTGTCCCCTCCAAAAAAAATACAGTATTGCATGGTTATAGTTGACCTTTCAAATATTGAGGATTTTTAAAGTATAGTTACTGTTTTTCATTATGTGAGTGGTAGATTGTCATTTGTTATTTGAGGTTGGGCAATTCAGTTCGCAAACTCATCCTAAAATCAACCCACATACCTCATGGCTGAATATTGATGTGGCCCCGTCAAGGTGCTTCCCTTGAGAGGCTGTGCACGGATGCCAGTGCCTGGTCCACTCTTCAAAGCTATGCTGGGAACCTTTTCCTGGAATGACCATCAGAGTTGTCCTTGTACAAGCCAGACCATTGAGTTCTCAAACTTGTCCTAGAAAAAGTTTTAGATACCTCATGGCTGAATATCACTGTGGTCACCCTGAAGTGCTCCCTTGGCCATCTGGTGACTGCAGTGATACTCAGCAACGAGCTCTGCTATCACTTTCTTTAGAATGAGTTCACAGATTTAATTGTCGACCTCCTCCTCTAGTGAAGGTATAAAGAGCCCCCCCCCATTTGAAATTGGCTGATTTAAAGAACTCTAATGAGGATTTTTTGAGGATTTCGTTTTTCTCTGCATTTGAGACAAATGATTGAGCCCTTCCCGTCCTAAGCAACCAGACTCTACATTCAACAGAGTTTATGAATAATTTTACACATGAGTCACTGCGTCAAGCATCTTGTGGTGTTTCATTCTGACTTATATGGAAATCCCTTTTTGCGGAAAAATAATCTGGTCTGTATTATTCTCACACAGGCTGGGTTTCCGTCAGGAATGAAAATGTCAATGCATTTTCATGGCAGAATATAACTTTTCATATCAACAAAAAAATTAATTATTCATGGCACCAGCCGCGCTGAGGAGCGTCTGTTACCAGTGCCGTGCGCTGGGCGCTGCGTTATTAATGCGCTATTTACAGGCGCACAGTGCAGAGAGCAATTTCCCATGAAATTGCTGAGTGTTTTGTCTTGTTCATTTGGAAGGACTTGAAAATGGTCATTCAACCGGATTGTTTGGTAATGTTGCAAATTTATGTGGTGTGTTAGAAACAGTAGAATGAAATTTGGTGACACGGTGAAAGATGAAAGCACCAACTCCTCTGACGGTCACAGGTGGCTGCTGCGCCGCCGGTCAGCTAGAGAGGCTGCTGTCTCCTGCTTGTTTCTGGGGGTGGGCATGGAGGTCCCGGTTCCCCAAACCCAGTTGACCTGGTTCAATTACTCCGCTGAACTAGAGGCACAGTGGGCAACTGAGGCACGGTGGGGGCTGAAAGCAAAATAAGTGGAAATTGGAGATGAAACTGGAGGGGCACAGGCCGCATGGCTGGAGAGCAAAGTAACCTGCACAAGTCTCCGTGTAACACAGAGAAATTTTATTTAAGAACAAAGAGGCAGCTTAGAGCACTTCCAGAGAGAGCTGGAAGCGGGTTCCTCTCGTGATGGAGAAGAGGTGAAACTGGGGGCAAGTCTTCCACCGGCCTCTCCCTGCGCCTCTGGGCAGTATTGTCCTTTTCTGTTGGTCATTGATTATGTCTTTCGGTTGCTCTTTGGTTTCCTGGGTTACCTCACACACGTTCCTATAGGCCCTCCAGACTTCCTGGTTCGGGGCCAAGCTCTCCTCCCCTGCCCCTCGAAGCCCCTTTCTGTGTGTCCCTTCTCTGTTTTGTTTGCTCCAAACCCTCTGCGTTAGTAGGAAGGACTATTTACTTAAAAAACTATGGAAGAACTCTGTGAGGTTTTTCTCACTAACCTGATGCCTTTGAATTAAATCAATTTGGTGAGTGAGCATTTTTATAGCTATAGCCATCTTACAGTTCTGGGGGTTGTAATGTTTGCACTTGCCATAGTAATTGTTTCTGAAATACGTCTGGAGCCTTAGAGTACAGCCAAGTCGCTTTACATACTTACAGGGCTGAGTAGGTGGCCTCAAGCTATGATTCTCAGCCCCCACCACCTGCGAGAGAATGTTGGGGTCACTTCATAACCATTTGTGGTGCAAGGCTTTCTGATGCCCTCCACGGGCCATCACTTGCTGGGGAGCAGGTACCCTGAGCTGATTGATAAACACCGTTTCCTGCCCTCTTGGATGTTCACAGCACCTGTGAGATCAGAACCTGAAACCATCCTCATTTTATCGGTAGTGAAACTGCGGTGGGCAAGGTGGAGAGACTAGCCCAAGGTTTTGTGGCTAGCAGGGCAGAGCTAGGGTCCAGCCAGAGACCACACTCTTAGAATCCCCACTTCCTAGTTCACTTTCATTTACAGCCTTCATCCATTTGTCAGGACAAAACATGGCAGACAGTGGAGCATTTTATATGAAAGGAGCCTTTCCTGGAAGATGTCCCAGGCACTCGGGACAGATGTGGCAAGCGCCTGCCCAATTCCTACCTGTCATCTCTAACCACCTTGGAACCCAGACTCCCTGCGCAAGAGGCCTCGTGTGTGTACACAGCTGTCTGCTCCCTTCCTGAGACCCCAGACAGGTGGACCCTTTGCTTTATTATAAGGTCTGTGCAAAATGTCCCAGCAGGTCATGACCCAAATGTGACCACACAGGTGAGTGTAATTCTGCCATCTTCTTCTTGACAGACCTCCAGTCTATGAAGACCTGTTCTCTCAAGGTCAGAATGAAGGGATCCTCAACAGAGGAGTGCTCCAGGCCCCAGGCCTTTAGCAGAACGGGAATTGTTACCTAGACCCTTCTTCCCAGTCAGGTAAATTAACCCAACAGGGAAATTCTGCAGCTATTACATTAAAAATGATATTTTTTTAAAAAAGTGATTAGTGATGGTTTTAACCTTGGCTGATATTTCAAACGATTTATTACCTGCTCCCACGGTTTCTATCCATTTGTCAAAGTAATGTTGCAAAGCCTAGTAAAACTCTCCAGAATCCTGCAGGGCATCAGACGGAGAAAATTAGTCCTGCTTAAAAGTGCGATCCTGACATATTTTTATAAATGTAGAGCAGATCGTGGCAGTTTAGGCCACCTTCTAGACCAGCGGTTTTCAATCTGTGGGTTGTGACCCACAGGAACTGTATTAAAGGGCCATGGCGTTAGGAAGGTTGAGTGAGAACCACTGTTCTAGACCCCTCCAGAATAAATCTACACCCTTCCCTGGGCACGCAGGACACTGAGTGGCCCAGCCCCAGCCTATGTCTGACTTCCTCTCCCATGGCACCTTCCCTGCTCGGGTCCTGCCAGCCCTGACATTGGCTTCACCTGCTGGTTCCTTCATGGGACATGCGCACCCCAGCTTTCCCTGGCCAGATCCCACATAGCCAACCTACCACATGTTCAGTGATTCCTTCCCTGGCCCCAGCATGCCAGTGCTGAGACCCCGTCTGTTTTCTGCCTTACCGTGTATTGCAATTTCTAATTGCTACGTGAGCTCATTCATTTAACCTGCCCCTCCCAGCGCACCTGCAATCCAGGTGCTCTGTCTTTTTCTCCTAGAGTCTGACAAAAAGCAGGTGCTTGCTGGATATTTGCTGAGTGAATTCACTGAAATGATGATTAGGAACTTTTGGGAGGACCCCAGGTGATGGCCTGTTCCAGATTTCACAGAATCTAAGGTCAGAGACTCCGATTATCAGAGCTAGAGGCAACCTTGGAGCTAAAGGCTCCTGGCCCTGCCCTGCCCAGCGCTGTGTGTGCAGAGTCGACTCTGGAAGCAGGACAGACTGCCAGACTGGGACTCCTCCCACTGCTCTTGTCTAGCAGAGACGTCATCTGTGATGAGCAACTGGGGACCTGGGAAGAGCTCCCCAATGAGCTTGTGGGGGTGGCAGGGAACCTTCTCTACGCCACCCACCCAGCTCCCTCTCCTCCTCCCCCCGCCCGTGTAGAGTTGCAGAAGCAACAAGCTTGAAATGCTTTTCTACTGGCCACGCCCCTCTAAACCCAGTTCACGTCTCTCTGCAGCCTCCTAATCATCTCGCTGCTCTCCAGGGCCCAGCCCTGGCGCTGTCCCCTCCCTGCAGTGTCCCTGGGCCATCTCCATCTCGTCCTCGCCTTAATTAACATCCAGTTGCTGAGGGTAATTAGACATGGCTATGGTGCAGACCCACAGAGCTGAGCGCTGACAGGCCACTTGGATGTGCTGCACAGAGGTGGCGCCAAGACACACGCCCTGGCTGCTCTGGACCTGGTCCTCCTCTGCTCCACCAGCCAATGAGATAGCTGGGGGCCACCTTGTCTCCACCCTCCTGTCCCCCCCGACAGCCTCCCCATGCTGAAGTCATCAGTAGAGATCAGCCTACTGAACATTCTGGAATTCTTACCCACTCCCTTCACCCCTCTGTGCTCCTCTTCCACAACCGTAGCTGAACAGCCCCCTCCAAGGTTTCTACTATTGCCATGAGAGCAATAGTTTAAAACCTCGGGTGTGATCTCCTACTTGAAATGATCCGATACTGTAATCCACACGGCAGAGACAAGAGCCAGCTCCCTGGTCCAGCATACCTACAGCTGTCCTAATACTGACTCCTCTTCCCACTGTCTCCGCACTGCGTGGGCAGCCTGCCCTGCTCACACACGCCCTGCTGGCCAGTGCCCTGGCCTCTGCTCATGCAGCTCCCCAAAGTCAGCACTTCACCCCTTCCCTGTCTGCTTGGTAAACACCTTCTCCAGATGAAGAGAACTTCTGTCTCCAGATGGGTCAAGAACCCTGTTTCCACACAGGTGTCTGCAAGTGTTTGCCACTTCCAGCCATACACGGCATGGCGGATGCCTGTCCTGGCCTGGACCTGCCACCACTTTGTAACAAGATTGGAGTCCAGGGCCATGCAAGACCAGGGAAATGCATGCAGGGTCACCAACCACCCCAGTCGGCCCAGATCGTCTGCCTGAGGAAGTACCTGAGGGGGTTGGTGGGGTGACCTAAGTATGACAGACGGCAGGTCCAGGGGCAGAAGGAACCAACCCCGGGCTGAGCCAGCCAGGCCTTTCTGGAAAGGCTCCTCCACCTTTATCTGCCACACTCGGCTCCCAGAAATAATCATCTGTCCTCCCCTCGGAGGCCCCCTGAGCCCTGCGCCTGTGCCAAAGATCGCACACGCACTGCATGAAATTATTTGACTTACTACTTCATTTTATGTCTTAACCAATTTTCCTGTCAGTGACTTCAGTTGGGGACCATTAGTCAACCTCCCGTGTCTCAGTTAATAGCAGAGGTAGAGTAAATATCTGGGGAGATGATGTTTTTTTTTAAATTTATTTTTATTTTTTATTGGGGATTCATTGAGGGTACAATAAGCCAGGTTACACTGATTGCAATTGTTAGGTAAAGTCCCTCTTGCAATCATGTCTTGCCCCCATAAAGTGTGACACACACTAAGGCCCCACCCCCCTCCCCCCATCCCTCTTTCTGCTTCCCCCCCCATAACCTTAATTGTCATTAATTGTCCTCATATCAAAATTGAGTACATAGGATTCATGCTTCTCCATTCTTGTGACGCTTTACTAAGAATAGTGTCTTCCACTTCCATCCAGGTTAATACGAAGGATGTAAAGTCTCCATTTTTTGTAATGGCTGAATAGTATTCCATGGTATACATATACCACAGCTTGTTAATCCATTCCTGGGTTGGTGGGCATTTAGGCTGTTTCCACATTTTGGCGATTGTAAATTGAGCTGCAATAAACAGTCTAGTACAAGTGTCCTTATGATAAAAGGATTTTTTTCCTTCTGGGTAGATGCCCAGTAATGGGATTGCAGGATCAAATGGGAGGTCTAGCTTGAGTGCTTTGAGGTTTCTCCATACTTCCTTCCAGAAAGGTTGTACTAGTTTGCAGTCCCAACAGCAGTGTAAAAGTGTTCCCTTCTCTCCACATGCACGCCAGCATCTGCAGTTTTGAGATTTTGTGATGTGGGCCATTCTCACTGGGGTTAGATGATATCTCAGGGTTGTTTTGATTTGCATTTCTCTTATATAGAGAGATGATGAACATTTTTTCATGTGTTTGTTAGCCATTCGTCTGTCATCTTTAGAGAAAGTTCTATTCATGTCTCTTGCCCATTGATATAAGGGATTGTTGGCTTTTTTCATGTGGATTAATTTGAGTTCTCTATAGATCCTAGTTATCAAGCTTTTGTCTAATTGAAAATATGCAAATATCCTTTCCCATTGTGTAGGTTGTCTCTTTGCTTTGGTTATTGTCTCCTTAGCTGTACAGAAGCTTTTCAGTTTAATGAAGTCCCATTTGTTTATTTTTGTTGTTGTTGCAATTGCCATGGCAGTCTTCTTCATGAAGTCTTTCCCCAGGCCAATATCTTCCAGTGTTTTTCCTATGCTTTCTTGGAGGATTTTTATTGTTTCATGCCTTAAATTTAAGTCCTTTATCCATCTTGAATCAATTTTTGTGAGTGGGGAAAGGTGTGGGTCCAGTTTCAGTCTTTTAAACGTAGACATCCAGTTCTCCCAACACCATTTACTGAATAGGGAGTCTTTCCCCCAAGGTATGTTCTTGTTTGGTTTATCGAAGATTAGGTGATTATAAGATGTTAGTTTCATTTCTTGGTTTTCAATTCAATTCCAAGTGTCTATGTCTCTGTTTTTGTGCCAGTACCATGCTGTCTTGACCACTATGGCTTTGTAGTACAGACTAAAATCTGGTATGCTGATGCCCCCAGCTTTATTTTTATACTAAGAACTGCCTTAGCTATATGGGTTTTTTTCTGGTTCCATACAAAACGTAGAATCATTTTTTCCAAATCTTGAAAGTACGATGTAGGTACTTTGATAGGAATGGCATTGAATAGGTAGATTGCTTTGGGAAGTATAGACATTTTAACAATGTTGATTCTTCCCTTCCATGAACATGGTATGTTCTTCCATTTGTTAGTATTCTCTGCTATTTCCTTTCTGAGGATTTCATAGTTTTCTTTATAGAGGTCCTTTACCTCCTTCGTTAGGTATATTCCTAGGTATTTCATTTTCTTTGAAACTATGGTGAAGGGAGTTGTGTCCTTAATTAGCTTCTCATCTTGACTGTTATTGGTGTACACAAAGGCTACTGACTTGTGGACATTGATTTTATATCCTGAAACATTACTATATTTTTTGATGACTTCTAGGAGTCTTGTGGTTGAGTCTTTGGGGTTCTCTAAGTATAAGATCATGTCATCAGCAAAGAGGGAGAGTTTGACCTCCTCTGCTCCCATTTGGATTCCCTTTATTTCCTTGTCTTGCCTAATTGTATTGGCTAGAACTTCCAGCACTATGTTGAACAGTAAAGGTGACAGAGGACAACCTTGTCTGGTTCCAGTTCTAAGAGGAAAAGCTTTCAGTTTTATTCCATTCAGCAAAATTGGCAGAGGGTTTGTCATAGATAGCTTCAATCGGTTTTAGAAATGTGCCACCTATGCCTATACTCTTCAGTGTTCTAATTAGGAAAGGATGCTGGATTTTATCAAATGCTTTTTCTGCATCTATTGAGAGGATAATGTGATCTTTATTTTTGCCTCTGTTAATATGGTGGATAACGTTTATGGATTTGCGTATGTGAAACCAGCCTTGCATCCCTGGGATGAAGCCTACTTGATCATGATGAATGACTTTTTTGATGATAAGCTGTAATCTATTGGCTAGGATTTTGTTGAGAATTTTTCCACCTATATTCATGAGTGAGATTGGTCTGAAATTCTCCTTTTTGTTTGGGTCTTTTCCTGGTTTTGGTATCAGGGTGATGTTTGCTTCATAGAATGTGTTGGGGAAGATTCCTTCTTCCTCAATTTTTTGAAATAATTTCTGCAGTACAGGAATAAGCTCTTCCTTGAAGGTTTGATAGATTTCTGGAGTGAAGCCATCTGGACCAGGGCATTTTTTGGTTGGAAGACTTTTTTATTGTTTCTTTGATCTCAGTGCTTGAAATTGGTCTGTTCAGGAGGTCTATTTCTTCCTGGCTAAGTCTAGGGAGAGGGTGTGATTCCAAATATTGATCCATTTCCTTCACATTGTCAAATTTCTGGGCATAGAGTTTCTGGTAGTATTCAGAGATGATCTCTTGTATCTCTGTGGGATCAGTTGTTATTTCCCCTTTATCATTTCTGATTGAGGTTACTAGAGATTTTACTCTTCTATTCCTCGTTAGTCTGGCCAATGGTTTATCTATTTTATTTATTTTTTCAAAAAACCAACTTCTTGTTTCATGAATTTTCTGAATGATTCTTTTGTTTTCAATTTCATTGATCTCTGATTTGATTTTGGATATTTCTTTTCTTCTACTGAGTTTAGGCTTAGATTGTTCTTCTTTTTCCAATTCCATAAGATCTATTGTGAGATTGTTGATGTGCTCTCTTTCTGTTTTTCGAATGTAGGCATCTAAAGCGATGAATTTTCCTCTCAAAACTGCTTTTGCAGTATCCCACAGGTTTTGGTAGCTTGTGTCTTCATTGTTGTTATGCTCAAGGAAGTTAATGATTTCCTGTTTTATTTCTTCCTGCACCCATCTGTTATTCAACAGAAGATTGTTTAATTTCCATGCCTTTGGGTGGGGTCGAGCATTTTTGTTAGAGTTGAGTTCCACCTTTAGTGCTTTATGGTCTGAGAAGATACAAGGTAAAATTTCAATTCTTTTGATTCTGTTGATATTTGTTTTGTGTCCCAGGATATGGTCAATTTTGGAGAATGTTCCATGGGGTGATGAGAAGAATGTATATTCTTTATCTTTGGGATGGAGTGTTCTATATGCGTCTATCAAGCATAGTTGTTCTAGGGTCTCATTTAAATCTCTTTTATCTTTGTTTAATTTCTGTTTAGAGGATCTGTCCAGCTCTGTAAGAGGTGTGTTAAAGTCCCCTGTTATGATGGTATTATCAGATATCATATTGCTCAGACTGAGTAAGGTCTGTTTCAAGAATCTGGGAGCATTTAAATTGGGTGCATAAATATTTAGAATTGAAATGCCTTCTTGTTGTATTTTTCCTTTGACCAAATAAAGTGACATCTTTCTTTCTTTTTTGACTTTAGTTGCTTTAAATCCACATGTATCTGAAAATAAGATTGCAACTCCTCTTTTCTTCTGAATTCCATTTGCCTGAAAAATTGTCTTCCAACCCTTGACTCGGAGCTTTAATTTGTCTTTTGAAGCCAGGTGTGTTTCTTGCAGACAGCAAATGGATGGCTTGTGTTTTTTAATCCAGTCAGCCAATCTATGTCTCTTCAGTGGGGAATTCAAGCCATTAACATTTATTGAGATAATTGATAAGTGTGGTAGTATTCTATTCATCTTATTTTGTGAGAGTCCATTGCTTAGTTTTATCTTTTGTATCAGTGTGGAGGTTAGGTTCTGTCCTTTAATTTCTGAGTTCTTACTTTGCTGCTGATCCATTGTGGTGGTCAGTGTGCAGAACAGGTTGAAGTATTTCCTGTAGAGCTGGTCTTGTTGTGGCGAATTTCCTCATTGTTTGTATATCCGTAAATGATTTGATTTCTCCATCAATTTTTAAGCTTAGCTTAGGAGGATTCTGGGCTGGAAATTGTTTTGTTTAAGTAGATTAAAGGTAGATGACCATTGTCTTCTTGCTTGGAAAGTTTCATTAGAGAAGTCTGCGGTCACTCTGATGGATTTGCCCCTGTAGGTCAACTGGCGCTTACTCCTGGCAGCTTGCAGAATCTTTTCTTTTGTCTTGACTTTGGACAGGTTCATCACCATGTGTCTTGGAGAAGCTCGGTTAGAGTTGAGGTGACCTGGGGTCCGATATCCCTCTGAAAGCAGTGTGTTAGAATCTTTGGTGATACTTGGGAAATTTTCTTTTATAATATTCTCTAGTATGGCTTCCATTCCTCTGGGGCATTCTTCTTCCCCTTCTGGGATTCCTATAACTCGTATGTTGGAACGCTTCATAAAGTCCCATAATTCTGACAGTGAACGTTCTGCTTTCTCTCTCTTCTTTTTTGCCTCTTTTACTATCTGAGTTATCTCAAGAACTTTGTCTTCTACCTCTGAAATTCTTTCTTCTGCATTGTCTAACCTGTTGCTGATACTTTCCATTGCATCTTTAAGTTCCCTGATTGACTGTTTCATTTCCTTCAGCTCTGCTATATCCTTTTTATATTCTTCATATCGTTCATCTCTGATTTGATTCTGTTTTTGGATTTCCTTTTGGTTATTTTCCACTTTATTAGCAGTTTCCTTCATTATTTCCATCATTCCTTTCATTGTTTTCAACATGTGTATTCTAAATTCCCTTTCTGTCATTCCTAACATTTCTTTATAGGTGGAATCCTCTGCGGTAGCTACCTCATGGTCCCTTGGTGGAGTTGTTCTGGACTGGTTCTTCATGTTGCCTGGAGTTTTCTGCTGATTATTCCTCATGGGTGATTTCTTTTATCTGTTTCCTTGCCCTAATTTTCCTTTCACTTCCTCTTGCTCTTTAAGTTCTCCTGCCTATGGACTAAGGGTTACAGGACCAGAAGTGTGAGAAGGATAAAGAGCAAAAAAGTGAAGGGATCAAAGAAAGGAGGACTGAGTGATAAGAAAATAAAAAGAATAATAGAGAAAGGAGAGGGGGTGGGTAAAAGGAATATTGACAAAAAGAAGAGAGGCACAGAGAGAGGGAGACAGAGCAATATAGGTGTACAGTAGGGTACTTTGGCACAACCTTAAAAAACCCACCTTCTGGGGGTGCCCAGTTGGGTGGTTCCCTTGAGGTCAGCAGCTCTTTGCTAACCTGATTAGACACAGTACCCCACCTCCACCAAGTAGAGAGGAAAGACAAAAATGCTATAAATCAAAACAAAACAAGCAGACAGAAAACTTTACAGGGTAAAATTGGGTGAAAAACCAAATAATAGCGGTAGAAACACTAGCAAAAATGAAGTTCTAGTTATTGAAAAAGGCAGCAATGGGAAATTATAATTAAACTAGAAAAATTGAGAAAGAACAAGGATCTGTACGGAAAAGTTTGAAATTAAAAAACAAAACAACATCAACAACATCAAAATAAACAAAAAAAACAACCAAACCAAAAAAACAAAAACAAAACACAACCAAAAACAAAGCGGTATGTATATGTTATTGAATATTGTCTGGGCAACACGTGGTCTTCTGGGGTATGAGATGTTAATCACAGTTCTGATATGACTGGAGGCTGCTGATTTCTCGAACCCCAGCAGGTAGACACCCTAAATCTCTCTTCAGCCCACTTAAAAGGCACTTTGAACTTGTAAACTTGCTGAGCAGAAGCTTTCCCAGGAAAGTGCTTGTCCCTGGAATCACTCTGAAGTGGCTATCCACTTACCCAGTGTGCCAAAACCGGTCTCACTCTGCCCATGAGGGTTAGGGCTGCAAGGCGGCTCATACCCCACCCTCAGGTTACTTGGTCACTGGGTTACCAGCTCCCACCCAATTCTAGCTCTGCGACCCTGAGGGCGGAGCTTGCCGGGGCAGATCGCTCACAATGGCTCCCTGTGACCCACAGCCAAACACTATTAACTCCATCTGGCTCAGCGACTCAGACTGGGGCCCTAGACAATGGCCAAAGTTCTCCGCACTCCCACTCAGGCTCTCCCCAAGGCAGTTCAACTGAGTGCCAAGTCCAAAGACACCAAAATAGTTCACAGGTAAGGCCTTTCTGGTTTGCAGTCTCGCTGCTACTGAACTTACAGTTGCGGGCGGGTTTAGACGGATTGAACACACGCGACCACTTGCCGTTTTTCCACTGTTTTAGTCCTCCTCTTGGGGTCCAGAAGTCACTCGCTGACTCCCTGTATCCTCAGAGGGGTGATGATAGGCGGATCCCACCAGCCAGAGATGCCTGGAGTCCTATCTCCCCAGACTCACAGTGCCCAGATGCAAGGAAGCTGTTACTCGGCCGCCATCTTGCTCCACCTCCAGAGATGATGTTTTAATTGTGCACCTTATTGATTCCAGAGTATCCTTCAAGCATCTGTGGAAACAGAATCGCATCAAAGCAGAACTAGTTTTGCACGACAAGCAGGGAAGCACATCCTGGCAGTGTTGCCAGGGCTCCCTGAGACACACAAGAACACAGTGGCAGGAGACACCTACAGACAAGAGCAGGCAGGGAAAAGCTTGCCCAAGGGAAGAACTTGATAAGCACACATTTAGAGGAAGCTTCCAATCAAACTGAGGCAGCCTGGGGCTTTGCTCTCCCCTTGACCATCACCAGACTCTAGACAGCACCTTGGTCTTGCTCACCACGTGGTGCGAACTGCCCAGAGCGCCTTGCAGGGGAGTGCTCAGTCTTCTCTCTCTGCAGCTGTCTGGATAACATCTCACTTGTGCAAGCCTGGGACCCCACCTGTGAGCGCAAGCAAGGGGTCTGTGTGATACATGTTGAGTTTTGGGAAGGACCCTTTGAAAGAGTTCAGCCACCCTGACTCAGTGACCTTGGTTGGCTGTAAAAACTAGTTAGAATGGAGGCCTCCTGGACACCTACAACACACTTCTTTATCTTTGAAAACCCTGCTTGGGAGTTCCTCTTCCAGGAAGCTTCCCAGATGTCACCCTGCTGTCGTCAGGGTGGGTGGCTCCACCAGCCAGGCTGTGTCCGCCCTGTCCCCGTTCTCCCTTCTGCGGTGAGATGTCTCACATGCAATGCAATCTGCTGGACGCGCCTGTCCCCCGCCAGGTGGGCCAACTTGACCGACTTCCTGAGAGAAGACAGGAGATCTTATTTATCTTTGCAACCCAGGTCTGTTCTGCACAGAACTGGGGTGTGACCCTCCAGGGTGGGTGGTCTGTGGGGTCTTTCTTTGAGTCTTACATTCTAGAACCCCAAACTTCAGCAAGTCGGGTCTTTCTTCTTCCTTTCCTTTCTCCCTCGATTCTTTTCTTTCTTCTTTTCTTTCTTCCAACAAAAGTGTAGAAACCCAAGAAAATGTTCTTCTATGTGACCCAGGGACAAACGACCTTGGTACCAGGATGGTGGGGTAGAGAACAAGAATTGTGGAATCCCCGGGTGACCTGGGAAGGTGCGGCAGGAGAGTCCCATGGCTGTCCTGGGTGCTGAGGAAGCCGGCCACTCTAACCCAGGAGACACATTGGCTTATCCATCATTCGTCCAAGGGTATGGCAACAAAATCTAGGGATTCAAAGAGGATGTGCTGTATGGGACACTCTTTGGTTTCTAGGTAGCCTGGAGCATCATCTGTTTAGACTTGAGTTGCTTTAAGACACATACTTTGCCTTAGACACACGCATGTCTGTGGCAGTTCATATAGCACTGGCTCATCAAATGCAGAAAATGATTCCACAGGTGCTCACCTGCCTGTGAAGAAAGGCAACTCACTCCAGCTAGAATCTGGCTCTGCGTGTCCTCCAACACACCCCTGCAGTGTGTTACGATACAGGTGCTTACCTGTGACCAGAAAGGTGCGGCTGACACACTCTTCACCTCCCAGGTCCCATACCATGGACAGCACTGGAAATGGGGTCAGAATTTTATGAAGTTCATCTTCAATTTGCTCACCTCTGCAGGAAGGAAGTGCTGGTAAAACTGCTGAAAGGTTACATGAATCAGTAGGATGTTAAAATGTTAATGAAAGTATGAGAATGATCACTGACTAATTCTTGTTCTTATTTAGACTTTTTCACTTTCTGTAAACTAAAAAAAAAAAAAGCCTCCAGGAAAAGCAAAAAAAGAAAATATCTCATTAAACATGGCATCTAACAATGCAGGGTAGGTTTATTTTTTAATCTCTTAGGAATCTCCTCCAAGAGACTTTTTCTAATTGATACAATTAATCCGACCCTGGCTTTATAGCCCAAAGATGCCCAGAAGTACCCAAACCTCTTTATGTTTCAAGATTAGCTGGGAGTTTGGTTTTTTTCTTCAACACATCTTTGCAAGATGCCAGTAACACAGACACATACACAGCTGTATGTGTTACAAGTCCCCAAATGTCCCTTCCTCTGTTTGATTCAGCCCTGAGCCAGAACAGTAAAAGAAGCATGAGCTGAATTTCAGCCCTTATCGGCGCCCCCTGCCGGATGCCTGTGGCAGTGCACACACACCCCAACTGGACACGGCAACCCTGTCCTTGAGTCACATTCCAACTGGAAAGGTCTGGAGGAAACATGGGACAGATAATATTAACAAGTTCTCTGGGTGAGCCTAATACATAAGCACATTTGAGAACTACTGGTCTATTACATACTTCCTTGGCAACCAAGTTTACCATGTATCTCTGTACTTAGGAACGGACATGTTACTATAGCTCTCTAGTAGTTCCTAACTATGAAGAAGACAAGGGTGACTCTTGGTTGAAAAGATGGTTGGCACTTTGCTACACACTAACACGGGGGTCATTGGAAGCTGACTCTGAGAGCTAAATAAATAACCCAGCTAAATAAAGCTGTTGTCAGCAGCCTGACTCCCCGGCCCCTGCACACATGCTCTGGGCAAGAGCCCTTCTCAGCCCCACTCAGCACAGTTCCTGCCGTGCTCTGCTTGGCACCTACCCCTCAGTGCCCGCACCCACCTGGTGTAGGGAGGTAAAATGCAGCGTCATGAGCCTGCCAGGTAAGCACAAGTCGTCCCTGAACATCAGACCACCATATGCACTTTTCTCTGATTCTCTGACTTTATACACGTTGCCCTTAAAAAAAAAAAAAAACTATGAAATACCAGAGCTGAGCCTTCTCCTCTCAGCTCCCCCCCACCCCCTGCTGCCCACAGCAGCAGCTGCCATGTGGACCGTTAGCAGTCAGCAGGGCTGGGACCCAGGGGGCCTCTGTCAGCAGCCAGCAAGGGCGAATTGAAATCTTGAAAACAGGGCTCAGTGAGTTTTGCTGTCTGTGTGTTCCCAGAAACTCTGCTCATCCCATGAAGATGGATGTCATGCACCTTAGCATGCCAAGAAACGTGGAGGTGACTCGAGGCATGCCCAGGCTGCCCCCACAACAGGTTTCAAAGGCACAGTCACATCTCACCCACAGCACTCACCTCAACCTGAATCATGTCACAAGCTTGTTGTCTCTATCAAATTTCAAATAAAGAAGTAGACTAGAACAAAGGGTTCTAGTCACCACAAACTTTGCTAAGTGTCCCCTGCCCCCGCTTCTCCCCAGGCCTGTCCCTGCCCTACTCACTGACTGTGACAGCCACCTGCTCAGGTCACTTCCAGCCAGTGTCTCCTCACTGCACTGGCCCCTTGTCTGGAGCAGAATAGAAAGTGTCCCAGGAAAAGTCCACTAAAGGCACTCATGCTGCAGGGGGCACCTGCGAGACCCCTTTCTGCCTAGACCAAGGTCACTCAGCTGATATTAAACACTAATTTTCACTTCTCACAGGACAAAAATAATAATAATAAATGGAGACTCTTAACTACTGTTTGTTCTTAAGCAATTTTTGCCTAGAACTGAGAGTGCCCTTTTCAGAAAGATAAATGTCACATTATCACAACATACAGAATGTCATCGTTCCTGAGTCCCAGCAGCAAATCATGTGTCTTCAAAGGGTGCCAACTCACTGGTTAATGTTGCTGCTAAAGAAGGGATGGACATCTGCCTTTAAAGCCCTAAAACTAAATGTGGAATTATGATGGGATGGCATGGTGCTCAATCGCTTCAAGGTCGGGTTAGAAAAGGTGCCAGAAATGCACCCCTTACCCCCAGGTCTCGATTTTTAATAATATTTTCCAGCAAAAGGAACCAGGGCTCCTTAAAATAGTAGAAGCTTCTAGGGCTGCAGTAGGAAATATACAAGATGAGGTTGGAGGATGTTGTAGTGCTAATAATAACAACATCAAGTACATAAGTGGGCGTTGATTTCAAAGGCTTGCAGGAGCCAGGAAGCCACTGTGAAAACTCCAAGTGGCCCATGAGGAACAATTAGAGCAACAGAATAAATAAGGCCGCATCAGATTACAAACAAATGCATAAAGCAATCATCCCTGAACCCATAGTTATATAAATGATTGAGTAAATAAATGAGGGGAGAAGGCAATTCTCTTCAGAAGTTCACATAAGGCCTAGCATGGTGGCTCACACCTGTAATCCTAGCACTTTGGGAGGTCGAGATAAATGTATTGCCTGAGCTCAGGAGTTTGAGACCAGCCTGAGCAAGAGTGAGACCCTGACTTTCCATATAGCCAGGTGTTGTGGGGGGCACCTGTAGTCCCAGCTACTCAGGAGGCGGAGGCAAGAGGATGGCTTGAGCCCAAGAGTTTGAGGTTGCTGTGAGCTGTTGCCATGGTAGTCTACGCAGGGTGACAAAGTGAGACTCTGTCTCAAAATTTTAAAAAAAGGAAAAAAGGAAAAAGAAGAATTTCACATATCATGCAGATAACTCCATCCTACAGGAGGGGGACCATAACTCCCTATTCTTTAAGTGTGGGCCACACACAGTGATTTGCTCCAGTCGGTATGAAGGAGGTTCAGTAAAGCTGCAGTGAAGTGTCTTTGCTGGTGCATGTGGGAGCTGTGGAAACTGCCACATTCAGTGCTGACTGGGAGCAGAGACTGTCTTTTCATTAGATGAGATCTGTGGATGCTTTTGGCATCACTCCTGGAAACTTAGCCTTGCAGTCCTGTTCTCTCGGCCTCCTCATGATTCTGTAAACAACACAGTATCTTTTAAATAAACTTCTTTTATTTAATTAGCTAATGCTATTTTCTGTTGCATTTAAACTTTGATACATTCAACTAGAAGAAAAGTGAGCACAGGATGGCAGGGCATGCGTGAAGTAACGATGAGCTCAGAAATTAATATAAACTATAGCAGCAAGTATAGTCTATGATTGGCTATAAAAATCGTGTGTGTGTGTGTTTTAAAAGAGGATAAAATAAAAAAAATCTTATGGATGATAATAACAGTGCAAGATTTTTAGTTTCTTACCAAAATCTGAGGGAGGAGAAAGAGAGAGTAATTACTGTGAAATTTGCTGGAACAAAAACTTACAGTTAAAAGTTTAATAGTAACTACTAAATCAGTGAAAATAAAATCTTGGCTTCTTTATCAACAGAGGATAAATAAAAGGATAAATATGGAAAAATTCATTAATTCAATATAAGGAGGTAAAAGAGAAAAAGAAGAAAAGGACAATAAGTAGAAAATGCACCTTAAGATGGGAGAAATGAGTCTAAATATATCATAGCCTCACTAAATATAAATGGACTAGACTCATCAATTAAAAACACAGAGACTATCAGGTAAGACATTGAAAAATGTCTTATTAGTTGCTAACATACTTATAAGAAACACAGAAAAACATAAAACTGCATACAAAAGTTTAGATAAAAAAGATAGGGAATAGTATAGCTTAAAAATTAGTATAACAATATTAGACAAAATAGAATTTAAGGTAAATACCATTAGTAGAGATAAAGAAGGGTACAATCCAACCAGAAGAATCACACAGGTGTATGCTGGTAACTATACTACCTCAAAACATGTGGAATTTTAAACCATTGCGATTTCAACACATTCATATTAGAAACTGACATACCAAATATTCAAGATAAAAATTAATAACCAACAAAATTTACATTAGTAGAAAATCTCCCATCACCATGAAATATCAATTTTTTTTGAGAAAAATTGATCATGCCTTTAATTGAAAAGAAAATTTTAATCTATTCCAGGGAATCAATAAAATACAAATGTTTGCTAATCATAATAAGAAACTGAAAATCAACAATAAAAGACTATGTAGTAGACCCTCCTTCACCCTGCCCAGATATGGAGACATTTAACAGTTCATTTATTAATAACTTACAAATTAAGGAGGAATTCACCATGAAAATGACAAATTACCTAACACTGACAGCATAAAAATGCTCTGTACCTCAAAACTTGAAGAATATAACTAAATACGTACTTGGGGTTTAAATTATACCCTTAATTCGTTTATTAAAAACTCATTTTTAAACCAATGAGTTAATTCATTTCAAGTTAAAAAAATCGTTAAACCTAAAACAAGTAACAAGATGGAAATAACAAGTATAAAAGCAAATATTCATAAAATAAAAAAGAAACAATTTAGGCCACAGAGTCACAAGTCAACTCATTAAAGAGTCTATAAAATAACGCTGCTCATTAACAGGAGAAAGGAGGCGCAGACACAAGACAGGGAATAAAAACGGGACTAGAACAATAAGAGTTATTTAAAAACCAAAAAAAAAAAAAAAGAGTTATTTAAAAACCTTCAGAAGCAGCTAGCATGCAACTTTATGCCAACAAATTTGACAGCTCAGCAGAAAATGGAAACACTTTTTAGAAGAATACAATTAAAATGTAAGGTTTAGGACACATTCCACAGCATCCTACAAATAATTTAAATTAAAAAATTTAAAACAAAATAAAATTCAGGAAAGGAAAACCAAAAAAAGCAGAAAAGAAAGAAGGCTCACAGTTCCCTGGTCTCGCCTCATGTCACCCAGGGTGGGGCTGGGGGGGCTGCCTGATACTCCTGGACACGCAGAGGGGTCATGTTTTAGGGACGTACCTGCCAATTCTTGTAATACCTTATATAGAACAGGAGCAAAAGCCACCAGTAATGTGTGGTGTAAACAGAAAGGTGTTGAGTGCTAGTTTCTTGGGCAATGCAGGCTGGAGAGATGGAGTTTTGGGTCGCACACCTGGCGGCTTGCTGGCCCTCATACCACCCCACCAGGAAGGGCATCTCACCCTGGGGAGATCTGCTTCAAGGCCAGACCCTTCCACTGAGAAGGGAAAGCTCCCCGTTGCTCCAAGTTATTTTGCTGTTGTGAGCAAATCTGCTTGTTCACACTGAAACACTACACACTGAAAACAATGAATTGATTTGTAATCAAAAGATTGCTGCTTAAAAAAAAAAGCAGAGGCAGCGCCTGTGGCTCAAAGGAGTAGGGCGCGGCCCCATATACCAGAGGTGGTGGGTTCAAACCCAGTCCCGGCCAAAAACGGCAAAAAAAAAAAAAAAAAAAGAGCAGGATTAAATGAATTTATGGCACATTATGCCATGCCTTTAAAAAGATAACTATCTTAAATAACCATCGAAAAGATTTTTAAAAAGCAGAAAACCTCCAAAGCCATTAGAAAAGAATTAGCACATAACCATTTTAACTGGAGTAGAAGCATAGAAAAAAAAAAAAAAAGGAAAATATAAACCAGTCTTGTCTATGAACAGAGATACATTAATCTGAATCAAAATTTTAGCAAATCCAACTCAAATCCAACATATCATTTTAAATAATGAGTGTTTATTCCAGGAATGTATGATGTTTCAAAAGCAAAAAACATGTCGTCATAACATGCCATATTAAGAAAATAAAATGAAGATCACCCAGGAAAACCTCAATAGATGCAGTTAGGTTGGTCACAAAATTCAACACCAATTTATGATTTGAAAACTCTCATGGGATTGAGGAGAAAAGAAGCTTTAAAGGCTGCATTCCACAAGTATTCTCACTGTTAGTCTGCAGACGTGTTAGCACCAAAGTCAAAAGCAAGGGAGTGATGTTCCCCCAAATGTTCTCTAGTTACTGGCTAAAGAAATGAGAAAAGCAAAAGAAAAAAACGACAGGTGCATGAGTTGGAAAGGAAGAGATCACACCACCTTCATTTGCTGCTGTAATTTTTATATAAAATGCTTAAGAGAAGGTGCAGACAAACCATGAAAATAAACACAGGAGTTTGGCAAGGTTGTTGGATACAAAGTCAACATTCCTTTATCAGGAAATGAAACTAGAATATGAAATACGAAATCTCCAGACATCTGCTTCTAGCCGCAGGGAGGAAGTGGGCGGGGATTTCCCTCCTGCAGTGGACAGCAAGAGAGCTGGTCACGGGGGAGAGCACAGCTGCCAGATGCTGGACAGCAAACAAGGTGGGAAAGGGGCGCCTGACACCAGCGCTTTCCTGACCCCTGGCCTGGGCTCACAGGGGAACCTATGCCAAGGGGGAGCGACAGGAGCCTGTGTGGGGCTCAGGGAACATAAAGGAGCTGGAAGTCCTGGGCCGGAGTACCAGAGAGGAAGAAGCCAGGCACTCTCCAAAGAGCTTCAGAAACTGGCACAGGGGTCTTCTTGAGTCTGGCTGAAAATCAAGCTGCCCATATAAAGGGTGAAACTCACAAGGCTGGACAGGAACAATTGCTGAATCAAAAACAATTTACAAGGAGTAATAAGAAAATTCCCAGGCTCAGCGCCCGTAGCACAGTGGTTGGGGTGCCTGCCACATCACCGAGGCTGGCGGTGTTATGGTGCGAGCAATGACCACCAGACTGATCATTTTAATACCCAACTGGGAGTCTTTATTGGCCGGCTGGCTGTCTCTCCCTGAGCAAGGAGAGCAGCCCCACCCAGCTCCGAATAGGGGTTCTTATAGGGTTGGCCAATGTAAGCAAGCAAGCAGTCAGTTATCCTAACTGACCTTCACAGAAGCAGACTTTGTATTTGCAGTTAGCAGATAAGCAAACAACTTTTCCTAATACAAGCTCAGTAAGTTCTTATCCCATTTCTCCACTCTTCCCTCTCCCCCGTCCTGGGTCTGGGGGGTGGTGGCACCCATCTCAATGGGCTCAAATCTGGCCAGGGCCAGCTGAACAACAATGACAACTGCAACAACAACAACAAAAATAGCTGGGCATTGTGGCAGGCGCCTGTGGTCCCAGCTACTTGGGAGGCTGAGGCAGGAGAATTACTTCAGCCCAGAAGTTTGAGGTTGCTGTGAGCTGTGATTCTACAGCACTCTACTGAGGCCGATGTAGTGAGAAAATTCCCAGCACTTATTGAGTGTTTGGTACCATTCACATTCCCTCCAGCCAAAGTGAAGAGACTGTGCTAAACTCACGGAGCCCCCGGGGTGTCTGTGCCTTTGAAAACGGGCTAATTAGCCTTGGACTAAAAGCTTCTTTAGACCCTTTCCAAAGTAGTTTAAAAACAAGCCATGAAAGGACCACAAATCCTCTAAAAACATGATTGCCAAAAACAATCTATCCTCCTTTTAAGGAAAACAAGAAAACCTAGCACTCGGTGGCTTAAGAGGGGGAAGAGCGGGTGCCCCAGAGAAGCCGCAGGGCCAGGGGAGCAGGGGAGGTGGCTAGAAGGGCTTGGATGGGAGATCCAGGCTCCTGGTCGAGGAGGCGGAACACCAGGTCATAGGGGAAGAGCTGGTTGATGTGGCCCCATTCTCCATGATTACAGAATTTAATAGCGTGCCAGGGACTCTGAGGGATGGTATAAATATGCGGCTTGGATGGCTTCTAGGAGCATTAAACGAAACAGTGGTCTACGCTAAGTGAGGTAGAAAAAAGTAACCATTACCCTGGCGGGTGGTAGGAAAAGAGAACAATGGCTCAGAGAATGGAATGTGCTCAAGGGTGTACAGCGTGTAAGTTGAAGACCCTCCAGAGCACTGTCTGCCTGGACCAGCCCCCCCCCGAGGCTGGTCAAGTACCACAGGAAATGTGCTGGTCTGAGGGGCCCAGGAACAGAGAAGGCCAGGAGTGACTGTCCCCTGCATGCAGGAGACACCAATCCCAGTGGGAATCACTAAGTTCTCAGTTATAAATCTTTTATTTAACATCTCCAAATCTCAGGGTTTTTCATCTGTAAATCTGAGACACCACCACTGGCTTTGCAAGTCAGTTGCAAAAATTAGAAAGTATTTCTGCACTGCACGGTGCCCACTGTTACTGCGGGTCGGAAGCCTGCCCGGCCACAGGGACCATGCACTCTGGCCTCAGCACTCTTCCCTGCGGGAAAATGCTGCTGATCACAGCAAAAAAACCAAGAAGCCGAGTGAGTGTGGATGCAGACCCTGTGCCCTGAGAGCCATGCCATTCACATCTCCCTGCCACAAAGCTGGTGGCTTCCAAATGGGAAAAGCAGTGTAACAATCACAAAAATCATGTCCATTTACTGAGTGTCTGCTGTGTCCCAAACGCCCTGCTGAGTGCTTTACAAGAAAGGCTGTCACAGACGCAGAGCACGTAGCCTGCCTGGCACCTGGAGGTGCCCTGTCATCAGTATTTCACAGGCAGCGTCTTAGTAAACAAACCCAGTGGAGCTCTCCCCCACTCCCAGGCACAGGTATGGACCCACCTGTGTATCCCTCTTCCATCAAGGGACCTGGAAAACCCTTCTTCCCTCCAGGATGAGTCAGCAGGGACAAAGTGAAACCTCATACAAAGTTCTGCCTCATAGGAACAGGTTTTTCTTTTCCTAAGTCTTAGCTAAAAACTAGAGGCCGGGGGCAGTGCACATGCCAGGGAGCATGTGTCCTTAATATTGAGAAGTCAAGGCAATTCACCTAGAGATTGGGACTGTCAGCTTCTGTGGTAAGTCACTCGAGTGGCTCTGGCCATCCTTCCACCCAGTGGCCCCCGTCACTGCAGATGGCTGCCTGGCCCTAAAGGCTTTTGGGTTCCTGATCCCTGACCCCATCTCCCTCTCCTCAGAGAAAAGATCTCCCACAGAACAGATGTATTTTACGAAACAGAGGGCATTTTTAAAAAACACTCTTTCAGTATTTTCTATGTGACTGAGGAAGACCCAGCTCTTGTTTAATTTTCCAGAGAAAGATGCTGTCAGCTGACATGAGAGGAGCTCAGTCCTAGGAAGAAGCTTATGAAGATCGGAGGCAGATATAAAATCCACACCAGGAGAGGAAAAACCCAGCAATAAAGGAAATCAAATCCATAAAGCCCGAGATGAACTTCAGCAACCTTCTAAGATCAGAGGAAATGAATACAAAGGTTAAAAAGATGAGAACAAGAAGATAACAGGCTAACCAAGGACAGCCCAACTGTGAATAAAAGCAGCTCCTGGAAATCTGTATGATGCGACACCCAGAAGTATTAGAGAAAAATGTCCTGACCTGGAAATGGATTCGTCCACCAGAGGAGGTGTTCACAGCCCCTAGGGAACATTCGTGAACACCAGCGGTCACCAAGACAATTTTTTACTATTTATTTCAACAGCAACACAAGAATGCCTTTGAGCTTACCCTCAAAGACATGAATGTCAGCCAGGGAGGCCTAAAATCTATCTGCCACCCAGCTCCATTCAATGCTAAGAGGCATTACAGGACATCGGCAAGGGCTGACGCTGAAGGCGCGTGGACCAGAAAACCCAGGCTGTGACAGACACTGGGCGGCTTATCCCTCAACCTCTGAGGGGCAGGAAGAGAGGCCAGTTTGTCAGTATGGCACCGAATTTCACAACTTGCACAGGGAACATCACCTAATGTCCTGCACACAGATTGCAGCTCCAGCTCCAAGAGGGAGACCGGGAAACCAGGACTGAGGAAGAACCTGTGACTGTCCCCACCAGATGGTCTGACGTCCTCTTTTGGCTGATGTGGAAATCTGGTGGCACCTGGATAACGGGTGAGCACAGTTATGGGGATTGGGACTACAAGCTGCAAAACCTGGGTCCCTGGGAGCAGAAATCCACCCCCCACTGACATTAT
Source organism: Nycticebus coucang (assembly GCF_027406575.1). Lineage (NCBI taxonomy): Eukaryota > Metazoa > Chordata > Mammalia > Primates > Lorisidae > Nycticebus > Nycticebus coucang. The sequence continues at coordinate 131,343,042 of NC_069786.1, forward strand.
GGGGTGAGTGTAGGTCAAGTTTCATTTGGGGACTCCACACAGGCCACCACAGAACTCCAGCCCCAGCGAATCCTGGGGGAGCAGACAGGGTGGAGCTCCACTCCACTGGCTCCACACCTGGGGCACCCAGTGCTCTCCAGCTTCCAGGGTGTCCCCCAGGGAGGGAGCCCTGCTTTGGATCCTCTGCCCTGTCCCGGGGCCCCAGCATCCTGTGTTCTAGAGGGGCTAGAAGACTGGCAGGGGTTCTGTGAAGCCCGCGTCCCAGCACACGGACCATGTCACCTCCTGCCTGTCCCCCCCCAGACTCAAGGATCAGGTCGTCTGCTTGGCTTGTGGCTGGAGAAGTCTGAGGCCCTCTGGGCTTGTCCACGAGACAGAATCTCAACTATCAGGCCCCAAAGCTGGGGCATTGCCAGTTCTCCATCGCCTGTGCCTGTTTGTGACATCAGCGTCTTCCAGATTCCCCCTGAAGGGGTAGCCCTGCCAACCTGCCCTTCTGTTTACACCTGACTTCTTTTCAAACTGTCATTCTCTGTTGATATTTTTTCTAATTAAAAATGTTTCACCTCAAAGGTTTATTTTTGAGGTAGAAAAAGCAGTTGAGCCTTGGGTATAATTAAGCAATAGCTAATTGATTTGCCCACACTGTACATATGCCTTCCATTCTGATTCTCCAAGTTAGTTTCTGATGAGTTTATCCTTAAATAGGTATTTATTAATGTTTTGATAGTGCAATTCCAAGGTGCCCAGAGGCCCATCCAACTGAGCCAGAATGAGCCGAGCTGTTCTAATTCCGTTCCCGCCTCACTGTCATATTTCTGGGTATCTTTATGAGACAAACATGAAAAGGATTTGAAGAATAGAATCAGTGTCTGGGTTTTCCATATATCGTAATGAAAAAGCACTTCCAGCAAAAATCAAGTCTGCTTTGACATAGTTAGCGCTCATGTCCCACAAACCATGCGTCACTCGATAAACGGCTGCGCTTCATAATGAAGCCCAGATAAGGAGGAGAAGCCCGGTTAGATCCCCAGAAGGGGGGAAATGCTCATTACAAAGCAGTTCACATGGCAGCAGCCTGAGGAATGAAGCGGAGGAAAACGACCCTCTTGTCTCTGTTAGAGAAGAAACAGAGATTTGAAAAGGGAACTCAACTCAACCTGGTGTCAGAGTGCCCCTTGTATGTTTCTATTTATAGCCCAGCACAGAGGACAAAGACAAAGAAAGAGGACCCGTCAGAAGAAGTGTTCTGAGTCTCCTCCTGCCCCCAGTGTGCCCTCCCTGCTGACCCTGCGGGTGCTGCACAGTCAGGATCCTGGGGTTCCTGGGGCAGACAACACCCTAGGGCTATATGCGCAGTCTGAGTAAGCGTGGCCATCCTGAGGGGGCAGAGGAGCATCAGGACATTGAGGTGAAGCCGGCTTACTGTCCCCTGACAACCCATCTGTGGAACTGGAAGGAACACCGAACTAGAAAGCTTTTCTGCTGGAGGATTGTGAGGGTGTCTGCCCCCATTAGCTCTTCCATGGGGAGTTCGTTTTCATGTGTCTGACCTACTTCCCACTGCACTGGGCTCCCAGGCCACAGTTTAGAGGAGACTGATGCTGTCCTGGAGTCCGGGACTGGAAGGTGGGACCTAGAAAGTCAGTAAGCCCCTCCCACCCTTGGCATCAGTGTCGGGCTCAGGGTAGACAGCGGGCTGGGGTAGACAGTGGGCTCAGGGTAAGACAGGGGGCTTGGGGTAGACAGCAGGCTCAGGGTAGACAGCCAGCTGGGGTAGATAGCGGGCTCAGGGTAGACAGCCAGCTGGGGTAGACAGCGGGCTCAGGGTAGACAGCCAGCTGGGGTAGACAGCGGTCTGGGGTAGATAGCGGGCTTGAGGTAGACAGCGGTCTGGGGTAGACAGCGGGCTCGGATAAGCAGCAGTCTGGGGTAGGCAGTGGGCTGGGGTAGACAGCGGGCTCAGGGTAAGACAGGGGGCTTGGGGTAGACAGCAGGCTCAGGGTAGACAGCAGGCTCAGGGTAGACAGCCAGCTGGGGTAGACAGCGGGCTCAGGGTAGACAGCCAGCTAGGGTAGACAGCGGGCTCAGGGTAGACAGCCAGCTAGGGTAGACAGCGGGCTCAGGGTAGACAGCCAGCTAGGGTAGACAGCGGGCTCAGGGTAGACAGCCAGCTGGGGTAGACAGCGGGCTCAGGGTAGACAGCCAGCTGGGGTAGACAGCAGTCTGGGGTAGACAGCAGTCTGGGGTAGACAGCGGTCTGGGGTAGACAGCGGGCTCAGGGTAAGACAGGGGCCTCAGGGGTAGACAGCGGTCTGGGGTAGACAGCGGTCTGGGGTAGGGAGCGGTCTGGGGTAGACAGCGGGCTCAGGGTAAGACAGCGGGCTCAGGGTAAGACAGGGGCCTCAGGGGTACACAGCGGTCTGGGGTAGACAGCGGGCTAGGGTAGACAGTGGGCTCAGAGTAGACAGCCAGCTGGGGTAGACAGCGGGCTCGGGGTAGACAGTGGGCTCGGGGTAGACAGCAGGCTCAGGGTAGACAGCGGGCTGGGGTAGACAGCAGGCTCGGGGTAGACAGCGGGCTGGGGTAGACAGCGGGCTGGGGTAGACAGCGGTCTGGGGTAGGGAGTGGTCTGGGGTAGACAGCGGGCTCAGGGTAAGACAGCAGGCTCAGGATAAGACAGGGGCCTCAGGGGTACACAGCGGTCTGGGGTAGACAGCGGGCTGGGGTAGACAGCGGGCTCAGGGTAGACAGCGGGCTGAGGGTAGACAGCGGGCTGAGGGTAGACAGCGGTCTGGGGTAGACAGCGGTCTCGGGGTAGACAGCGGTCTGGTGTAGACAGTGTGCTTGGGGTAGGCAGCGGGCTCCTCGCGCCCAGCGACACTCAGTTCCCAACTGTACAGAAGACTCCTTAACCATGGATTTATGGCCTGACATTTGAGCAACCATCTCTCAATATAGTTTTAAAATTACTAACATTGATAAGCTTTGCCCCTCTTCTGTCCTGGTCGGTCTGACATATGTGTTAACTATTTCAAAGAACAAGCTTTTGGTTTCGCCGATTTTCTCTATAGTATTTCTGTTCTTAATGGGATTGATTTCTGCTGTTCATGTTATTTCCTTACTTCTGTTTGTTTGAGGTCTCATTTTCTCTTTTTTCCTTGTGTCTTAAAGTGTAAGCTTAAGTCATTGATATGAGGCCTTTCTTATTTTCTACGTTGAGCACCCCTTTCCAATCCTACGCTGGACCTCATCAGACTTGACAGTTTACAGATTCCACTTTGATGTCGGAAGACTGCTCGGGAATTGCATCAAATGAAAATACATATAACAGGAACAGTTACTGCTTTGAGGAAGGATTTTCCAAGTGCTCTGAAAAGAAAACTTCAGAATATGAATCTTGGTCCTATCAATGTGATATGAAAACGATGTTCCTCTTTCATTCCATGACACGAGGTTAGTGACAATGCTGAGTATATTCTGTGGCCTCAAACACAACTGATCACTGGTTACAGGAAGGAATATCCTATCAATGTGAAAAGCCAACAGTTATTTTAAACGCCCACAGCGTTTATGGGAAGAGTGGACAGAGCGGGTCAGCAGTGTGGATGTTACTGATTTACAAGGAGGGTCTACAAATGGTGGAAATAGTTGTTCCTCTGGCTGATGGAAGTTGCAGTTGTGGACAGCTCCATCCTTTACTCATTAGACAGGAAGGAGAGTGAAGAAAAGTGCAGACTCACCTTCCTTAGAGGAGAAATCTCATCACTCAGCTTACGAGCGATGTGAGGAACAGAAAGTCAAGAAAGAGAGGAGACCATCATCTTCTGACACTGAGGACAGGCTACATGGGAAGATGCATTTTATAATGAAAATAACAAAAATCCTTTGCAAACAAAGGATTGCACGGTTTGCAGCAGAAGGAATGAAAAAGGTGGAAGGAGAAACTGTTTTCTACTGTGAGACCTGCCAGAGGAAGCCTGGGCTCCATCCTGGAGATGGCTTCAAGAAGTATCACACTCAAAAAAATTTTAAACAGAAATAAACAACAATGCTTTATTTTATGTAACCTAAAATAGATGATAAAATCATCAGCTAAGTTCATATTTCTGTTTTTATCTTTTAAAACTGTAGGATAATTACAAGTAATCCACCAGCCTCTTTCCTGCCCAAAATAAGTAAGAGCTGGGAGTAGGTGGTGGCAGAACAATTGGATTGGAAAGGGTTTTTTAATGCCCTGAATTTCCCTTCAAAGTACTGTTACAAATTTTTATATAGTTTTCGTTTTCATTCATTTCAAAGTGTTCGATTTTTCTCATGACTTCCTGATCCATGAATTATTTAGAAGTGTATTATTTAATTTCCAAACATTGCGCGGTTTTACAGCTGTGGTCCTACTGTTGATTTCTACTTTCTGTTAAGCCCTTACTGGACGCAGGAGAGAAGGTCACAGGTGAGCTCTGTGCTGTTATCTCCAGCTGCCCCACGAGGCGGTTTCTCTGCCCTGGCCGCCCAGATCTCTCTGGTGAGCACCCAGTGAGGCCTGTGAGGCAGGTGGCTGGTGGCTGTGAATTCCTGTGTCCACCGGTCTCGGGGGTTCTCGGGGCCCACGCCATCCATCCGCCGGCCTTTATCGCTTTGCCGAGCATTTTCCCTTGTCTAGCATCCACCTGCTTCCGCCCAGGTGAGCAAGGACTCACATTCTATCTCTTTATTTTATTTTTTAATTGAGGTAAAATTCACATAAAATGAAATTCACCATTTAAAAGTGCAAACTTCAGTGCTGTCCAGCACGTGTGCAGTGTTGCACATCTGTGGTCCTGCCCTAGTTCCAAACATTTTCATCGTCCCCAAAGGAGACACTGTATCCAGGAGCCAGGTCCTCTGCGCCCCCTACCCTCACTCCCAGCCTCTAGAGAACAAAAACCTGCTTTCTGCCCTACAGATTTGCCTATTCTGGGTATTTCATGTGACTGAAACTACCCAATTTGTGACCTTTGTGTCTAGATTATTCCTCAGTGTTGGGATTAGTTTGGCCATTCTGCATCCTCAGCCTGGAAATTTTTGTCAATCACCTGATGTTCTGTGGTTGTGGTTTGGACGCCCTTCTCATCTTCTGTACCCTAAGCAGTAGCTGGAAGCTACACCAGTTCCCTTTTGCGATTTTTCCCAGATCCGCATCCTCTCCTGGGTTGCCAAGGTAGCTATTGTTACTTAAAGGGATTTTTAAATTAAGTTTGGAGGTTTTTTTAGTGTTTTGTTGTTGTGTGTGGGAGAAGTGACATAATCTAATATAGAATATTTCTCTGTTTTTGCAAAATCACAGTTAACGATCGTGTCTGATAGTTTGTCTTACATAAAAAGTATATAGAGATCAATTAAATGGATTCTACATAGATTTTAGTGTCAGAATTTTTTTATTTCAGAAAACATGTTGGCTTTGCCTTATCCCATAATGAGCAATATAAGATTTGTCATGGTTTTCTTATGGTCTTGGTGGTCAAGCTGTTAAATTTAGTTTTCAATTGGATGAACTGACAGACAGTACGTTTCTGGAATATTTATTTCTCTTCTAAAAGATTTCTGATTTTTAATTTTTTTTTTTTTTTTTTTTTTTTTTTGTAGAGACAGAGTCTCACTGTACCGCCCTCGGGTAGAGTGCCGTGGCGTCACACAGCTCACAGCAACCTCTAACTCTTGGGCTTACGCGATTCTCTTGCCTCAGCCTCCTGAGCAGCTGGGACTACAGGCGCCCGCCACAACGCCCGGCTATTTTTCGGTTGCAGTTTGGCCGGGGCTGGGTCCGAACCCGCCACCCTCGGCATATGGGGCCGGCGCCCTACTCACTGAGCCACAGGCGCCGCCCCGATTTTTAATTTTTTTTTAAAAAGAAATTTGTGAAACAAACAATATATAACACAATATCAAATATCTGTACTTAAATATCTGCAAGTGTAAATTATAAACAAATTATAAAAATTACATGAAGCTCTCATGAACATAATTTCATAGCATTATGTGTAGAACTAACGCTTCTGTAAATTTTCTCAAGCAACCTGGGATTGGTTAGAGTATATAAAGTAAAACAGAAGTGCATTTTAGTTGGCAGAGCAACTAAAATGTAAACTATTTATGAAAATAGTCTGTACCGATGTATGAAAATGATAAGAAGGGTTGGTAAAGGGTTTTCTCTATGAGTCATTAAATTTCTGTATTGTTTGAACTTATAACCACATGTTCCTTTGATTATAGTAAAAGCAAGAAAATACAAGAACCCACATATACCGTGAAGAAGCGAACACACAGCGAGCTCAAAGCACTCAGAAACACGACACCGAGTTAAAGGTCTCCAGTAAATATCCTCATCAGTCGCTCTTGCAGAGTGTTTTCTGAGGGCTGCATCTTGTCAACCCCCAAATTCACAAAATCTGTAAATTCAGAAAGGTAAGTTTTACTTCTAAAAGGGGGGTGTCACAACCTGCAGCTTGGAAGTGGAGTCTCCAGCTCAAACAAAAAGCAGGCACTTCAAAGGAGGAAAGGAGAGGCAGGAATTCAGCTGAAGGTGTCGGTTAAGTGCACATGTCAAAGGTCAGAAAAGGAGCTGTGAATAGTCATGGAGGGGCGAGCCCATGCTTAGAAAGCTAACATGTTACCTGCTTTCCATGCTCACTTTGCACTTTGGGGTGAGACTTAACACGTAAATGTTCAGTGGTGCAGTTTGTAGTTCCCTGTACATCTGAAGGCGGCAGAGGACACAGGCAGAGCCACCTCACGGTTGGTGGGCTCTTATCAGGAAGGGACACGGGGCAATTGTTGTGTCACAACTGCAAAGGCAAATGAAAGGTCAGGCAGTTGGTTGGAATGAGGAGTGGAGCAAGGTTTTTGAAAGCACTGGTTTCTATTGAACCTTCACAAAAGAAAGCCTAATGGTGCTTAGTGGGAGAGGGAGCTCCCTTCACGCCATGGCCATGAAAGGTGTAAGTGGTGGGGCCCAGAGAGGAGACCAGGGGGACGTGGTTTCAGGCCAGGTTTCTTGAAAGGGGAGGGTGAGCCACCTGGGTAGTGCAAAGGTAGTGGCTGCCCTGGGGGCAGTTGGAGACCCCTTTTGTTTGGGGCTGTAAAGGGTGAGCAAATTTCACAGCTTGTCTGGAAAGTTAGGGACTTTTGGCAAAAACTTCTCAGGGGGATGGGCTAGCCAGATCCTTTGTGTCTTTGTCCTAGGAGGAGACAAGGAGGAGGAGGTGGGGAAAGGGTTTATGTGTGGCCGTGTTAGACACCCCTCCCCCCAACAGCCAGCAACTCAGTTTTTAAGGTTTCTCTGGAATCCCCTTGGCCAAGAAGAAGGTACTTTCAGTCAGTTAGGAGACTTAGAAATTTATTTTTATTTCCTATTTTCTACCACTTTCTCACTTAAAGATAAGTGAGATTCACTAAGCAATTTCTTGACTGTTTAAGTCCTCAGGCAGAGGCTATCTGTGGACACTGCTGCAGGATGTTTCCCAAGTCTAAGATTCTGGGGCCTGATTCTCACCTTGCTGTGCCAGTTTCAGAACTGCTCTCAGGGACCTACACTGTCAAGATCACTGCCAACACGTGAGACCTGTTATAAACAATGTTTCTGCATAAAATGAACCTGGATTTTAATTCTATTACATAAATGTCATTAAAGCGATCTTCTAAAGGAAGACGTTATGGTGCAGATTGTTCAAGATAAACAGTATTTTCAAAGGCAGGCCTAAAAGATATGAATTCCTTTTTTAAATTAAAATGTTGGTCATCTTACTGTGCTGCCTTTATCAGCATTCAACATAATAAATCTTCCCTTGAATGATTTCTGTTAGTTTCTATTAACTCTGGAGTCCTCTTTGATGATTTCCTTTTCAAAAAATAATTTGGTTTGGTTGACTATTCATGTTTCAGTAGTGGGCAAACACGTACAGAAAAACCAACACAACTTTTCTCTCTAGAACATACTACCATTGTCCGAAAGTAGGGACAGTGCAACCTCTATTATTTAAAGAGCTATTTTTACTTTTGAATCATTACTTATATTCATATATAATTCAGGGCCGCCTAAGTGCTAGGTTTTCTGTAGTTACAGAAGATGAGATGGGGATGTAGAATTTAAAAGTCAACCTAAACATTTTAAAGTGAAATTGCATAATGGGTAAAAGGGGGCTCAACAAAATAAGTTTTCATGATCACCACAGTGTAAACTCTAAGACATTTAAGGAGCAATTGCAGGAATCTGGGTAACTGTAAACCTTAGCACACCTGCAATTATTGACGTGGGTGATGAACACAAGGTTACCCCAGAGTCAGTACTGTCTGGCCTGGAATGGGGGTTGTTTTCCAATTATCTAAAAATTTAAGAGACTGGGGATGCTCTGCTTAGTAAGTTTCTATAACGTAGCCTCCCTAAGGCAATAGATGTACTTTGTAGTTTTAAAAGAACAACAGCTCATGAATAAACAATGGGTCTAATGCAGAATGCCTCAGGCTAGAGCTCCAATTCTGAGCCAGTCACTCCCCTGACCTTTCAGCTTATTAAGAAAACACAAATCCTGGTCAACATTCAGCCTCTTTGAGCAGGAAGCTTGAAAGAGATCTCACAAAGGGAAGGAAAACAACCGCTTGGTGGTAATAAGTGGACAAAATAATAATGTTTTCAGGCTCAGTTTTCATTCCCATTGCTTGTTTTAAATCCCAGGAACCAGCCAGCTGGAATTGTTCATTTTGTGATCTGAGATACAGTTTCTGCCTCAACTTTCTTAAGTGGTAACAGGTAACTTAAATTCACTCTCATGCTGGAATATATTCCCTGGCTCTCAGATCCCAGTGAGCAGAGCCCTGAAGGCCTAAGGATTTTTTTTTTTTTTTTTTTTTTCAGTTTTTGGCTGGGGTTGGGTTTGAACCCACCACCTCTGCCATATGGGGCCAGTGCCCTACTCCTTTGAGCCACAGCACCATCCAGGCCTAAGGATTTTTAATCAAGGAAACCATAACCAAATGGCTTAGGTCACTTCATAACAGGATCTCCGCAGAAGTGTCCTGGAGCCTCTGGACAGCAAGTGGAACAGCTCCTACCAGCGTGTGGAATTTTCATTGATTTGGCGAACCAGTTATTAAATGCAGCCATTATTAGGAGTTGAATCATATAAACTTTAATTAAATTATATGAAGAACCAATGTAAACATCCAAAATTCATTCCTTTCTAAATATCTTGCTGCAACTTAATTCTCCTTGCTTTGAGGTTACTTGTGCCTACGGTGCCTACGCCGTGGAAATGCTCTCTCCTGGCTGCGTGGTGTGTGTCACTCCCAGCTCCACATTGAGGAAAGTGGCTTGTTAACTCGAAATCAACCCAGGTGGGGGTATTTACACTACCCTAATCAGCAAGTGCTGCAAACCAAGGCTCCCACCAGACCCAGCCGCCAAACAGCCAGGCTCCATTCTTATGCCTTCAGACAATGACAGCGTAAGGTTACAGGAGAGGTGAGGCTCCACCTCCAAGCGGTTTAGTGGCCCTGAAGCAAGAAACTGGGAGAGCAGGGAATGACACAGCTGGGGTCCCAGTGGAGCAGGAATAGGACAGTTTTTATTTAAAGTAAAGCACAGATAAGCAGAGACTTCCCAGGAGAGTGGAGAGGGCCCTTCACCAGCGAGGAGACTGCACATGGGGCGGCACACAGACACAGGTACCTCCATCCCGCTTCCTCCCACACTCGGTAAGGGTTCCCCTGGTTCCCCCTCAGGCCCTCAGGCAGGCGGTCCTGGTTTCACTGGCTGTGGGTTACCTCATTTGTCATGTGAACCCAGTTTTCTTTAGTCTGCATCAATAAACATCAACTGTCGCTTTGTTAGGGATGGTGTGACGTCTATCGGTCTCATGATGTTCGTGGGAGTATGGGGTACATTGTTCTGTGCCGGGAATCCTTATCTTTGTTTTATGGGGGATCATTCACGGGCTGGAGGTCATGAGTCACAGGCTAGAAGTTACATTTTATAGGGACAGCACATACTTGATTTACTAGGTCACACCCACCCCAAATTCCCCGTTTCACTTCAGGGCCCTTTCCAGCTTTCATGTCCAGAAGGCCATAATTCTCTCCACCTCCCAGACCCCCTTTAACCTCCCTCCATTCCCAGTCGGGTTACAACATTAGAGACAAATCCGTGTTCCGAGACCAGAGCTTCCCTCCCACACCCTAAACTTCTCTGCCAGCACAACAGTTTCTGAATCGGACTCTCCATTTCCCGCAGTTTCTAGCAGACAAGCAAGCAAGCAGGCAACTTCAAACCCATGTCTCCTCCACCCAGTGTCAAGGGCTGACAGTCCAAAGGGTGGGGAATCTGAATCTCAGTGCCTGAGGAATGGCTCTTTTCATGGTGGTTGTTCAAAGCCCAGCCTGGCCATAGTTTTTTTTGTTTGTTTGTTTTTAAAACAAAGAATTTTCCAGAGGTGCAAGTGGAGCTGCCCCATGAGCAAGTGAAATGGGGTGGGAGGGTGGGGGACTTGGGCTCTAATCCCTGTTTGCTCCCAGCCGCAGGAGGCACGCACAGCATGGAAACCCCACAGGAAAGCCGAAAGCAGGTCTTTGTCGATGTCAAAACCCACAGGCCAGCTTTGCTTCCTTCCACCCACAAAAGCAGTTTTCCCCGGAAGCTATTTACAGAGGCGGCTGGTTTCACCTGAGAGCCTGAGAGGCCCCACAATGAGGATCTGTTTTGCACGAAAGAAAGATTTTACTCAGTGACTCCTAGGCCGGGCCAGCAGCAGCCTGGTTCTCACAGTGAGAGCAGAAGAGGCCCTTGGTCGAGCAGCCTCCATCACGAGCAGGTGAATGAGCATGAGAAGCCGAGACTGGGGCGGGCTTCTCAGCGTTCCAGTACAGAGAACTGACCCCGTGGAACATTTGGCAGATGTGTTTATTTCTTCAAATCTGTCTAGGCTTCTCACACCAGATCCTCACGTGTTTCCTGGTGAGCAGTTTATGCACTGTAGCTGTTCAAAACTCAGCCCCAGCCTCTCTGAACATGTAACCATCTGTAAGACAGGATCCTCTCTCCCACTATCCAACCCCATCACCCACATTTCTGGTCTCAGTCCCCCTACCTCTCCTGCTGGTGCCAGTTCTCAACGGCACAAATAATTGGATTGGGAGGCGAGGTGGGAGGTCGTGAAGGGTCAGTCACGGTCTATTCAACTTCCCCACTATCAATTCAGAAAGACGCCCTCTGGGTTTATACACTGGTGTCTCCTGAGTTGGGATAGCATGTGACTTTGCCCTGCCTGTCATGTCTGCTCACTTCCTTTCTAGGGAAACTGGAGTCAGAAAACTCTCTCTTCCTTTCTTTCTCCCTTTGCAGCATAGAGTGCTTGCCCCAAAATTTAAATCCTTGGGTAAGTGGAACACTCCACTTAGGTCTCTAGTCCAAGGCTCAAGTAAGCCACGGCCCAGGTACTGGCAAGGCCACAGGATGGTTCTCATATCCGGCTGGTCAGTGTACTTCCCGGATACAAGTTCCTGAGGTGGGACTCAAGGTACACAGGTGAGTGTTAGAAACTGACCTCTCAGAACTGTAGCTCCTCTCACAGACAAGCACATCCAATTCCAAACTAAATAGACTCTCAACTAAGAAAAGCATTTTACCCTGAGGATAGGAACATGCAAATGAAGTGGATCCAAACAAAGAAAACCTGTGTGCCTCTCTTAAATGTCACTGACTACTTACTTCTCTCAGCACTGAGGAAATCTCTATAAACTTTTCCCCAGGAGGCCACTTCTGCTGACTCACAAACCTTCCTCCATCAAAGGAAAAGAGGTGCTCCCTTCTTTTTCCATGATCATTCTGCCCTTCAGAGGGGACAGATGCCCATGAGACAAACTTGTCCTCAACAGGTGAGACCCAGAACCGAGCACACCTGTCCCCAGCAGGTGAGACCCAGAACCGAGCACACCTGTCCCCAGCAGGTGAGACCTAGAACCGAGCACACCTGTCCCCAACAGGTGAGACCCAGAACCGAGCACGCCTGTCCCCAACAGGTGAGACCCAGAACCGAGCACGCCTGTCCCCAACAGGTGAGACCCAGAACCGAGCACGCCTGTCCCCAACAGGTGAGACCCAGAACCGAGCACGCCTGTCCCCAACAGGTGAGACCCAGAACCGAGCACTCCTGTCCCCAACAGGTGAGACCCAGAACCGAGCACACCTGTCCCCAATAGGTGAGACCCAGAACCGAGCACACCTGTTCCCAACAGGTGAGCCTGAAACGGACTCTCCCCTCATTTCCCCTCAAGAATACAAACACAGCTACTTGGGAGGCTGAGGCAAGAGAATTGCTTGAGCCCAAGAGTTAGAGTTTGCTGTGAGCTATGATGTAATAGCGCTCTACAGAGGGTGACAAAGGAAGACTGTCTCAATTTAAAAAAAAGATACAAACACATTTCATGAGAAATCAACAAAATGAACAGAGCATCAGGAAGTCTGGATGATGTTTTTCAGTGCTGCAGTTAATGTAAACCTCTTTCCTTTGGGGTAGCTGCTCCTGAACATTTCTTTTCTGCTTGGAGCGCTGTCCCCCTGTTGCTGGAATAGACAAAGACTGGGATAAATCCAAGCAAATGTGTTGACAATCTTTAATGCTTTAAATCTTCCTAAAATAATAAATCGATTTAACACATTTTACCAATTCTGAATAAGGTATCTGATTAGCAGTATAGAAATGGCAGATCTGGGGCGGCGCCTGTGGCTCAGTGAGTAGGGCGCCGGCCCCATATGCCGAGGGTGGCGGGTTCAAACCCAGCCCCGGCCAAACTGCAACCAAAAAATAGCCGGGCATTGTGGCGGGCGCCTGTAGTCCCAGCTGCTCGGGAGGCTAAGGCAAGAGAATCGCGTAAGCCCAAGAGTTAGAGGTTGCTGTGAGCCGTGTGATGCCACGGCACTCTACCCGAGGGCGGTACAGTGAGACTCTGTCTCTCCAAAAAAAAAAAGAAATGGCAGATCTGGTAACGTGGACATTCGTAGAGCAGCAAGACATTGGATGGGAGTGTTGAAGGTGGGATAGAATTGACTTTCAAGAAAGAAAACAGGTGAAAACTTAAAAATTGGTGATAGGATAGAAAGTTTAACATGTGTCACCACCATCTAGAAAACTCAATTTCCGGGGCTTTCACAGTCAAAGAGCCACATGTCCCCTTACTGTCCCGCTCCTTTAGATCTATCATTTCTGCGAACAGGTATTGCCTCTGAGTTCCCATGTGTTCAGCTAGAGTGAGGTCTGTATGTGGGAAAAGTGAAAAAGAAAACTAGAAAGGTCAGTTGCCACCTGATTATAGCGGTCTTGGCCTGCAAAGCTGAGGAGCTGAATTCCCTCCTCCGACCGGTGAGACCGAGGCGGCTACTTGCCAGCTGCAGAGCCATCCGCCTGTTCTTCCCAAGCAAGACGCAGCCTGGGCCCAGGTAACCCTGCATCTCACATAAACGGCACATTCCCACCTTCCCTGGCACCACGGAACTGTGGGTAGAGATGCTGGGCAGGGTGTTCCGAAGGCTGCCCTGAGATATGCACCCTTCACCCTGCTAAATCTCTCTTTCCCTTGTCTGCATTCACATATGACGGTCTTGAGACAGACGCCAGGTACCAGGAGGGTAGGAAAAAAATGGATAAAGCTTGGGCTCCTTGTGGCTCTGTAGAGCTCATGTCCAGCCCTGGGTTGCCCAGATGGCGTGTTTGAAGCATAGTTTATTTTTTTTTAACCTCAGTTTCCATTATGTGTAACTTGTTCTAAACCTAGTGGATACAACCCAGCATCTCTGAGAGTGTTCCTGCAGACCTTTGTATAGCACTGAAGAGCTCTGTACATGGCCAGGTCAGCTGACAAAACATCACTGCATTCTGATGATTACTGGGGAATGCTCTGGATGTACAGTGGTATACTAAAAATGTAGGTGTTTTTAGCCTAAATCAGGACTGGTGGAAAGTCATTGAAGGAGGTAGAGCAGAGGAAACCCATGATCCAAGGGGTGTGACCTAAGGAAAAACTTAGAAACTGGAAGGTCAGGCTGGAAGCTGAGAGGAATAAATTAGAGTTCTGGGGCTTTGAGTCAGAAAGGAGACGTTTTCCTTTGTTTTCCCAAGACAAAGTGAGGTGAATGCCGTGTTGCCAGGATACGAGGGTGGTCGTCATTCCATTGGGATAAGATGAAGACAGGAAGGAAATTGGAAAGAAGTTTGGTGGAAACTAAAATAATTCCATAGGGAATGAGTTCAGATGTCCATAGGAGACCGAGGCGTAGCCGAACAGCAGATGACTGGAATACAGAGCTAGAGGTTGGGAAAATATTAGGTTTGGATTCGAGATTACCTATTGTGAAGAGAAAAAGAAGAGTAAACGGAGGACTTAGAGAAACACGTGGGTTATTTTTAAGTTATGGAGGGATGCTATGGTACTGTGCTACATCTCGCCTCAGTTCCAAGTCCACCCCCCTTCTCTGCCCTGTTTTGTGACTTTGGAGCTGGACCCTGTAAACATTTCTCCCCTCCCAGGGGCTGGAAGAGATATTAGACTTCAAGCATCTTGCGCCCGTCAGGCTGTGTGCTCCTGGGGGCCACGCCCCTCTTCACTGAGGTCGGAGTCTCAGCCTTATTCTTAAACTATTAGGGGAAGGGCTCTCCTAATCTCTGTGGGGGGTTTCATCCTGTCTTCCTCGTCCTGGAGACAGTAGCTGCTCCTCTGTGCCTGCTTCCTCTGGGCCCCTTGGATCCTTTTGGAAACCTTTTAGGTATTAACCACCCTCTATTAATTAGCAGTTCATGACTGGTGTGTTGCCTTATGCCTGTAATACCACTAGCACTTTTAGAGGCTGAGGCAAGAGGACAGCTTGAGGCCCTAAGTTTGAGTCCAGCCTGGGCAATGTAGTGAGACCTGTCTCTAAAAAATAATTTTTTGTATGATTACATGGGGATGGCAGTGGGCACCTGTAGTCCCACCTGCTCAGAAGGCTGAGGCAGGAGGATTGCTTGAGGCCAGGAGTTGGAGGTTACAGTGAACTATGATGATGCCATGGTACTCCAGCCAGCTGGGTGACAGCAATTCCCTATCTCAAAAAAAAAGGTAATAAAAAAATTAGCAATCATTATTCTTTTTCTTGCTCAATTCAATTGTGTGATTTCCATCTTTAATATCCAGGTGGAAAAGATATTAGATTTTTTCTAATTGCTTATAAGTAGAAAGTACAGAGTCAAAATTAAAAAACGTGAATGGTCAGCACCACGAAGGTTAACACAGGCTGTAATGATTTTGCTTGCAGTGGTGCAATAACCCCCCTCCTCCCCAGAGAAGGTATGCAATAGAGAAATTTCAGAATCAAGTGAAAAGTTGAACAGAAAGGAAATGAAGGCCACACCTAACCTCGAGTCTGTGAAGCATCCTGAGTCGTCTTCTTGCTCCCACTAATAATTGACTCTAATTTCCATTAGTGTCCCTGAGAACATGATTGTAGTTTGATGCTATAAAGCCATGGACCAGGGACTCAATGTAAGAAAGGCACAAACAATTGTCATCAAAGTGTTTTCTTAGGGAGTTTTGAATCATCTTGTGACATTGCACATCAACGTCATTGCACAGGTGAATATGACATTCCACTGCACAAGCACCTAGATTTGGGATTTCTAAAAACACTCTCACAACCAATAACTTACTATTTCAGAAGCCAAGTGGCCATCGAATCCGTTTGTTCTTCGGTTGCAAAACAGCAAAACAGTGTCATCTGCCCACTTGTGTTCCAGTCCATATGTCATCTGGGGAGCACAGGTTGGAGAAGCCAAGGGAAGTTAAAGTGAATTATCCAAGGTTTTTCTGGGGGAAAAGTCTCCTTTGTTCTTTCTTTCATTCTTTCTTCCCTTTCTTTCTTTCTTTTTTTTTTTTTTTTGGAGTTATTCTTAAACTATTTCATTTTACTTAGGCATTTTAGATGTACTATTTCTGGTTTGGGAGGATATCTTATAAACATACATAAATGGATCTTGTTTTTCCATCAGCTTACGAATATTTTTAAATGCTATTGAACACAATTTAAGTTTAATCTTCTTGGCATTATGTTCTTTTTAATACTTTCCGTATGATTCCCTCATTCCCTGCCTTTCTTTCCTGTAGTTTAAGTCTTATTTCTGTTATGTTTTGCAGCCTTATGCAAGATGCATTAACTCAATCTATCAATGAAAACGATCCCCTTTAGTCTCTGGAATAGAGGTGCTAATTGGAGTTATGGAAATATCTGTTTATCTGAGAAATTACAGAAGAAAAAAGAAAGAGGACATAGGCCAACCGTTGATGAATGTCTGCATTAGACAGAGAAGAGGAGCCACACCAGGGTGCCTGGAGAGCCAGGGTTACATAAAACCACGGATACAAAAAGAAGCGAGGGTTTCCAGAAGGAAAGGTCTGGGTAGCCGTCTTCCTGGCTTCAGGGAGCCCAAGTAAGAGGTCAAGTAAGAAAAGATCATTGGGCTTGGCAACTAAAATTTGGCTTAGGGAAGGTTGAGAAGCTTTTGGCCATAAGTAGTGGAGGCAAAAGCTAAGGCTGAGCGAGCACTGAAAAAGTTATTGTATGTAGACTACACTAGTCTTGCAAGATAGTGAGCAGGGAATGAGAGAAGAAGACATTTAACACCAAGGGACAGCAGGCCCTGGGACATGGATGAGACCAGGATATGTGTACAAATACAGAGAGGCAAGACTGGTGAGGTCGAGCAGAGAAGAGGTCCTTGACGGAGCTTAGTCTCCAAAGAAAAATATTAACGGCTTTGAAATGCCACAGAAGAATGAACACCATTCCGCCCTCACTCCTGACTTGAGGGTAAGCATTAAACTTGGAATACGTAATAGGCCAGACTCCATTAAGCTTCCCCTGCTGATGTCGAGGGCTCCTAGAAGGGACGGCTAAAGCATTCTTGGGGAAAGTCAATTACCAGCGTGGCAGGGAGCAGGGTCATCTGCAAGTCAATGTCGGCCTACCTTCATCCATTAATTCAATGAGTACATGAATATATATGAACTATAAGAGTCCAAGGATGAGCTCAGCATTTGGGGGTGAGATGCTTCGTGTTCCTAACTCATCTGTGTCTCACAACCACCCTGTGAGATTTTTTAATTTAACAAACTTCAAAAAGTAGGCTTAGAAGTTGAGTGAAGTGCTCCTGGAGGCAGAGGAGTTTGGTGTTAGAAGCAGCATGCTAACCCAGAGTTGGATGTTCTTCTCACAACACGCACTCCTCTTGGTGGCATTCATCTCTCCAACAGCCAGGCCATGTAACGGTGACAGAGCAAGACCATTAGCAAGACAGAACATAACAATGGCTTAACTAACGGGGTTCCTCACCCTTCTGCACTCCATCCCCCATTCTAAGTGATTCATCCAAAATGCACTACCTTTATTCCAAAGAGAGGGTTCCTGGCTGAATCCTGGCTGCTTAGATCCTTTTCCTGATTGTTTCTCTCTCCTTCTCTGCTCTTCCATGGTCACAGGAGACTTTCAAGCACAAAGCATCTGCAGTCCAAGGATGGGGACAGTGGGATGAGGAGAATGGGATGGCAGAGTGACCTAAAATGCTGTCCCCACAGCTCAATCAAAGCCACGTAGCATGTCCAAAGTTAGCCAGATTTTAAAATATTAACGAGAACTGCAAAATTTTAAGAAAATTTTTAGAAATGTAAGATTACATCAAATTCAAATCTCTTTAAGTCCAAATAGAAAATATATATATATTTAGATTCCCATAAAGTTCAAAGGTCTGTATACCAAATGTATTTAAATATCTAAAAAGTAAAAAAGAAATACAAAATCCAAGCAAGTACTCTCATCTTGGGCTGAAACTGTTAACATCTGAGATAGTAATAAAAAAAAAAAAAAAGAGTAATGAGTGTATCCTGACTCCTGGTGAAGGGGCTACATGAGCTTTTAGACCAACCTCTTTATAAGTTTAAAGCTCATGATCCAGAGACTCTAGAAATGGACCCCTTTTGGCTCAATGAGTATACATGTATAAACAGATCACTAACAAAAATAAAATCTCTGGTTCTATGTCAACTCCCCATGATACATTATTTTTATTATTTATTTATTTATTTTTTTGTAGAAACAGAGTCTCACTGTACCACCCTTGGTAGACTGCCGTGGCGTCACACGGCTCATAGCAACCTGTAACTCTTGGGCTTACACGATTCTCTTGCCTCAGCCTCCCGAGCAGCTGGGACTACAGGCGCCCGCCACAACGCCCGGCTATTTTTTGGTTGCAGTTTGGCCAGGGCTGAGTTTGAACCCGCCACCCTCGGCATATGGGGCCGGTGCCCTACTCACTGAGCCACAGGTGCCACCCTGATACATTATGATTATTGTTTCATATAGTTTTTATGTATCAAGTTTTCTTACGGTAAGAAATATTTAGAATTATGTAACCTCAGTTAAAAATAAGATTTTAACTATATTCTCTAGTGGATAGAAACCTTTTAACTGCAGAAAGTGTTAGAATTAAAATATAAAATGGGTTTTTGTTCGTTTGATATAGAGCCTCACTCTGTCACCCTGGCTTGAGTGCTATGGCATCATAGCTCACAGCAACCTCAAACACTTGGACTCAAATGATCCTCTTGCCTCAGTCTCCTGTGTATCCAGGACTATAGGCACCCACAACAATGCCCAGCTAGTTTTTTTCTATTTTTTATTAGACAGGGTCTTGCTCTTGCTCAGGCTGGTCTTAAACTCCTAAGCTCTAGTGATACACATGCCTTGAATTACCAGAGTGCTATGATTATAGGTATAAGTCACCATGCATGGCTAATTTTTTTTAAATTATTGAATAAAACCAAATCTGTATATAATGGATAACTTAATATAATATTTAAAAGAATATGGTCTATTAGTGTGACCATCTTACTCTGTCTTTTACACTCCAGATTAATAAATTAGTTTAGATCCTTCATTATAAATTGAAACCTTAACAAATTCATCCACATATTCTAAAGAATTATTTATACTAGGAAAAATTTTTGTTATGATTTTACTTTTAGGGATACAGTGTAAGACTAACAACTGATTTTTCAACCAATACAGTGTGATCCAAACAGCAATGGAATGACATTTTTAAAGTGCTGGAAGAAAAAAAAAAAAAAACAGCTACTAATACAGAATTCTGTATCTAGCAAAAATACTCTTCAAAAATCAAGTAGAATAAAAACATCTTTAGACAAACGATGACAACATTAATTGTCAACTGATACAAAATAATAGAAATATTAAGTGGGCCCCAGTGCTATGTCCCTGTGGTCCCAGCTCCTACTCAGGTGAATGAGGCCAGAGAACTGGTTGAGCCCAGGAGTTTGAGTCCAGCCTGGACAACACAGCAAGACCTTATCTTGAAAGAAAAGGAGAAGAAAAGAAAAGGGAAGGAAGGAAGAGAAAAAAATTAAAAGCAGTTATTTGGGCAGAAAGAAAATGATTCCAGGTAGATGCAAAATAGAATGTGAATCAGTGATGAGCGTGGATCTAGGTAAGTTTGTGGGTAAGTCTTAAAATATCACCAACTATATGAAACAATCATCATGGGACTTAAAATATAAAATGGAAATGAACAATATGATCACAAAAGGCAGGTGGGGTAAGCAGATTTAACATGTTGTAAACTCTTTGCATTATCCTAGAAGTGATATAGTGATAAAAATAGTGATATACATTAAATATTAATAAGTGAAGGTTGTATATGATAACATGTAGTAACCATGTAGTATATTTTTTTTTGGAAAAAAAATATAAAGAAACATGTAACAAAACAGCTAATAGATAATGACAAGGGAATAATAAAAATAATTAATCCAAAGAAGTTATAAAGAGAAAAACAGAACAAAGAACAATTTTCTCTTGTGTACAGTTTTCAGCAAATTTTATATTTCTAATGATTTTTCCCTCTTGTATCCATTGCAATAACTTAGTACCCATGGTTAGATCTGAGTCATAGCTATGAACATCACCCATGTTCACACTTTTCCTCACTTAATCTCTATAAAAATTCAGAAGGCAGGTGCTGTTATGTACATTTCACTAATAAAGAAACTAACAATTAAAGTAACTTGCCCAAGAAGTCACAACTAACAAGAGGTTTTATCTTGTACTGTAACATCACCCTGCTCCGTCCCCACAGAGGTCGAGGTGAAGTGGGCAGCGTACAGGTGGTGCAGTGGACACAGCCCTGAAGCCGCTTCTGACTTGCTCCATTTTGCACTAAGCATTTCAATTCAATGTATTAAATAGGGTTCTGTGCTAGATTCTAGAAATACCAAAACTATTTACGCTGGCTGACCACTTTAGCTGAAAGTAGAAGGATAAGGTTCACATTTTTTCTCTTTAAATTTTTTATTTCGAGACAATTATAGCCTCACATGCACAGGTAAGAAATGCTACAGTCTCCCCTGCGCCCGCCCACCCCCCGCTGCCTTGGTAACAACTGAGACATTGACATTGGTATGGTTAAGATGCAGCTATTTCCATCTCAGCTGACTTCCCTATGTTGTGCTTGGATAGACACTTCCTTCCCAGTTCCACTGCCCCTATCAGCCCTGGAAACCACCAGTCAATAACTTTCTCATTTCAAGAATGCCATATAAATGGGATCATATACATGCAACCTTCTGGAATTGGCTTTCTTCACTTAGCACAGTTCCCTAGAGATTCATCCAGATTGGTGCAGTATCAGTGGTTTCTTCTTTGTATGATTATTATTGTTGTTGTTGAGTGCTGTATTCCATGGCACAGATCCACCATAGTTTGTTTGATCGTTCACCTGTTAAAGGGCAGCTGGGTTGTTTCCAGTTTTGTGCTGTGACAAATTAAGCTGCTATGAAGATTTGTGTATAGTTTCTTGTGTGAATGTAAGTTTTCATTTCTCCTGGGTAAATGCCCAAGAGTGTAGTCTCTGGGTTGTATGGTAGTTGCATGTTCATTTTTTTAAAGAAACTGGCAGACTGTTTTCTAGAGTGGTTGTACCATCTTCCACTCCACCAGCGATGTTTGAGTGATCCAGCCTCCCTGCATCCTCACTGGCGTTTGATGCTGTCACCTTTCTGGTGTCAGATAACTCAAGCATGTTTGCATGTTTGTCATCTCAGTCTTGGCAGGTGTCAGTTGCCCATTTTCTTTCCATTTCACATCTTCCTGGTTCTTAGTAGGATGTGATTTTTGATTGAATCCTGAACATGTGGGGTAGTATATTTTGAGACTGAATCTTTTTAAAGTTTCTGGCTCCCACTGACATTGCACCAATGATAGAAGCAGAGGTGCCCCTGGCTTTGGAACCCCAAGTAGATAGGCCTCCTTGTGACCGCTGGACAGGGTGGAAGCTGTAGCACCCCCGGGCCTCCCTGACCCCTCCGTGGCTGGGACAGACGGTAGTGTCTTATTATTCCTCTCCACGCATTCTCCATTGGCTTCATTACCCCAGATGGAGCTGAAAGTCCTGACTCTTCAGTAGGCCTGCCTGACACTAGCCCGGTGGGGTGCAGGGGCCGCTCACTGTTGGATGGGGATGAAGTCCAGGCTTCTCTCTCGGCCTGCTCTGAGCCACGCTGGTGGGAGCATAGAGCACCTGTTTCAGGCAGAGGAGGAAGGCTGGGCTCCCCATGCAGCCTCTGCCAGCGGGGCAGGTCGTGGGGCTGCAGGGTGTTTTCCGTGGTGTTGGGTGGGAGTTGGAAGTTAGTACTGAAGATGTTTGTCTCTCTGGTGGCCCTTTCTTGGTCGCTTGGATAGAGAGAGCAGGCTTGTGTTGGGCTATTTGTTTGTAGGTTTCCATGTAACTCACTTCTTTAGCTACAAATCTGATACATAGGAAGCAAAAACAGAACTCAGGAAACTCTCCACTATTGCCCATCTGATTGCCTTTTATCCGCCTTTCAGAGTCTCCTTATGTTTGTTTTATACATAGCGTGCAGGAGTTTTAGTTGTATTCAGCAAGAGAACAGGAAAAATCACATCTACTGTCTTCTGAGGAGTGGTCATTTGCAAGAACTGAGTGTAAAAGTTCAGGTAACTCTAAAAGTGCCCCCTGGACCCCCCAGTGACTGGGGGAGTTCAGTGCTAGCACAGAGCAGGTGCCAGAAGGCCATGCTTGGGCCGCCCCTCTCAGAGGTCCAGCAAACTATGTCCTTGTCCTTTACTGTTCCTTGTTCATTTCTGTCACTTCTCAGCAGCCTCTAGAGCAACATGAAAAATGCCAACCAGAATGAATTTCCTGGATGTCTTGAAATTAGCATTTCTAATTCAACTCCAATTCTCCTAATGAATCTCAAGCTGTCTTTATGGCAGATTTAACCACAATCTGTCACTGCATTTTCTATCACATTAGAGAAAGTAAATGTGGTGCTCTTGTCCTAAAAGAGAAAGGATCTAGTCGTAGAATGACCACCAGCCGCCTGCCAGTCAGGGTCCACACAGCCACACATGACGGCGTGACTGGGCCCTCAGTGGACCTTGATTTCCTCAACTTTAAATCTACACCCCTATGTCCTCCAGACCTTGGATTCTATGGCATAGGATACCAGACCCTCACAAGTGATGCCCTATATAACCACCACAGAAGTATCAGAAGGTCTGAAGCCAATCCGGGGCTGGCTTACAATTGTGTACCAGTTTATTATTATTATTATTATTATTATTATTATTATTATTATTATTTTTAGGCTAGTCGAGTGAAGCAGTGGGAGTGGAGAAGGAACAAAGGAATCTGTAACTGGATGTCTCACTTAGTTGTAAACACCACTGCACTCAGACCATCCCGGGCACCAGTTTCTATGCAGTCAATGGGGTAAGTGGGTTGAGTTCCTATTTCCAGGTACAGGGCATTACGAAAGACCTGTGCTCAGGAGAATCCGTGCATACCATCCGTTTGTCTGTGTTGGTATTAGCCTTAGGAGAGGCCTCCTTCTAGACGTGGTGGTCCAGTGCCCCTCCCCACTCCCCTGGTAAGAGAAGTCCTCCTACGGGGGCCCAGGCCTCACAGTTGGTGGGGCCAGAGTCATTCTTCTCGGTTACGCAAGTGCTGTGCCCCAGGCCTGACCAGTCTGAGTAGCCCATTCTCCTGGCCACTGTCACTGGTCAAGAAAGGGTAGGCGACCCCAGCTGGGCCAATCAGAGTCTTCTTAGTTCTCATGTGTGAGGCTGAGTGAGATTGAGAGGCCAGAGCTGCCCGTGTTCCCTCCTGTTACACCAAGGAGCCCACTTGAGGGCAGAGCCAATGGGGGGCAGGGAGAAAGGCTGAGGAGACCACGGTGTCCTTTGCATCCCAGGTCCAAGTGATTCTCCAGAAGGAATTTCTTTCAATTCCTTCTAATAATGAGATTTGTTATAGGGAAGTTGAAACAACCAATGGAGGTTCTCATCCTGTCCTAGCGCTTCCCGCATTCGTACAAATCCCTTTCCGAGTTACTCTGTGTGACTATCAAGAATAGACCTGTTCTCTGCGGGGAAGGCTTAGCAGAGGAGCCACAGCAACGCCGCTCTGAAGGCCGCTGTCTCTTGTTTCTAGAAGACCAGGGAGAGCCGGTGGCCCTTTCCAGATGTCACCTTGACACAGGCCTAGGCCTTCTGCCCAGGAAGCACCAGCTCAACTCTAAGAGAGAAAGAGCTCAGGGAATCTGAATGTACCTGGAATCTGGCTCTAAGAGCATCCAAATTCTAGCAAGATGGACCCTTTGAATCTCTCACTCTCAAGAGCTACAAGGCTCTATCCATTCTATGAGGTGAATTATTTTAAGAAAAATGAAACAAAGATTTTTTTTTTTTTTTTCACATTTCAAAACCATTTATTAAGAGTCAGACCACTCAGTTTTACACTAGACAGAAACCGTCTCTAAACAATATATTGGTGGTTGTTGTTAAAGTGGCCTTTTAAAAGGGGTTCACTCTGCTAAAAGGAGGCTCATCCTGATAATTGCAATCACTAACAACTAGAAAAAACTAAACCGTAAGTACAAGCTTGAAAAATAACTTAAAATGTAGTACTGGGAAACTATTAGAACTCATTATAACTAAGTTTAACAATAACTTTACTTAAATGACATATTGCTCCCACATGAATCCACAGAAGAGGAGGACTACAGGGAAATGTAAGGTGGCAAAGGACCACTTCTGTCAAGGGGTGAAGAAAAGCACGCCTTCACTACCAGGGAAGGGAGAAAAAAAGAGAAAAGGAAGAGGAGGAGGGACTGAACTTTTCAGAGAAACTAGAAGTACTTGTTACCCACTGGGCCAGTTCTCCACCTACAGGTTGGATAAGATGTCCTCCCCCACCCAAGCCCCACCCTCAACCCCAACTGCCCCTATTTGGGGACAAATTAGACCCTCCGATAGGA
This sequence comes from Nycticebus coucang, assembly GCF_027406575.1. Lineage (NCBI taxonomy): Eukaryota > Metazoa > Chordata > Mammalia > Primates > Lorisidae > Nycticebus > Nycticebus coucang. Next base: position 131,367,444 of record NC_069786.1, read on the forward strand.
GAATAAAAGTTTTATCTCGCCGCCCCCACCCCAAAGTGGGGCTGACGGGTGTGAGCAGCTGCCTGGCTGGCAGGGAATGGATTCTCCTCTCTTCCCTTTCGCATCATGTGCTTTTCGGGCGCCATGTTGGGCTCCTAACAGGCGGCTGCTCCACTCGGGGCCAGTTTCCTATTCCCACCCACCAACAGCTCGCTCCCAGGTCCCCCTTCACCTCCTTCCAACCCAGAAAGCATAATTACCCAAAAGGGTAGTGGGAGGAAATGGGGAAACCGCTCCCCACCTTCCCATGGGGTTAAAATGGTTCATTTTAACTCTTTCTTCCCAAAGCACAAACTGCCTCCGAGTCCCCCACCCCAGAGGGCTCTGTTGGAAGCTTGCGAGTGTCGGGGTACACAAAGCGGTGGCCGAAGCGGGGAGCTGGTGAGCGGAAGTGGAAACAAAGATATTTTTATAAAGAATTATTTTAATACGAGACAGAAAGATAACACAATTTCCTGTCCTGGAGTTGGACTGGTCGTTCATTCATTCTCTAGACAAAAAGTATGAGCAAAAGTGATAAGAAATCAGTCCCTGCACGGGGAAGAAAATCCCATCTGTGTACTATCCTATCTCCTGTAAAATGAGCTGATTGTATAGCCACTGGGGATGGCAAAGACCCGGGGGGAAGCCGCACGCAGCCTCTGTGAACAGGGTCTTGGCCAGTGCCATGTCCTCTGTGGCGGGGCACCGCAGGTGGGCAGCGAGGTCCTCTGTGGCGGGGCACTGCAGGTGGGCAGCGAGGTCCTCTGTGGCGGGGCACTGCAGGTGGGCAGCGAGGTCCTCTGTGGCGGGGCACCGCAGGTGGGCAGCGAGGTCCTCTGTGGCGGTGCACCACAGGTGGGCAGCTGTGCATGGGCACCCAGTCACTGGAAACATCTCTTCAGCCTGCTGGCTTTTCAGACTCCATCTGATTCTACAGATGAAAATGTTTGAGTCCATTTCATGCACATCCAGATTTTTGTGGGACAAAAGTCCCATGTTCCCTCTGACCACTGCCTTCATCTGCAGGCAAACCCACAGAATCTCCTTCTTATGAAGCTGTCGGGATTGGAGCCCACGCTTAACACCGCCGATGATTTGCTGCGCAGGTGACTGCAGGGTCAGCATCTCACTCCCTCAGTCAGGCCTGCTCCTTGGGGTCTTGCCTCTGGGGCAATAGTGGGAACTGTCAGGACGGTTTTAGGGGATGTATTTCTCTACACCCTCCTCCTCCAAATTTTAACCTACTGAGAATGGATGCCAGGAGCCAGCTGGGATCCAAGCATAGCCCTGTACCTGCTGGGCACAGCCTAATCACGGCCAGAAGCATGTCCTCTTGTGAATTATGCAGAAGGTCCCTTCTGCCTGAGTCCATGTTGGAGCACCCTATACCCTTGCCCTTGGACTGAAGGCAGCACCCCTGGAGCCACCCAGATTGTAGACAAAAACCCTCGAGGCAGGGGTGCAGAGGCAGGGACCTGCAGGAAGCAGGCCTTTGCTGTCTGCTCCTGGGAAGATGGGGGAAAAAGCAATGCAGGCTCCCCCAGGCCTGGTTCCAGCCAGGCCTTAAGATCAGGCAGCAGGAAAGAGGAACTGGACTTCCTTTATGAAATGCCACCCCACAAGTAAAATAAGCCAATCAGGTTCACACACCTGCCTCTGAGGGGTGGGAGAGACTACAGATTCCTCTCCAGGTCTCGTTAGAGCCATGGGGGAGGTTCTTATTTATGAGCAAAAGAAAAACACGGGAGAGAAAGCAAAGTGTTTCCGCTACGGGTATCAACGGCAGCTTAAAGTGGGGAATCCAGGCTCCCCTGTCCTCTTGATACTCCACTGTGGGCTCTTGGTGTGGTTTGGGGAGGGCTGCAGCGAGGTGTGGACTGAGTGGCTCTTCCAGGCTTACTTCTCTCCCTGCGGGGCCCCAACAGAAAAAGCTGTGTGCCCCACACAGTGCCCCAACCAGAACCTGTGGCCAGAACCTCCAGGACTCTGAGCAAAGCCACCCTGCTCCCCGCAACAGCAGGAGGAAGGGGAGTCTGGGGTCCCCCGAGACTTGTTGTACAGCCTTCAGATGGTTCTGGGTGGTAACTGCCCTAGTGTGCCTTTTACAAAGGCCACATATTCACAGATATTTAGAAGTGTTTAAAACTCAGAAATCAGGCTAAAAAAATGACCTCCTTACTTTTTAGCATTGGGCTCAATAGTTTTCTAATGAGCCTGTCCGAAGGTCATCTGACTCTCTGAGAATATACTGGCTTGATTAATAATTAATTTGATGCAGGTTGACTGGAAGGAAACCCACAGGGGCAGTGACTAATCCTCTGGACACGATTTCCCCCAAGGCTACAGTTTCATGGCTCTGTGGGACTATTAGCCAGTTTTGTGTCTAAATCTCCAGGCATTTTCCCAGCATTGCTTCCCTCGCTGACTCTGGGTCCCGTGTCCTCACAGCCTCTTTGCAACACCTGTGATGCCTCACTGGCTTTTTTCATCCATCAGTTAGAAGCAACTGTCCTGTGTGATTGCTTTCTGTTTGTATTAGAATTATGATTTCAACAACTTAAATATCCTTAATCAAAGATTTGTAAAAATTTCTGAAAATGGAATATTAACTTGTAAATCAATCTATGGAATTGAATATGTTCTCTCTCTCTCTCTTTTTTTCTTCTGTTGAGACAGAGTGTTAATCTGTTGCACTGAGTAGAGTACTGTGACGTCAAAGTTCACAGCAAATTCTTGGGCTCAAGCGATCCCCTTGCCTCAGCCTCCTGAGTAGCAGGGACTATATGTGCCCACAGCACCTGGCTAGTTTTTTTATTTCTAGCAGAGACTGGGTGTCTCTCTTGCTCAGGCTGGTCTCAAACTCCTGAGCTCAAGGGAACCTCTTGCCTGGACCTCGCAGAGTGCTGGGATTAGAGGTGTGAGCCACCATGCTCAGCCTATGTTCTCTCTTTGGCTGAGGTATATTTAGCCGTCTATGTATCCAATTCTTCGTCCACCTGAACAGCCATTTTTCCATTCACAATTATCCATTTAAGTGTTAAAGAATGCTTTCTACCCCTTTCTAAGTTCTACCCCTCACCCACTAACCCCATGACTTTGGGTAAGTCACATATCTAAGAAGTGTTTCCTCATTTGTAAATTGAGGCATCACAGGACTGTGCAGAAAAGTAAGTAATTATACATATAAAAGAATTGAGGAAGTGCTTGGTTTATATCCTTAATTAACAGAAAACAGTTATAAAGGTGGAAGATATAAATCCAACTCTATCAATAATTACTTTAAGTATGTACGGCCTAAATATACCAATTAATGTCAGAATGAATAATACAAGCAAGGCCCCACTATATGTTGTCTATAAGAAACCCACTTTAAATATAAAAACTCACGTTAAAAGTAAAGGGGTAGAGAAAGCTATATTAAGTTAACACTAATCAGAAGAAAGCCGGGGTAGCCGTGTTAATTTTGGATAAAGCTGACTTCAGAAATAGGACAATTATTAATGAAAAGTGAATTTTCCAAGAATATATAGTCTTAAATATTTACACACCTAACAACAAAATATCTCAGAAACTATCTCTGGTTGGTATTATGAGTCGGTCATTTTATTTTCCATGTATTCACCAGCAAACATTTATTACTTTGAAAAAATAAAAGCAAACTTTGCTACTTCCCCCTTGTGTTTACTCAGCCCTTCTAGTTTTAGAAAGTGGGCACGATCCAGCATAGCTTCAGGAACAGAGCTCCAGAGGTCCAATATCCATTCAGAGCTATTTTAGGAGCTATTCTTTGCACTTGCAAGTTCACCTTGTGTAGAAGAAAAACAGTTCAGAAGCTCATCCTGAACAGATGGCCTCTCTGAGGGTGGCCAGAGCCACAGAAATCTCAGAATAACATCTTCAAATCCCAGTCTCTATCCCGCACATCCCTGTCAATTTAGACCAAAGGCCCCAAGGACAGGTTTTTAGGAAGCATTTGGCACCCTAGCCACTGAAGCTAAGTCACAGAGTGAGGATTTGAGAAACAGAAACACGTCAGTCTGCTCAAACTTGAACTTCAAAGGGATTTTAAGCACCAGTAAAAGGGTGGCATTGCCCGCAGGTGTGGGAAGGAGCCGCCGGGCAGGCCCTGCACAGCCTCACCTGGTGTTAATGAAACAGCAAAAGAAGTTTCCAGGGATACTCACAATTCCTGAGTAGTCTTAAACTTTGAGCTCTGATGCCAAATCCTAGCTCTCGTGAAAAATAGCAAACCCTGTCCTTAAAATGCAATACAATATCCTGTATTATGGAATATTTTTTAAAAACTGAATTTTTTAAAGTTTTGGGACATATATAATTGTATATATACTAAAGTTGGGGCCAATTTTAAATTAAACTTGTAAAGATGTGTTTCTGGTCTGCTGAGAGTTAATGAAAAGACTTTCCCCCCCCCCCCCCCGTTGTTTTCTGACTTTTCCCCCAGCTCGGCTTACCACCAAACGTTTTTTGTTGTTGCAGAATTAAGTTCCTACCATGGTTTGTGGTCATGGTCGCCATGCAGAGCACACGTTTTCCATCACATGTCAATCCATGGCAATGAGCAAGAGTTCAATGAGCATATACGCATCTCAGGGTACACACCATGAAATGTGTTTAAATCCTTGATATCAATGTATTCAGTTGTAATTCCTCTTTATTCTAAAAGTAGATTGCAAAGTTTCCAAGTCAGTAATGGCTCCACTCTTGCATCACCAATAGGATCTTTCAATAAATGCAAGTACAGCTGTCTCAGGCCTGGAGTAGGGCACCTGCATTCATCCTCCATCCAGGCCTCACCCGCAGCAGCTGTGAGCCCAGCATCCAGGTGAGAATGGAGAGGTTACCTGGGCAGACGGCTGGGAAGAGCCCCTCCCCTCCTATCCACTCACACACCTCACAAAGGTCCTCTCCTTTCCGCACCTGTCTGCTAGAAGACCATTGCTTCATCTGTTTTTGAGACTGGTCCTCAGAGGATTGAAAGCCATTCCTTCATTTAGCAAATACCCACCAGGCAGCTGCCAGGTGCCAGGTGGTGTTTGAGGCAGTGAAGACACAGTGAACGTGACTCTAGGTCCCTGCCTTGTGGAGCTTCTGTTCTAGCCAGGGAAGACAGGTCATAATCTGTTCAGCACACGGGTAAAAGTGATTCCTGCTGAGCACTGTAGAGGAAAGTACACAGGCATGCGACAGAGACCTCGTGGGGAGCAGGGGATGGAGATGCTGCCTTGGGGAAGATGCTCAGAGGGGATACTTGCGGCAGAGGGATGGGCGTGCTGGCGGGAAGCAGCTGACCACGTGAGGACTGGGGAGAAAGCGAAGGAAATCCCGCGTGCCGAGGCACTGCGTGCACAGTACCCAGCTGAGACAAGGCTCTTCTCATGTGAGGACCTGGCAGGACCCTGGAAAGGAGCATGCACAAAGCTACGTTCCTCAATTTACAAACCAAGAACACGATAGACCACTCCGAGCCTGAGACTGCACCAGGATGTGGGTGCTGCTGGGAGAAGGCCAAGTGACAGCCACACAGAGTCCTCATGAGACAGCATGATGTTGGCAACTTCCTCACAGAGTGGAGGGGAGTGGAGGAAGAAGTGGCCTTAACTGCTGTAGGGCAGGGGCTGTTGCTGGACCAAGGAGTCCAGCCACCTTTCACCCAAGCCAATCAACAGACAAGTAGGCTAGGGATCAACAGATTCACTTTTATTTCCAGAAAAGCAGCAATTCCAAGAGCAGTGGGGATATGTCCCCAAAGAGCTGCTGTGCCCCTCTTTCCCTTTGTTACTTTTTATCCTCACAGTGACAATAAGTATCAGCAATGTTATTATTCATTATAGTCTACATCAAACAGATTCCTCCTCAGAGGCTACAAAGTTACACACCGTCTTCCTGTCTTAAAGTGGTTAGATCTTCTAAGCATTTTTACTATAGCTCATCAACACTTCACTGGGTGCACACAGCGCCCTGGGCCTTTGGTAACATGGAGCTCAGTTCCCCAACTTCTCTATGACAGCAGGCCTTGGAAGTGAATAAACAGTCTCCAGGTGTCAGCATGTAGGCTGATCCAGCCCTGTTAGGGTCTGACCAGCAGCGACAGGTATGAAAGGGCCGTTCAGGTTAACAGTGGCTGGTAACAGAAGTGGCCTCCACTGCGTCCGCCTAGGGCAGGACCTTCCTGCCCTGTCCTGCACGTGGCTCTGAAAGCTCCCCTCCCAGCAGGACCGACCCAGCTGCGACCCACACCGTCACCCACTCCCAGCTGCTTTTTCCTTCTTGCCCCTCTCGTGATCCCACTTCCTCACCTGTGGGTCCTGGAGGAATCCCCCAATAAACTACCTTCACTGTTAGCAAAGACTCAAAGGAAAAGGATTTCACTGGGTGATCTAGAACAGAGGACAACAAACTTTGCCTATAAAGAGCCAGACAGTAAATATTTTGGGCTCTGAGAGCCACCCAGTCTCTGCCACAACAGCTCCCCTCAGCAGCCCCAAGGCAGCCACCCACAGCAGGTCAGCAAAGGGGCAGGACTGGGCTCCAGTAAAACCTCATTTACAAAAATGGGCAGTGCTGGGATTTGGCCCCTGGTCTGGTTTAATGCTATTGAGCTATGACAGTCCATGGGACCTTCTCTATGGCACGGAGTCGCCTGCCACAGGTGTCTGGCAGGTCACATCCAGGAGTCGGGGTCTCCCCCTTCTGGGTAGCTCCTGAGACACAGGCAACACTTGCTCCTATGTCTGGGGGGGGCTAAGGACCAAGAGGAGCCTGTGCTGGTTTCTGGTGGCCATGCTGCGCATTCCCAAGACTCAGAGCTGTGACGGCCAGCGTGGCGAGGCCACTGACCTTTCAGCAGACCAGCGCTGCGGTTCCCTGCCTCCTCCCTCTGACCCCTTCCACCCACCTCTCCCCACGTCTACCCAACACAGGGTGAGAGGCAGAGCGAGGTGTCCTTAGGCCCTAAGGCTTAGGGAGAGCCGGCTCCACGCTGCTCCCCAGTGCCTTGCAAGGGCAGGGGCATCCCGGGCCACGTCTCCATGTCTGGGGCGAGGGGACAGAAGTCTCCTCTGGCCGTTTGCTCACCAGAACACCTCAGCACCACCAGGGGGAAGCCCTGGCGTGGTGAGAGAGTTCTGGGCATGGACCCCAACCTTTGATGCCACATAAATACAGACAACAAAACCAGCCTCTCCTTTGAAGTTCCCTGAGCATGAAATGCTTCCACACTGTTGGGGTATGAATAGGTCCTGATGACTGTGCCTGTCAGGAAGAGGGTGAAGGTCTTGGTAGACCCTCGTGGGTTCCTGCGGTGTCTCCTGGGGAAGCCTGGATGTTTGAGATGGAGCAGAAGTCACAGGATTCTGCAGAGAACTACTCAGCCCAGTCCAGAGAGCCACCCCCGGAGAAGGGCTCAGAGCTCAAGGCCGTGGAGAGAGGGATGCTTCTCCATGAAATCAGTGCAGAGTTGGTACCAAACCCACCAAGGCCAACCGACAGGCACTTCTTAGGCCAAGGCCATGGCATTAGGTGTCCACAGCCCTTTCCTTGGCACAGTCCTATGAACAGTTGCTGTTGGGAAGATGTGGAGTCTAAGGAAGGGCTCGGAGAGACCTGGAGAGGATTGAAAGGTGAGCTCAGCCCTGAGGCCCTCCAGCTGGTAGGCTTCTGAGAGAAAGTCAGTAGTAATAACAGGGGGAAAAAAAAAAAAAGATCTCTCCACGTTCCCACTGCAGCAAGTGGCTGTCCCCAGCCAATGAGTCAGACTGATTTTTCTAAGCACCTAATGGCTGCCCTGCCATCCCCAGACAGGCTCTGCCAAGGGTCTGGGCACATCTTTGCCCCTCTCTGATGTAATTACCCATTACGTATGGAGTTTTCATTTTGACTCTAAGGGTTTAGGGAGTGTCTGCTTTGATAGTATGTCAAATCTCAACATTTTTCTTTGAATAGTATGTAAGTTTTAAAACAAGCCCCCCAAGTCTGTCCTGCTATTTGGGGGTGACGGGTCATGCTGGAGATCTCCAGGATCAAAGGAGAATCCCCAGGTCTCTGCGGAGCTCGATCAGCCTGCCTGGCAGACACCCAAGACTCTGAAAGGCAGATGGCCTGAGCTTTGTTCCCTAATCTCTTCTTCTTTTGCGAAGTTTTACATCAGTTGGTTTATTTTACTTAGTCTCCTCTGTAAGCATCTTGTTTTATCATTTTATTTAGTTTCTGTTTATCTGTTTGAAATATTTTTTGTTTTCTCAATTACTTCATGATGTTTTAATTTTGTTTTACTGTTTTGACATTTTGGTTGTAACCCTTTCACCTCCAAAGTGGGTTTGTTCTGCACTTTGGTTTTATTTTTCTATCCACCTCTTCTTCTGTGCACTGGTTTTGCTTGTTTTCATTATAGCCTCACATCATTCCCTCCATTGCTTTAATTATCCATTTACCATTTACTTTATCCTGTTATTCTTTAATTATTGTATAGAGGTTTCATTCTTAATTTAGGAATTCTGACCATGGCAGGCTGTTGTCAGGGTGACAGATAAGGGGCAGCGGCCACACAGCCCTGAACAACATTGTACTCATTTCATCAGGAGCCAAGCAGAAGTGGAGAGAGCAGACACCTGTCACCTACATGCAGAATCTCAGACATGGGCCCAGGAAAAGGACTCAGCAACTTTTATTCTCGTGATAGCCAGAAAACAAAGGAGAATAGAAAGAATTTGTTTTTAGAACTCTGATCTTTTGAAAAATATATACTAGTACTATTCAGGAGGGAAAACAAGTTCAGGTTAGGTTCTTATATAAACATGTATCCCAGGGGCACAATATCCACTGGTCTTGTGACGGGCACAGCAAAAACCCTGACCTCAGCATTACATATTTTATCTGTGTAACAAAAACACGGTACTCCTTTAATATATTTAAATTTAAAACAATTTAAAAAAGAAAAACAATGAAAAAAACAACTGCACAAGTGTTCACCAATAACCAAACACTTTTCCTTTTAGTGTATTAATGATAAGATTTAGGCCGTTATCAGAAGAGGCAGAAACAGGAGGAGATGAGAAAGTCCCTTTTGACAAATGGGCATCAGCTCACTTATGAAATTTTGAGCCTGGGTCTCCCTCTGCAAGTCAGATTTGAATGGGACAGCAGTCTACTCTCCCGCTACTGGGAGTGCCTGAGGTCCATGAGCCTTTGGGGACCCTTCAGGCCAAGCCAGCATCACCTCTCCGATTATGCTCAGGATACTAAAGAGGCCTTTGCCAAAGACACAGGCTCCCTGTTCACCAGGCATTAAAACTGCTTTAATGCCCTTTGGTCAACAGACCTCAGACTGAGTCCAATGGGGCCATTCCCCAAAGCTGTATTTTAATGCTTGAGAGAGGGGAAATCTTGCAAACAAGCGGTGATGTTGAAGAAGTCAGCAGTTCCCAATCTGTGCACACATATTTATAATCGTTCAATGTTTCCCTGTCCATCAGCGGAGTCTGATAGCGATTAAGGAGACTGGAAAAATGCCGTGACCATACAGCGGAGAAAATTGAAGTGCAGCGTGCTCTGCAGAGAGCAAATGGAAAAATAAATGGGTCGGGCTCTCACTTTGCCAATTCAAGGGAAATTTTTTGAAGTAATGAAGGGAACTAAAATTAGATAGGATGAGAAATTGGCTCCTGAATTGAAAGGCATCAGTCTGTATCCTCAGTAATGTGAAATTCCAGACCTCACTTAGGGTGTTCACGCTGGCCTGATGCCATCTCAATAGAGTCCTCAGATGTTCATTGCATAGAAATAAAAAACTTGTACAGGCAAAATATATTAGCAAAGCAAGCACTGGATTATAACAATGCAGGAAAACCACTTCTGTTAAATCTACAGAGAGCATGCAGCCCCTCCCTACACATCTTAAGGGGGTCGTGCAATTTCGTCCTCTCTACCAACCAACAAGAAATGAGTGGAAACGTTTAAGCCCCTTGCTCCTGATCACACAGCTAGGAAATAGCACAAGCAGGCTTAGAAGCCAGGATCTCCAGACACGGGTGCTCTTCCATTTGGTGGCATCTTTCCCAAGATTCTCATTGAGATTCAGGTACATAGGTACCAGCCGTGTGGCCTCTGCTCTGCCCCTGGTTAGTGCACCTGCCTGGAGCTACCTGCTTGGGAAGCAGGATAAAAGCCTGGACAGACTGTCCCTGCCTCACAGCACGTACCATTGACAGGACCTCTGGCAAGCAGCAATCGGCCATATCTGTCAGTTCAACTTCAGTGAAGACATTTAATTTCTTAGCTATCCAATTTCCTCATCTATAGAGCAAGAAATTTTTTAACTTTCAATAATTTGGAATTAAAGCGTGAAAAAAAATCACCTAAAGGATTTTATTTTTATTTTTTATTATTATTATTTTGGGGGACAGAGTTTTTCTCTGTTGCCCAGGCTGGAGGGCAGTGGCATCAGCCTAGCTCACAACAACCTCAAACTCTTGGGTGCAAGCAATCTTCCTGCCTCAGCCTCCTGAGTAGCTGGGACTACTGGAGCCCACCACCACACAAGAATAATTTTTCTTTTTAGTAGAGATGGGGTCTCACTCTTACTCAGGCCGGTCTCAAACTCCTGAGCTTAAGGGATCCTCCTGCCTTGGCCTCCCACAGTGCTAGGATTACAGGAGTGAACCACCACACCCAGCCATCTACAAGGCTTTTGAAAAGTAGTTCACAAGACCCTTCCCCAAACCAACTGAATCAAGTTTGGGTTGAGGCCTGAAACGTGTCTTTTGGGAACTCTTCCTCAGATGATTTGATGGGGGAGGAAGGCAGCAAGTCTAGTTTACAGAAATCACTGGGCAGAAGTGAACTCCTCAGAGCGGGCAGCGGCAGAGGAGCCAGGCTGCACTGGTTCCTGGAGGGGCAGACAGGCAGAGCAGAGTGAGACACTGTCTCCACTAAAAATAGAATAATTAGCCAGGCACGGGGGTTCACACCTGCAGTCCCAGCTACTTGGGAGGCTGAGGCAAGAGGATCACTTGAGCTCAGGAGTTTGAGGTTGCTGTGAGCTGTGATGGTGACAGTGCACCCTAGTTGGGATGACAGACGGAGATTCTGTCTCAAAAACATACACAAAGCACACAGTTCCACATATTTCTTATATAAGACAAGAGTCACCACTTGAGGTAGACTGTCACTACCTCAATTTACCCTGTTCTGCCATTATGACAATCTGTTGAAATATGTGATCCTCAAAATATAAAAGTGATGGTTAGCTCCCGACTTCGCCAGGTGAGATGCTGGACAAACAGGTGTGAATCTGAATTCCAGATGGGCCATTTGGGAGCTGTCTGACCTCAGCAAAGTCGCTGTTGTTCCTAAACCCCCACTTCTTCATCTGTTAAGTGGGAATAAGTGGTCTGTAACAGAGCCTAAATGAGGTCATTCATTTACACGATGCTGCTTTATGAAAATGAGACACAGGACTGCCCTGGGGTTGTGGGACAGAAACACCTCCCTCACCTCCTCACCGATGGTGCGTGGTTCCCAGGAAGCCTCCGTATCACTGCGGTGTGGGTCACCTGCTCTCCTCACTGCTCCCTGGAGCAGCTCAAGCCTCCCCCCTTGATGCCCTGCATGTGGTTTCTGCAGGGAACTGATTCTTTCACACTTTGTCTTAAGCTTCAAGGCAAGTGGCCAGTTCTGAGAGAAGGGTGGCATTGGCGGCAAGACTACCCAGGTAGTGAGCAGGTGGATTAGGGCCCGTTTTTCAAGGGGAGAGAAGGTTGCTGTGATCCCAGCTCTCAGGACAGCAAGCCTACAGGCGAGAGGGGGGACCCCCCATCCAACCCAGGAACTTATATAGAGTTAGGAGCCTTCAAATTAAGGACTCCTTCAAGTTGCCTTCAGCCACGGTGGTGCAATCACTTCTTGAATGTTAAACAAGTTATGTTTTTAGTGTAGATTATGTAAAGCGGTGCTTGTTCATTATCAACATCATATATTTTTATGGGCATCAGGAGGTTCCACAGTGGGGCCTGCTATTGTAAAAAGTGCCTGCAGCGGCCCAGGCCCAGCACCCAGCTGGTCAGCTCCAGGCCTGGCCTCCCTGCCCTGTGCTGTCTCACGTGTAAATATTGAAGGCGCAGGTTGACACAGCAGCCCCGTGCTCACCATCCACCTGCTCTTACTAGGTGGGCTCACGTCAGCCTGACCTCCCAGATTGCACAGGCTTCCCTGTCCCTCATCTGGGGGCTGAGAAACCATGGGTGACATCTGTAGCTGGCACACTGATGGTCTCTCAAAGGCTAAGGGTGAACGTCTAAAGCTCTGGTTCCCTCCATGCCTGGCAGAGCACTGGTAACAGGACCTGCAGGGAGAGATGCGGCCGTGGAGCCCGGGGCTGCTGGTGGGGCCACTGCCCTCCAGCTCTCAGCACAAACAACGACACTCTATAGAAGGCTGGTGATGTCACTTTTATCAAAACTTTGGGGCTGTAGACTTGGGGAACTAGACAGCCTTTCACCCCATTATCCCCAACCCAGCCATGCTCCTCAGATGTCCACAGCCTGCCACCCTGCAGGTCACCTGTCAAGACTGTGGCAGTGGTGACAGCGAAGTGGCCAACGGGCCCCCTGAGCTCCCCCCAACAGGCCTTTGAGCTCCCAAACACTTGAGCTGCATGTGGACAGTGTCTGAGACAGAACAAGGCCCAGAAGTCCTCCATTAATTTTCACGCAGTGCAGATGACAAACCCCCAAGCCTGAGAGGGACCCAGGCAGCCCTGGTGTCCCCTCCAGGTCTCACGGCTTCCCCCTGCTCAGAGGGACTGAAGTAGCTCCAGGAGGGCTGGGGTGATGTCCAGCAGAGTGCAAGAACTCCGCCCTGAGATGCCAGCTCTGGGTCCTTCTGGCTCTGGGTTGCAGGGCAACACCGTGGGAAGTGGAGAGGTGCCTGCTGAAGGGACATTACCCCAGGCGAGTTCAGTCTCACGCTCAGCCCTGCGGAATGGCAGGTGTCCTGCACGCAGTCGACTGCTCATCAGCCCAGGCTCATCACTGGTGAGGGTTTGGGTTTGAAACATGAAACACGATGGCTGCTGCGTCCACCCCTGGACTGGCCAATGCGAGCTTCCCGGCTCTGGAAGTGGGATTGTGTTCCCATCACCCATGCGGAGGGTGCCCACCAGTTCCGTTAGGAACCAGGTATTTATTCACATGGAAGCAAGACTGACTCCCTGGCTATGTAACTGAAAGCCTGGGAGAATCATGGGCTCTAATTTGGGGGACTAGTTCTGTCCTATTGGGTATGGCCCTGAGGATCTGTGAAGACTCCTTAGCTTACAATGAATTACATTCAGGTGATACTAGTCAGAGAAAAAGGAGGAACTTAGGAGAAGGAGAGTGAGTTGTCTCATACAGTGAGATAAAGAAGGAGCCGGGGCCTCCGCACAGGCCTGCTGGCAGGAGCTGCGTGCTCCCTCTTGACCCTCCCCGTGCTCCGAGCTTCCACTCCCTTCCTCTCGGCAAGATGACTTTCCTCTACAGGGTCTGGGATTTGTGTCTGTGGCTTCCACCACCCAAGATCAACGCGCTCTTTCCCGTATCCATTTCACACATTCCTGGAGGAAAAGCCCTCTTGGCCAGGCTTGGGTCAGGCCCATCGTTGGCTCAAATGACTGAGGCCAAGCGTGACGGCCACCACAGGAAAAGGGTGGTCTGGGCAGACCAAACAGGAGGGGTCCCAGCCCCTAGGCCCGTCCTTTACCTGCTGAAGCAGAGATTGGCAAAGGATGGCCAAATCTGGTTGACTACCTGCGTCTGTAAATACAGCAATTCTCAACCTGTGGGTTGTGACCCCTTTGGAGGTTGAATGACCTTTTCACAGAGGTCGCCAAAATACATCCTGCGTGTCAGATATTTACATTAAGATTCATAACAGTAGCAAAATTACAGTTATGAAGTAGCAATGAAAATAATTGTATGGTTGTGGGTCACTACAACATGAGGAACTGTATTAAAGGGTCATGGCATTAGGAAGGCTGAGAACTACTATGTAAATTGTTTTCCTGGAGCACAGCCACACCCAGCTGCCTTTCTACGGTGGCAGAGTTGAGTGATTGTGACAGAGACCAGGGCCAACAAGCCTAAAATATTTACTGTCTGGCCCTTCACAGAAGAAGTTTGCTGAGTCTGTGCCAAAGGGTCAGACATCCCCAGAGAGAGCCCAAGAGCTGTCGTCCTATGTCGGGGTCCGTGCCATTGAGAAGCACCCTGTTAATTAATAACATGGACACTCTGTGACTTGGAGGGGAATCTGGGGCTGTGGAGCCAGTGCAGGGGCTTTCTTGTGTTTCGTGCGACCCCGGGTCTTCGGGGTAATGAGAGGCAGGTTCTGGAATCGCCCGACTTCCCAGGCTCTCGAGGAAACACGCCGTTTCTAGTGGGGTGTGAGACGGATGGAGGCTGTGGAGTGACAGACATTTCCACATGTTGGGTAACATCCTGTGAGGGATAATGGCAGTCAGTCTGCGTCCTTTTCACTACAGAATTGCACTGTTTAACTTGTGCTGTCATGTGCTGGGGCCAACTGTGTGACTTTCCCTGGAGGGGCGTGGGGACCTGGGACAGAGCACTCTGATCCACCTTGCCCATCAGTCGGGCTCACGCACAGGCATGGCCAACTTGAAAGCTCTCTTCGCAGCTCCACAAAGGCACTTGCCAGTGCTTCATGGATATGGTGTGCGGGTGAGGACTGGGGAGTGTCACACTGCAGTGTGGACAGATATCCCCTGACACAGTCCTCATCAATACATCTAAGTGTTGAAGGATAAGCAACGATCCTGCTTGGACTCCCAGGCTGAGAACAGGCAGAGAGGGGCTCTGACTGGGCCCCCCAGCATCCCCCCACCTTGGGGGCTCCCCTCCCCCCCAGCACCCCTCAGCATCCCCACGGCACAGCTCACAGGGGAGAGGCAGGAGAAATGACCACACCTGCCCCTGATCCTCGGCCCAAGGTGAGCAAGTTAAAGGGCAAGCTGAGGGTTTTGATCCTTTCGCTCGGCAGGTTTTCCTTTCAGTGGCTCGGTGGGACAGTCAGACCTTCTTGCCCCTCAGATTTACTGCACTCCTTTTCTTTTTCTCTCATGTGGCTGAGGTTAAAAGTTCCCGTGTGAACTTTCCTGGCCTGAGATGACGCACGGGCGTTGGGGTGAACTGTTCTCTTTAGCTTGATCTTTGGGGCCCAGGCCTGCTGACCCTGGTCTGCCCCGCTCTGCCCCAGAGGCCAGTCTGGAGCTCAGTGCATGGCGAGTGCTCCAGCCCATCCTCATCCTCCCTTGGAGGCCTTAAGGGGAGGGACGACAGCACGAGGTTGGAATTGGGGTCTTTCTAGGTCTACTGACCCAATATTTTCTTATAATCTCACCTCGTCGCCCACAAATACCAACACAGGTTCCCTACCTCAGGGCAATGCTCCATCCACAGCCCAGAGCAGAAAACCACAGTGCCCAACTCATTGTCAACTTCTTTCTAAGCAGGAGGATGGGAGAGCTGCCCCAGGCAAGTCCGGCTCCAACGCTGAATGGGTCTCTATTCTGGAAACTAGTGTTTTGTCATAAAAAGCAGGGAGGCTTGGAGGATCTCATTAGGATGAGGCCAAAATGTCCTAGTTCATTTTCCAAGTCCATAAGACCCCTTTTGAGAAGCTTCATAGGAGCTTTCCGTGTTATTGAGTTCATCTAATCCAAACTACTAAATTGTCTTCTGTTCGCTCATCATCATTGCTCTTGGCATGAGGACAGGAAACAAAACAAAACAAATCACAACCAAGAGCCAAATACTGCTAGGAAGCAAATCGAACATGTTGTTGGGTGCATTCATCCGCCCTCTCACATCGGGGAGGATGACAGGGAGCTAGTTGTACCCTGGAACTCAGAATGACACTCAGCTATCAGAAGGAAGCAAGACCCACACTGAGACCTCAGTGTGATCCACTTACTAACACCAGAGCCACATCTGGCCAACTTGGGGAGACAGCAGCACCTCCTTTGTAAAACCTCCCCACTGTTTCATCACAGCCAAGTTGCAGGCAAACCCCTTCCTTACTTACCTTTCCTGGATAATAGAAAATACCAGCAACAGAGGTCTCTCTCATTAACCTTAGCAGGTAACCAACCACCTGGGTGCTCCTGTAACTGGAAATAGCTTCCAAACGATGGAGCAGAATTTGACTGCCTTCAATAGCCCATAGTGGGACGAATCACCGAGCTGCCATCCAAATAGGGGTCAGTGACGCTTCTTACTTCCCAGAGAAAGTTTTGATGTGTGTAGTCATGGGTGAAAAGCTAGGCAAATGCTTTCCAGTCCTCAAATAAGACTAAATTTCCTCTGGGGAGATTGGCAAAAAAGCATGGAGTTATCTGAACAGAGAAGGGCAACATCAGCTTACAAATTATTCCTGTTAGCTGTCAAGAGATGGAAAAAGACCACAAAGAACCAGGCGGAGAAGAGTTAATTGCAGAGATTTATTAGGAGCATCTGTGAGCAGACGGGCTGCCGCTGAGAACAGAGATTGGTGGCAGTGGAGTCAGGGTGAGCAGCCTCTGTTAAAGCAATTCTGGGAGTGGTGCTTGTGTAGCTCAGGGAGGCTATGACAGACATCAAAGTCATCTGCCGAATTCCGAAGGTGTGAGCGTTATCAGCTGTGAATCTTCTACCACCTGGAAGGATTAAGGGACCTGAGAAGCACGGAGAGTTCTATTCTTTGCTTAATCAAAGTCCAAACCCACCAGAGCAGAGTAAAACTAACAAGTCCTATTTGCTTAAGAATGGTTAGGCCCTTGGGCGGTGCCTGTGGCTCCAGGGAGTAGGGCCCCAGCCCCATATGCTGGAGGTGGTGGGTTCAAACCCAGCCCAGGCCTGTCAAGCGGCTAGGGTGCCAGCCACATACACCTAAGCTGGTGGGTTTGAATCCAGCCCAGGCCTGCCAAACAACAATGATGGCTGCAACCAAAAAATGGCCGGGTGTTGTGGTGGGCGCCCGTGGTTCCAGCTACTTGGGAGGTGGAGGCAGGAGACTTGCTTGAGCCCAGGAGTTGGAGGTTGCCGTGAGCTGTGATGCTGCAGTAGTCTACCCAGGGCGACAGTTTGAGGCTGTGTCTCAAAAAAAAGAATGGTTAGGCCCTTGGGCGGTGCCTGTGGCTCAAGGGAGTAGGGCGCCAGCTCCAAATGCCAGAGCGGGCCGATTCAGACCGGCCCTGGCCAAAAACTGCAAAAAAAAAAAAAAGAAAAGAAAAGAGAGAATGGTTAGGCCCATTGGAGGTAGAGGAAAAACTAACAAGTTTTATTCTTTACTTTGAACGTTTCAACCCCCGGAGGCAGGGACTTAATGAGTGTTTCGACTGGGGAAGCCTGAGGACTGTGCTGGTTTTCCTTGTCCTGCAGCTTCTAAACTTGCGTTGCCCACCACTGAGGGTGAAGTCCTGAGCTGGGCTGAGGAAGAGGAGGCCAAAGCTTTGCTGGTAAGAGGTCACTGTTGCTCAGGGCTGTTTGAAGGCTTTCTTCCTGCTCCAAGCACCACACACCTGTCTCCTGAAGGAAGCGAGGGCCTGGGTGGCCGGCAGCCTCTGCAGGTGCTCTCTGCGCTGTCACTGAACTGCCTATTCTCACAAGCAGAAACACGCCGCTCCAAACAAATGCCACCCGGCTGTTCCTAAATCTGCGTGTCTGAAATGCCCGGGGGTGTTCATTATAAATACACACTCTCAGACTCAGAGCCCCCCCAAGATTCAGATCCAGTTGGCCTAGGCCCCAGGAATCTGCGTGTTCCGACTGTAGAATCCAAGTCGTTCCACACTCCCATACACAGCGTTAGCATGTTAAGGCAGAGAAAGGAAGTCTGGGGAGCCTCGAACTCAGCCTCTTGGTTTTACACAGAAATAACATTGAATCTGAGAGGAAGGAGCTGGTTTGACCACTGTCGTGGCAGCGAATCTGTGACCCAGGCTACTTCCTATCTGGGAATTTAGAAAGTGTTTCTGCAAAGGTTAGAAACGATCTCACAGGCAAGAACAGAGGGTTTATTTGGAGTCATCTATATAGAAAGGAGCCTTTGTTAAGAAAAGATGGCTTTGAAAAAGCAAATGTTGGTGTAAGAAGCTGTGCTGGGTGGAAATCCTGGGGCAAATCCCCAGGCGAGGCCACTCTTTGTCCGACCATCTGCAGTCTGTCTGAATGCCCACAAAGGGGGGCTCCATGGCTAATGGCTTTGGGACTCCAGATAAAAGAGAAACAAAGCCCGTCTTAAACAAAGGACTGCAGACTGAAAACAATTTTTAAAGAGAAAGAAAGCCATTGGAGTGAACTCCTGCAAATGGAGCTCAATTAGGCCACACACGCTAAAGCCTTTGGAGACACCCCAAATCCAATTTTCTTCTATATTCCTAAGCCAAGGAAGGAAGTTGCTAAGCCTAATGTGGCCCTGGTAGCTCTGTGGATGGTCAGAGATATTAGGTACATAATTACTGCCTTGGAGTTACCTGTAATGCCTTGAAAACCCCAAACTGAACAAGTTCTAGGGCCCTTGTGTGTCAACATTTCACCCCAATTCTTACTGACCCAGAGCATCCAGAGGCAGGTCCGACTTTTCTGAGCAGCTCAGCCGACCATGGGCCGTCCAGGCAGTCATGTGCAGATTACAGGCTCAGCGTGGACTGATGGAGATTTCTGGCAACTGTTAGGTTAGGGAAAAGTGGACGTAATTATCTCTAAAATTCTGGGCCTTTCCATTTTCATTCCACTGAAATTGCATCAGAAAATGAAGGCCCTTTGAAAAGCTCCTAACAAAAGGGAAACAGGGAGAAGTAGGGTCTCCCTGGGCCCTTGAAGGGAGGCAGTCACAGTTTGAGCCATCTGTAGACCAGCTCTGATTCTCGGGGTTCACCACTGATGTCTGCAGTGACCTGTCCATGGCTGGCTGACTTGTGGCCCTCTATACAGAGCTGACAAGACACATAGGCCTAGTGACTTGCCCACTGGAAGTTAAGTGACAAAGGCAAAGGCCCAAGAGCAAAAATGTTTTCTTGAGTTGTTTCAAGATACCCTCGCCCTTGCGGGGAACAGAAACCTGCATCCCAGCCTGAGGCTGGTAATCAAAGGGGTAGGGGATTGTTCTTTATACCACAGGGGATGGCTCGAGGGAATTGTCTTGGCAGAAGTCAGGAGATTGCCTTTGCTAGAAATGGGTTTGATCAGGACCATCAACTATAAACAGCAAGAGCCTGAAGCCGAAAACCTTCCCTTCAAAACCTCCACATTTGGGTGGCGCCTGTGGCTCAGTGAGTAGGGCGCTGGTCCCATATACCAAGGATGGAGGGTTCAAACCCAGCCCTGGCTGAACTGCAACCAAAAAATAGCCGGGCATTGTGGCAGGCGCCTGTAGTCCCAGCTGCTCGGGAGGCTGAGGCAGGAGAATCATGGAAGCCCAAGAGCTAGAGGTTGCTGTGAGTCCTGTGACATCATGGCACTCGACTGAAGGCGGTAAAGTGAAACTCTGTCTCTACAAAAAAAAAAAAAAAAAGCTCCACATTTCAGGCTCGGTACCCGTTGCTCAGTGGTTAGGGTGCTGGCCACATACACCAGGGCTGGCAGGTTCAAACCCGGCCTAGGCCTGCTAAAAACAACAATGACAACAAGAAATAGCCGGGCGTTGTGGCAGGCAGCTATAGTCCCAGCTACTTGGGAGGCTGAGGCAAGAGAATCACTTCAGCCTAAGAATTTGAGGTTGCTGTGAGCTGAGACGCCACGGCACTATGTTACCCAGGGCAACATAGTGAGACTCTGTCTCTAAATAAATAAATGCTTCATATTTCTGCTAAAAGGGAGAACCATGGCACTTTAAGACAAGAGTGTCCATGCTCCTCATTTGCCAGGAAATTAACAAACCTGCCTTTCCTTCTCCTCACACCACTTTTCCTTCTTCTGATGTGGCCTTGGGGACAAGGGCTGCACTTTCAGTGGTAGAAGGGACGAGCTGGGACAAGCACCCAGGTGAGTTGACACATAGCCCAGTGTCCCCTCTATACCAAGATGTAGTCATGATGAGCCACCCTCTGTCAATGTCAGTTCCCAAATTATTGAATCTTTCTTGAGTTAATTTCCAAATTATTGGCTCTTTCTTGAGTAAGAAGTGACATCTCATCTTCCATATGTTTGCATGGAAACTTCTGGAAGATTTTGGGCAAGTCTCCATTGCAAATAGATCTTAATATGATCCCCCAGTGAGTCCTGCTTTGTGTTATCCCTTTCCCTTGAGGAAGAAGAGACCCTGAGGTTCGATTCCCGCCAATATGTTGGAGGCCTTGGGGTGTCCCTCCTGTGAGCAGGTTACGTCACATGGCAAGGGTGGTGGCAAGTGACTCATGATTATGCTACATTAATGACTGCAGTGAGGGGTTACCTGAAGAAGTAAGCTGCCGTCCTGCGAGAATGCCACATGGCAGAGACCTGGAGACGGCCTCTAGATGCTGAGAGCAGCCCCAGCTAGGAAACAGCACCCTGGTCCTAGGGCCACATGAACTTGGAAGAGGAAGGCAGTTTGGCATCATCTGACTGCAGCCTTGTGAGACCCTGAGCTCCCAGCTAAGCTGTGCCGAGACTCCTGACCCACAGAAACGGTGAAAGAATAAATATACTTCCTAGAAACGTTGTGTTCTATGAAGTCACCATGAACACTTAACAACTACTGACCTTTGGGTTAGGCTCCCACGAGTCTCTGCTCACACCGTTTTTGTCAACTAATCAATACACAACCCTGTTTTATGCGTTTCTGTTTAAGGGCAATTTATTTAATATATATGTATAGTTGATTCGTCAGCATTGAACAACTAACATCCAACAGCCTGTAACTCCCACCTGCATGAAGCCTCTCCAACACATGTGTTTTCTCCATAAAACACATCCCAGCTTTCTCGTGTTCAGAACACCAGGCAGTTTTTTGCACTATGCATGGGAACCATTTTAAATGAGGAAATCACCAAAAACATAAAAAGGGGAGAAAACCCGGCACTTAGCAGGCCGTGAAAAGCACAATCGTTTGCAGCTGAAACAAGAAGGCAGAACATTGCTTCCTTCAGCTGGGGACTCGTGTGTCGGTGACTCGGAGTCTGCAACGCTCTGTGTGTGTCCGCAGGTGACGCAGGTGACATGAAAGCACCGTGAGTATGGATTCCAGGGTCACAGATCGATTCCAGCAGATGAATTCTCAAATACAGAATCCGTGTGTAATGCGGAGAGACTTACATTGTTTTCAGCTGTGGCCTTTGTTAGAGGGGACAGCCATTACTGAGACTCAAACTTCAGCTACTCCACCTGCAGGCAGGCCCAGCCACGGTTCTTTTCAGAAAGAAAATTCTGTTTCTGGTGAGCATGTGCCGTTACACCCCTGACTTTTTTTGCCATTCATCTTCCCTTGAATGTGACTCATTTTCTGCACATATGGGGATGTTAAATAAATACTCTTCCTTTGATGTAACCTTCTGCTTACTTGAGTGCTGTCTAGTACATTCTCAGAACTTCTGCAACTTAAAAAGGTACCAACAGTCTGAAGGCTTTGCTGTGCTTTCTGAAGATACGGTCTCCAGATCAGCTACAACCCATGTTCTGAGCCTGGCTTAAACATTAGGTCAGATCTCCTTTATTCTCAGTATTTAATTATCCAGCGGCTTAGCTTTCTTCTAATCCTGCAAGAACATTTTTCTCACTTTTATAGGCTCCCACTTCGTTTCCCTGGCTGATCAAAGAATTCCAGGGCTCACTTGCCCTAACTCAGGTTACATCCTGATAGACACATTATAAACTGAAAATAAAGTTGAAAATGCATTTAATGAATCTACCGACACCATAGGCTCGTCGACCTCACCCGTGCTCAGAGCACCTGCATTAGCCTGCAGCTGGGCAGAGTCCTTCAACACAAAGCCCACCTTATAATCAAGTGTTGAGTATCTCATGTAATTGTTTCGATAATGTCCTACAAGTGAAAAGCAGGATGGTTGTATGAGTAGCATTATAAAGTTGGGGACCTTCTGTATTCAAAATACTATAGCACAGGAGCTCAGAATGGCTACAAACATTCCTGGCACACCACTGCAGAGCTGAGCTTAGAGACATCAGGAGAACAAGGTTACCTTTCTAAAACAGGGAGACAAATCTGATTCTTCATACACGATTAGCAACGTCTCCGCCACCCCAGGGACTCACAGGGCCTTGCTTACCGCCTGTGCTGCCAGGTTAACAATCTCAGCTGTTTCAATGCAGCAAAATGGGAGAAGAATTAATGATCTATTTCATAGTCAGTGCTGACTGCGTCTGTGTAGGCTTACAGAGCAGCCTCAAAAATAAACTTCACAGACCTGCTACACGCTTGTGGAATGTAGGGAAGCTGTGACAAAGCCATCATTTTCGCTTCTTTTTAAGCCTCTGCACAGAATATATAGTTCTCCACGTTGGTTGATTCCCCTGGGAGTTTATATTGGTGCAGACTGATTTTCTTCTTCTTCTTTT
Organism: Nycticebus coucang; assembly: GCF_027406575.1. NCBI lineage: Eukaryota > Metazoa > Chordata > Mammalia > Primates > Lorisidae > Nycticebus > Nycticebus coucang. Next base: position 131,390,012 of record NC_069786.1, read on the forward strand.
TTTTTTTTTGCAGTTTTTGGCTGGGGCTGGGTTTGAACCCACCACCTCTGGCGTATGGGGCCGGCGACCTACTCTTTTGAGCCACAGGCGCCGCCCTGATTTTCTTCTTTTATCAATCGATGCTGTGTTCTCATCAATGAGCATTAAAGATGTTCCAATCTGTCTTACAGAAAGCTGTAAAAAGTTAAATTTGGAGAATGAAGGATACTACATTAAAAGCATTCTAAAGTATATTAGCACTTTGGCCTGAAGAAATGAAGATAATTGTAACGATTCTTAACATAATTCTGCTTAAGATTTCATTACATTCTGACTTTGAGATTTCCTCTTTCAGATTGTGTAATGGTAATAAATCTTAAAACAATAAACAGATCAGAGAATAAAAGCAGAAGAAAATCCTTGATATAAAAAAAATTATATAACCATGGGATTCTTCAAGGAAAAAAATAGAATAGGACAAATCCATGCTCCGGTGATTACTCTGAACTGAGTCATTAGCTCATTTGCATTACTTCAATATGCATCACCTGCTTGTAATATTCCACCTGGCTTCCTGCGCCAGAATCCTTCCCCCCTCCATGGCTGGAGGGATTTGGCATTATTTGCATTTGACTTTTCTATCCTAGATTTCCCTTTAGTGGCTACATTCCAAGCTAATATTAAGAACTATCACAAGGTATCATTTTCAAAATTATGTGAACCACTCAGGGAAACCAGAAGGGATAATGTAGCATTCTCCCCAATATTTCATTAGTATTCTTATTTATGTTTCACTTTACTCCAAAACATATTTAAAATGTCCCACTACTTATTATACATAAATTGAAATAGGATTTTTTTAAAGTAAGGGAAGAAAACAGCAGGAATAATGACAAAGTGATAGGGGAAAGATAAAGTCAATGGGCCCATATCAGTCCACTAGTCCCACAGAGGTGCTGCATGCTGGTCATGGCAGCGTTGCAAGGCATACATACACCCCTACTACAAACACTCCTCCCCACAGCCGGGAGTTAGGAGAAAGCAGCTCTTTCTGCAGGCTCTGGTGTCTCTTTTCCACAAATTTCTCACCTCCCTCTGGGACCAGGGGCCCCTTGGGGCAGATTCTTCTCATAGTGATAACAGAGCAAAGAATCCAACTCTTATGTAAGTTATTCTCAGGGAGAAAGTTTAAACCAAAACTGTACAAGGAATGAGATTCTAGAAAATATCATTCCCAGACTTAGGTGCCTAAGTCAAGAGTGATGATGGTCATCAGGTGATGGTAGTAATAGTGGTGGCAGGGATAATTATGGTGGTGATAATGGAGGTGGTGGTGATAATTATGGTGGTGATGATGGTGATGGTTGTGGTGGTGATTATGGGGGTGATGATGGTGATGATGGTGGTAGTGAGGGTGATGGTGACAGTGGTAGTGAGGGTGATGGTGGTGATGGTGGTGATGATGGTGATGGTTGTGGTGGTGATTATGGGGGTGGTGATGGTGATGATGGTGGTAGTGAGGGTGATGGTGGTGATGGTGGTGATGATGGTAATGGTTGTGGTGGTGATTATGGGGGTGGTGATGGTGATGATGGTGGTAGTGAGGGTGATGGTGACAGTGGTAGTGAGGGTGATGGTGGTGATGGGGGTAATAATGGTGATGGTGGTGATTATGGGGGTGATGATAGTGATGGTGGTAGTAGTGAGGGTGATGGTGGTGATGGTGGTGATTATGGGGGTGTGATGGTGGTGGTAGTGAGGGTGATGGTGGTGATTATGGAGTTGGTGGTGGTGATTATGGGGGTGGTGATGGTGATAATCGTGGTAGTGAGGGTGATGGGGGTGATGGGGGTAATAATGGTGATGGTTGTGGTGGTGATTATGGGGGTGTGATGGTGATGATGGTGGTAGCGAGGGTGATGGTGGTGACAGTGGTGGTAACAAGCTGACAATAGATAATTCAGCACAGTAGGAAAATATTCCATCCCTGTGCACCTTTCTAGATATGGGCTCAAAACATAACCTCTGTACTTCCTAGAACTAATGTAAAGGGGGAATATGATCAGAGTACCTACAATTCAGCTGCCTGATCAAAGAGTACACAGTTCTCTTGGGGTCATTTATAATTCACTGGGGAGCAAGCTCTTCTTGTGTGAAGTTTTATGTCCTGCATCAATTTGGAGTCCCTCCTCTTTAACATCAGATGATTTCTGGTCTTCTCTGTTTTCTCTCCTCTTTGGTCTTTATGCTTCTTCACCTCTCTCTTATTTTTCATCTCTTTACCCTTGAAGGAACTCTCCATGGCTTCACTTTTATTTTTTTAAATCTCTAATAGTTGTTACTATTTCCCAGTTCTTTCTTTCTCAGAGCATCTTGTCTTGGTTTATAAACTACAAATCTCATATCTGTCTATTAATTTGAGTATTGTTCTTAGTTTTTCTTCTGCATTCCAATTTGCCACAGTTCTTCTGTGAGTCCTATACATGTATTTTTCTGTTCCTTTGTCCAGGTCTTTCTTATTTGCATCTGGGTCCCCTCTGCCTGATGGTCCCCGGTTTTCTGTTTGGGATTTAAGGAAGCAGGCTGGGTACCCAGCATTGGTTCTCTCTGCTGCTGGGTCTCTATGGTCATGTCATGTTTGACTCTTTCAGAAATCAGGTGGCAGTGGTTTTGCCTAGAACATTTCCAGTCTGCGCCTTCTGTGGTTGGGGGAAGCAGGGTGCTGAGTGGAGTACTTGTAACTTATCAGAACGTCATAACCCCCTCCATGTTCCCTTAACGTATTTCAGGGAATCCACAGATTTCCTTCTGAATAGCAGTGTCTGCACACTTCTCTTTTTGCCTCTGCCAACTTCACCACATATTCAAACTCCTTCTCTAATAACAGGGCTATGCAGACTAAAACTTAACATAGCTTGACGGCATTTTTAATATTTGGAAAAAGCACTTCCCCTCATAATACTTCATATTCAAAGTATTTCAAATTGATTTTTCATACTTTATTCTTTCAAATGAATTTTGGAATTATTTTAACAAGTTTTCCCCAAAATTTAGAGACTTTATTGGGAAATTCAGTCACACAAAATAATCTTAGCATCTAAGATATGTTATGTAAAATACTGGTACTGCACATTTGGGGCAAATATGATTATAATATTCATAGTAATTATTATTATGCTTTCTAAGTGGTTATAGAGGATATAAAGACCTAATTTTTATTTATTACTTTCATAGCCACTGAATTCTATCAACAATCCATATATTATTTTGATTGACAGTCTGGGTGTTTATACAGAATCATACTGGCTGCAAATAATAATACTTTTATCTTTTGCATGTCATATATACATTCCTATTTCTGTCCTTTGTCCAGAGCCTCTGAAATAACAATGTAATATGATGATCATGGAGGTCCTTAATTCTCATTTCTAAGTTTCTTTTGCTTTACTTTCTCTATTTCTTGACTATATTGTGTAAGTACGCCACAAGGGCCATTCAGACAATAATGCCAGCCTCACGCAAGGGAAGCCATCTTGCTTCCAGTATGCCTTCAATTTGTTCTGTCTTAAAAGTTTAAGATTAATCTGCTGCTTATTTACATACCCTGTTTCCTCCGAAAATAAGTAGGTCTTATCCTCCGAAAATAAGACCTACTTACAGGAAAGATAAGACGTCCCCTGAAAATAAGACTTAGCGCATCTTTGGGAGCACACCTTAAAATAAGACGCTGTCTTATTTTCAGGGAAACAGGGTAGTTGCCAGGGCATAAGACTGGAAAATGACCTTGAGGAAAAACAAGAGTCTAGAATAAGTGGTGGCAATGATAGTAAGTGTTGGTGATGGGGGTGACAATGATGATGTTGCTAGTGATGATGGTGGTGGTGATGGTGGTGGTGGTGGTGATGGTAATGATGGTGGTTTTGATAATGATGGTGGTGATGATGGTGGTGGTAGTGATGATGATGGTGGTGGTGGTGATGGTGGTGGTGGTGATGGTGGTGGTAATGGTGATGATGGTGGTGGTGGTGATGATGATGGTGATGATGATGTGATGGTGGTGGTGATAATGATGGTGGTAGTGGTGGTGGTGGTGATAATGATGATGGTGATGATGGTGGTGGTAGTGATGATGGTGGTAGTGGTGATGATGATGGTTATGATGATGATGGTGGTGGTGATGGTGGCGGTGGTGATAATGATGGTGGTAGTGATGGTAATAATGATGATGGTGATGGTGGTGGTGGTAGTGATGATGGTGGTAGTGGTGATGATGATGATGGTTATGATGGTGGTGATGATGGTGGTGGTAGTGATGATGATGGTGGTGGTGGTGATGGTGGTGGCGGTGGTGATGGTGATGATGGTGGTGGTGGTGATGATCGTGGTGGTGGTGATGATGATGGTGGTATGATGATGGTGGTGGTGATAATGATGGTGGTAGTGGTGGTGATGATGATGGTGATGGTGGTGCTGGTAGTGATGATGGTGGTAGTGGTGATGATGATAATGGTTATGATGGTGGTGATGATGGTGGTGGTGGTGGTGATGGTGGTGGTGGTGGTGGTGGTGGTGGTGGTGGTGGTGGCGATAATGATGGTGGTGGTGATGATGATGATGGTGGTGGTGGTGGTGTTGATAATGATAATGATGGTGGTGTTGATAATGATGGTGATGAGGTGGTGATGATGATGGTGGTGGTGGTCATGATGACGGTGGTAGTGATAGTGGTAGTGGTGGTGTTGGTGGTGATGATGGTGGTGGTGATGACAAGATCCACCAGATGACCTATTATTTACTGATAACCATTGAGCAAGTTATGATGACTTGCACAAGCTTGTTTTTTCTCACCAACTCCCTTTCCCCGTTCCCCTTATAAGTGGTTCAGAAAGCAAAAGAGATGAGATGGTCTTTGAGACAATAGGCTACCATTTCCTCAGGCTGCTGCCACATGAATAAACCACCTTTCTTGCACCACAACTTACTGTTCGTGTCTGGTTCTTGGGTGGTGGGCACCTGAACCTGTGTCCTACACCAACTGGGCAGATGTATTTATTATCTCCACAAATGAATACTTTAATCACTTTTTTGGTTTCTCCTATTAATCCCACCATCTTCTAATTTATTAATTTCTGCTTTTATCTATATTACGCTCTTTCTAATTTCCTGCATCAGATGGATACATATATATTTTCTGCATATGATTCTGTATAAACACCCCAGACTGTCAATCAAAATAATATGTGGATCTGTACACACCCACACACACACACACACACAACACACCACACACACTTTGATGCTGAAAGTATTTAGGGTTAAAAATTGACCTTTCCAGATACCTGGGATAACCTTTGTTATTTAGGGTCCTCTTTTCTTATGATTTTCTAAATAATCTGAAATAATATTTAATGTCTTACTAATTGTTTGGGAGTGGTTTTATTTTACTTATAATATCTAAGTAATTGGGTTATTCTTTCTAAACATTTGCTGTAAATTTTGAATTTTAGAAGATTATATCAGCAAATAACAATCTTTGCTTTGGGAACTTTAAAAAGCCAAACTTTATGAATGTCTCATGGACACTTGAAACAGTCCTATCAGTATGAGCTTAATCACTAAATCTTATTGTTATCATTGTGATAGGTTAAACAGTGGCCCCTGGAGAGATCCTGGTCCTATTCCCTGGAACCTTTGGATATTACCTTTTAGGAAAAAAAAAGAGAGAGAGACTACAGATGTGATTAAGGTAAGGATCTTGAGAGGGGGAGAGTATTCTGTGTTGACCTAAAAGAGGTAAAATTAATGTAAGTAGACAATTTATTTGTGCCAAGTCTGAGGACTGCAACCCAGGAGCACAGATTTAAGTTGCCTTAATATACTTCCCATTAGAATATACTTCCCTTGAATATATTTCCCATTACATGCAGGTTTTTAAATGAAAAAAGAATAGGCAATTTCTAAGTCATTTACCAAGAATTGACATTAAAACAACATAGGCTATTGTTTGTGTATACATTATTCTTTGTATAGCAAATTCCAGGAACAGGAAGATGATGGGCGAGGTGGCTAGTCAGGAACAAACTGACTTTGCCTTTGGACAAGTGTCAGTGGCTTGAGTGGGGGTGAGGGGCATGACTTAAATTCTATACCCATGTCCCTCTGAGCCTAATGAATTTTGCATACCTCACATAGCTCAGACTCCTGTGAGCTATTACCCTTTTCTCACTTGGATTATCCAGGTGTGCTCTAAATACCATCAGATAAGAGGGAGGCAGAGAAAGCGTTGATACAGAAGACAGCAAGGTGACCGCTGAAGTAGGATGCTATGCTGCTGGCTTTGCAGGTGGAGGGAGGGGACTCCAGCCAAGGAATGCAAAGGATGTGGTAGTAAAGGCAAGAAAACAGATTCTCTCCAGAGCCTCTGGGGTGGTGTGAGGGATGGCTGGTTTTCAGCACAGGGATACTGATCACAGATTTCTGGCCTTCAGAATTGTGAGACAGTAGCTACGTGTCATTTTAAACCATCAAGTGTGTATCACTTTGTTACAGCAGCCACGTATGACTAATATTATCATAGAACTGAATTTCCTTTTCATTCTTCCTTTATCTATCACAGAATAGTGGTAAATTCTCCCTGGTGGTTGTGTTTTTTAATCAGTTCTTCTCGACTTTTAAATTATAAACTTGTAAATGCCAACACTGCATTACCAGCACAAGAAGGCTAGATGATTGTTTTTGTGTTATTACTTCCCATGACATGACTTGACTCTCATTTAGACTTTAAGGATCCTGGAGTTGATGCCTATATTTTCTTGATATTGAAATCATCGTTTTTGCTCCTCTCTCTTTCCCAGCTCTTTTATTTGAAATTGTAAAACAACTATCCTTAACGCCCATTCCTTACATCATATAGTTCAATTTTTCCTTCCTATTATAAACTTCACTTTGAAAAAGCAGAATTGAAACTTTCACCATTTGTTATCACGTCCACAATGTCTGACCCTGTCTCTCTCGTCTTCCTTCGTTATGCTTTCTGCTTTTGCTTTAGTACAGCTTTCTTATACATTTCATGTGATATGTACTATGGTGTTTTAAAAAATCATACCAATGAATATTTATCATTTATTTATTTATTTAGAGACAGAGTCTCACTATGTCACCCTTGGTAGAATACTGTGGTGTCACAGCTCACAGCAACCTCAAACTCTTGGGCTTAAGTGATCCTCTTGCCTCAGCCTCCCAAGTAACTGGGACTACAGGCGCCCGCCACAATGCCTGGCTATTTTTTGTTGTTGTTGACATTGTTGATTAACAGGCCTGTGCAGGGTTTGAACCCACTAGCCCTGGGGCATGTAGCTGGCACCCTAACCACAGACCTACAGATGCCAAGCCACCAATGAATAGTTAAATTTTTTCAAATTTCTATCTAAATTTATCTAATTATCTAAGTCAGGAATCAAGCAATGACTTTGGCTTTTTAATATAAGACTTAAAATTCATTATATTTAATTTTCTCCTACACTCTCAAGTATTTCTTACTCTTTGTTATTCAATTGTGTCTTATAAACCTACATTAACATATTATCACTGCTACTTTTAATAATTTAAAGTAGAAACTGTTTTTTTTTTTCTCTTTGTGGCCATTTTTACATAGCTTATTCATTCAGTCAACAAACATTTGGGGAAGACCTACTGCATGCCCAGCACTGAACTGCTGAAACAATAGTGGTCTGAACCCGTATGCCTCTGCCTGTTCTTTTGAGCCTGGTCCTAAAACTGTCCCTGCAAACTGATGAAGGGGTACAAGGCAAGAACTAGGACAAGGACCCCCAGAAACCTGCAAAGGACCAGGCTTAGCTAAAATATTGAGAACAACCACCCTTGTCTCCTCAGTTGCTTGATAATAATCACTGTTGCCTCTGTTTGCGTCTTTGCCCTGGAGTCACACATAGTTGTCCATACAGAGCATCACCTGTTGGAACCCAGGGACAGTTTCTGAGAGGCCTTTCAGGTTCTGCATTCTAGTGACAGACCCACCCTGACAAGGGAACTGACTCAATTGGTCTTGGATACCCCACCCAAGGTCCTCCATTTCAGTACCTAACCTACCCTAACAGTGGCCCACACTGAAGAACCAACAACTCTGCTCTGACATCAGAGCAGACCCTGGTGGGCTAGTTTTCTGCCCACCAAACTGTCCCCCAGAGAGGAAATTCTCCCATCTCCCCATTTAGCACTACACAGAATAAACACTTTCTGTGCTGTAAACCCTGTTCTCTCTGGATATCGACTTTCTCCTGGGCAGCAACAGTCCTTGTGAGCCTGGTGCTGTGTGGTCCTCCTGTCCCATCAGTGTCACCCACCTGTATGCCACCACAGTGACCTGGTCTTTGTTCTTCAGAAACACCGTACGCTCTTCTGGCCTGTGTGATCTTGAGCTTGCTCTGCCCTGAGATGCAATATTCTTTCTCCTGGATCTGCTTCTGCCTAAAGCCTCCTCACCCCTTAGGATTCAGACGAGGCTCTGCTTGTTCCAAAAACTTTCCCTTGGCCACCCCCCACAAACCTGGACCAGGCATCCCAGTTCCGGATTCAACACATCCTCATGTCACCATGTCACCACACCATGAAGCCACCCCACCACCATGTCCCCACACACCATGCCATCATGTACCATGTCACACTCCATCATGTCACCAAGTCACCACCCCATGTCACCATGTTCCCCTGTTACTATGTCAGCAAAGGAGTGAATGTGTAAGGTGTTCTTTTTTAGTAAATAATTGTTAATATTGACTGGTTTTATGTTTAATATCTCTTAATTTTTTCAGAAAGAGAATGTGAGTGGCAGTTATCTGATGCCCAGTGTAACTGAGGATGACTTTGCCTCCAAAGAACTTGGGTGGGTACAATAGTGTTTATACTCAATTTTGCCTCCATTTGTGACTCTTAAAAATGTGTAAGTTTGGGGGAATCATGTCTTAGCTTTTAGTGTTATCCGATGTCAGATTAATTTTCTTTTTACATAATTTGCCCTTTCTCCTTTGAGTAAAGATATAGTTTTGTTTTTCCTTAAAAACAAATCTCAGATAGCCAGTGAGGGCCTTTCATCTGTGCTGCCTGGCAGACCGTGAGCTCTCCACCTCCAGTGGGTTAAATCTTTGTTCTATTCAGAGAGGCTGTCATTAATTACAACCTTCCCTGAATTGCTGTGTCTGGTCAAGCAGATCGCAGTTGATGAGAACTGGAAGTTGAAGAAGTGGAGGCATAATACAGGTGGACAGGGTGGCAGCATCCCCGACAGCGTCCAGGGCAGCTCTGGGCCTCAAGGGGGTGTCTGCTCTGTTCTCTGATTCATGTGGACTCCGGCAAGGGATATCCAGGAATTCGAGCCTTTCCTTCTCATCTCCAGGACCTGCCCACTGTTCTCATGCAGACGGTTGTGGTAATCCTCTGTGCTCCTCAACCAAACTCAAACTCGGCTAAAATATGCAACCAGTCACCCTAAGCTCTGTGTCCAAAGTTGGCCCCAGTTTTCCAAGTCATTGGATGTGGCTGTTTTCAGGGTGTTTTAACGGAAAGTGGAAGCGCACATGCCAGGCGCCCTCTGCAGCAGCCATGGAACCTGTCTCCTGAAGTAGACACGGGAGAGGGCTGTCCAGGCCACAGGCCACCGCAGCACCATGTGACACCTGGCACCTCCTGGCCGTTAGCCCAGCACTAACGAGGAGACCTTGTAGGTGTCTTTCTGCTGCTGCCGCCATGATTCCTCCATGTAGTCTCCTGGTCTGTTTCAGTGTTTTTCTTGGCCCAGGCCAGTGTTTCTGTATCTCCGTCCTCTGCAGTCCCAACTCAGAGAGAGCTGTGAGGAGGTACGGGGACATGAGGTCCCTGGGGCCTGAGCTCTCATGCCTGGGATTCCGGCAAATTCCGAGTCCTGGAGCAGTCACACTGTGCCACCGGACACCCCGCACACAGCACTGACAAGGCAGCCCCAGCCCCTGATGCTCCTTGCAGACCTTCAGAAGCTCCTGTGCCCGGGGAGGGAAGGAAGCCCACCCAGCAGTGATCGCAGGAAGGAGCTGACCAGTCCCCAGGCCACAGCAAGACGTGTAGCCTTGGACTATGGGACATTCTCAGCTATCCACAGTTCCTGAAGCATCTGTGTGTTGTTGCTGGCAGGGAAATGAAGACACCACCCCTGTTAGGAGTCTTTGGGTTGACAATAAAGACAAATGTGAATTCTCTGCATCTCTGCCTGGAGGAGGCATCAGGACAGGCCACAGCGAGCTGTCTGTCTGCTGCAGGAAGCCCAAGACACAGACTCACAGTCAGGCCATGGCTCTGGCCTCTCACCAGCCATGCAGGCTCAGGCAGGTTACTTAACCGGTCTTAGCTCCTGCTTCTGAAAAGTAAAGATAAGCAGGTCTACGTCATGAGATTACCAGAGGATTAAGTAAGATAACAAGACTAGAAGGTGCACCTGAAAGGGGGACGGCTCCCTGTCCCCTCTCTCTGTAACCTGAGCTGAGCCTCTGCCCCACTGTGACAAGGGCTGGCTGACTTTCAGTAGATAGTCTTCCGCAGCTTTAACGCCTCACTTCCCAACCGCTGGATCAGGAAACCTAGGATGAGAGAACATTTGAATTGGCTCATACAAAAACAATATTTGTTTGAGGTTAGCTCCTGCTGTCTGAATTTCTAACCTCACATAAATCAAACTGTAGAAGTGGACAAAGGCTGAATTTCCTGTGCCAGGACCAAAATAGAAACCACTTGTGTGCCTTGAACAATTCGTATTACGTTTCCATAACTGCATCACACTGAGATGAATAGCTGGAATATTTATATTTAGGTCTTACATATAATGTAAAATAAATGAAAATAGTCTATCTTCCTGGCACTGAAATTGTGCCACCGTTTCCCTTCACAAAGACGGCGACTCCGAAGGCCAGACTGTGCAAAGACTATTGTGTGCTGGGGGCAGCGTCTTGCTTCTCTGCCTTCAAGGCGTCTCCCTGCAGCTGTGGCCCCAGGGCTCCAGCACAAAGAGATCGCATAGAAAACCCGGCGGTGGGGGTCAGTCCACGGCAAAGTTTAAACCAGCCCTCCAGTGGGTGCTTTCTACTGAGAGATATAAACACTGGAAGATCCAGGAGGAAGAATCTTAGAACTGTAGAGGACAATATGTTAATCAAAGAATGATTTAATTTAATTCGACAAGTGCACCTTTCTTTAGCAAATCCTATGAGCTACAAATATAATATAAAAGTAACTAAGAGATTTTTCTTCCTTCCATTATCTAGTGGGAAAGGAAGATATTAAAGCACTTGATTTCCTATAAGGCAGGAAAAAAACATGAGCTCAGGAGTGTTCCAAGAAAACGTGGAGTTGAAGCTGAACTTGGAAGGATGATAGAGGCGTTAATAGGGGGTGTGGAGCTGCAGAGGGTGAGAGAATTGAAGCTAGACTGAGGTGGGATCGGCCATAGGGCATGACATCAGTACAAAAAATAAATTGAAGGCAAGTGAGGAAGCAGCTTGGAATAAGGAAGACGGAGCCTTATCCATAGGACACTGGTATTAACAAAAGGGTTGAATCCATCCGCTCATCCATTCATTCCTATACCCACTTAACAAACATTTATCAAGAGCTTCAATGAAAGATAAAGTAGTGGGTGACAAAACTGACAGGCCCCTGCCCTTGTGGGCCTTTCTGTCAGGTGACTAATGTTAGCAAGTGACCCTCAAGTAAATACATAGCTAGAAGCTGAAGTGAGAATCAGACAGTGAGCTCTCAGGGTGCTACTCAGGGTAACCAGGAGCCCTGGGTTGTTCTGGGGAATGGAGGGATGGAGGGAAAGCACCGCAGAGGAGCAAATGCTCACTGCAGATCCACAGGGACCAGTAGGAGGTAGAAAGCAGGTGTATGTCAGGACTGGGGCTGCAGCAGAACTTGGGAGCAGAGAGACGTGGAGCAGAGACTATTGGGTAGATGACCAGGCTGGAATTTGCAAGAAAACTAAAGAGCAGAGAGTGGCATGAGATGACCTTGGAGGGATGAGAACACCTGTAGGGCCTTGCAGGGGGCATTTGGGATTTTAAATGGGATGAGGAATGGGAGGACACCTATGTGTCTGGAGTGATGTTATTGTATGAGGTCCCCCGGGCTGCTGTGTGGATGAAAGGTCTCAGGGGCCAAGTCTGAAAGTTCTTGTGCTGATGCAAAGGAAGGTGGGCAGCTTCCACGCAGCAGGGCTGGGGAGCCAGGAGGAACGAGGGCAATCTGTGGCCTGCTTCCAAGGCAGTATCCACAGCTTCTGAGGAAGGGCTGGGTGTTGGAAGTGGCAGAAGAGGAAAAGGTCAAGGATGACTCTGTGTTCTGACTTGAGCCGCTGAGCAAAAAGCAGGTAACGTTTCCCAGAGATGGAAAAGCCTAAAGTAGTGTGAATGCTTAGACGGCAGGAAAAAGAGATCAAGAGATGAGCTTGGGATTGGGGAACGCTGAATGTCTGTGACACAGCCAAAGGCAGGATCAAGTGGCAATTCATCACAGATCATCTGGGAGGCAGTAGGGGGAGGTGATGGCTGTTAAGGGCAGTTTTCCAGCTCTGCTCTCCGTGGCTGGGATCTGTCTCAGCTGGCCACTCAAGGAGGGCTTCAGGTGGTCACCTGCCTGCTTTAACACAAACCCCCCAGAACACATTAGCCTTAACTTGTGGCTCAGTTTCACCCACTAGGAAAAACATCAGGTTCTCTGCAAACACCCTTGGCAATCAGTCATCTTCCCCAAATCAGGCCCCAGACCACATGGGTTAAGTTCTGTCGTGATTCGATGGCTCAGCTTTACCAGTTCTGCTCTCTGGACTTGCCTATAGTAATCCCTGAAAGGTTTCTTGTTTGATGTTCTGACAAGCTCTACACACATCCTTCATTTTCATCATCCCCCCAATCCATATTAACTCATCTCCAAAGAGCCCTGGTTCCTTCATGTGGGAAATGGTATTTAGAGACCACGATCAGTGCTAATTAATACTGGCTAAGTCATTGTTGCTAGACCTTCATAAAGAGCTAGGAAATCTTTCAAAATAATGACAAGATGCATCTTGATTCATTCCACTAACTTTTAATCCCAATTCAACATACAGATTTTTACTCAAATTTGCTTACTTCCGTCTCCTTTCTAAGTGTACTTCTGTCTCCTCTCCTGAAAATTCTGGTCCTCAGGGACACCAGCATGATTTCCTCATTTGCTTTTCACTAACCTACAAACGATAGCCTCAGAATAAGAAGCCAACACTACCACCAGAATGTGAATGTTGGAAACGATTTAAGATCTTTAGCAGTGTTTTGTGTGTGTGTGTGCGTGTCCTGACGATATATCCCGCTAAAGATAATATAATCAAACTTCTGTGTTTTCAAATTGCTTGACATAGTTTCTCTTCATGTGGTTATAACGTCAAACGCATGCCTCATTGTTTTCCATTTTGTCTCCCATTTCTATGAATGGTGTTCATTGTAATTTTGCTTTACAATTTTGTGAAAACATTTACATGGTTCCAAAGTCGAATTAGAAAACAGAACACATTCAAAGAATTTTAGCTTTTCTACCCACCCGCTAGCCATTTCCTCTCTACTCTAGTTTGTCCCTTCCCTTAGACACAGCTTCTTTAAAAATTTTAAGATTTGTGCTTCTGATTTTTTTTTTTTGCAGTTTTTGGCTGGGGCTGGGTTTGAACCCACCACCTCCAGCATGTGGGGCCAGAACCCTACTCTTGGAGCCACAGGCACCGTCCAATGTTTCTGTTGTTTTTACACACACACACACACACACACACACACACACTTCTGTTTCCTTTCTCAGTATACGGAAGCACACTGTCCATACTGTTGTGCTCTTTGCCAGCATCTCTGACTACTACTCCAGGACCACCACTCCTGCCAGTGGACAAGGGTAGTGCCCTCCGCATGCATGCACCACAGTTTATTCAACCAGTCTTCTATAGATGAAAATCTCCTGGTTCTAGTCTTCCGTAATTACAGATAGGGCTGTGGTAAATAGTCCTGCTCATCTTTCTCTTTGTATTTTTGCTAGCAACACATGTTTTCTAAGTACCTACTTTATTCTAGGCCTTAATGATATATTAGTGTGGGGGGGAACCCACCCCCCTGCTATTATGATCTGAATATTTATATCTCACTCCAAATCCTCATGCTGAAATCCTGATTCCCGGGTAATGGCATTAGAAGGTGCGGCCTTTGGGAGATGCTTGGGTCAGGAAGGTAGAGCCCTCATGGACGGGATTAGTGCCCTTATAAAAGAGACCTCAGAGAACCCCCTGGCCCCTTCCACCACATGAGCACACAATGAGAAGATGTTGTCTGTAAAGCACACCATGGCCCCATTAAATTTGCTACTGTGTTGATCTTGGACTTCCCAGCCTCCAGAACTATGAGAAATAAATCTGTTGTTTGTAAGTGCCCAGTCTGTGGCATTTTTGTTGATCTTGGACTTCCCAGCCTCCAGAACTATGAGAAATAAATCTGTTGTCTATAAATGCCCAGTCTGTGGCATTTTGTTACAGGCATCAGAAAGACAAAGACACCTGTCCTCAAGGAGTTGGTGTTCTATTGGGCTTGGGGGAGAAAGACATAGACTCTGTTGTGATGTGGTAAGGACCCTGAGGAAAGATGAAGCTAGGTAGGGGGTGGAGAGTGATGGGATGGGGCCAGAGGTCCTTGTCTACTCAGATAAAGCCTCTCAGATAACAGGGCCATTCAGCAGAGAACCAGAGGAAGTGAGGGAGACACAGGGAGGAAGAGACTCCTGGGAAGAGGGAACAGGAGGGCAATGAAGCTCACAAGTCCAGTGCAGCCAGAGCACGGTGAACAGGGCCAGGGGCCAGAGACGGGCTGGGAGACACAGTGCCGAGTCACAGTGAAGGCAGGCCACTCCCCAGGGGCTGTGCCCACAGCACCCACCCCCACCAGTAGCTCCCCAGCCTTTAGAGGCTGAAGCCCATCCCCACCATCTATGGCACTGGCTCAAACAGAGGCCTGGGTGGCAGAGTGCAGACCACCTGAAATGTCTGAAGGGGCCACTTGGGACCCACAAGAGAAGCACAGAGGCCACTGTATGGCAGCTGAGAATAACTGCAGGCCCTCTGGACCCTGTCCCCACCTGCTCCCCAAAGCTGTCTGCTCAGTGCCCAGCTTTGCCTTCCACCCCTTGAGGAATCCCCCTTGGCTGGCCAACCTGGTTGGAGTATTTACCTTGGCTCACACCTTGTATTCCTCTGGGTAATTAGAAGTAATTATCTGCCAACTCCACATGCCATAAACCTGGGTAAATAAGGCCCCACCTGGTGCACTCCCAGGACCCAAGGCCTACCCTCATTGGCTGGGCAAGGCATTCTCTGGCACCCACCCACTCACTGTGCCTCATTCCCTACCTGTAGGTTAGAGGTGATGTCATGGGACACCAGGGAAGAGTGACCTTGTTGAGGAGATGGAGTTGAGGAGAGAAATCAAAATAAAGTGGCGTCTCTGACATTTAAATCCTTTTGGTCCCTGCTTCCTTGTTTAAAGAGATGAGAATAAGACCAGCTTAAATATCATAGGCTAAATATACAAATCAAATGTTAGCTATTAATACATGTAATAGAGTGGTGCCTAATACGTATGATGTACAGAAAATGTGCCAGATAGCAAATATTATCATTACCATAATTACGATTCTTGGTATCTTAGTTCTTAGGGGTGGTTATAGCAAAATGTCATAAATTGGGTAGCTGATAAACAACAGAAATTAATTCTGTACAGTTCTGGGGACTGAGAAGTCCAAGATCAAGGAGCTACAAATTTAGCGTCTGGTAAGCATTCCTTTCCTGGTTCACAGAGTGCGTCCCTCTGTGTCCTCACATGGTAAAGGGCACAGGAACCACTCTGGGGCCTTTTTTATAAGGGCACTAATCCCATTTGTGAGGGCTGCACCCTCATGACCTAATCACCTCCCAAAGGCCCTACCTCCTAATAACATTAGGTTTTAACACTTGAAAAAGTCAGAAAACTAGATCTGTGACTAGGAAAACTTGCACAACAAAATCCTGGGCCTTCTGTAATGTTCTGATAGAGCTACTGATTTCCTGGGAGTCAAAGGCAAGATTCCTCAACCACTCCTAGAGCCAGTGAGGGGAGGGAAAGGGGACATGAGTGCCCCCTCCTCCCCCGACGCCAGTTGGCCCCGCCCACTCTGGGCTGAGCCCTCCCGGAAGCCTGAGGGTGAGCAGGCCTGGGGAGGGAGGTTATCGTGCTATGCGGTGGGACCAGCAAGAGCTGGGTCCAGCGATGTGGGCTGGCAGACAGGCTGCAAGAAGGTGCCACTGGAGGAGGGGCCTCTCCCACCACAGACCCTGGGGGACCGGCCTGCCTTCCTGGACACTCAACAGCCATAACGCAGAGACCCCTATGAGAGGGACACTTGCACCTCTGAGTGACCAGCTTCACACCTCTGCAGTGAGCCCAATAGGATCTGATTCAGGATCCCGATTCTGAAGACCAAGCCCCTTCCGTCCACAATCAGGTCCTACAGAGCATGATGTGAAAGAAGGAGGCAGGAGGCGCAAGTGTGTGTCTGTGTATGGGTGTGTGTCTGTGTGGGTAGGTGTGTGTGGGTGTGTGTGTGTATGTGAGTGTGTCTGTGTGGGTGTGTCTGTGTACGGGTGTGTGTGTGTCTGTGTAGGTAGGGTGGGGGTGTGTGTATGTGAGTGTGTGTCTGTGTGTGGGTGTGTCTGTGTGTGTCTGTGTATGGGTGTGTGTGTGGGTAGGTGTGTGTGGGTGTGTGTGTATGTGAGTGTGTCTGTGTGGGTGTGTCTGTGTACGGGTGTGTGTGTGTCTGTGTAGGTAGGGTGGGGGTGTGTGTGTATGTGAGTGTGTGTCTGTGTGTGGGTGTGTCTGTGTGTGTCTGTGTATGGGTGTGTGTCTGTGTGGGTAGGTGTGTGTGGGTGTGTGTGTGTATGTGAGTGTGTCTGTGTGGGTGTGTCTGTGTACGGGTGTGTGTGTGTCTGTGTAGGTAGGGTGGGGGTGTGTGTGTATGTGAGTGTGTGTCTGTGTGTGGGTGTGTCTGTGTGTGTCTGTGTATGGGTGTGTGTCTGTGTGGGTAGGTGTGTGTGGGGGGTGTGTGTGTCTGTGTATGGGTGTGTGTCTGTGTGTGTGTCTGTGTGGGTAGGTGTGTGTGTGTCTGTGTGTGAGTGTGTGTCTATGTATGGGTGTGTATGTGTGGGGTGTGTGTATGTGAGTGTGTGGCTGGGTGTGTGTATATGTGTGTGGATGTGTCTGTGTAGGTAGGTGTGTGGGGGTGTATGTGAGTGTGTGTGTGGGTGTGTCTGTGTGTGTCTGTGTGGGTAGGTGTGTGGGTGTGTGTGTATGTGAGTGTGTGTCTGTGTGTGGGTGTGTCTGTGTGTGTCTGTGTATGTGTGGGTTTCTGTGTATGGGTGTGTGTCTGTGTGTGGGTGTGTGTGTGGGTAGATGTGTGTGTGTGTGGGTGTGTATGTGTGTCTGTGGGGGAGTGTGTGTATGTGAGTGTGTGGGTGGATATGTGTCTGTATGTGGGTGTGTCTGTGTGTGTCTGTGTAGGTAGGTGTGTGGCGGTATGTGTGTATGTGAGTGTATGTCTGTGTGTGGGTGTGTCTGTGTGTGTTCATGGCTAGCTCCCTTCCAGCCATTCCCGGCCCAGGGCCTCTGGGCACCTGCCTAGAACCACCTCTTGACCCAGGACCTGGCCCAGCCCCGCTAGCACATGCTCACACATGCTCACTCACACACACAGACATGTGCACCCATGAACACAAACGTGCACACACACACATTCACAATGCCTTGGACATGCTTACATCCACTTTTCCACACATTCACACAAGCACACGTGTCCACACCTTTTCTACACTCACACCCCTTGCACACACACACAGTCATACACTACTTAACACAGGCACAAACAGCACCTCCATAGCTGACCCCCCTACTCTGACCCCCTCCTTAAGTTGACCTCAGTTTCACAGACTGGACATGCACCACATGGACGTGTCAGTGCAGTGGGCCTGGTTCCTGGTGGTGCCCACTTCCGTGTGTTGACCAGTGACAGTCCCTGCAGTCCTTTGCACTCACAGGACAGCCCTCCACCACCCCCCAGCTCAAGGGTCCCCTGGAGGAACCTCTCGGCCAGATTGGGGCACCTGGTGACTTCGCCTTGTTTGTGGGGCTATTGCAGGGGTTTCTCAGCTGTCCCTTGGAGCTGGGGCATCACCCAGGACAGGGCCCAGCATGAGGTGCTTAGGAATCATCGTAAGAGGGGTGAAGAACAGATGAAGGATGAAGTGGTGTGGCTGGGGGGAGAGCGCGGAGGCAGGCGAGGAGGGGTGACAGACAGACAGACAGACATGGGCTCAGTGCTGTGAGCAGCGTGTGCCAAGAGGGGGCAGGATGTTTATTACCCCAAGACTGGGGATGGAAAGTCCTCAGAGGGAGAGGGGGGCCTTGGTTCAGGAGCCTCTACACATGCTTCCCTGATTCAGAGGAGGGAGAGTTGCCAAAGCTGAGAGGGAAGCTGAGCAGAGGCGAGCAGGGAGGTTAGGAGAGGCCGGGGTGCCATGTGGGCTCCAGGGCCGAGGGCACCACTGCCAGGCAAGACCCATCCAGAAGGGTCTTCGCCACTCACTAGTGGATAGCCTGACTGACCTCAGCTTGGTGGCCGGAGAGGGATGACGGTGGAGGTGACGAAGGAGCCGAGAGTCACCTTGGGACCATGAGGGCCATGGGTGCTGGGAGAGCCTTGTCTGGCTTACTACGCCCAGGTGGGGGCCTCCAGGAAGGGCATTCTCTGTAGATGAACCGTAGGATAGCAGGGAAGCCAGCCCCAGTGTCTCCTGGCAAATTTGGTAAGCCTGTCCCTAAGATAAATTTCATTCAAAAGGAACATAAACAGCAACAGAATGTGATCATTTTACAAAGAGGTGGCCAGCACGTGGAGAATATTTTGTAAATATTAAAAAAAAGTGTAATGAGTATTTTGTAAATAAAGTATATTCTCTACATTGTCCTCATTTTCCCTATGTATGGTGACTTCATGGGCAACTTTTAGGATACCCCGTATGGACTGATGCTTAGAATGTCACAGCTTCTTTTTCCCCTTCCAAAGTTTGGTGTCTCTCCTACTTTAATATAAGCCATCGGCACATACTTCATGAGTGTCATCTATAACTTTTATTCATACCCAAGAAAAAAATTGAGCTTTTGGAGAAAACACGCCACTAAGAATCCAGCTTTGGGTGGTGGGGGAGGGCTTTCTGCTTAGTCCCCAATTGCTTTGGCCATAAATAAATTTCAGTGTAAAAACTTGGGACAGCCTGTTCAGGGTGAGAGAGGAGGGGAGGTCTGCAGAGCCACTGGGAACTGAGGGACCGTTTCTCCAGGTACAAACAGTGGTGCTTGGAATAGGTGACGCCAGGTGCTGCCCAGCCAGAGCTTACACCCTGGGGTCTGAGTGACATGGGGGATCTGAGAGAAAGACGGAGGCGTGCCTGGGGACGGAGCCCCCATCTCCACACCCCACGGTGCTGTCACACTCACTTGGCCCTGGCAGGAATTCCAGATGACACCATTGCTGGGAAGTTAGCACGGTTTGGCCATGACTCACCTCAGCTTTCCCTTGCTCTCTCTGTTAGGCACCTACACAGGAAGTATTAGTAATGCGAGTGGTAAACATATTCATGTATTGCCCCCTCCTTCCCTCTAGCGAGCAAACTCCACGTGGAGAAAAGGCCAAGACTGTTGTACATGCGGGTGTACCCCCCGAACTAACAGTCTGGGGCACACAGAGTGTTGGTCAGTTGAATGAATCCAATGGCATATAATTATCTATGTTTGGATTAAATCAATATAAATCTTTGAGGAGTGTATGGCTGGACACAAAAGCAAATAACCCATTTTCACTCTTTCTTCATGGGCTCTATTTATAAGAAGCTATTTAGGAATCGCTCAAAATTTTCATTTAGTTGGCTCTGATTTAAAGGACATAAGACCTCAAAAAATAAAAATTGCCCAAGAACTAATGGTTTTCTCTGTTTCGTCGTCGTTGTTGGTTTTTGTTTCTTTGCTCACAAAACCAGATTTTCAAAACCTCTCAAAAAGCTCCGCCTTCTAGTGGAGCTGATCATCCCGTGTGCTGTGCTCCTGGTGAGGGCCTGTCCTCTTCCTGCAGCAGGTCTCTTGCCTGGGCCCTTGGTGACCCCTCCAACTAGGTGGCCATGAGGGCTTTTCCCTACAGTTGATAAGACAGACCCACCCACACACATTCTTGTTCACAAACGTGTTATCTTCTCCCACCGAGTAGCGGTGTTGGTGTCCTACCATCAGCATAAGGGGGTCCGATAGGCAGACAACAGTCCACTAAAGACCCCCCCATCCTGATTCCAATCGTGTGAGTGTGACCTTATATGGCAAAGGGGACTTTGCTGATGTGAATAAGGATTTTAAGATGGAGAGAGTGAGCTGGGTTATGTGGGTGGCCCAATGTAATCACAAGGATAGTTATAAGAGAGGCCGAGAGAAAGAGTCGTGTGAAGACACAGGCAGAGGGAGAGAGGGAGAGTGGGAGGGGGAAGAGGGTAGGAGGGGGGACTGGAAGGGAGGGACAGTGGGGGACACACACCAGTGGTCTTAAAGGTAGATGGAGGCCCGGAGCCACAGAGTCCAGGGGGTCTCAGGTGCTGGAAAAGATGAGGACAAATATTGTCTCCCTGGAGCCTCCAGAAGGCTCTCCCAGCCCATTTTACAGGCCCACCTCCAGAACTGTGAGAGTGTATCTGCACCATTTCAAGCCACCGAGTT
This sequence comes from Nycticebus coucang, assembly GCF_027406575.1. Taxonomy (NCBI): domain Eukaryota; kingdom Metazoa; phylum Chordata; class Mammalia; order Primates; family Lorisidae; genus Nycticebus; species Nycticebus coucang. The sequence goes on from NC_069786.1 coordinate 131,410,876, forward strand.
TTTGTAAATGAAATAGCAGCAACTGGAAAGTGATGCCGGGAAGGGGGAGGGCGAGCGGATTCTTGCGGAAACACTGAAGCACCGTTCAGATCTGACGTGTAGGGAAGGCCTGACAAATCCCTCCCAGAGCTCCCTTGCCCGTGGCATGCACACCTGCCCCGAGGGGACGCCTCTGCAGGTCATCCGGATCTCAAGGCCAGTATTCTCACTGTAGTGGGAATCTCCGGGGCCCTTTCTCAAGGGCATTCACAGTTTTTGAAGTAATGTTTGGTTTGTCCTTTGGCTATGAAAGAAATATAGGCTTATTTTCAAAAACATGAAAATACAAAACAAAGTGTAAGGAAAAAAACGTAAAGGATCGATAATCCCACAGTAAAGAGAGAATCTTTGCTTACATGTTGATTGATCTCCTTCCAGGCTTTGTTCTACACAAGCCTCATGCTTGTGTCCCATGTGTGGTTCTCAGGAGGCCCCCATGCTGGCCCCGTCCCCTGCTCACTCGCCACCTCCCGCCCCATCCTCTCCCGAGGCTCTAACCATGGGAAGGACCAGCTCTCTCTCTGGACACCCTGGGCCTTCTAGGGCGCCAAGGACACTCCAAGGCACTGCAGTCACTGCCATCATAGACAAGCCCCCTCCCTCACCAAGAAGCCCCTAAAACAGTCCAAATGCTGCAAGGGCCAAAAAGAACCAAGCCCTCTTTGGGCCATAGTAAGTCATAGCCCAATTCTCTCTCCTTGGGAAAGAAAAAAGTACTTTTACCCAATCTCTTTTGAACTTTGTCATCTGTCTAGCCCCCTAAATTTTAGCCTGCACTTTTCCTTCCCCAAATTACCTCCTCAGGGACCTTGTAATGACTCAGGCAAAGAGTCATAACCAATCCAGAACACCCACTGCTAGCTCCACCCCAATCTCTTCTTTTTTAAATTCTATTTTTAGTTGACAAGTAATAATTGTATATATTTATAGGGCACAGTGCAATATTTTGATATACAGTGTATGTACGTTATGAAAAGACTCGATCAAGCTAATTACCATATCTATCATCTCCCATACTTTTTTTGTTGTGCAAACATTTAAAATTTGCTCTCTTAGTAATCTGGAAATAGAATTACATTATTAGCTATAGTCACCACGCTGTGCAATAGATTTCAAAGACTTCCTCCTGTTTTGCTGAAACTTTGTGGCCTTTGCCAACATCTCCTCATCTCCCCCCAGCTCCCAGCCCCTGACACCCCCATTCTAATCTCCACTTTTATGAGTTTGACTTTTTTACATTGCACATGTAAGTGAGGACATGTGGCATTTGTCTTTCTGGGCCTGGCTTACATCACTTCATGAAATGTCCCCCAGCTTCACCCATATTGTCACAAGTGACAGAATTTCCTTCTGTCCCAAGGGTGGACAGCCTCTGTCGTGTATGGGAACCAAGCACACCTCTTCATCGTTTACCCACCGCTGCACATTTAGGTGGTTTTACATGTTGACTGCAGGGACTACGGGAGAGCAGACACCTCTTCCACACCTGATTTCCATTCCTTCGGATATGTGCCCAGGAGTGGCTCACACAGCCAATCCCGCTGTAGGCTTTGAATCAACGTGTGTGTGTGTGTGAGTGCATGTGTGTGTTCATGTTACATAATTGCAATCTTGCAATAAGTACAATTTTACATACCCATTATTTCATGTCACTTGGGAATATGTTATGAGTATCTCTACATTAAAGTTGGGGCACATTTGTAACTTGCTGCACGGTTGCCGGTGCGTTGACAGGCCGTGATTCATTACTCCTTCCAGAGCATTTAGGTACTTTGCATATTTTTCCATTTAAAATAATCCTGCAGGGAATGTCTTTCCATATTGACCTTTGCTATTTGCCTTAGAGTGAAATTACTGAGTCAGGCATTTATATTTTAAGCCATAACCCTGCTTATAGAATGAAAAGCTTAAGCACAATAGGGAATTTCCAAGCAAAGCATGTGCAGTTGTCCTTTGGGGGCTGTGGCAGTTTCCCCGGAGTCACAGAAGGCAGGAGACCACCTACCGCACTTACCCCTCTATACGTACGTATATGGTGCGTGTATCTTGGAAATGCTCTTGTTCCAGCCCTGCAGCGTTAGCCTGCAGCTCCTCCACCTTCTCCCTGGAGAATTCTGTCACTAGTGGGGGAAGACATCGTATGGGACTGCTGGAGGGGAGACAGTTCCCAGTGACGCCGCCATCAAAGTGCTCTTGAAAGGGGTCGTTGGGGGCCGCCAGGGGGAATGCTTGGTTCTGCAGCCGCACACAGTTGACAGCCAGTCTATTATTTAATCAATCTTGGGATTCAGCCCTGATGCATTCAGTTGCTAAAAATGTCACGGCACTCGTTGCCAGCTTTTAGGCAAGAAAATGTGCGTCCCCTCTGTGATTTCAGAAAGAGCCTTTGTGTCTATAAAACAGGACAAACAGTCCAGAGCAATTGGGCGACTGTGCAATGTTCGAGTCCCCGGCACTAGGCCCATCATGTGATTCTTCTCACAGCTGCCTCTTCGTGGAGATGTGTACAAATTATCACGCCATTGTGAACTGGGAAACCCCGTGTTGTCTACACCGGGGACTCAACGGGAATTTTCATAGCACATTCAAGAATGTCAAGCAGTACCAGGACAGGGCTGCAGCAGCAGGAGTGCCGACGGTGCTGACTCCATGAGGTCCAGCTACCAAAGGATTCATTTGTTTTATTCAGTAAATATTCATTGAGCTCAGAGACCCTGCGCCAGACCCGGGATGCAGTGGGGAAAGCCCGACACGGTTCTGCCCGAGGCATTACGCTTCCCGTCACGGACACTGGGGCACTCGATCGCTGCAGGGTTCGGGCTTTTCTTGAGTGGAAAGACCATTGCTATGAATCTTTATAATAAAGTCCTGCAGAAACAGCAGCGAAAGCCAGTCTTGTTTCTGACAGTCCAACTCACGGCTCTACATTTCCCCCACAGCGAACTTTTTTTTTTTTTTTTGTAGAGACAGAGTCTCACTTTATGGCCCTCGGTAGAGTGCCGTGGCCTCACACAGCTCACAGCAACCTCCAACTCCTGGGCTTAAGCGATTCTCTTGCCTCAGCCTCCCGAGTAGCTGGGACTACAGGCACCCGCCACAACGCCCGGCTACCCACAGCGAACCTTAAACTCGCCCTTGTTCAGCCCATCCCGTGTTTTCCTTTAATCTGAAATGCCAACCTGCACTTTCTCGGCCTGCAGCTAGTCCTTCCAAGCCTGTCTACAGCACTTTTTAGGTGGAGTCTTGTGCAAGGCCTCCTCCATCATGCACTGCACACGTCTGTGATGGTGTCACTTTATTGGGACACGACACTGCCACCTTACAAGTGTGCATCTGGCTCCTTCTCCAGACACAGGCCAGCTGGGGACTGGGATGTCTGCCATTAAGACAAAGCGCCTGCTGATTGGATGAACGAATTCATAAATAAACAAATGCAAATCTGAAGATGCATGCTTTAGCCACAAAAAAAAAAAAAAAAAGATTTTCTGTGCTGTTATTAACATAAAACGAGCACTGAGTTGTTTCTGCAGTAGGGTTCTCTTGCCGGACCCAGCTCTGCCTTAGGAACAGCAAGACCAGTGTGTATTTAGTAAGACGGCTGGAGGCAGAGATGGAACCTGTGCCTGTGAAGCTGAGGAAGCCCAGGGCTTGTAATGTGCTTGGATCTGTAAGCCTGCTCACTGCCCACCTGGTGACAAATGGGACCCAGCCATGTCACAGTCTACAAATATGGACTGTTATTACATGTGACCTGTATATTACCTGGGCCCTCTACCCCCTGGAGATCTGGTTGAACATAAGCCCAACCCCAATCCCCAGCTGTGGCAGGCTGACATTCTCGCTGTCACACCTGTGTCCTCCCGTGGGTGAGACCTTGGTGATTTTGACTTTCTCCTACTTCAAGTGTTCATTAGAGTTTGGTGATTACCTCCCTCAAATTTCTCAACCCACAGGACGCTTCTTTAGATATTAGCATAAATAAAATCAGGATGATTATTGGGAAACAATTAGTATTTCTGTACTTATATAGTTAGATCTTCCTGGGCAAAAAGTGCTCGCAACCTGGGCTAAAGCAGGTTTGAAAGGCAATTTCCAACTGGAATTCCTTTCACTTGGAAGTAAAAGACAGTAACTCCAGGAGGGACTGATAGCTCTGCCTCCCTAGAGACAGGCACTTATGTTCCCTTGGTGGATGAAACTGCAGACCTTTTCTTTCTCTCCCCGGAGAACATTTTTCTACCTTTCAGAACAGAGCTCTCCCTCCATCTGGGGTGGGAGGAGAAAGAGCAGCTTTCCCAGCAACTTCTGCATCAGCTCCCAGGCTTACGGTGCTGGAATCCCTCTCCTGTGGTCCACAGTCTGTACATCTGAGTCTCTGGTGCCTCACCCCATGGGAGACTGATGCCAGGGGGGCTGGTGTGTTGGTAGCTGTGTGAGTAATTAAAAATCTGTCTGATCTAGAAACCTAGCATTTCTTGTCAGAATAAATAAATAACCCTATAAAATGTAATGACGTTATATGTGACATAGAATGACAATTCCCACCATTTGTAGTTTTACTGAGAAGAGATCTCTCAATATGAGCCTCATTATTTCTTAGGTAAACACTTTGGAATCAGGTGGAGGGCTGTGTAAATAAGCAGGGAAGCAATCATCAGCATCTCTGTGAACACGCTGTGTGGTGCTGTGTTGAACCTAAGATGCCCAAAGCTGTACAATGTGCCAGATTCCACGTGCCACGAAGAAAGAGAGGAAAAGGCTGCCGATTAAACCCTGATATAACTATGCCCCATACTTCCGCCTTTTTATTTATTGAAAGAGTTCTTTTAGACTTGTTTCGACGTAGATGTTTGTCCTATAAGTGACATAATTTAGGCAAGGCGTCCCTAAAGCTTTTTCACATTTAAACTCTGAGACATTTCTTTTCAAGTTGGCGTTTCGATGTTCACGTGGCTGACACAGCATTTTTTTAATGCTTGAAATGATTACAGTTGTACCTCACTGATGTGCTGCCAATGAAAAGAATACCCGAGTTGTTGTTGTGCCAACAGAGAGTGCAGGAAGCATCAGCTGTAAGGGGCATTCCAATGTCAAATATACTGAAATGCGAAAATATGTGCCCTTTGAATCAATTCAGTTTGGTTTATGAGGTAGTCTCATTCTTCTTAAAAGAAGGGAACGAGAGAATACATAGATATATAAGTTGACTAAAATTATTTCAATGAAAATTTGATGAAAAGCGTGCTTTCATCACCATTACTGATAACAATGAATGCTTTTAACGTGACTTGAGTCCACTTCTGAATTTTCCTTTCTCTCAAAATCCTCCATAAATGATTAATGATGAGAAAAGACTTAAACATATGAAAAACACATAGGCTGGAGAACAGAGGACAGCACATACGTGTGAACCTGGAGACCTCTCAAATTGGAGGACTCGATGTGACGTACAAGCAGATGCTCCTCAAAGTACGGTGGGGTCACATCCTGATAAACCCATTCTAAGCACAAAATACTGTAAGTCAAAAATGCCTTTACCTCACCTAACCTACCAAACACCACACCTTATCCCAGCCGACCCGCCATGCGCTCAGAGCATTTACATTAGTCTATAATTGGGCAAAATCATCTAACACAAAGCCTATTTTGTAACAAAGTGCTGAATATCTCAGGTAATTTATTGAGTACTGTAAGTGAAAAACAGGATGGTTGTTTGGGTACTCAAAGTAGGGTTTCTACTGGAAGTTATTAAACGGAACCATTGTAAGTCAGGGACCATCTAAGGGGCTGACCCCGAGGGCAAGAGGGCAGCTGAGTTGGGGGACAGACCTGTAACCACAGCGAGGGCTCTGGGGTCCTCACGCCAAGTGCCGGCTCCTGGATAGCCCTGAGGCACAAATGGGGCCACCCCAGAGAATGGAGCCTGAACCCCACACAGGGAAAAGATACGTCTCCAGAGGGCCCAGCGCTGCACTCTGTGGCCCAGAACCCAAAATGTGGATTCCATGTTTTGAAAGGAAAATCCACATTTGATTTACTCACCGTCATATCTCCAGAACCCAGTCAGAAAGTGGGATAGAGAGGTGCTTGGGTGCTGGTTGAATTCATTCATTTCATACATCTTTACTGTGAGCCCAGAAAGGGACAAACCGTGGTTGAGGTGCTGGACATGAAGGTGGGAATGAAGCCATGTCAGGGTCCCCTGATGCAGGGTTGTCATTCTAAGAGTGACCACAGACAGACAAATGTGTCGTGAGTCAAGGGAGGAGTGCCGGGCAGGACAGGGGAGCAGGGGAGGGAGGGAGAGTTTGGGACGAAATGGGCATGCATTGGATGGAATGGTCAGGACTGAGGCTCACGCGGATGCCTGCGGCCACAACACTATGAAAGAGGGAAGAGAAAGGCCAAAGCTCTGAACAAACACCCAGCTGGACTCACCAGTGAATGTAATGGACAACCTCCTCACTCCTCCAGACACAACACCCCAACACCTCCTTCGCCTAAGTCTAAGACTTGAACACATCATCTCTGAATGAAGTGCCCCCAAGCTCCTATTCTGGCCAAATGCCCTCTTCCCTGGGTGAGAACGGAAGAGGGAATCATTTTATAGCAGATTTAGAATAAGACCAAGAAGTTCAAGAGAAGGGCACGATTCTGGTGAATTAAAACAAATGCCTCCTAAGAAGTGGACTTGCTCCGGAGGAGCAGCAGAGAATTATCTTCCAAGTGTTTTTCCACACACAGTTTTTACTCTTGACATGACTGCAGAGACAAGGCAGTTCTGGAGAGAGAACATCAGCCCGAGGTCAGCGAAAATTGCTTTCAGTGGAAAAGCTATTACCAAATTTTAAAACACAATAAAAGAGTTTAATAAGGTGTCTAGTTACAAAATAAATCTATAAAAATCAATGGCTTTGTTTTACACCAATAATAACCTGGCAGAAAATGTAATGGTAGGAAAATTCCATACACAGTCGCAACAATAAATATGAACAGGAACAATCCTCAGAGGTGTGCAGATGTCCTAGATGAACACTTTAAAATTTACTCGCAGAGAGCAGAAGACATAGCATGTTCATTAAAGGGAACAATTGATATGGTGGTTTCCATTTTCCCTCTTGTAATTCCCATTACACTTATATTAATTTGCTCTGCGGTCTGTATTCCCCACCATGCTGTAAAATTAATGATGGCAAAAATGGTTTCATCCCTTGCTGTGTATAGAGACAAGTTCCTGGTACACAGCAGGTGCTTGTTAAGGATTGGTGGGATTACTGAGCGAAGGTGAGATAACCACGCAGCCAGGCTGTTTTAAAGGGACACCCAGAGAATACAGGATTGAGCCCTGAAATCCAAAAGGATGGTTTTAAAACACAGAGGGCCTAAGACCATTGGAGGTTGAATTCTGTCAACATGGTGTTTATGGAGCCAAAAAGGATAATGTAACTCTCAGCCCCTTTAGACACAGTCCCTGGACTCTTGAAGTGGCAAAGGACACTTCCAAGGGAAATTACCATTCCTAGGAAGCGGTGGTAGGCAGAAGGCCCCCTCTGACTTGCCTTAGCCATCCTGAGGGCCAAGGAGGCCCCTTCCCATATTTCAGAGATTTCTTGGAGAACAGCAACGCCTCCAGGACTTCCCGTGCTCATCACATAGGCAAGGAATGGAAGGAAACGCCGGTTCCTTGAAACCAAACCTAAGCTGATAACAACAGTCTTTTCCCGTTCTCGGAGGATGGGAGTCAGACAGCATAGTCCATACAGACATGGAACTAGGTCTTTATTCCGCCCCTTGTCTTTGACACCGGTAAGGAAGTGGGGAACTACCCTTGAAATGGATGCCCCGTTCTTAGAGAGGACTTCAGTCTACAGAGACTGGGCTGGAACTTAGGGCAGGGGCTGAGAACAGAAAGCGCACACATACCCCTCCGGTGTGAAAAGGATTTGTCTTGAGGGAGAGGACAGGGCAGAGGGGAAAGAAAGAAGTCCAGGTGGCAGCAGGCCACAGCATCCACATTGGAGAGGGCCATCGAGGAAGTTAGGAACCAGGTGTCCCGCTGCTCAGTCACATCAGGTCCAGAATCCATGGCTGCACGAATGGAAGGGAAGAAGCTGATCTTGATGGGCAGATCCAATCAGAGGCCGGGGGACAGTGGTGGCAGGGAGGAGTGGGGAGGGGAGAGCTGATCTCCACGGGCAGATCCGTGCAGAGGCCGGGGAGCAGCGGTGGGAGGGAAGAGCCCAGGGGGGCTCCAAGTTCTGCTGAACATTGCACCATCCTGGGGGCAGGGATGACAACTGGAACTTGCTGAAACTCGCAGCACCGGGTCCCCCTCCCAGCGGCAAGCCTCTGCCGGCCATGCAGAAGGGGCTGCCTTCTGTGCCATGTGGGACAGACGGCCCTCAGTGCTGGAGCTCCCGTGTGACAACATGGGCATGTCTGTGAGAAACCAAGTGAAGCCTGAATGGAGACATGGCAGACAGCAGCTGACCAAAAGACTGGCCTGATGGAGACAGGATGGCCACCCCTGTCTCCAAGGATGAGAGTATGCTTGTCCTTGTTCTGGCTCTGGAAGGAAGATGGAAGTGGCAGGGAGGAATGTGGGCTTGACACAGCATGAGTATTTCTGATGTAAAAGACTGAGTGTGATGGTGACCCTGCATGGACGACCCAGCACCCTCTTGGTGTGGGGTGAGGAGCAGAGCTGGGGGAAACCTGACTCCCAGTGTCGGGGAGGGAATTGGGGTGCAGCAACCATGCTGGGATGAGACAAGGGGCTCCCAGGGGACCCCCTGCCTGGAGTTCTCCAGCTCCCAGCCCAGGCACGGGGAGTAGGGTGGTGACACGTGGGCCTGCTCCTTGTAGCAGCAACGATGAAACACTTCTGGGAGTGTTTCTGGCATGAGAAAGAATGTGGTGGAGCAAACTCAGGGACAGAGACAGCCCGCGGCCCTCACTGACCGTCAGGAAGGCTCTTCCAGGGGAGAGGCTCCCAGAGCATCAGAGTTCACTGGCCACTGACTTCATGTCCTGGAATGGAGGGGACGCCAGGCACCCACTGCAGAGTAACTCCCTGTGCTGGGAGCCGACAGGCTGCAGGAGCCAGAGTGGCCTTCACAAACTAACAGTTTGGGGGGACACATTGCAACTGGCTTCAGGGATGGTCTCCCTCCCCATGCAGTGAGGGCCAAAGGAAGTGGTTGTTGACAGTGGTCATGATGAGAAGGTGACACTGGCTACCATGCTCAGATACTCAGCAAAGCCAGTTCCCATTGCCCAGGGTGACCACCCAGGTGCTACTGAGGTCACCATGGAACCAGATGCAGGAAACCTGTAGTCTGTGATCTCAGAGGGCAGTTTTCATGGTCCTGGGCAGCATGAGGGAGACGTCAGCCTGGGCCTGAAGGTCTAAAGACTCTGGTGGGAGGCTTCCAAGCGTCACGAGCACCCCTTAAGTACTTCTGCTCTGACCTTTCGTGTTGCTAACACCCTTAGCTTCATTGCACCTGTTCGCAGCCCTACTTACGCCCTGCCTAAAAAGCTGCGTTAAGTAACTTCTGGTTGTCACAAAGCGTTCTAAGCTTCAGGCTTCAGGGTAAAACCAGCTCTCAAATGCTCCAACGCAGGGAAGAATTGAACCCCTAGATAGGATTTAGAAGTTCCAAAGAGCAGGCCGAGTAACACCCTTAGAACATTGCTGTAGACAATTTCTGGATCCTTGAATACAATAGCATGGGGAAATGGGGTTTATGTAGTTGAGCATTGCTTAGATGGGCGTAAAAAGAATATTGACTTAAAATGTGCTGGCTCATAAAAAGAGAAATTCTACAGCAAAAATATCCCATCAACACAAGGCCGACTGGGGCTCTCTTTAACATGACTGAGTTAGATTCCAAAGGAGAAGAAATGAACGGAACAATTTTCTATTATTGCCCCCACTATTATACTTAAAGTGACATGTTTATTTCTCTTTTAATAAAAGACAGAAGCTAAAATTCCCTTGAGCACAAAACAGCTGGGTTTAGAGAGGGTTTGATGAATGAAGCAAGTAAATGCTTCACAAAACACTCTGCATCTGGGTAAAAGACAGTCACGCTCAGGAGAGCCCCATGGCTGAATCTACTAAAAATACTATTTCACTGAAAACTGAGCACGTTGGTGGAGGGTAGCTAGAACCCCATAAGCAAATTTGTCATTTTTAAGTACTCTCGGTTTCTCTCTTGGAGCAGAGGTTAGTGCCGTGGTTCTCCACCTTCCTAATGCTGCAATGCATTTTCATTGTTAAAAAGGGGTCGTGACCCACAGTTGACAACTGCTGGGTTAGTGGAAGCCGAGACGCACTCACGCTGTGTTTAAATCCACAGTTAGCATCATCTTCGTTTCCTCCAAGTCCCGTGGCTTTGGAGAGAGGGCAGGGCGTTTAGGGACAAGCATTGCACTTCTCACCTGCGGACCCCGACACGCTGATACACAACCAAGCTCGTCTTCCTGAATGTAAGAAAAAAGGAGCATAGAAGCCAGGATTTTGCCAGAGACAAAAACCAACTAAATAAGTGGAAAAGAAATGATCAGCTTGTGGTGGCCCACACAGCAGAGAAAGCCACCAATGCTGCCCTGCACTGGGGGACGTCTCCCTCCCCGGCACGCTCACAGAACACACGTGTGCACACACTCAGACACGCTCGCTCTGAGCTGGCCTCATTCTCTCTGGCCAGCTGGCCCTATAAACCTACAAAATACCACCAAACACCATTTTACAGCCTTCCTATTGCTCTGTATTCTTAACACGAGGATACATACAATTAGGCCACACGGCTTGCATTTTTAAGGCAAAGTGTAAGTCGTAGCTGTGTCTGTCACTGGGGAGGTGCCGTACACCTGAACATTGTTCCTGCTCCAGAGGACCCGCCCACCCCCTCCCCACTTCCCCTTCTTGAATTTAATTGAGTTTTTCTCTTGTGAGCGCGTTGCTGTTAATCTACAAGTTTCAAGTTAGTGTTGAGCACATGTGATGCCTGTCCTTCCATTCTTGTGATACTTTACTCAGGAGAGTATTCTCCAAATCCATCCACGTTGTAACAAAGGCTGCGAGATCTCCATCTTTTTATGGCTGAATGGTATTCCACGGTGTACATATACCACAGTTTATTAATCCATCCATGTGTTCAAGGGCACTTGAGTTGTTTCCACTCTTTGTGATTATGAATTGAATGGCTATAAACATTTGAATGCAAATGTCCTTATGGTAAAATGATTATTTTTCTTCTGGGTAGATACCTACTAATGTGATTATAGGATCAAACAGAAGGTCCACTCTTAGTTCTTTGAAGACACTCCATACTTCTTCCTGTAAAGCTGTACTGGTTTGCAGTCCCATCAACGTGCAGGTGTGTTCCCCTCTCCCCACACCCTTGCCAGCACCTTCTGCTTTAGGACCTTGGGAAGTGTTCCTGTCTCTTGACCAGACAAGACAGAGACGTCTCCTCGGTTGTCAAAATCACAGGGAAGGATTCTCACTGGGTAGCTGAAGGGCACAAGCCCTTGGCTGGTTCAATCACCAAGCCAGGTGCAAGGGTCCTCTAATTGGCCACCCCTCCAGAAACATATGTTTCAAGTTGGGGCAAGGGAAGTCCACTAAAAATCACATGCAATCTTCTGAGGAGACAAAACATTACTATACCTTCCCGGCAAAATTCCTACTCTACCTTCCATCCGGGAACACAGACACAAAGGCACGGGGAGCTGGGATGACTGACACCAGACACATGTGGCCATGAGCCCTTGGACACTGCATGAGATGTGCAGTAGCCAAAATACACGCCGGTGTCAAAAACGTGCTAAGTAAAAATGTAAAAGTCTTGCTAGCAATAGCTCATAATTAATTACATGTTGAAATTATAGTATTTGGGGCATGTTAGGTTAAATAAGATGTATTATACAAATGATTAACTTTTTCACGTAGCTATTAAAATATTTAAATTTCCGTATAAGGTTATGTTTCATTTCTATTAGGGATGGCTGCTTTAGAAATGGAGGGTCCAAAGGCCTTAGGGGTTTGGCTTACCTAGTGAGCAGGGGCACCCAGCAGAAGCTAGGTGTGTGGAAGGGCGGCCAGGATGGAAGTAACTTGCCTTTTCACACAGCCTGTCGTTGGGGCGCTCAGTGTGTTTGTCTGGATGTGAATCTTTGCCTTAGGCTTGCCTGAGCCCCCACTTTGGTCTCTCCCAGCCAGGTGCCCATGGAAATTACATCAAAGACCATCATCCATTTCTTTCCAGAGGCACAAAGCGATACCCAACTCAAAAGTTATAAATCTTTGTCTGGGTACCACAGCCATGCCATAAATTCATAAGCTGTCAAGTCTTCGCGTCACCCTCTAAGGCAGGTTGAGCAGTCTGAAGAGTGTTTCAGGATAAACTGTGCACTTCGTCAATGTCATGGTGCCACAAAGACGCTAGATCCCGGCTGCAGCTGCCTCCTACCTCGGCCTCTCCCCGCACCAGCAATCTGACGAGGCCGGACAGCTTCCCCGAGAGATGCTGCCTGCTGACTGGTGTGGCCTGGCTTTCTGCAGGAGGCCAATTTCGGATGGTGAAGGGAATGGAAGTCTGAGTTGGAAAATTCATTGCCTTTCACTCAGAAAGCTCTATATGGAAAACAAATTCAGATAATACAGCCTTACTTCCTTGTGTATCGAGAACACACGGGACTTTGCATATTGCCCCAGGAGTGCCTCTTGGAGTCCGGGGGGGACATCCATGGCATCAGTGTGGGGGAAGGCAGCTTTCTGCCTCTGGCTGGCAGGAGGATTTAGAGATGTCTATTTTAGTCGATGCCTGCCTTTACAAGAAAGCTTCTTTTGTGACCTAAAAGAAGTCTCCAACCTTCCTGCTGGCTCCTACCTCAGTTATGTAATAAGGCATTCAAGGACACTTAAGAAAATATTTCCAAATACAAAATACAGTATGCCCTGTTATACCCCTGCCTCTGGAGAACAAAAGGCCAAGGTTTCCTGTAGCCTCCACGATCCTGCAGTATCTGTCCACGCCCTTCACCTCTCACTGTTTCTGGGACAAGTTCACAAACTTAATTGTCAGACTTGTATACACCCCAGGCATTAAGCTGGGGCCCTGAAGAGCCTGTATGATCCCAGTACAGTGTTTCTCAAAATGCAGTTTACAGATCCCCTGGGGTTTGAAGTACCCTCCCAGAGGGTTCAAGGCCACACTATTTTCATAATAACACTTGCCCTTTGCAGGTATGTTGTCAGACTCCAGTCTTCTGTGATGTGAATTTCTTTAATGGAAATGGAGGGAGGGTAGGGGAGGTCACTGTTCTTGTCTTTGGTGGGTCTAGACTTAGTGAAGATAGAGCAGTGATTTTCACTGATACTCCACAGCACACTGGTATGCCAGGAGGGGATCTTAGGTGTGCCTCAAAAAATTTTTAAGAGCATTAATTAAATTATTTCCAAAAGAAGTTCAAAGCACAGTATGCATATTCTTATTTTTACTCTTTTGTTTGTTTGTTTTGATCAACATAATTTAAGTGTCCCATGGAAGTTTAACTATAGGGTCAAGCGCACTGTGAGATAGAAAAGGTTGAAAAACGCTGAGAAAAGGGACATACAGGACAACTTTATCTTGTGCTTTGGGAGACACAGAGGATTAAGAGACAGGGAGGAATGGGGGAGGTCAGAGGGACCTTGTGGCATCCCTTTCTGTTCAGTATGTCGAAGAGCCATACTGAGGGTATCAGTTTCTGAGAACCAACCTCTTCTACTTCCAAAGTTATTGTCTAGGAAAAGACTGGAAATCACTTGTGTCTAGTAGCTGTGGACTGTCAAGTGAACTATATGGGTTATCCACACAAACAGAACACTGTGACCATGAAGCTGTATGAAAGTGATCTGTCTGGTCAGTGTGCTGACCAGACAGATCACTTGCTCTTAATGGTAAGAGGAAGCCTGGTGCAGAAGAGTGCACAGGGCTCAGAAAACTTTCCCTATAAAGGGCCAGACAGTAACTATTTTAAGCTTGAGGCCGCATGTGCTCTCTGCAAAACTGCCCAACTCTACCCTGTTAATAAGAAAGCAGTACTGGGCAATAAGCACACTGAGTGTGGCTGTGTTCCAATAAAACTTTATTTATAAAAATGGGCAGTAGGCTGAATCTGGCCCACGGGCAGGGGGCATATCCCCCCTCAGTAAGCTGCACTCATATAATCTACTCCCCGTCAGTACCCACTGAACCTGACTTGCTTCTTAGCTAATAGGATATGACCAACATGAAGGGATTTTGTAGAAGATTCATCAAGGTCCCAAAGCAGGTAGTTCTGAGTTAGTCAAAAGTGTGTCTCTCTTGGTCAGGTCTGGCCTAATTAGATGAAATACCTTAAAACAGGCCCTTCTACAGGTTAGATACTCTCTTTTATTGGCTTTGAAGACTTGAACTGTTGTAGTGATGACAAGGCAATGAAGTCTGCCAACAACTAGAGTGAGCTTGGAAGCAGATCTCTCCCCAGTTGAGCCTCTGATGAGAACACTGCCCAGCTGGAAGGTTAATGCAGCCCTGTGAGACCCTCAGCAGAGAACCCAACCCTCCTGAGCCACACCCACACTCCTGACCCACAGAAATGGTGAGATAGTCAATGTGTATTGTTTAAAGCCACTAAATTTGTGGCAATTTGTTACACAGTCTAGGAATCCAATACACCTGTTTTATAAAATCTACTATCATTTATATAAGAAAAGGAGAAAGAGAACAAGATTTTTCAGAGTGTAGCTTTTTGTATCTTTTAGATATTTAAACCACATAAATATATCACCTATTTAAAAAGTTAAAATATTTTTGGAAATTTTACGTTTTCCCGCTTAGTAATCAAAATTCATTTTCCAAATTTGTACCTTTCCTATTTCCACTACAATTTATATTCAGAGTATCTTTTGCCTTGATTCTTTTCTATATCAAACCTACCAACATGATATGAGTGCCTTTAAAGGGTATCTATAAAGTGTCTTTCTCTTTATCTGAAGTCTTTGTGTTCAAAAGAATATCCCTGAATGAATTCCTAGACCTTCCTTAGAACTTATTCTCCCAGAAGCCAACACAGAGACCCAAGAGGGATGCTCAGATGCAGTGCTGCTGAATGAGCGAATGAACAAATCCTGGTGCCCCTCACTCTGGTGCACGTGCACTTGTCAAGCCACTGGGACAACGCCACCCCCTGCAGTCCAGGCTTCATCCTCCCCAGAACAGGCTGTCTTACCACCCCCATACCTCCCACCCGCCATCAAGAGATGTTGATGAAACACGATTTCTTTAGGCCTTTTAACCATCTTTTGAGAATATGTTATGCAAAGAAGATACAGCGATGGCAACAGAAAACATGGGCATCTGTTCTTCTCTGGCTCGTTTTCTGAAAACAACTTTCTGTTTTTCTAGTAGGCTGTATCTCAGCTGAGCTATCTTGCTGTGGCCTCGGCTCACAGGAACAGAATTAGGAGACTGTGTCCCAGCCTCCCTGGCCCCTGGCCAGTCAAGACAGCCACCCATCCTGATCAATGCCGATGTTAATAATCTGCCATCAAGTTACCTGTCCGTGCTCATCATTTGCTAGGCTGACACCTTGGCCAGTGAACCTGACTTTATTCTGAAGACAGAGACCCCTGTGCACACTCATCTTCCCACAACTCTGATTGTCTTCCTCAGCCCCCAATGGATCTCTGGAGCCAAAAGGACAGTGGCAGAAATTGGAGAGTGGTAGGAAGTGTAGAGAGAGGTAAAGAAAGAAAACAGCAGGCTGAGCAGGATGACCCAGAAAGGTGCCCCTGAGTGTGAACAAGGGTCTGAGGGAATGGTGCAGGTTGTCCCAGGTTTTCCTGGGCTCTGACAAGGAGCTCCCTGGCCTAACCCAGCCCAGCCACAACCTCAAGTGTGAAGTGGGCCTTGCACATGTTCACCCACACATGTTGTTTTCACGGTAAGCCTCCTAGGTCCACTTAATTCTTTAATCTATAGACACATATCGCTTTGGTAAAAATTAAAAATGACAACAGAATGTCACAGTGGGAATCACCAGGCATATGCCAAGAATAAAAACTTTCTACTTCATACAAATAAAGAACAAAATACAAAGCTGAGTTCAATAACAAGAACAGGGAAGTTAATGTGCTACAGAATCTCCTGCTCAAGTCTCACTTGCTTTTTCTTCGGTGAACAGGTTCTGTTGCCACTGATTCATTCTGCTTCCTTTATGTAAATCCTGAGACATCATAAGGCAGACTTGAAATCTTTACATAAATTAGATCTATATCTTACACAGCAGTGTCTTGGAAGCTGGCATGGTGCCTGGAGTCTAGTGGCTTCTCTAAGAACATTTGTGTACTTGAAGTGACGTGATCCCCCTCAAGTCTGAGATTGCCCTGATTTCCTCAGGGATTCCTTTAAGAACTATCTCCATGAAACACATTTCTGAATTTTCTGTGCAACTTCGCAGAGTCGGCAGTCATTAACTTGCTTCATGTCCCCTGCAGAAGGACCTGCAAGATAAATTTGCCTCAGAATCTAACACCCCCAAAGAGTCAGTCCCCCAATGATTGGTATCTAGCAGTCAGAATGATGTAACCCCACTTTTTCCTGAGCTCTTAGGGTCATAAGGTTTGTGTCTACCCCGGGTAGGTTAAGACCTCAGGGCACCTTCAAGCTGATGGATCGTCTTTAATTTTTGTTAATGCTTATTCGGGAGATGAAAAGAGATGGATTTTCTCCCTTTCCTAAGATGTGAATTCTAAGTGGATATTTTTTCTCAAGGATGTGAACAATATTGTCTTTTTTATAGATGTGGTCCTAGAAAAGTTTTTATTTCTTTCCCTATATGCTCAACCAAGTATCTGAATGCTCAAGACTCCATAGAACAGCTGAGAGACGCCACTGCATGGACTTGGCTGTAAATTCCACAGTCGACCAGCTGGGCAGGACATATGTTCACTGGTCCTGGGGATGAATGTGGTACCAGCACAGGAGCTTGGCCTCTGGGGCACCCCTCAGGCACCTGCTGGGTACAGCTCTGCTCTCACAAAAGACTCAGGATGGTGGGTTGACAAACCCTCTCCACTTTGTCCCTTTTGAAATTCGTTTTCTCAGTAGACTGAGTCTTGCCCAGCCAGTGACTAATTTGGCTCGATTTGAAGTTTCTCATCTCCCACAGCAGACTCCTTGTTAAAAGCAAGGAGCAAAATGAATGGTTGGAAGATAGCTTGCCACTGTGCTTCTCACCTTCAGCCTCGTGCCTCTCGGGCCCCTGCGCCAGGAGTTTGGTATGTTTCCTCCTTAAAGACATCCTTTGTCTTTGATGATCACGAGCTGGTTCTCCTTGCCTGCGCCTCACTCTGCAGACACTCTGGCCTTGCCACGGGCTGCATCGTCATGGTTTTCATCAATTTGTCAGAGAGCCATGGACCACTAGGCAATCGGTCATTGGCCATTGCTCTTTCAATTTCACTGAGGGAGTGAACAATGATCATTGTCTCAGAAGCAGCAAAATCTACCCTGCTTGGTGGCCAGGCTCATCAGAACAGTACTGATTCCAACATAGGCTTCTATTCCTAGGGCCAGAGCCTCAAGCAAAACACAAACAAAAGTACTGAACATTTTCAGCTCTGTCCCAGACAAAATGGTGGTCTAGACAGCCTCATCTACGTGGCAGCCTCATCCTACCATTGTGAAGCCACATACAGATTTCTCATTTTTGAACATATGAACAGAGTGTCCCACATGAGTGACGTCATGACTCTGTGACTTGCTGAGCTTGCTGTTTTGAAGGGCCCAGTCACCAAGGGCCAGTGGTCAAGAGAGCTGTGAAGGCTCTGGGTATGAAGAATCAGTCCCCTTTTGTTTGTTTTTTAAGAGACAGAGTCTCACTTTATCGCCCCTGGTAGAGTGCCGTGGCATCACAGCTCATAGCAACCTCCAACTCCTGGGCTTAGGTGATTCCCTTGCCTCAGCTTCCTGAGTAGCTAGGACTATAGGCGCCTGCCATAATGCCGGCTATTTTTTGTTGCTATTTGGCCGGGGCTGGGTTTGAACCTGCCACCCTAGGTATATGGGGCCAGCGCCCTACTCACTGAGCCACAGGCACCGCCCAGTCCCCTTTTGGAGGGACTGTTTCTTATTCGGGGTGAGAGGCTTTCAGTGTGAGTATGGAGGTAGCAAACAGCCCTTTTGATTTTCTTATAATTGAGCTTGGCAATGAGCTTGTTGACTATTCAGATGTCAAAATCTTCTTCATGCCAGTGAATTTCTTCAGGTGACAATTTGGCATAAAAGATCTGTCTCCAGGCCAGGTGCGGTGGCTCACGCCTGTAATCCTAGCACTCTGGGAAGCCAAGGCAGGTGGATCTCTTGAGCTCAGGAATTCGAGGTCAGTCTGAGCAAGAGTGAGACCCTGTCTCTACTAAAAATAGAGAAACTAGCCAGGCATTGTGGTGCGTACCTGTAGCCCCAGCTACTTTGGGGGGCGAGGCAAGAGGATCACTTGAGCCCAGGAGTTTGAGATTGCTGTGAGCTATGACACCACAGCACTCTGTTGTAAAAAGAAAAAAAAAAAACATTCTGTCCCTAGAGGGGAGGATAGACACATCAAAATGCCACTTCCGACCTAAAGTTTAGTGTAACTCTTTAAGCACCAACATTCTCATCCAAGCTGAGAGGACAGGCAGTGTGAGTCGTCTCTCTGATGAGTCTGGGCACAGAAATGTGACCTGTCACATAAGCTAGAGCCATGGTGATCTAGCTTGTGTGATCTAGGAGCATCAACAATCCTGGCTTCTGCAATCTCCCCATCTTTTTCAGGAACATAGAGGCTACCTTCTCTGGCTGGAAGCTTTTATTCCATCCACTGGACTTCACCTGGGCTTACTGCCTTGCCCACCACCATCACCACGTGAGCCTAGCGTATCCAAACAGATCCTTCATGATGACATGGTCCTGGTAGCCTTTGACTGCAGTTTGATTCGATGCAGGATCACTGTGCATCTGGTCAACAGTTCAGTGCTGGGAGAACGAAGCCTGGGGTGGGTCCATTTCCCTGTTCACTGGTGGAATGCCCTCCTCTGCTGGAGGACATCTGCATTGGGGGATATGGTACTGGGGTCAACAATACCACCAGGAGCATCTAATATCACTGCTGGTCCTTAACCAGAAGACAGCAGGCCCCAGGAGGTGGGTTTGGCTCATTGGCAAGTGGTGTGCAAAAGCAGGAGCTCTGTCTACTGAGTCAAATGAATTAAAACTAACTTTTGAAAAATAAAACCCTTCTACTTCTTTATATTCTAAGCTAGATATTTGTTTTATGCTGGAGATAACATAGCATTTAACTCTGAAATTATCTCAAATCTAATAGTTTCCCATCACTCCTAACTGAACTGTGTTAGCCTCACAGAGGGCAGGGATGATTAGATACAGTCACAAAGTCTTGCTCAGAATGGTCTCAGAAATTCTTTTTCTGGCTTTCATGTTGCCAGAATGTTTTCCAATTTTCCATGATTCTTGTTCTCTTTTCTATTTTTTTTTTTTTTTTATGATTTTCCTGATCGGGTCTCATCTTTTAAGAGGAGTCTTATGTGTTTTAAATTTAGAGCATAACATAAATGACTCATCCTGCTAAATAAGGCTTTACCATTTGTCGTTTTGTTCCAAGGTTTCTGGAGACTGTAAGATCCTTCCAAGCCAAAGTTTGTTTCCTGGGATCAAGCTAGAGGCAAGGCCAGTTGCTGTACAAAGTTCTTTTTATTTTTTATTTCTTTTTATTTTTTATTATTAAATCATAACTATGTACATTAGTGCAATCAAGGGGTACAATGTGCTGGTTTCATATACAATCTGAAATATTCTCATCAAACTGTTCAGCGTAGCCTTCATGGCATTTTCTTAGTTATTGTATGTAGACATTTGTATTCTGCCTTTAGTAAGTTTCGAATGTACCCATTCTAAGATGCACCGTAGCTGTGGCCCCACCCATTACCCTCCCTCCACCCTAACCTCCCCCCTGCCTTCCCCTTCCTTGGCCCTTTCCTCATAGTCTTGTGCTATAGTTGGGTTATAGTCTTCATGTGAAAGCTATAATTAAGCTTCATAGTAGGGCTGAGTACATTGGATACTTTTTCTTCCATTCCTGAGATACTTTGCTAAGAAGAATATGTTCCACCTCCATCTATGTAAACATGAAAGAGGTAAAGTCTCCATCTTTCTTTAAGGCTGCATAATATTCCATGGTATACATGTACCACAATTTGCTAGTCCATTCGTGGGTCGATGGGCACTTGGGCTTCTTCCATGACTTAGCGATTACGAATTGGGCTGGAATAAACATTCTGGTACAGATGTCTTTGTTATATTGTGATTTTTGGTCTTCTGAGTATATACCTAGTGAAGGAATTATAGGACCGAATGGCAGGTCTATTTTTAGGTCTCTAAGTATTCTCCAAACATCCTTCCAGAAGGAACGTATCAGTGTGCATTCCCACCAGCAGTGTAGAAGTGTGCCCTTTTCTCCACATCCACACCAACATCTCTGGGTTTGGGATTTTGTTATGTGGGCTACTCTTATTGGGGTTAGGTGATATCTCAAAGTAGTTTTGATTTGCATTTCTCTGATGATTAAGGATGAGGAGCTTTTTTTCATGTGTTTGTAGATCATGCATCTGTCTTCTTTAGAGAAGTTTCTCTTCAAGTCCCTTGCCCACCCTGAGAAGGGATCACGTGTTCTTTTCTTGTTAATACATTTGAGTTCTCTGTGGATTCTGGTTATTAGACCTTTATCAGAGGTATAACCTGCAAATATCTTCTCCCACTCTGAGGGCTGTCTGCTTGCTTTACTTACTATGCTCTTGGCTGTGCAGAAGCTTTAAAGTTTGATCAGGTCCCAGTAGTGTATTTTTGCTACTGCTTCAATTGCCTGGGGGGTCCTCTTCATAAAATATTCACCCAGGCTGATTCCTTCAAGTTTTCCCTGCACTTTCTTCAAGTATTTTTATAGTTTCATGTCTTAAGTTTAAATCTTTTATCCAGTGAGAGTCTATCTTAGTTAATGGTGAAAGGTGTGGGTCCAGTTTCAATCTTCTACAGGTTGCCAGCCAGTTCACCCAGCACCATTTGTTAAATAGGGAATCTTTTCCCCACTGAATGTTTTTAATTGGCCTGTCAAAGATCAAATAACGGTAAGTAGCTGGATTCATCTCTTGGTTCTCTATTCTGTTCCAGACATCTACTTCTCTGTTTTTGTGCCAATACCATGCTGTTTTGATCACTATCGATTTATAGTACAGTCTCAGGTCTGATAGCATGATTCCTCCTGCTGGGTTTTTATTACTGAGTAATGTTTTGGCTATTTGAGTTTTTTTCTGATTCCATATAAAACGAAGTATTATTTTTTCAAGATCTTTAAAATATGACAATGGAGCTTTTATAGGAATTGCATTAGAGTTATATGTTGCTTTGGGTAGTATAGACATTTTAACAATGTTGATTCTTCCCAGCCATGAGCATGGTATGTTTTTCCATTTGTTAACATCTTCAGCTATTTCTTTTCTTAGTTTCATAGTTCTCTTTGTAGAGATCTTTCACGTCTTTGTTAGGTATACTCCCAAATATTTCATATTCTTTGGCACTATTGTGAAAGGAATAGAGTCCTTGACTGTTTTTTTGGCTTGGTTATTGTTGGTATATAAAAAGGCTACAGATTTATGAGGGTTGATTTTGTAGCCTGAGACATTGCTGTATTCCTTGATCACTTCTAAAAGTTTTGTAGTAGAATCCCTAGTGTTTTCCAGATATACGATCATATCATCTATGAAGAGAGAAAGTTTGATTTCTTCTGACCCTATATGGATACCCTTGATCACCTTTTCTTCCCTAATTCCAATGCTCTAAATGTTAAAGAGCAATGGAGACAATGGGCAACCTTGCCTGGTTCCTGATCTAAGTGGAAATGATTTCAATTTAACTTCATTCAATGCCATATTGGCTATGGGTTTGCTGTAGATGGCCTCTGTTAGTTTAAGAAATGTCCCTTCTATACCAATTTTCTTTGGTGTTCTGATCATGAAGGGATGCCGGATATTATCAAAAGCTTTTTCTGCATCAATTGAAAGAATCATGTGGTCCTTATTTTTCAGTTTGTTTATGTGCTGAATTACACTTATAGATTTACGTATATTGAACCGGCCTTGAGACCCTGGGATAAATCCCACTTGGTCGTGGTGTATTATTTTTTTGATATGTTGTTGGATTCTGTTTGTTAGGATCTTACTGAGTATTTTAGCATCAATATTCATTAGTGATATTGGTCTATAATTTTCTTTTCTTGTTGGGTCTTTCCCTGGTTTGGGGATCAAGGTGATGTTTGGTTTGTAGAATGTGTTGGGTAATATTCCTTCTTTTTCTACATTTTGGAAGAGGTTTAGTAATAAAGGTACTAGTTCTTCTTTAAAGGTTTGGTAGAATTCTGACGTAAAGCCATCTGGTACTGGGCTTTTCTTTTTAGGGAGATTTTTCATAGTTGATGCTATTTCAGAACTCGATATAGGACTGTTCAACATTTCCACTTCATTCTGGCTAAGTCTTGATAGGTGGTGTACTTCCAGGTATTGGTCGATTTCTTTCAGATTTTCATATTTCTGACAGTAGAGTTTCTTGTAGTATTCATTAAGGATTTTTTGAATTTCTCAGGGGTCTGTTGTTATTTCATCATTACCATTTCTGATTGATGAAATTAGAGATTTTACTCTTTTTTTCCTGGTTAGGTTGGCCAAAGGTTTATCTATTTTATTATCTTTTCAAAAAATCAGCTTTTGGATTTATTGATCTGTTGTATAATTCTTTTGTTTTCAATTTCATTTAATTCTGCTCTGATTTTGGTTATTTCTTTTCTTCTGCTGTGTTTAGGGTTGAAGTGTTTTTCCTTCTCCAGTTGCTGGAGATGTCCCATTAAGTTATTAACTTCCTCTCTTTCCGTTTTCTTGAGTAAGGCTTGCAGTGCTATAAATTTCCCTCTTAGGACTGCCTTTGCAGTATCCCAGAGGTTCTGGTAATTCATGTATTGACTGTTGTTTTGTTCCAAAAATTTGGTGATTTCCTTCTTGATCTTGTCTATAACCCATCTATCCTTCAGCATAAGATTGTTTAGCTTCCATGGTTTTGTATGGGTATGCAGGATCCTGTTGTTATTGAGTTCAACATTTATTCCATGATGGTCTGAGAAGATGCAAGGAATAATTTCTATTTTTTTTAAATTTGCTGAGGTTATATTTGTGGCCTAGGAGGTGGTCGACTTTGGAGTATGTTCCGTGGGCTGATGAGAAGAATGTGTACTCAGTTTTGTTGGGATGAAATGTTCTGTAGATGTCTGTGAAGTCCAGATGTTGAATGGTTAAGTTTAAATCTAAAATTTCTTTGCTTAGCTTTTTTTTGCAGGATCTATCCAGCACTGCTAAAGGGGTGTTAAAATCTCCAACTACTAGTTGTTGCGGTTGGCGTCAGCTCTTTGGGCCTGGTTCAGACGCGGAGCCTGGGAACCGAAAGACACTGTATCATCCAGGTGGAGCGCAGTATCCCAATCATACCTCACTGCCACCTTGAACTCCTGGCCTCAAGAAATAGGATTTCCCGGGCGGCGCCTGTGGCTCAGTGAGCAGGGCGCCGGCACCACATGCCGAGGGTGGCGGGTTCAAACCCAGCCCCGGCGAAACTGCAACAAAAAAATAGCCGGGCATTGGAGGCGGAGCAAGATGGCGGCCGAGTAACAGCTTCCTTGCATCTGGGCACCGTGAGTCTGGGGAGATAGGACTCCAGGCATCTCTGGCTGGTGGGAACTGCCTATCATCACTCCTATGAGGATACAGGGAGTCAGCGAGAGACTTCTAGACTCCAAGAGGAGGACTAAAACAGTGGAAAACCGGCAAGTGGTCGCGTGTCTTCAATCCGTCTAAACCCGCCCACAACTGTAAGTTCAATAGCAGCGAGACTGCAAACCAGAAAGGCCTTACCTGTGAACTGTTTTGGTGTCTTTGGACTTGGCACTCAGCTGAACTGCCTTGGGGAGAGCCTGAGCGGGAGTGCGGAGAACTTTGGCCGTTGTCTAGGGCCCCAGTCTGAGCCGCTGAGCGAGAAGGAGCTAATAGTGTTTGGTGGTGGGTCACACGGAACCATTGTCAGTGATCTGCCCCGGCAAGCTCCGCCCTCAGGGTCGCAGAGCTAGAAACGGGTGGGAGCTGGTAACCCAGCAACCAAGTAGCCTAAGGGTGGGGTCTGAGCCGCCTTGCAGCCCTAACCCTCAGGGGCAGAGTGAGACCGGTTTTGGCACACTGGGTAAGTGGATAGCCACTTCAGCAGTGATTCCGGCGAGAAAGCTGGGAAAGCTTCTGTTCAGCAAGTTTACAAGTTCAAAGTGCCTTTTAAGTGGGCTGAAGAGAGATTTAGGGTGTCTACCTGCTGGGGTTTGAGAAATCAGCAGCCTCCAGTCGTATCAGAACTGTGATTAACATCTCATACCCCAGAAGACCACGTGTTGCCCAGACAATATTCAATAACATATACAAACTGCTTTGTTTTTGGTTGTGTATTTTTTTCTTTTTTTTGGTTTGGTTGTTTTTTTTTTGTTTTGTTTATTTTGACGTTCTTGATGTTCTTTTGTTTTTTAATTGCAATCTTTTCCATACAGATCCCATTTTCTTTCTCAATTTTTCTAGTTTAATTATAATTTCCCATTGCTGCCTTTTTCAATAACTAGAACTTCATTTTTGCTAGTGTTTCTACCGCTATCATTTGGTTTTTCACCCAATTTTATCCCCGTAAAGTTTTCTGTTTGCTTGTTTTGGTTTGATTTATAGCATTTTTGTCTTTCCTCTCTACTTGGTGGAGGTGGGGTACTGTGTCTGATCAGGTTAGCAAAGAGCTGCTGACCTCAAGGGAACCACCCAACTGGGCACCCCCAGAAGGTGGGGTTTTTTAAGGTTGTGTCAAAGTACCCTACTGTACACCTATATTGCCCTGTCTCCCTCTTTCTGTGCCTCTCTTTTTTTGTCAATATTCCTTATACCCACCCCCTCTCCTTTCTCTATCTTTCTTTTTTTTCTTATCACTCGGTCCTCCTTTCTTTCATCCCTTTTTTGCTCTTTAACCTTCTCACCCTTCTGGTCCTGTAACCCTTAGTCCACAGGCACAAGAACTTAAAGAGCAAGAGGAAGTGAAAGGAAAACTAGGGCAAGGAAACAGATAAAAGAAATCACTCATGAGGAAGAATCAGCAGAAAACTCCAGGTAACATGAAGAACCAGTCTAGAACAACCCCACCAAGAGACCATGAGGTAGATACTGCAGATGATTCCACCTGTAAAGAAATGTTAGGAATGACAGAACGGGAATTTAGAATACACATGTTGAAAACAATGAAAGAAATGATGGAAACAATGAAGGAAATTGCTAATAATGGAAAATAACCAAAAGGAAATCCAAAAACAGAATCAAATAAGAGATGAACGATATGAAGAATATAAAAAGGATATAGCAGACCTGAAGGAACTGAAACAGTCAATTAGGGAACTTAAAGATGCAATGGAAAGTATCAGCAACAGGTTAGACCATGCAGAAGAAAGAATTTCAGAGGTAGAAGACAAAGTTCTTGAGATAACTCAGACAGTAAAAGAGGCAGAAAAGAAGAGAGAGAAAGCAGAACGTTCACTGTCAGAATTATGGGACTTTATGAAGCGTTCCAACATACGAGTTATAGGAATTCCAGAAGGGGAAGAAGAATGCCCCAGAGGAATGGAAGCCATACTAGAGAATATTATAAAAGAAAATTTCCCAAATATCACCAAAGATTCTGACACACTGCTTTCAGAGGGCTATCGGACCCCAGGTCGCCTCAACTCTAACCGAGCTTCTCCAAGACACATTGTGATGAACCTGTCCAAAGTCAAGACAAAAGAAAAGATTCTGCAAGCTGCCAGGAGTAAGCGCCAGTTGACCTACAGGGGCAAATCCATCAGAGTGACCGCAGACTTTTCTAATGAAACTTTCCAAGCAAGAAGACAATGGTCATCTACCTTTAATCTACTTAAACAGAACAATTTTCAGCCCAGAATTCTGTACCCTGCTAAGCTAAGCTTCAAAATTGATGGAGAAATCAAATCATTTACTGATATACAAACATTGAGGAAATTCGCCACAACAAGACCAGCTCTACAGGAAATACTTCAACCTGTTCTGCACACTGACCACCACAATGGATCAGCAGCAAAGTAAGAACTCAGAAATTAAAGGACGGAACCTAACCTCCACACTGATGCAAAAGATAAAACTAAGCAATGGACTCTCACCAAATAAGATGAATAGAATACTACCACACTTATCAATTATCTCAATAAATGTTAATGGCTTGAATTCCCCACTGAAGAGACATAGATTGGCTGACTGGATTAAAAAACACAAGCCATCCATTTGCTGTCTGCAAGAAACACACCTGGCTTCAAAAGACAAATTAAAGCTCCGAGTTAAGGGTTGGAAGACAATTTTTCAGGCAAATGGAATTCAGAAGAAAAGAGGAGTTGCAATCTTATTTTCAGATACATGTGGATTTAAAGCAACTAAAGTCAAAAAAGACAAAGATGGTCACTTTATATTGGTCAAGGGAAAACTACAACAAGAAGACATTTCAATTCTAAATATTTATGCACCCAATTTAAATGCTCCCAGATTCTTGAAGCAGACCTTACTCAGTCTGAGCAAAATGATATCTGATAATACCATCATAACAGGGGACTTTAACACACCTCTTACAGAGCTGGACAGATCTTCTAAACAGAAATTAAACAAAGATATAAGAGATTTAAATGAGACCCTAGAACAACTATGACTGATAGACGCATATAGAACACTCCACCCGAAAGATAAAGAATATACATTCTTCTCATCACCCCATGGAACATTCTCCAAAATTGATCATATCCTGGGACACAAAACAAATATCAACAGAATCAAAAGAATTGAAATTTTACCTTGTATCTTCTCAGACCATAAGGCACTAAAGGTGGAACTCAATTCTAACAAAACTTATCAACCCCACCCAAAGCCATGGAAATTAAACAATCTTCTGTTGAATAAAAGATGGGTGAAGGAAGAAATAAAACAGGAAATCATCAACTTCCTTGAGCATAACAACAATGAAGACACAAGCTACCAAAACCTGTGGGATACTGCAAAAGCAGTTTTGAGAGGAAAATTCATCGCTTTAGATGCCTACATTCGAAAAACAGAAAGAGAGCACATCAACAATCTCACAAGAGATCTTACGGAATTGGAAAAAGAAGAACAATCTAAGCCTAAACTCAGTAGAAGAAAAGAAATATCCAAAATCAAATCAGAGATCAATAAAATTGAAAACAAAAGAATCATTCAGAAAATTCATGAAACAAGAAGTTGGTTTTTTGAAAAAATAAATAAAATAGATAAACCATTGGCCAGACTAACTAGAAATACAAAAGTAAAATCTCTAGTAACCTCAATCAGAAACGATAAAGGGGAAATAACAACTGATCCCACAGAGATACAAGAGATCATCTCTGAATACTACCAGAAACTCTATGCCCAGAAATTTGACAATGTGAAGGAAATGGATAAATATCTGGAATCACACCCTCTCCCTAGACTTAGCCAGGAAGAAATAGACCTCCTGAACAGACCAATTTCAAGCACTGAGATCAAAGAAACAATAAAAAAGCTTCCAACTAAAAAATGCCCTGGCCCAGATGGCTTCACTCCAGAATTCTATCAAACCTTCAAGGAAGAGCTTATTCCTGTACTGCAGAAATTATTCCAAAAAATTGAGGAAGAAGGAATCTTCCCCAACACATTCTATGAAGCAAACATCACCCTGATACCAAAACCAGGAAAAGACCCAAACAAAAAGGAGAATTTCAGACCAATTTCACTCATGAACATAGATGCAAAAATTCTCAACAAAATCCTAGCCAATAGATTACAGCTTATCATCAAAAAAGTCATTCATCATGATCAAGCAGGCTTCATCCCAGGGATGCAAGGCTGGTTTAACATACGCAAGTCTATAAACGTTATCCACCATATTAACAGAAGCAAAAATAAAGATCACATGATCCTCTCAATAGATGCAGAAAAAGTATTTGATAAAATCCAGCATCCTTTTCTAATTAGAACACTGAAGAGTATAGGCATAGGTGGCACCTTTCTAAAACTGATTGAAGCTATCTATGACAAATCCACAGCAAATATTTTACTGAATGGAGTAAAACTGAAAGCTTTTCCTCTTAGAACTGGAACCAGACAAGGTTGTCCTCTGTCACCTTTACTATTCAACGTAGTGCTGGAAGTTCTAGCCAATACAATTAGGCAAGACCAGGAAATAAAGGGAATCCAAATGGGAGCGGAGGAGGTCAAACTCTCCCTCTTTGCTGACGACATGATCTTATACTTAGAGAACCCCAAAGACTCAACCACAAGACTCCTAGAAGTCATCAAAAAATACAGTAATGTTTCAGGATATAAAATCAATGTCCACAAGTCAGTAGCCTTTGTATACACCAATAACAGTGAAGATGAGAAGCTAATTAAGGACACAACTCCCTTCACCATAGTTTCAAAGAAAATGAAATACCTAGGAATATACCTAACCAAGGAGGTGAAGGACCTCTATAAAGAAAACTATGAAATCCTCAGAAAGGAAATAGCAGAGGATATTAACAAATGGAAGAACATACCATGCTCATGGATGGGAAGAATCAACATTGTTAAAATGTCTATACTTCCCAAAGCAATATACCTATTCAATGCCATTCCTATCAAAGTACCTACATCGTACTTTCAAGATTTGGAAAAAATGATTCTGCGTTTTGTATGGAACCGGAAAAAACCCCGTATAGCTAAGGCAGTTCTTAGTAACAAAAATAAAGCTGCGGGCATCAGCATACCAGATTTTAGTCTGTACTACAAAGCCATAGTGCTCAAGACAGCATGGTACTGGCACAAAAACAGAGACATAGATACTTGGAATCGAATTGAACACCAAGAAATGAAACTAACATCTTACAACCACCTCATCTTCGATAAACCAAACAAGAACTTACCTTGGGGGAAAGACTCCCTATTCAATAAATGGTGTTGGGAGAACTGGATGTCTACATGTAAAAGACTGAAACTGGACCCACACCTTTCCCCACTCACAAAAATTGATTCAAGATGGATAAAAGACTTAAATTTAAGGCATGAAATAATAAAAATCCTCAAAGAAAGCATAGGAAAAACACTGGAAGATATTGGCCTGGGGAAAGACTTCATGAAGAAGACTGCCATGGCAATTGCAACAACAACACAAATAAACAAATGGGACTTCATGAAACTGAAAAGCTTCTGTACAGCTAAGGAGACAATAACCAAAGCAAAGAGACAACCTACACAATGGGAAAGGATATTTGCATATTTTCAATCAGAAAAAGCTTGATAACTAGGATCTATAGAGAACTCAAATTAATCCACATGAGAAAAGCCAACAATACCATATATCAATGGGCAAGAGACATGAATAGAACTTTCTCTAAAGATGACAGACGAATGGCTAACAAACACATGAAAAAATGTTCATCATCTCTATATATTAGAGTATTGCAAATCAAAACAACCCTGAGATATCATCTAACCCCAGTGAGAATGGCCCACATCACAAAATCTCAAAACTGCAGATGCTGGCGTGGATGTGGAGAGAAGGGAACACTTTTACACTGCTGGTGGGATTGCAAACTAGTACAACCTTTCTGGAAGGAAGTATGGAGAAACCTCAAAGCACTCAAGCTAGACCTCCCATTTGATCCTGCAATCCCATTACTGGGCATCTACCCAGAAGGAAAAAAATCCTTTTATCATAAGGACACTTGTACTAGACTGTTTATTGCAGCTCAATTTACAATCGCCAAAATGTGGAAACAGCCTAAATGCCCACCAACCCAGGAATGGATTAACAGGCTGTGGTACATGTATACCATGGAATACTATTCAGCCATTAAAAAAAATGGAGACTTTACATCCTTCGTATTAACCTGGATGGAAGTGGAAGACATTATTCTTAGTAAAGCATCACAAGAATGGAGAAGCATGAATCCTATGTACTCAATCTTGATATGAGGACAATTATGACAATTAAGGTTATTGGGGGGGGAGCAGAAAGAGGGATGGAGGGAGGGGGTGGGGCCTTAGTGTGTGTCACACTTTATGGGGGCAAAACATGATTGCAAGAGGGACTTTACCTAACAATTGCAATCAGTGTAACTGGCTTATTGTACCCTCAATGAATCCCCAACAATAAAAAAAAAAAAAAGAAAAAAAAATCTGCAACTACTGAAGCAGTATGAAAAATACACTACTGGGACCTGATCAAACTAAAAAGCTTCTGCACAGCCAAGAACATAGTGAGTAAAGCAAGCAGACTGCCCTCAGAATGGGAGAAATATTTGCAGGCTATACCTCCAATAAAGATCTAATAACCAGAATCCACAGAGAACTCAAATTTATTAGCAAGAAAAGAACACATGACCCCATTTCAGGGTGGGCAAGGGACTTAAAGAGAAACTTCTCTAAAGAAGACCGATGCAAAATCTACAAACACATGAAAAAAAGCTCATCATCCTTAACCATCAGAGAAATGCAAATCAAACCTACTCTGAGATATCACCTAACCCCTGTAAGAGTAGCTCACATAACAAAATCCCAAAACCAGAAATGTTGGCATGAATGTGGAGAAAAGGGCACACTTCTACACTGCTGGTGGGAATGCACACTAATACATTCCTTCTGGAAGGATGTTTGGAGAATACCGGAATGTTTATTGCAGCCCAATTCATAATCGCTAAGTCATGGAAGAAGCCCAAGTGCCCATCGACCCATGAATGGACTAGCAAATTGTGGTACATGTATACCATGGAACAGTATGCAGCCTTAAAGAAAGATGGAGACTTTACCTCTTTCATGTTTACATGTATGGAGCTGGAACATATTCTTCTTAGCAAAGTATCTCAGGAATGGAAGAAAAATTATCCAATGTACTCAGCCCTACTATGAAGCTAAATTATAGCTTTCACATGAAGACTATAACCCAACTATAGCACAAGACTATGGGGAAAGGGCCAAGGAAGGGGAAGGGAGGGGGGAGGTTTTCGTGGAGGGAGGGTAATGGGTGGGGTCACATCTATGGTGCATCTTAGAATGGGTACAGGTGATTGCACTAATATACACAGCTACGATTTAACAATAAAAAAATAAAATAAATCTCCAACTACTATGGATTTGGAGGAAATCAAGTTGCTCATGTCTGTTAGAGTTTCTCTTATAAATTGAGGTGCATTCCGGTTGGGTGCATAAATATTAATAATTGAGATCTCATCATATTGAGTATTACCTTTAACAAATATGAAGTGTTCATCCTTATCCTTCCTTATTTCAGTTGGTTTAAAGCCTATTGCGTCTGAGAATAGGATTGCAATGCCTGCTTTTTTCTGCTTTCCATTTGCGTAGAGTATAGATGACCATCCCTTCCCCTTGAGTCTATATTTGTCTTTTAATGTAAGATGCGATTCTTGTATGCAGCAGATATCTGGCTTGAGTTTTTGTATCCAGTCAGCCAACCTAAGTCTCTTTAGAGGACAATTTAAATCATTCACATTAATTGAGAATATTGATAAGCCTTTTGAGAGTCTGGTGGACATTTTTAATCCTTTTGTGACTGTGGAAGTTGGAATTTGATCAAAATTTTCTGGGTGGTTTTACTTTTGTGGTGGAGGATTACACTGGTCTTTATGGAGGATAGGTCTGAGAATATCCTGGAGAGCTGGTTTAGTTATGGCAAATTTCTTCAACATGTGAATGTCATTGAAGTATTTAATTTCTCCATCATAAATGAAACTCAGTTTAGCTGGGTACAGGATCCTGGGTTGAAAGTTATTTTGTTTTAGGAGATTAAAAGTCGATGACCATCCTCTCCTAGCTTGAAAGTTTTCAGCAGAGAGATCTGCAGTTATTCTAATATTCTTCCCCTTGTAGGTAATGGTTTTCTTTCGTCTGGCTGCTTTCAGAATTTTCTCCTTCATATTAACTTTAGTGAAATTGATTATGATGTGTCTGGGGGATGTCTTATTTGCGTTGAGTCATGATGGAGTTATGAAACTGTCTGCTATCTGAATTTCAGAATCTCTTGGCATGTCTGGAAAGTTCTCCTTCATAATCTCATGGAGAAGAGACTCTGTGCTTTGTGAAGCCACTTTGTCG
The DNA here is from genome assembly GCF_027406575.1 of Nycticebus coucang. Lineage (NCBI taxonomy): Eukaryota > Metazoa > Chordata > Mammalia > Primates > Lorisidae > Nycticebus > Nycticebus coucang. The sequence goes on from NC_069786.1 coordinate 131,443,256, forward strand.
CTTTTGGGGATCCCTATAAGACGAATATTGGTTTTCTTCGAATTATCCCAGAGTTCTCTGAGAGAGTGATCTGTTTTTGCCCTCCATTTCTCTTCCTCTTTGAGAGTTTGGGAGCATTCAAAAGCTTTGTCTTCAATGTCAGAAATCCTTTCTTCTGCTTGCTCCATTCTGTTACTGAAGGATTCTACTGTGTTTCTCAGATCTTTGAGGGCTGCAACTTCTTGTCTCAATGTGTCAAAATCTTTGGTCATTTGCTCTTTGAATTCGTTGAATTCTTGAGATATCTCTTGGGTTACTGCTTAGAATTCTAATTCGATCTTATTTGCTATCCAGATTCTGAATTCAATTTCTGACATCTCAGCTATTTGTTTGTGCATGGGATCTTGTGCTGTGTCTGCCCCATTGATCCTTGGGGGAGTTGATCTACTATGATTATTCATATTGCCAGATTTTTTCTGTTCATTTTGCCTCATGATTTTTTTTCACTGTTGCCTCTGGCCATCCTCAGAGTTGGGGAGGTGTCTCTCTAAGATTAGACCCCAGATGGATCACTCTATTGTTGCTGGATCTTTGTGGGGAGTGACCTTGTGTAGTTCCTCTGAGGCTGCCCCAGCCAGGGAGTTCTGGTTGTGGAAGCAGCTCTGGAGTGTGATACACCTGGATCTAGCAACAGGGTGGGAGGTGGTACGCACGGTTCTGGGAGTGCCTGGTGCCCAGTGACTTTGTCACAGAGAGACCAAGGCACCAGCTGTCTCTGGCTATGAGAAGGGCTCTTCACAGACGCAGGGAGGGCTCTGGAAGGCACGTGGCTACCAGAGTCCCTGGCCAGATGAGCGGGCCAGTGTGGAGGCAATGAGGGTACAGGAGGGTGGATGCAGGGTTGTGCGGCTCCCGCAGTTCCTGGTGAGAGCCTGTGGAGGTTTGGCGGGCGCAGGTCGTGGGTCAGGGGTTGCAGAGCAGCTCTTACAGAGGTCTAGGTGGCACCAAGCCCAAGAGTTTGAGGTTGCTATGAGCTGTGATGCCACGGCACTCTACCCAGGGCAACAGCCCGAGGCTCCAGTGTGCCGAAACTGGTCTCACTCTGCCTCTGAGTGTTAAGGCTGTAAAGCAGCTCAGTCCCCGCCTTTAGGCTGCTGTGACTAGGTTACTAGCTCCCACCCGATCCTTGCTCTGCGATCTCCCGAGGGCAGATCTTGCCGGGGCAGTTCTCTCAGAATGGCTCCCTGCGGCCCACAGCCAGACACTATTAGCTCTGTCGGGCTCAGCGGCTCCGTCTGGGGCCCTAGAGAATTCCCAAAGTTCTCCACACTCCTGCTCAAGCTCTCCCCAAGGCAGTTCAACTGAGTGCCATGTCCAAAAACACCGAAACAGTTCACAGGTAAGGCCTTTCCAGTTTGCAGTCTCACTGCTGCTTGTAGTTATGGCTGCTGGCAGGATTAGGTCAATCGAACACACACAACCACTTGCCAGTTTTCCACTGTTTTTTTCCTCCTCTTGGGGTCCAGAAGTCCCTTGCTGACTCCCAGTATCCTCAAAGAGATGATTATAGGCAGATCCCATCAGTCAGAGATGCCTGGAGTCTTATCTCCCCAGACTCGCCGTGCCCAGTTGCAGGGAAGCTATTACTCGGCCACCATCTTGCTCCACCCTCCTGTACAAAGTTCTTGATAAAGACAGAGCTAAGCCAAAGAGAAGCGGCTTTGCTGAGTTTTGTTTTACTTTCCTCAGGAAGCTCATGTCTGCTTTTGAGGAAGAGCATCTTATTTATACTCTTCAACTATGTAAAAGTTTGCACAGAGAACCGTGAGTTAGCTGCACCATAATTTCGATGTACTCCATGGGTATTTAAGGCTTCTCCGTGGACTGGCTGCCTCTCTCTCTGGCTGTTGCCTGGAATGGGGCCCCGTGCCTGCAAGCCCGCACCAACTGCCAGCTGCACAGTCCTCATCACTGTCTTGTTTCTTTGTCCCCTGCTTTGCACTCTCTCGTCCTGACTCTTGCACTCCCTCACTCTGCTTCTCACTCCCTCCTGTGAGCCCTCCTGCATATACCGTAAGTCCTGAAGGAATGTAAGTGTGGTGTCACCTCAACACTAGTGACAAGGAATGCGATGGTGAGCAGAGCAGAAGGTGTGGCATCCACAGAAGGGCCACCAGGAAGCTGCCCCCCCCATGATGGGTGCTGATTGCCCTGGGCCTGCCCCTTCTCAGCAGCAGAGGAGGTTAAGGCAGACTTCACTCCCTCCACGAAGTAGGAGGCTTTGTAATTAGTTCAATCAACTATACCCTGACAAGGAGGGGTCAGAGGTCAGGCACATGCACAGACCTGCCAGCAGAGGGTTATAACCAGAGGTTTTCTTTTTCCTGATGTCCAGAGACACCAAGACGTGAAGGTCTGGATTTTGATTTGATATGGTAGATGATGGAAATTAAGGTCTTCAGGGGCACGAGGGGGAAGGAGGAGGCCAAGGCGCAGCAGCATTATCAAAGCGCAGGTTAAAATCACTGAGTCTGGTGGCAGGAAGTTTGTTGGGTGGAAATAACACAAAACCGGTGTTTAATGATTTGAGCAAAGGCAGAGACCTGGTGGAGGTGCAGGAGTGGGCTGAGGGGGCGGGGCGTGCACAGTGGGCAGGAGGGGACTTGCTGAGCAGCAAAGGCAGGAACTCGTGGTCAGGAGGGCAGGGCAGCCACCCAATCTTCTGATTGTACAGTCAGGGGAATCAGAAAACGGCCTTCACCTAAAAGGTGGAAAAGCTGGGAAAACTCAGATACAGGCGGGTAAGTAAAAGCAAAGGGGATGTTGAGATCTTTCTCACAAACAGCAGCGTGTTAGAAGCGTGTATGACATAGAGGGTGGGGAGGGGGCAGCCTGGGCTTGGCATCTGACCATGCACAAGTGACCTACCCTTGTAGAGGCAAAAAAAAATAAGGGAAACTGGGCCCCAGGAGGCCACAGGAGCGGGAGAATCAGCACTTGCTTTGAAAACGAGGATTAAATGCAGGTGAGCTGGACCCTCACTTTCCATCACCTCAGAAGTTGCAAGAAACAGTAGGAAAAGCCCCACGAACACCTCATGAGATAAACTGAATAGAAATCTCTATTCAGTGTATAAAAGACAGGCCCCATAAGTGAATAGAAACCAGCAGTAAAATTGCCACCACCAAAAGGCACAGAGAGGAAACTGCCAGCCCCTAAACTGGTGCCAGGGGAAGAGGAGAAAAAAAATCTACTGAGGGTTTGCAGCAATAAATCAGCCCTCACCACAAAAGTCCAAATCAACTCCGGGTGGATGGTCTGAAGACTCTTATGCTTAGAATCATGGTCAAAGTGGCCTGAGGTTGGAAATCCCCCTAGGTGTCGGCAAGAAAATAATGCGAGTCTCTGTTCTGGTATACTGCTAAGTGCCAGGCCTGAAGGAGTTCTTAACAATAAATAAAGTTCCGAGGAGTGAGGAGCTCACTTTAAAAAGTCACAAAGCACAGAAGGAAGCAAGGCCACATGGCCAAGAGAGAGCAGAATCCTCAATCCACTGGTTAGACCTGCAAAGACATCAGCCTTCGAGTTACCTGATATAAGAAAAATCAAATAAGTAGTTTAATAAATGTAAGGACACGAGAGAAAGTTAGAAGATATGATGTAATGGGAACAAAGAGATCTAGAAAACAAAATTGAACATCTAAAATTATACATACAATGATTTAAATTTAAAACTCAACTGGACACAGCTGAAGAGAGACTTAGTGAGTTAAAAGATAGATTGGAAGAAATTTCCAGCCTAGAAACACTAAGAATTAGAAAAGAGAGGCTAGGAGGCATGGAGAATGTAGTGAACATAAACTTCACAGTTCTGTAAGAAAAAAATATTTGTAATATTTAAAAATACAGGCTGAAAGAATTTCAAGTCAGGGTGGCACCTATGGCTCAGTGAGCAGGGCGCTGGCCTCATATACCGAGGGTGGCGGGTTCAAACCCAGCCCTGGCCAAACTGCAACCAAAAAATAGCCAGGCATTGTGGCAGGTGCCTGTAGTCCCAGCTACTCGGGAGGCTGAGGCAAGAGAATCGCCTAAGCCCAGGAGTTGGAGGTTGCTGTGAGCTGTGATGCTATAGCACTCTACTGAGGGTGATAAAGTGAGACTCTGTCTCTACAAAAAAAAAAAAAAGAATTTCAAGTCAGGACAAGTAGGAAGAAATTTGCATTCCACGGATGACAGTGCAATTGTCAGTGCACCCAAGACATAGAAATGAAAGCAGATCACCTGCAGTGGGCGACAATCTATTGTCTGAGTGACAATGGATTTCTCCACCGCAATAAAGGAAGCCAGAGGCAGGAGGGTGTGTCTCCAACAAACTGGGAGAAAATAGCAGTCAAATAAAATTGTGTAGCCTGTGGGAAGAATAAAGAGAAAAGATAGCTTTCCAGAACAAGGACAAAACAAGGACATGTTTGGCTCATGAAAAACTGAGACCGTTAACTCCCTTAGTGAACAGAGCTTCACTAAAGGGGAATGCAATGAGTACCCTTCAGACAGAAAGACAGTCATTGCACACTGATGGCGTAAAATGCGGAAAAACACAAGCAAAGACACTAGTAACTATTCAGATGATTTAGATACAAGTTGACTGTATAACACATAATAATAATTTCGTGGGAGGTTAACTTTTTATAAAAGGTAGAACTAGTAAGTGCATCATTAGAGCGGTATAGCTGGGCGGATGGGTTCTAGCCCCTTTGTAGTGTTCAGGAGTTGAAGTAGTTGATTTTCATATTAAGCTTATTTCTAGAGTGAGCACAAATAGGGGAGCAGGGGAGTATAGGATTCACAGACTAGCAAGGGAGGCAGATATGACAACAACATTATAATAAACCCATAGGAAGGAGGAGGTCAGCATGGAGGCACTGGGGTAAACAGAAGGCAGAAGACGGGGCTGGAAAACCCAAATACATCAATCACCGCAGTTTTTAAAGGAGATTAGATGCTCCAGTTTAAAAAAAATGCCAAATTGCATTTTTAGACCTGACCGGATTTTTGAAACTTGCAGCTACCTCTATTTATTAGAGACATACTAAATTACATGGCAACAAAGAGACTAAATGTAAAAGGCGGAGAGGTACACACCAGGAAAATGTCCAACAAAAATTAAACCGGGGTATAGCGTTAATAACGGATAAACCAACCTTAAGCGGAAAAGCAACGCTAGAGGTAAATGAGTGTCCTTGTCCAACTGGGTGGCTGTGACAAGATGCCTGAGTCTGGGGAACATAAAAAAAAAAAAAATAGTTTATGTCTTCCATTTCCGAAACGGGGGAGTCCAAGGCCAGGGCTCTGGCAGGCTCTAGTGCTAAGAGGCACCTCGATGCCACATCCTCCAGAGGGACAAAACTGCATCCTCACATGGCAGAAGGGACAAAGGGCATTTTAAAAAGGGCCCCACGCTGTGGGAAGCCTCCTTTCTAAAAAGCCTTCACTCCACTCCCAGGGGCTACGTCTCCTAAAGGCCCGGCCTCTTAAGACCGTCACATTGGTGATGAAGTGTCAACACGTGACCTGTGAGGAGCACTCAGACCCTCGCAGAGAGTTAGTGTATAAAGCTAAAGGTAAAATTCATCCAGTTGATGTACCAAAGCTTACAAATACAGACAACAAAAATGTGTCAGAAACACAAATAGCCACTGTCCTAGTGAAAGGTTTTAAACATAACATCTCTTGGTAATTGGCCAAACACACCGGTGGTTGCTTTAGGGCCAGGGCAGGGAAAATACAAGATAAGCCTGAAACATCTTATTGGGCCAAAAAATACAAAAGTGCTTAAGGTGGGGGGGCTTATCAAAAGAACACACAAGCCAGCTTGGAGGTGCTTCCACCGGCCAAGGCTGGGATAATTTGGACATCAAAAGAAAAGAAATGATCATAATGGATTACAGTGTTCTGAGATAAATAGTAATCTATCATCCAAATTAATTAATAATTAACGACTAATTATTCATAAGCAAAAGTTAAGGAGAAACTCCCTCTTGCAGCAGAATGCCAAGTAGTAAATCTAAAAACCATTATGAGATTAGAAAAAGAATCACTGTTTATCAACCAACATAGTCATAATTGATTCAGGAGAACATTATAGATAATGTTCAGATAATTCTGCAGTGGGGGGATTCTGATCAAGGAATAATGTATTTGTAAAATTTTGAAGTATCTTCCCACATTATCCTTACTTATTGGTTACGGACCAATAAGTTTGTTATACCTACTAATTCACTGTCCAGCGGAGAAGCCTGGCAAACCTCATCTCCACGAGTGATAAAGGAAGTTAGTATGTCCAGTAATGGCCAGTCACCATCTGCGTCCTGAGGGAAACACTCATTCTGTGAGATTCCAGCCATAACGCATCACCTGAGTTGAGTCATGAGAAAAATCAGACAAACATAAATTGGAAAATGTGCAAAGTGACAGGCCTGAGTGCTTCAAGGAGAGTCAGCAGGTACACCTGCCAAGTGCCCTGTGCCATCCTGCATGACACCCCGGCTGCCCAGGGCACTGCCGGGACAGTCAGATGGGGCCTGGCAGGCTCAATGGTGGAATGCACCAGTGGATTTCCTGATTTTGAGAGCTGAGCCGTGCGCACAGAAGGCCATCCTTGCTCTATTGAAGCATTAACGGGCAATGCCTCGTCACACCTGCAACTTGCTCCCAGAACTTCCACTACCAGCTGACCGGTACTGGGCAGTCAGGAAGAGCCCTTTTTGCCATTCTGGAACCACACAACTGGAAGTTTCCTTCTATCTCTACTTCTTACTGTAACGAGCAGACTTTCCAATGTCAAGGAACGCATTTCCCAGAGGGCTGGGAATTAGATTTGACTTTTCAGACATCCAAGACTGATTTTGAGATGTGCTGATACAGAAATAAGAGAAGGGACTGGAGGACCTTAGGAGAAGTGGAAATCATCTCAGAGAACAAAACCGATTAGTGGACCAAACGACAGCTGGTTAACTTTAGGGCCGGGCTGCTTCTTTGCAAAATGCCCCTGGCCTGAAGTGGATACACTTTCCTTAGCCACAGGTCTGAGTCAGTACGAGTCTTCTTGCTCTAAAGGCAAGTAACCGCCATGCTGTGTGACCTCCCAAACACCGGTGATGGCCCTAAAATTCTGCACCAGAAGGAACCTTACCACTTGCCAGACAGCATATTGTGGTAAGAGGAAGCGACTAGAGTCAGTTGCCTGAGCTCCATACCCAGGTCACCTGCCTCTCAGCTGCAAGACCCAGGACCAGCCACCCCCTCTGTGCCATCAGCCTCCCGACCTAGAGAGCAGGTGGGCATGGGCGGCCTCTGAAGCCGAGTTTGAGGCTCAGGCGCAGCCACAGAGGGAGAGTGCTTGGCACATAATTACACTGCTTTTATGCTCATTTAGTTATTTGGATACATTGTTATTTTTCCCAAATCATTTGGGGCATGAAGGAATGTTTAAGGTGCTGAGGATTTTATTCAACTGCTTTATAAACTATCACTAAGATAATTTTTTTTAAAACAGTGTCCCGAATGACACTGTCAAGAGAATTTTTTCATGCTGCTCCCAGAACTGGCCTTGGGTCTTTTTAGGCTTTTTCCCTTTATTTTATGAATGAAACATTCCTTTGACATCAAATAAGTGCCCAGCAACACTGCAGCTCTGGCCTCAGGCAGGCCTACCAGGAGCCGCGTCCTTACACATTTGCCTGTCTGTGCTGGCATGTTCCATCTGGCCCTCAGCCATCCTGACAGTCGGCCCTGCAGCCGGCAGATTAACACAGCCGGAATGAGATTTCCTCTCCACCTATACCCTTCTGCAACTTTGGAATTTGACGCCATAGGCCTCTCCTACATTTTTTAACAAATAAATACCATTAATTTTTAGAGATTGAAGATGTTCATTCAACTAAGCCCTAGTCCTTGCCACCCACTGAGTTGAGTCATATGTTTAAAGATCAAACTTCATTTTTATCCAAACAAGTAAATGTGTCATCTTTTTCAATTTTACATGACTGAGTCAGCAGGCAATTAAAGTGAAAAACTGAAACATAAGCAGCAAATGTTGGTGTACACAGAATAAGAAAAAGGATGATGCATTCTCTAGAGATTCAGTGAGAACACGGAAAAGTGTATCAGGAATGGCAGGAGCCCATGGGGCAGACGGCAGGTGGCAGAGCTTGACATAAACCCCAGAGCAAACCCACAAATGTCAGCCTTGGACATCGGAGTAGTTACAGTCGGGGAAGGATTACAGTGTAATACAAACATACGTGGCTGTAAACTAAGACCTTCTCTAATGAGGTTAACAATTCTGCCAGGGCTTGCCACAATTACAGGTGCATGGTTGCACAGGAATTCATTGCGCATGTGTGCACAGGAGTGTGTGCACGTGTTCAAGAAGCCCGGAATCCCCTGAGTAACCAGACAGAAAGGTGGCCTGGTGTCTTTCTGACTGCAAAAGGGAAATGCAGGAAGGGAGAGAGAAGGGCAGACATGGATTGGGAAAGGCAGACCTACTCAGGGGGCGGGGGGTGCCTGTTACTTTAGGGTGTGAGGGGACAATTCGGGGAGCCTGTTCCCCGCAGAGGGAGATACTCCAAGGCACACCAGGAGCACTGGGGATGAAGCCTCAAACTGACCCCTAGGGGTGACCAACCACAGTCTGTAGCGGAGGAGTTTGGGCTGGGATCACACCCTGGCTGGGGAGGCAGCACCCCCAGGTCCCAGGCCTGTGTGCCGGGCTCAGGAGGGAGCCCCAGGTGACCCTTCCCCACCCTAGCTACTGCCATCCTGGTCCAAGCCACCTTGGTCTCTTGCTCCCTGGAGAGAGGGAAGGGGCAGGCTTCACAGAGCCAGCAGCTACCAGACTGCAGTGGGAATCTGCCAGTTTACAGGGAGCATCAGCCCTTCCCAGACGTGTCTCTCCTACTTCAGGGAGTTTTCCTGAAAGATTGGCCAAAAACACGGGCATACATTGTACACAGGAGTATATTTTGCACAGAAAAAATACAATATGTTGTACATATTATGCTATGATTCATTATATTTTATTTAGTGCAGAGGGTGCCAAAAAAAGTATACACATTTTAAGAAAGAAAAAAACTGTATTAAAATTTTAATACTCAATATATACTGATAACAGAAGGTGAACACAAGTGACGTTGAGCACCTCCTGCAACTGCAGAAGTTAAATGTGACTTGATGCTACAAATTCAACACAGGTTTTTCCTTTCTTAAAATGTGGATACATTTGGGGGGCACACTTTGCATTTATTTATTAGAGTAGCAGGGACGCTGCTATGTTTGTATAAACCAAGGCAACACTCCCAGCCTCTCCAGCAGTCCAGGTCAATGCCTGTCAGCCCTGATGTGTCTGAGATCCACCGTGAGTCTCACTAAGATGCAGGGTCTGGGCACTTTTCATGTCACGGCTCCCAGGTGCTGTCAGTATGGTGGCTACAGACCACATCTCGGCAAGCAAAGCTCCAGGCACCAGCAGGTGGCCACCTCCCGTCTAGAAGATCGCCAGCACGTATCATCCATGATTTTAATGAAGGATCACTCTTAGTAATTTCTCAAACACAAATTACTCTTGTGAGTATTGTTAATTCTTTTTGATAATAACAGAGACTGACTGAAATTCAATAGTCTACTCTGAGAAAGTCAGATCACAAACATCCTCCCATTGAGTTCTCACTGTCCTCACATGAGTAAATGACAGCGTAGGCTCAGACTGATCTGGGCTTCAGCAGGACGTGCAAACCTTAGTTTTCACTTTTAGCTCCTGTGTCCCGTATCAGGCTGCTCCTTGCCCAGAAGTACAGTTCCCTATTCTGGCCTTCCATAATATTCATCATTAAATTTTTATGGCTGGGCACCGTGGCTCACCCCTGTAATCCTACCACTCTGGGAGGCCAAGGTGGGTGGATTTCTTGAGTTCATGAGTTCAAGATCAGCCTAAGCCAGAGTGAGACTCTGTCTCTACTAAAAATAGAAAAACTAGCTGGACGTTGTGGTGGACACCTGTAGTCCCAGCTATTCAGGAGGCTGAGGCAGGAGGATGGCTTGAGCCCAGGAGTTGGAGGTTGCTATGAGCTGTGACGACTCCACAGCTCTGTACTCAGGACTCTGTCTCAAAAAAACATTTTTTTCCATCAATTTCTCTTCACTTGTTGCAGTGTGGTCGTCAGCTTTAAGGTGCTGGTTAATCACTGCAGCTGAACCTTGCCCACAGAAGTACAGCTCCGTCCCTGTGGCTTCTGTTGAGAAAGTGAGGAAAGGAGCAGGTGGCATGAGACTATCCCTTCGTGGTAAGATGACTCCCCTCCAGCTCTCACGGTGTTGCCTGTCACGGATTTGCTTTCTCCCACTGCCATCTAGATTCATATTAAATGACTTATGCTAACTGGCCCTAAAAAGAATTTAGGAATCTGTGGAGAACAGCAATATTTTATTATTGAAGAGAAAAAGAATCAGGAAAATACCAAATTAACAATTCAATAAATTAACAGAGAATCCCAGGATTTCAGAAATCGCCTGAAGTGGACGGCAGCCCTCCTCGAGCTCCCGCCTCTGTGTGGGAGTTTCTGTGATGGAAGCAGATGGAGCCCTGCTTTGGCCCCGGTCATGGGGGACACATCCAGTCTCTGCAGGGTGTTTGTTTAAATACTGGTCTTCAGCCCCACTCCCAGGCTTCAGGGGCCGCCTCCATGTGGGGCAGCATCTCAAAGCCCTGGGCCAGGCTGAGGCCAGACGGGGACCCATAGGGGACAGAGACTACAGCCTACAGACAGCCCTGGTCTCCCTGGGTCCCCCCGCTGCTGCCTGTGTCCATGCCCCTTGTTAATGCTGAGACCCTAAACCTATTTGCACCTCAGTTCTGATGCAATCCCTGACATGTCCTCCTTAGCTTCTCCTGTCAAGGAGATTTGTCCCCTAGAGTGACCTTAGAAGTGGACACTGTCCACCCAGGGCACTCAGCTCCTTCCATCACCTGCCCCATGGAAAACGGACATAGTAAGTACTTTAGTGGAATATAATTAAGATTAATTTAAGTTAATCAACAATAAGTTTGCTTATGTCCTTAGATTCCAGTTAATTAATGAGATGGGCCATGACTTTAATTTTTTTTTTAAGTTAAGAGAAGTTCAAATGAGGTTTCTTTTGTTCTCTCATTTTGAAAGTTCTCCCCCATATCCTTGTTCTTGCAGCTGCCCTCAAATAGCAACAGGCATTTCCCACGGATCCCTCGGGCCTCACAGAGGACTTGTGAGGAGCGGTTTGAAAAGGGCCTTTCAAGAGGATCAGATGCTCTTCCCTGGGGTTCATCTTTTGCTCTCTTTCCTCCCCTGCAGCCTCTGCCCTGGCTCCCACCAGGAAGAGTCTGGGAAGAAGGGTGAAGTCACAAAGGGAAGATGCGCAGGGTGGGGAGGGAGGAGACCCTGGGCCCTGGGTAGGGATTGGGGGCTCAGTACTGCGGGAGGATCAGGGCTGATACAGGGAGGCAGCTCAGTCGGCACCCAGCTGCAGGGCTGGGCTGTGTCTCCCTCCACCCTTCCCGCAGCCCCCCCAGCCCCACACCCCAGCAGCCCAGGTGCAGCTGCTCACAGCACAGTCAGCCTTTGTGCGGCCAGAAAATTATCCAGTCAAAGGACAGAGAATTAGAGCAAGTGTGTTAATAGGAGGCGCACACAGGCCCTCCTTGGAGAGCTGCCAGGGCCCTCTCCCACCCTTCCCGTTCTCGGCTTGAGTTTGGAGCACTGCCGTATCCCAGCTCCAGGGTATGTGGCCCCCCAGGCCTGTGTCTGCACCCACAGGAGATGCACAACCCATTCTGAAACCCAGAAACCAGAGCTCTAGAATCTAAGGGCTGGTTCTCACTGGAGGTGGAGCTGGGATCTGGGTCAGGCTGGCCTGCCCACTGCCTGGGCTCTGCTCCCTCCCTTCCCAGAGGGTCACCTGCTGGGGGTCATAATCCTTGCAGCCAGGAGACTCCCACTTGGAGATGAGATAATTAAGCATGCCTAGCTGTGGATGACCCCACAGTAGGTTGATTTTGTCCCCACTGGGATATGTAAGAATGCCTAGAAGACATTTGGGGCTGTCACAACCTGGGGAAGGACCTGGCTACTGGACTACAGTGGGTTAAGGTCAGGGATGCTGATAAACTAGGATCTACAATGCCCAGGGTGGCCCCTGATTCTAAACAAAGAATTCTCCTGCCAGAACGAAGGACTGGAGGAGACTGGAGAAACTCTGCCCTGTAAGATCCTGCCAGAACAAAGCCCCTGTTGGCATTTAAATCAGCCAAAACATGCCCGCCCAGAGGGAGCCCAGACGGCTCTCACTACTTATTCACCCATTTGACCAGTATACGGGGCTGTCTGGAAAGTCTCCAGCCACGTACTACAGAAAATAGTATAAAGCACTGCTGGATACTTCCCAGACCACCTCTCACACTGCGCACCGACTGTGGGCTGTGCAGGCCGACTGCGGGCTGACTGTGGCCAACTGGGGGCCAACTGCAGGCCGACTGTGGGCTGTGAAAGCCGACTGTGGGTCGACTGCTGGCCGACTGCAGGCCAATTGCCTGCCAGCCTGTCCTCTAGTTAGAGGGCACTTAACAATGAACCAAAAGACTGGAGCTGGAGTTGTAAGGGAGAGAGTGGGGTGGAAGAGAGAAAAAAAACAAGTAAATAAATGGAAAAACGCCAGGCATTCACAAGGGCCCTTCAGAGCACTGTGACAGGGAGGTGTAATAGGGAGGGATGAGATGGCTGCTTTGGACCTGCTGGTCAGAGTGGTCCCTGACAGAGATGACTTTTAAGCTGAGAGCTGATTGGGAGCCACAGCTTTCTGGGAAGAGGAGAACCCTGCTCCAAAGACCTTGGGGCAGGAAGTTGATAAGTTTGAGGAACACACAGAAGGTAGGAAGGTGGGTGGGAAACAAGCAGCCAGCCGGCAGGTGCGAGGGCGTTGGCCGGAGGGTCAGGGATCTGCTTTGTGTTTTCAAAGAACCCACTGCTGTAAGGACAATGGGTCAGAGATGGCTGTAGTGGGTTGAATTGTGTCAGCCCCACAAAAAATGGTAGGCTGAGGTTCTAGCTCCCAAGGACCCCAGAATGTGACTTTATTTGGAAATAAGCTTTGTGCAGAGGTGATAAAATTAAAGTGAGGCCATTCAGGTAAGTCTAAACCCAGTATGACTGGGGTCCTTATAAAAATGGGAAGTGTGGGCAGAGACAGACAGAGGGAAAATGGCGGAAAGGTGATGGCAGCAACCAGGGTGCTGTTGCTGTAAGCCAAGGAACCCGGAAGACGGCCAGCAACACCTGAGGCCAAGACAGAGACCTGGGACAGACTGTCCGCCAACCCTCAGAAGGAGTCCCTCTGCTGACATGGTGATCTCCAACGTCCAGCCTCTACACAGAGACAAGAAATGGATGCTGTTTAATCCACCCTGTTGGGAGTGCTTGGTGAAGGACCCTTGGGTGGATGGGGTTCTCTTGTCAGCAAGGTGGAGGGCGCTCCACAACACCCGCCACTGTGTTGTTTAAATTGGCCAACTCTCTACAATCCCAAGGCAAAGAGTGGGGAAATAAATCTGCCACCACTGACAAGGGAGAGAGAACTGCCCAGAACACTGACTCAGAGGAAGGCCGCTGAGCAGCTCTCTTCCAGGGAAAGCTGGAAAGTTTTTATTTATGAGTCATTCTTGCTTCTGAGCCAATGCAAAGTTTTCTCTGATGTATGGGCAAAGTGTTCCTGGAGAATTTCATCATGAGATAAAAGTTTTCATTTTATTCAATAAACACATATGTGCCCGATACTATTCTAAGTGACTTGTAAATATTAACCCAGTGGTCCCCATAATGCAGTGGTTCTCGACCTGTGGGTCGTGACCCACAGGAACTGTATTAATGGGCCGTGGCATTAGGAAGGTTGAGAACCTCTACCATATAATGAAACTGTAAGGTGAGTGTGACTAATAGTCAACCAGGATACAGGGGCAGAGGACCACCCAAGTTCATCAGGATATAAACCCAGGCTCCACCATGCTACCTCTAAAATGAAAAAATAACTAAGGAAAAGAAGAAGAAACAAAAGAAAAGTTCCTATTTCTTAAATGAATTTTAGGGACCATTTTTCGAGGGACTGAATTGCTTCCTCCAATCCTCACTCCCCTATCCTTCTTCCCTTCTCTCCGCTCCTCTGCACCACCATCTTCCTGGTGCACAAAACTCTGCCTTCAGGGCCGACAGTCACCAAGGCCTCTGCTTTGGCACTAAAAACTGCTTCTATAGCCTATAAATGAACATTTTTGGACTAAATTCTTACTCATAGCACACAGAACAAACAGACCTGTTTGATCCTTGGTGAATAGTACCTCTCTAAAGACGTTCGAGTGACAAGATCACCTCTGATAAATGAAAACCATTAGATGCAGTAAAAAGCTGTAATTGATGACTGCACCAGAAGACAGATGTTTGTATTCTGAGACCTCTGCCAGTATCAATAGTAGATTGAATGCGTTCCTTCAGAGGAAAGATGTGCCATCAAAAAATTCTGCTATCGGGTCTGATGAATTGACGTGTGCCGCAATGACAGAGGAGAGAACACTCTCCTCTGTATCGAGAACCCTTCTCCTGAGTTATTAGCATCCATTTATCATACTGTCTCTCATCCCCAAATTAGGCCTTTCACCAAATTTGATACTTCTATTTCTTCCCCCTTGTGTAAGCATTTTCTTCCCCCATGTACTATTTAACAAATAAATTACACTTCCCCGTAGCCCCTACTCCCTTATGCTACACTCAAAGAATAATTCCAAACCCGGGCCCAGACCTACAGTCTGCAAACTTGGTTTCTTTATCCCACTTCCTGCAAGTCCTAAATGGCAAAATCAAGCCACAGTGAGTTCATGGTCTCCAGCCTCACCTGGGCCTGGGCCTGAGTGCTCTTCCTAACTCTCAGTCCTTCTGGGTTAGCTGTGATGCTGATGGAGAAACAGCCCCCCAAAGACATTTTGTGTCCTAATCTCGAAAGCCTGGGAATGCACTATCTTGCATGGTAAAAGGGAGTTTGCAGCTGTGATGAAGTTAAGGCACTGCAAATAGGGAAATTATCCCGGGTAATTCCCTGGACCAGTGTAATCACAAAGGACATCATAAGGAGGAGACAGGAGTGTAGGATAATATTTAGAAATAAACATATCCTACATCAAGCTCACTTTCACAGGAGGAAAGTGAGGAGACACGATGGTGGAAGCAGGGATCAGAGAAAGAGATGTCATGAGATGTCATGGTACTGACGGCCGTGGAGAGGAAGAACAGAGCCGTGAGCCAAGGAACATGAGTGTCACCTAGCAGGTGGAACAGGCTAGAAAACAACTTGTCTCCTAGAGCCTCCAGGAGGAGCACAGCCCTGGGACACCTTGGTTTTAGCCCAGTAAGACCCATTTTGTATTCTTATCTCCAAAACTGTAAGAGAATTAATTTGTGTTGTTTAAGCCACTCAATTTGTAGTAAATTTTTGTCGCAATGGGAAACTAAGATAATTACACTTTGCATTCCCCCCAGGAAACACACTAAAATATCACCTCTCTGTTCCTCAGTTCCAGAGCCTCATGCCTCTCTCAGTGGACCACTCCACCTACACAAGAAAACATAATGAATCAGCTATTCTTTCACCAGTTTGTCACAGACCCCCGCACACACCAGCCACAGATACAAACATATATAGCTGTTCCTCACCCTGTCTCATATATAGAACTATTATGTGATTTAATTGATTTTTCTCTGTTTTCAATTTTATTGATTCTATTTTTTCTTTTTTTTTTTTTTTTGGAGACAGAGTCTCACTATGTCACCTTTAGTAGAGTGCCATGGTGTCACAGCTCACAGCAACCTCATCTTAGACTTAAACGATTCTCTTGCCTCAGCCTCCAGAGTAGCTGGGACTATAGGCACCTGCCACAACACCTGGCTATTTTTTTGGTTGTAGTTGTCATTGTTGTTTGGCAGGCCCGGGCTGGATTCAAACCCACCAGCTCCTGTGTATGTGGCTGGCACCCTAGCCACTGAGCTACAGGCGCCAAGCTTATTGATTCTATTCTTCATAAGCTCTTTCTTTATTTGTGCTTTCGAATTAATTTAGTCATTTTTAATTTTTTTTAATTTATTGAAGTAGAAGTATAGATTATTGATTTGAGACCTTTCTACTTTTCTAATATAAGCACTTAATGCTGTTAATTTACCTCTTAGCACTGCTTTAGCAGCATCTCACAGAAATTAATGTGTTGTGTTTAGTTTTCATTCAGGATATTTTCTTATACTCCTTGGGACTTCCCTTTTGACCCAGGGTTATTTACATGTTTCCTAATTAATATAGTGAAGTATTTCATGTTTTCTGCATAGTTTGTGTTATTAATTTCTAGTTTAATTCCTTCGTGATCAGAGAAAACCTTCCTTTTCATACTAATTCTTTCTTTCTGCTAATAAATGCTCTCATGCTTCCTTTTATCCTACTTTACTACAGCCACTATTCTCTAACTCCCTCCTTCTTTTCTTAATCAAATTTCTCATTTGCTGTCTCCCCTTTCTTCCTTCCCATTTATTTCTGAACTGTACGGTGTTCCTTTGGCTTCTTCCTGTTTCCCAAACCTGGGACTCTGCACCTCCATTGGTTCCATAAGCACCTATAGGCTTCTCAGAATTTTTTATTTTTATATTTTAAATAACCAGAGTTCATTTCATTTGCTTCTAACCAAGAAAGCTGACTGATGAAACTTATATATACCAGAAATCCTCTCTCAATTTTATCATCTCAGAAACTGAATTGACGTGTCTGTGAACTACGGAACGGCATAGCTTCCTGGCCACATCAGAAGCACAGGACAGACTCTTCTCTGGCATCTTCAGAAGGAGCATAGTTCTGCCAATATCACAAATCTGGGCTTCTGGCCTCCAGACTGTGAGAAGATGCATTTCAGTTATTAAAGCCACCCAGTTTGCAGTACTTCATTACAACAGCCCTAAAAAGTTCATACAGGATCAAGAGCAGGGTTCCAAAGCAGGTGGGTAATAGTCTTAAGCATGAGAAAGTAAGGTTGCTTTTTTTATGATGAAATAGTATCGAAACTCTATATCTCGGGTGGCACCTGTGGCTCAGTCGGTAAGGTGCCGGCCCCATATACCGAGGGTGGCGGGTTCAAACCCGGCCCCGGACGAACTGCAACCAAAAAATAGCCGGGCGTTGTGGCGGGTGCCTGTAGTCCCAGCTACTCGGGAGGCTGAGGCAAGAGAATCGCTTAAGCCCAGGAGTTGGAGGTTGCTGTGAGCTGTGTGAGGCCACGGCACTCTACCGAGGGCCATAAAGTGAAACTCTGTCTCTACAAAAAAAAAAAAAAAACAGAAACTCTATATCTCATACATATCATCTAAGGGAAAGGTGAAGGCAAAATATTCTCAGACAGAGAAAGGAGAAGATTAATACCCTCTTGAATAGAAAAAGAAAGACAAAATAACAAAGAGCATTGATAAGAGTGCCTTGGGTGGGCAAGAAAGAAAGTTACAAGCAAGTTGGTTTCGCCAGCACTCTCCTCCTGCCCAGAGAGTCTCCCCACTAATGCCTACAATCACCCTCAGCACCGAGCACCCAGCACTTGCTCCCACTCCTTTGTACGATGTAGCAGGTAGCTCTCCTGCTCTTCCTGGGACTACCATTCTTGCTATAATTACTACTATAACCTCACATGGCCAAAGACTCATCACACACTGGTCTGATTGGCTGCAGTGACAATACTAGAGTCCAGGTATCTTTGTCTTTGTTAATGTGAACCCTTAAGTTTTGGGGAAAGGTCACAAGCACTGAGACGCTGACATTCATGAGTCCCTGGGAGGCCAAATGCATTTCTCGCTGTTCCCTAAGCAAGTCAGGGACACTCTGTCTGCACCCTGCTGGGAGGAAGCCCCCCTCCACCTGCTCTCACGCCATCCTGACTTCTTCTCAGGGTCAGCTGGTGGCCTGCAAGGAGGGTCCAGCTATATAGATAATTTTTTCCTGTTTATCCTTTACAATTATTTTTAAAATTTAAACTACAAAACTACATTTATCTCTTGATCTTGGTCTTAAGAACACAGAATTATTCAATCAGCAAATATTCATTGAGCTGTACTGTTGACAAAGGAGAGATTTTCTACAAGTACATTATATTGCAACATTTTTTTAATTAAAACATTTGAACTAACCTTCAATAGTTTGTTTTTCTTGAAAAATTGGAAGACCTGGCAATATTGAACCCACAACCCCAGCAGGCGCACTGGGCCAGAGCTGAGTAGCCCCGACCCAGTCACCCCACCGCAGTCACCACAGTCACCTCCCACCCACCCCTGTGGCCTCCTAGGGCAGAGTCTGGGGCCAGCTCCGCTACCTGGCCTTGTACTCCTCTGCAAGCTTTCTTATGGCCCACACCACTCCTCTGCAGGCTTGTGAGCGGACAATGGCATTTGAGCCCTTCCCCGTGAATTCTGACCCACTGACCTGCCCTGGGACACGGCCAGCACTCCAAAGGCAGCTTCTGGAATCCTTCCTCTGCACACAGCTGACTCTCTGGACCACCCTTTGCCTTAGCTCCTGTTCTGAAACTCTCCCCAGCCTGCCCTTGCTGAGGCATCTCCAGTCAAGGCTGTTTTTCACCCCTCTGATGCCACACCTGGAGTCTAATGGGGCTCCTCTTCCAGGTTGCAAACACAACAACGCCATGGGTACCCTCTATTCCCAGCTTCTCTAAGCGGAACCCCCCAAGGGTCCTCTTTGAATCCTGGACTTCTTCCCCAGAACAGGGCGCTGGGCAGTGGTCAGCCCTCCCTCCAGGCTCCTGCTCCATTTATCACTTCTCAGGTTTGCATCTCGCAGACTTTTAAAGATTTTCCGATACATTTTTCTTGAGCCCAATGTGGCCTCAGAGCTAGCTGGGGTTGGACATGAAGAGGGTCCTGCGTCTCCCAAGCCCCCAGCTTTTGTCCTTTTAAGTGACCCAATTCAAGCTGTCAGCACTATCACATTCTCTCCTGCTCCCAGACGTTTTTATCGGACTTGATTATTTCATTATACCCCCCTTTCCTGGACAGGTCAGCTTTCCAATTGATCTGCACTGCTTATAAAGTGCCTCATGAGCTGCCACCACCACCGCTGCCCACACAGACGGTGACAGTCTGACTGGGTGTGCGGAGCGTACACACGGCCCAGGTCGGGAGCCCTGCAGGCAGGTGCGGCACCCGCAGCAGCTCCCCGCACACCTGTGCTTCAGAGTTTAACCGGCCTGTGGTTGTCTCACAGTCTCACGTGAGGCCCTGGCAGCAGCCACTCGACTGACTCTGTGAAATGCTCCAAAATCCGGTGGCACCCCTCAGAGCTGATGGCAAGTGTGGGGACATTGCCTTGTGAGTTTGAAACTGCTCCCAGGCCATTGAGTTGGGAGAGCACCAGGCAGCACACGTCCCAGAGCTCCACTTTCTCCAGAATGTGCAGCACTGAGGGACCCCTGAGGGGTCCTGGGCACAGTCCCGCATTTGCTCCCATGAGCTGGGAAGACCCTGTTGTCCCTTGTGGCAGGCCGTGGGTGTGGACGGGGATGCTGCTGCCAAGGAGAGAGGCTGGAAAGGTGAGAAGAGGGAGGAAGGAGCCAGGAGAGAAAAGAGGAAACACGAAGGAAGCCCGGCACGTCCTCTTGCGTAAGTTTTTTTTTAATAAGCCCTTTAACAACACATCCATGTGTCAACTTCCATCGTAATTCTCCTTCGAGTCCCCAAACCCACTGCAGTTATTTCTTCCTGAATTCAGCCAGTGTTTCACTTTGAATGAACTCAAGACACAGCTTAATATTATATTCAGTCTTGGCCGAAATGTGATGGAGAGTAAGCCTACTGAGGTGTGAAGAAGATTAAATGAAGAAACAGGACATAAACTTGGACTCTAATCAGAAGGAAATGTCCACCAGGGACTTGAAATGCTAATGACTCACGCAAGGGGTCTGCAGAGGGAGCAACCCACCCTCCCGCTTCCTTTGAGGAGTCTCACCCTCCTGATCTTCTGCATATTCAAATGATATCCCATAACAAAGAAGAGAGCATAAAGACATCCCAAATACCATCCCAGGGTGGGGGCATCCCGAGGACGTGGACACAGAGGAGCCCAAGTTCCAGCCAGGGTCAGCAATGGCACGGGAGACTTTCCTTCTCTCTTCCCAGCTGGCCTGGCCCCATGTGGGGGGACACGATTCCTGAGGAGTCTGGCACCAGCCTCACAGAATTGCTTTCTTTATACCAACAGCTCACCCCTTTTCCCCAAAGTTACCCCAAGAAGCAACTTTGGACAGGATTTTCGGATGTCTGCTCTCAGCTGATAAGAAGTGGTCCTGCTCTGATTGTCTTACTGTCATAGAGCACAGAGTGTCCAGCTGACATCATAACCTCCGTCCCCCAGACCTCACCAGCCTGGCAGCAGGAACTGAATCAAGTCACTGCAGTGCCGTGGTGACAAGGGCCTTCCCTCTGCAGCCGAACCCTCCTCCCGACTGCCTTCACCTACTCCTGGGAGCCCCAAAGGCCTCCTATGGCACGGGAGTATGTTCTCATCCCAGGGGTCCCCCTACAGGTGTCTGTGTGGGAACGCTGACCCATGGCCAGCGTCCAGCCTCAGGGTGCTCTGTGCTCCAAGGTCCCTGCACCGTGTGTGTTCAGTCTCACACTGCCAACTCATGGGACAGGTGCCTGCCGGTGGGGAGAAGGTGGGGACCCAGTGGCTCAGGAGCACTCCATAGCTCCTGTGCATTCCTGTCCCCACACCCCAGGCCTCAAGGAACCAGCAGCTGCAGCAGGAGACGCAGAGCAGCCTGCAGACCGGTCAGAGCTGACGCCCGCACTTGCTCTGCACACACATGGTTTCTGAGTGACACGTTGGATTATGGACATGGGGATTATGGGGCACAAACTAGGATGGGGGGTCTTCTCTTCCCCAGAGGAGGGTTGGTCACGAGGACGTAAGCACAGGGGCCCTCACAGCACAGCCACCCACAGGCCCAGGCATGTGGACATCTGTTCCTGACAGATTTGCCTGGTGAGACATTTGCTGCGCTCTTGCCCTTAAAGAGGAGCCCTCAGACTGTAAACTGCCGGACCGGCAGAATGATCCACCTCTGCTTTCCATAAATACCCTTTTGAGCGTTTCAGCAGCTTACCTGGGTACACAGTACAGTTCCACTTTAACTGCTCTGCACAGCCGAGTGAGCAGGGAGCTGGGGAGCAAAGAAGGCTCAGCTGCTACGGGAGGGTCGTACAGAAGAAGGGCCAGAGGCCCACTTGAGAAACTAACATGGGATGGTGTCCCTAAAGGTCTTTCTAGAAGTATCTGATACAGTAAGAAAACCAGGGGTGCCTTTCTGGGTAGCAGCACATCAAATCCCACGGGAACGTAGCAATGAGGAAGCGCCGGTCCAGGCGTCTTTCCTGGCCTCCTTCAGCACAGTCCTGTCTCGTGGGGAACTTGGGAGCACAAATGAGGAACAGAAGGAGCTGTGACAAGCCGCCTGCAGGACACAGACGGTCCCTGGACTGCGGCCGCAGACACCACAGTGCAGGCCGCAGGGCGCCACAATCCACAAGCCCAGCAGATGTCTGGGGGCAGTGAAAGAACATAATTAATCCCATCAATTTTCCCTTTACAGGGAGTCCTTCAAAAGCGGTTTTCCCCAAAAAAGCAGCAGAGTTTTTCAATAAAAAGGCTTCCTTGCCATTCTCACGCAAACAGGGCAGGAGGCCGGCCCTCGGGAAAGCACAGACTGCGCCCCTGCTGGCCGCCCGACCCGCTAACTAACTGGTGCCTTGGGGCTTCCATTTGACCCTGCTCACTTTCACTTCCATCATCCTTAAAAGGGAATGACAACTTTTTTTTTTTTTTTTTGAGAAGCTCTATAATGCCTCTGAGAGCTGAGAACACCATGCCTGCTATAGAAACATACCATTTTTATCATTAATGTCTTTGGGTTTTGATGCGTTAATGGTGGGTGTGACTTAACCCAGAATTACCCTGGAGCTGAGAGCAAAGTTTCCTAGACTGGTTCTCTCTGGGGAGATCACAATTCTCTTGTAAAGTCGATGCCTCTTCTGATATTGCTTCACTCCCTGCGTGCACCCACTTGAATTCTTGAATTCTTCCTCTTTCAAACCGCCTAATTTGAGGCAGTTGAGCCCTTATTCCACATTCCTGTCTCCCCACAATTCAGTCCTGCTTCCTGCACTTGTCCCTTCAAGAAAGGCTGAGTGCACACAAACTTTCCGCAGGCCACGTGTTGGACACAGCCCTCCGCTGGGGTGGCTCAGAGTCTTGTGAGGGGCACAGCCCCACAGATGCAGGTTATCAGGCAGGGAAATCCTCAGAGAAGGGCCGGGCACCAGCTCCAGGAACTTGAAGGAGGGCACAATTGATTATACAATCAAGTTTAATTAGTATCTTTTTCTTTCTCTTCCTTGAATACTTCAAGTTTGCACATACTTATGAGATGACCAGGATTGGATGCATTTATTGAAAATAAATTGGAAAGGAGAGAGTCACACTTTGAAATAAATCAGTTACAAGGAAAATCGTATTCCAAGCCTCAGGTAGTCATTACCAATTTAAACAGCGGATGATCCCAGGACACTTATCCTAGCTTATCAAGAGGCATGCAGAGAGCAAAGGCAGAAATTGCGATTCAACTCAACTTTAAAAGCTGGTCAACAAATGGTGATCTTTAAATAGTTGAGACCATGGGATTTTTGTGAGAATTTATATACTAACATTTTTATTTTATTTAAGAGTCGCATAAGTTGTTTGTGTGTTAGACCACTTGCCACAAGCTTTAAAAGTCAGGTGTTGGGTTGGTGCAGAATTATTTTACAAAGAATGCATCATTACAGAACAGTAGGTTTTCAGCTGACTGAAATGGGTAGATTATACCATCACTGCTGACTTCACTGATCAATGTTTTGGGAGCAACTCAATTGTCAACCATCAACGGAAATGACGTGTATAGTGACGTCCTGCAACATGGCAGTCACTGCAAGCTCCACCCTGGGAGGATGGCTTTCTCCTCCTGTCTGCCCACAGGGAACTTGATTCTCCAGCTACTTGCAGTTAGGGTGGCCTGCTTTAAACCCTTGTCCCCACCTGGCCCTGGGCAACCATTACTTAATTTCCCTAAACCTTGGCTTTCTCACTTAACTAGCAGTGATGGGGCCTAATCTCAAGGTTGCTCCAGGAATTCACCAGGGTGTAGTATGCTTAGCCCAGTGGTGCTTGGTGAGCGAGCAGTAAGAAGTTGAATTATTATTGATTAATGCTCCCCAAAGGAGTTCTTTTAATACAAAATTTTGCCAGGATAGCAGAAAGAGTTGGTAAGCCTTGAAAGGTGTACATTAAACATCTCACTGAAGTATGATAACGTCCACGGCAGGTGATGAATTCCTACCTACGGGCCCCGTTCTGCCCCTCTTGAGACTCTTTCTAGTTACTCCTCTTTGTTCCGTGTAAGTCAGGAGATGTCCCTGTCTCTCACTCTCACACAGTCTCTCTCTTTTCCGGCTCCTGGAAGTGTACGTCTGTGTCACTTACACTCCGGGGCCTTGGAGCCTGTGCCCCAACAGGCTGCTCCATGATCTGCACTCCCGGGCAGTGAGGAAGCAGATTCCCTCTCGGGCGTGTTTGGCAGGAGGGGAGCGGAGGGAGCAGGCTCTCCTCTTTGCCCTGCGTCCATCATGCCAGGGTGGGACAGAGGTGCTGAGATGGACCATCAATCTGATGTGCGTTTGTTTTAAAGGAGAGAATTTCCAATAAAGACGCAGGTTTCTGCTACTTCCTACATGGCTCTAGCCCAAGGTTTTGCTTTAAAGACCAGAATTAACACTTATTTAAAAATTGTGTGGACTTACATATATATATAATATGTACATATATACAGCACTAAGTATTATAGTCCCTCTGTGAGCCCCATGCCTTGGTGTTTGCTGTTCACACCCCGGCTTACTATTTGCGCAGTTCTCTGCCACACGCTTGTCGAGTCCAACCCACACTCTGGAGCCTGCGTTCCAAGGACATAGGATCCTGCCCTTACCTGCTTTCCAACATAGCCTTTCTTTTTAAAAACAAAACTAAAATCTAGATATAGTCTAGTCCAGGCGTCCTCAAACTGCGGCCCGCGGGCCACCTGAAGCAGTGTGAATTGTATTTGTTCCCATTTTGTTTTTTACTTCAAAATAAGATATGTGCAGTGTGCATAGGAATTCGTTCATAGTTGGTTTTTTTTTTAAACTATAATCCAGCCCTCCAACGGTCTGAGGGACAGTGAGTTGCTCCCCTGTTTAAAAAGTTTGAGGATGCCTGGTCTAGTCCATTTGGAAAGGTTGCCTATTTTTGTAGGCAGAGATTTATTTTCCTATCATCAATACTAATTAAATACATCCAGCATAGCCTTAGGCCTTGAATGGCCTCCCAGACAAAGGGCAGATAATAGCCGATGAGAGAAGCTGGTATTTGTAACCAGCAATTTCAGCCATGATGCCAAGAGTCAGCCCCTGCTCCGGAGACCCAGCTAATTAGCTCAGTGCAAAAGCCAGGGAACGTGCTCAGACTTGTCCCACCGTGGAAGGCCGGCTACACTGCGCCTTGGGTCACACTGGCCTGGGGCTGCCTGCTCTCACTCTCACGCCGCCCCCCAGTCCTGCGCATGGTCACCAGGCCGCAGCCCTCGGGAGTCTCCAATGTGATCCTGGACCGCAGGGATCTTCCTCCTTATCAACAACTGTGGCGTAATTTACAGCCTTGTTTTGTATGCTGTAATTTCCAGCACTGCTATAAATTCTGCTGCTAATTCTAGGCTCAGAAAAGTCTCTCTACAACTTGCCGCCACTGCACAAATGTCTGTGGAGCCTGCTTTCATATACAAAGAGTGACTTGCAGACCGGCCAGAAAAGAAAAGTGGTGAACGGGGTGAGATTTATTGTGGATTTCTCTCCCTCCTCTATCTGAACACACCCCGGCCCCTACACTGTTAACCAGAATTTTTATGTTGCCTAAAGACAGGAGGGCTGGGGAGGAGGCCCTCGGCTGGACCCGTGGCCCTGAGTGTTAACTGAACACCAGAAGACTGTGGGCGATACATTCTCCTCCTTTGATAGGCGGAACAGTGCCTGGAATAACACGAGGAACTCATTAAATCATTCGATATTTGTAAAATATTCAAATACAGCAGAAGGTCCCTAGCTGACCACATCCCCTTGACCACTTCCTTAAGTTGACCTCATTTTCATAGACCAGACATGCACCACATGTACGTATCAGGTGCAGGGGGCCTAGTTCCTTGTGTTGACCAGCTCCCTGCATTGACCAGTTTGTTACAGCCCCTAGCACAGTCAACTTACAGAGGTTTTCTACAGTATTATTTCTGAGATGTACTTACTTTGTTCACTGAATGCAGGTTTTGAGATAAGACGTAAGTGACCTCCACAATACCAGGTAGGAAAGGCCTGAATGTCAACCACTTATTCAACACTCTTGGGGCCCCTTCCTATGCCAAGACCATGCACAGAGCTGGGGCAGCCTCATAGGCCCGGTCCTGCAGTTCTCGGGCAGGGTCTGCTGGCATTCTATGGGGGTGCACCTTGTTCCATGTTGAAAAGGTGGGGCCTGCCATCAAGAAACTCTTCTTCCTAAAGGAATGAATGTGTCAAATAAACCTCTCCATAAATACAGCTGAGGAGCCTGCGTTGATGGTATAAGAAACAGTCATCCTAACAAAGATTACCCAGAAAGAAAAGAGAAGTTTCTTTAGTGAACACCAGTCAGGAGGAAGCCAGCAGTTTTGCAGGGCACACTGGAGGGAGACGAAGCCTCTGCACCCATTTACTGATTTCCACTGAAGATGAGCTCGGAGCTATCGCAGCCTGAGACTGGGCTAAGAATCATTCCTAATGAGCTATACAGAAACTTGGCAAGTGCTGTATTCTCAGCACGAAATCTGTGGGATAGCAATGGGAGGCACAAAGAGAAAATCAGTAGGAACAGGGAGAAACAAAAACCAGATGGCTCAACACTCAGATCATCCCCTTGGCCACCCGGGACGGGATTATTACCCTGTCTCAGCACAGAGGAAATGGGGCCCCACAATCTTCCTGGTTGTATGTGATTGTACCTACAAACCCAGTGTGTGGTGCTTAGCACAATGCATAACCAACAAGATCTTTTGTCACTTTAATGCAGCTTTTATTAAGAACAGTCAGCAAATACTGACATATTTGACTTCCTGGATGTGGAGGATTGTTTTGTTTGTTTGTTTGTTTGCAGTTTTTGGCCGGGGCTGGGTTTGAACCCGGCACCTCCGGCATACGGGGCTGGCATCCTACTCCTTTGAGCCACAGGTATCACCCAATGTGGAGGATCTTAAGTAAAAATTGGTCAAGACTGACCGCCAGAGACAAGCAAATTCCATTGAAGAGTTCTGTACCCTGAGGGCACCTGGCAGATTCAGTTTTCTTTGTTACACACTGTCACACAACTGTGTTCCTTTCTTCCAGAACACCTCTCTCATTTTCTGCCTATTTCTTCATTAAGATGTGTATCAGTTATCTGATACAAATGACCCCCAAATGTAGCAGCTTAAAACAATAATGCCATCCCTTAGATCATACCATGTCTATGGGGGCCAGGAATTTTTGAGTGGCCTTGCTGGATGGCTCAGGCTCAGGGTCACTGGTGAAATGACAGTCAAACCATCAGTCAGGGCTGCCATCATCTAAAGGCTTGACTGGGGCTGGAGGGTCCATTTCCAGGATGGGTCACTCACACGGCTGGCAAGTTGATGCTGGCTGTTGGCAGGAGGCCTCAGTTCCTCACGTGTGGCCTTCTCCAGAATGTCTGACACAGCACTGGCTTCCGCTATAGCAAGTGGACCAAGAGAGAGCAAGGTGGAGACAACAATGGAAGTCACACATCATCATTTTTACATTACCCGATTGGTTACACAGGTCCACCTAACGCAGTGTGGGAGAGGACTGTGTAAGGACACGTGTACAGGAGATGTGAAGCACAGGAACCTTCCTCTGTCTTCCTGTACTAACAGACCCCCCACTCCTCGACAGCAGGGGACATGTCTTCTTTGGCAGAAGAACGCTGTACCAAGCACGCTGCCTTACCCATAGTGCTGCTTGAAAATATTCCTGAAAAACATGTTTTAAAAAGAATTCTGTCTTCAGAATATATCTCTGCAAGTGCATGTCATTCATCATAAAGTGACACCTTCCTGGGGAATGGAATAAATTTAAAATCTCCAAAAGGCTAGAAATATAGTTTTAATAAGATTGCTAGAAACAAATGTTTTGCAAATTGCAGTGAGTTCTGCAATATGAAAGCTGTTCAAGAATGTGGCCAGAGCCAGGGAGAACTACGATGGTAGACAATGTCTCTGTTGTCCAACTTATAGTTGATTCAGGCAGAGAGAACACAGCAAAATGAAAAGTATCCAAATGCCTTTAGAAAACAGGACACAGCCTTGGGAGTGGATAAGTGTCATTTATTCAACGTGTGTGGTTTGTGTACTTTGCTCCCAGCACTGCTCTAGGCCCTGGATACTGACAAGGAATAACAGGGGCGGAGTCCCTGTCTCACACCACTGATGATGGCATTTTCTGCCCCTTCTAAGTCATTCCAAACAAGGCTCTGAAAACACAGTCCTAGTCATTAAGCCCTTGTCTGGGTGTAGTCCCTGTGCTAGGTGACAGGTATTGTCTATGTTATCAGTGAGTTGGGCCGACCTCTAGGAAGACTCGAGCAGGGATGATGAGTCTGTGGTCTCCAGATCTGGGCAGCCCAGCTCCTGTGCTTTCCACTCGGCTGGGCTCTGAGGATGCACTTCCAGCTCTGGGACATCTTGGGACAATAACTCATCTTACATGGGTTTCTTGATGTGGATTCAGAGAGGAATGTTCAAGGGCAAGTAGTGTATTTAGGACATGATACCAGGAAACACAGACACAGAAGGGAGAAGGGAGACAGAAGTAAGTGTACACTGTGGTAATTTATGGCTTAATGCTCTGGGGAGCTCTGGGAGCCACCTGGAATTGTGCCAAGGAGTCATCCCAGGAAGCAATGAAAGGCCTGGACATTTATCCACCAGCTCCCCTCAGTCAGGGCTGCCAGGCTGGGGTAAAGGTTTCCTTGGCATTTCCAGCCTGTCCAGCATGTAGGCAGAGTGGGCAGAGAGGTGTAAACAGTGCCAGGCAGAAGTCTACAGGCTGCACAGAAATGCGGGAACCATATGGATGGGGGACAGGGAGGGAGGGCAGACATCTGCTGTCAACACCTGTGTGACATCATCTCCACACCACTCCTTCAGTTCCCAGTGCACATTAACTGAGAACCTACCCAGGGCCAGGCCTTCTGTATGACTTGCATAGAGCTGCAAGCAAGACTTTGGGTAGTCTGTGGCCAGGACCCCCCTGTCTTCAGAAGCCTATGCTATGATAAAATTTCAACATGAGCAGCATCTAAGTCCAGAGGAGGGCTCCTCCATCCGGGCCTGGCCTCACAGCCCTGGCTGTTGGGTCTGTAGTGTCTTCACAGCCTTTCCTGTGGCCTCTCCAATCTCCTCTCTTCCTGAGGCTTATGTCACCCAATGCTGCATCATTGGGAGTTGAAGGGACATGGGAGTTGGGTGGGAGAAAACAAGAGGCAGAGCTTCGCTTCCTCGCTCTCAGTGGCCGTCAGCACTGTGTGCATCCTGACTCTGATGCTTTCCCTGTCTGCACCCCGATCCTCATTTCATCCACCTGGATCCTCTGACAACCTCTCTCCTGCCCGTCTGTCAGTTCCCCTGAGCTCTGTGGGACACCCTGTGCTGTTCTCATTCCTGCTGATGGTGTTCCTTAATCACAGAAGCCTCATCAGAGAAGGTAGGAGAATAAACAGCACGCTCAGAATTGTGAGAGCAGTGACGCTGGCATGCCAGGGATTTTGTTGTCAAGAATGAGAATGACATGGGTGGCACCTGTGGCTCAAGGAGTAGGGCGCTGGCCCCATATGCCGGAGGTGGCGGATTCAAACCCAGCCCCGGCCAAAAAACCAAAAAAAAAAAAAAAGAATGAGAATGACAAAGCAGTTGATGTACTTTTAAACATGTTTGTTCATTCTGAAGTTATGTTATTGTTTTCTTTTGATTTAGTTTTGCTATGATATAAATATCCCTTCCAAAACTCAAGTGGAAATTTAATTGCCATTTTTATGGTGGTGGGACTTTGAAGACTTTGATCTAATCACGAGGAAGTGTGACCTCTCATCAATTGAATTATGACTGCAATTTGCCCCTGTGAACGGATTAATGCAGTAATCATAGGAGTGGATTTGTTATCGTGGAAGTGGGTTCCTGATAAAAGGATGAAGTTCTGCCCCCTGCCCCGACCCCTGCCCTCACTTGCTCTGACGTCCACCATGAGGACACGGCAGGAACTGCCTGGCCAGTTGCCAAGCAGGGCGGGCACCAAGCTCTTGCACCTCCTGGCCTCCAGAACTGTGAGCCAAAGAGATGTATTTTCTTTATAAATTACCCAGTCTGTTCTAACAGCAAAAAATGGGCTAAAACAGAGTTGGAATTTTGTTTCAAGTTGTGCATAGCTACATGTCAAAATTTCAGCCTTGGTGTCATGCTCCAAATGGCTTCTTCTCAATAGGTTTTGATCTGCCTTCTTCCAGTGTGACAAGAGTTTTGTTTGTTTGTTTGTTTGTTTGTTTCTGGGAAGGAGGAAGTTATTTGTTGTCCATTTACTCTTTAATCTGCAAACATCAATCATTGCTCCTAGTAGAGCAAGAAAGAAACTCAGAAAAATGAGCTGGGCCAGATATCCTGTGGGTGATGATCCCTGTCACCCTTTGGTAGAGGAGGCCACTGGGGGAAGCCCTGAGCCTAGCGACAGCAACAAACCCTTGGGATGCAGCCCAAGAGACCTTAGAACGCAGCATGCTCTGGGACCATCCCAGAGAGACATCCTCTCGTGGGGCGGGAGATCTCAGGAGACTTCTCAGGGCCTGGGAGATGAGTCCAGAAGGAAGAGGCAGGGCCTCTCGGGCAGGGAGGGGGCAGGATTCGCTGTCACAGGAGACACAGAGACCTTGGGTTCCACCTGCACAGAACTTCCGTGTAACTACGATGGAGTACAGGGCAGTCGCCACTGCGTCACCTGGGGGGCTAGCTCCACTCAGGAAATCTGGGGCCAGGTCCCCAACACTGCACGTCTAACCAGCGTCCAGGCAGCGCTGGTGCTGCTGGTCTGACAACCATAGGTAGGAATGGAGTTCAAGGGCAAGGCATCTGGACTTAACCAAACACACTGGGGACGGACTCCTGATGGTCTTTTACAATCCATGGGATCATTGGTTAACTTAATTCTTCATTCTCTAAGTGTTGTTTACCTCAAATGTAAGTGGAAATAATGACACTGACGACCTCATAAAGGTGATGTAAGCATTAAATGAGCTAACACACGAGAGGCACTCAGTGTGGGGCTGAGCCACGGGGAATTCGGAGCAGCTGTGTTTCCCTGCTGTCATCATCCTAACTCCCGAGCACGGAGGGAGCACAACTTGCAGGGAGGGGCAAGTGGATGAGCCGGGTCAGGAGGGGCCCAAGGCCTGAATTTTATTCCCAAGATTCTATTGAGCCTTAAAGGACCTTATTAGTGGCAGTAACAAAATTAGATTCATGCTTGAGAAATTTGGGCAGTGGAGTGAAGGATGAATTGGTGGACAGAGTGAGCCAGGCAGCAGCAAAAGCCATTAGGAAGCAGCTGACAGCTCCATACACACCCGTGGTAGCCAGCAGGTGCAGAAGGATGCAGATGAGAGCAACCAGCAAAAGACCTTCGGGAGCCTTTGAACTGGAGCTAGAAAATGTCCTTGCACATTTGACTTTGTTGCCACAATAAGGATATCACACGGTCATGTCACGCTAGACAGGGCCAAAGCAGACTCCTGATCCCTCCCCCAAGTGCCTGGGTCTCTTTCAGCAGACACCAAGATCCTGCAAGGTTCTAGGCCAGAAGCCTTGGAGTCGTCTGTTTCTTTCCTTCCTTTTCTCCCTCCCTCCTTTCCTCTCCTCCTTCCTCTATTAGCCCTTTTTCCTTCTGTCCCCCACTGCACCCCCGACCCCATCTCTCTCCCCTCTCATCCAATCCTTCAGCAAGTCCTGTGGCTCCAACCTTCCTGACGGCACAGAACTCGCACGTTCCTGACGCCTCTTCTCACTCACCCCGAGTCACTTTCTCATCATCTCTTGCCCAAATCGCTGCGGTTTCCTCCTCGCTGTGCTCTCCATTTCTACGCTTGTTCCTCTGACATGCTTTACAAATGGCAGCTGCAATGTGCCCTTTAAAATGTGAATGCAGCCACAACACTACTCTGCTCAAAGGGTCCGGTGAGTTCCCATCAAATGCACAATCTGACATCTTCAGCATGGCCTACAAAGTCCTGTCCAGCTGAGGTCACACCGTTCCACTTGCTCTGCCACACCCCAGCCCCCTTGTCACTGTCACAGTATCTCCTGCTCGGTGTACTTACCTCAAGACCTTTGCACGTGCTGTGTCCTCTCACACAGGTGTATGCACCACTCAAACCCTCTCTTCAGCTGTCTCCACCCCTCCACTGAAATCTCTCCTAACTGTCTTGTCTGACACCACACCTGGCCAACCTGGCTCACATGAGGTCAGCCCCTGGGCCTGCTCTGATCAGTCTCATTGTTGGCTGTTGAACTGTGCCTGCCATCCCAGGCCGTCAGCTATTGTCATTACCCATGTGCACACACACGAATAGCATGAGCAGGTGGCTCCGACCCAGCTGGCCATGCTAACAGCGGCCCTGCTCAGCCTAACTCAGGTTCGGAAAAGTCAGTGGGTTTTGCAAAGCGTGGTGTCTGCGACATGCTTCTCACTGTCCGGTGTCTCCAGTGAGGTAGCGGCAACTCGGGCAGCCTGGGAGAGAGTCACAATTCACCATCTGCAATTTGTGTGAAGGAAAAACATACAAGTTTTGCATGACACAATTTATTTATACTTTTCTCTCCAGCTTTGGTGACTTCTGAGAAATCCCGTTCAGACAGTTCCATGACCTGGAGGCGGCCACAGCACCTTCCCCATGGGGGGCCCAGGGGCAGGAATAATGAATGAGGAGAAGTGTGTTTATTTAACAAAATACTCCAAGTTCCTAAGCAACAAAGACAGAGGGCTGATAAAGCACCCCCCACCTCCCTGTCTGCCTGGGGCAAAGCTTTAGCTAAAGGGTGGCCTTGCTGTCCTTATGAATAAAGTTCAAGTTCAGAAACTGGAGTCCCAGAGCATTTTCTGGAAAAATTTGACTCAAAGCTTCAACGCCAGCTAAGTTTGTTGAAAATGCACTGTTGTATTAGAAACCAACCAGGGGCAGGGACCTGGTGGCCTTTTGATTTCAAGATCAATCCTCCTTTTTCAGCACCAAAGGAGGAAAGACAAGCTTTATCTTTCTCTGCTACACTTCTTTTAATAAAAGGATTTATGTAAAAATATGGATTCAGTCCAGAGGCCACACTTGAGGACCAGGAAGGCCGCAAGTTTCCTTCAGGCCATGGGTTCCCCTCCTCACTCACTTCACTTCCCTTTGGAGGGTGGAGAATGAGTGCAGAAACCCCTTCAGGGTTGCTATGAGCCTCTGCACCATCAGGGACTCATAGCCGTACTTTTCTTAACATGCAGAGAACGTAATTTTACATCTGATAGTTGTCAGATAGATGCCGACAGCTTCATCTTTTATAAACCATAAAAGGCAGTGAAATAAGCCTCTTGCACAAACGTTGCTATGGATGTGCGTCTCAGACGTGGAGCCACACTTCTTCTGGGTTTCTGTATTCTGTGGGAGAGACTAACCAGCTGAGTTCCTTCCAGCTGGCCCACCTTTCCTTTAGGACAGAGTTCCCTTGCAGATATTCCCAGCCTCTGAATCTCTAAAGAACCCATTTCCTGGCCTTTTCAACTTCTAGAAGCCACTTGCACTCCTTGGCATGCAGCCCCCTCAGATCTCTGCAGCCAAAAAACGTTGGCTGAGTCCTTCTCACCACATCTTAGTTCCATCTGCAACTTCAATTCCCCTTTGCATGTAACGTAGCATATACACAGGTGAAGGATTAGGACTTAGACATATTGGGGGTGGGGGGTCTTTATTCTGGCCACTACTTAAGCACAAAGGCATCCCTCACCCAGAAGATACTCACACACATATGCACACATTCGTACACACACGCGACAGGCCCCGGGAGGAGGTGGTGGCCAGCCATGGTCCAACACAAGCTCACTGTTGCTGGAGCCCAGCCTGTGCTCACCTGTCTTCTTGGAGCTAAGGCAACATTTAATCACAGTGAATGATTTAGTCTTCCTTGGTATCTGAACTTTTAAAATGTCAAGCAAGCAAGTATAAAAGTGCTCAAGGACAGGCAAGTATAATACGATCTTGCAGGGATAATAGAAAGATGTTTTAAATCTGAAATAACTTCAAAATCAAATTTTCAATGGCAGAATTCCTTCCTAGACATGAAATAACTTTATAGGTAAGAGCAGATGATGTTTAAAATGTTACTCTTTATCTTAATCCGTCCATGCTGCTGTCACCGAATACCTGAGACTTTAGCTGAAAGGGGCTGCAAGGTAACTCTCAAACAACAGAAATGTATCGTCTTGTAGTTTGGGAGACTGGGAAGTCCCAGATCACGGTGCCAGCAGACAAAGTGTGCTCTCTGCTTCAAGATGCTACCTTGGTGCTGTGT
This sequence comes from Nycticebus coucang, assembly GCF_027406575.1. Taxonomy (NCBI): domain Eukaryota; kingdom Metazoa; phylum Chordata; class Mammalia; order Primates; family Lorisidae; genus Nycticebus; species Nycticebus coucang. The sequence goes on from NC_069786.1 coordinate 131,477,133, forward strand.
CCTCACACAGTGGAAGGCACAAAAGGGCAGAAAGGAACAACCCGTGCCCTCCATCCCTTAGAGATGAGCTCTCACCCCAGCCATGGAGGGGTCCTTATGACCTAATCACTCTACCGTGGCCCTACTTTCCAGTACCGTCACCTTGGTGACTGGGTTTCAACATGCGGATTTGGGAAGGACACGTGCTTTCAAACCATAGCACCCTTCTTTGTTCAATCAGACAAATCAGTGGTGTGTGCCAGACACACCTCTGGGGACCTAACACCCAACGCTCAGGGGAGATGGGAGGCTGCTGGTTTCAAGGTTACTCAAGAGGATCAGCTGATCACTGCTATCTCATCCCCAGTACAAAATACATCTAACTCTTTCAATATCCTCAGTAACGAAACACAGTTGTGCATATTGGTGTCATTTGTAGTCAACCACCTAATTGTATTTCCTTCCTTTACACAATTATGCTGACAGGTTGAGAGGGCTCCGGGTGGGAAGCAGGAGGGCTGAGTTCTGGTGTGAGCTCAGCCATTGACTAGCTCCATAATGGGACACCTCTCTACCTCTCACTGGAGACAAGAGAGCATTGCCCAGTGGCTTCCAAGATCTTTCTCTCTCTCTCATCTTGTTTATTCCTGCTCCAGGTCAAGTTAGAGCATCAGAAAGAGACATTCAGTGAAAAAGACCCTCCAATAAACACTCAATATCCAAATATAATAGTGAAATATTATTGTGGAAAGGAGGGCTGACCAGTTGTTCCCAGCCAGAGCCACCCACTGGGCCCAGGATCTTCTGCTGGTCAGAGTGTTTAAAGCAGAAAGATGCCAGCCAGGACGGCCTGGCCCCGTGCAGAGCTTCTCAGAGCAGTGAGGGTCACTCTGCCTCTGCAGACCCAGGCTGGGCCTGTGGGTGGTCCTCTGTGTCCCTTCCTTTGGTAGCCCCAGATATCTGGCACCCACGTGGCTGCTCGGGCCCCTTTGACCATCTTGGTGGCCTTTTGGACGGAACCCGAGATGATTCACACCAGCTGTGTCTTCTGAGTGGCCCACACGGCGTCCTAGGAAGCACTCCATGTTTTCTTTAAAATGTTGAGTTTTTCATTATTCAGGTATGGTGAGCACAGCAGATCAGGAGTCAGCCACCATGATCATTCGTTACGGTTCCAAGAGGAGAACGAGGTGCCACCTCACGCAGGGCCACCTGGGGAACACTGAGGTCGGTCAGGAGGCAGAGGAGGAAGGGGAAGGTCTTGAGGGATGGGATGGGTGAAACAGGGTAAGCAGGCTTAGGACTGGCCTGTGGCTGGGGGCTGCCCTGAGCTTCCTGGTACCTGGCCCTGGGTGGTTGGGACACGGGGATAGTGGCTGGAGTGAAGATGCAGGCAGTGACTGGAGGGTGATGGTTCTGGACTGGCTGGTTTGCACAGGGAAGCCACACTTGGGGGGAGGTCCACATTGCTGGGAGTCAGCGGGCCTGGGAGGAACAGTGTCTCCCAGGTCTGCCGGCCTCGCCGTGTCAGAGGGTCACTCGGCACAGAGCAGAGACTACGCTCAGTGCGGCTCCTGGCCCTGACCAGGTCTGGGAGCCGCTCAGCCCCAGCCTGGCCTCCTCCCAAGTGCACACAGGCTCCCAGCGCCTTCTCACACCCGCGAGTGCGAGAGTCTGCTGTCAGTCTCAGGGTGACCTCTGAGCACTGCCTATCACTCTACTTGAGCTGTCCCCTCCCCATCTAAGGGAAGAGAACAGAGGGGCAGGACAGGCAGATGACAGTCATGGAACACAGCAGGGAAAGGTCTTTTGAAAAGATTTTGTTTTGTGAATTCTACTATGAGGGTGGCCTCTTTGGTAAGTGACATCTATCATATTGGAACCCCCATCAAATTTCCATTTCAACAACCTGTTCCATGACAGCTACTGTCGATCCAGAGGGGAAAGGTCATGACTTTAGGAGGTAGAGCCATGGACAGCACTGTGATCACTTACCCAAGTCTGCTCCCCACGCCAAGCCCACTCTTGCCAGAGGAGTCCCAGTTGTGTTCTAGAAGTTTTTTTTCTTTTAAGCCTGCGGGAAGCGCCAGTGGCTGGAGCCGCTGGCCACTAGCAGATCCAGTGCTCTGGGGAAGTGGTCAGCGCCAGACTTCGCTGGACACGGCAGTTGGCACGGGGGTGGGGGGGCGCCGGTGGCTGGAGGGCAGGGGCCAGGGAGGGCACAGAGGCAGTAGGTGCCAAGTGCCAGAATCATAAGCAGCAGCGGCACACGAGGCCGCTGCGGTGTGACCCCCTGCCCGGTCCATGCGCTCTGGCTACACCCGGCCCCACCACACAGGGCACCAGTACTTGCCATGGGGTCTCGCTCAGCCCAGGCCCAGGAGCTGGAGCCACAGGCGGGCGTGCATTCTGGCCAGCACCGCGCTCAGCCCACGGGCTCCCTACTTCTGTTCTAGAAGCTTTTTTCAGACTCCTGGAGCCCCGGGAGGGACATTTCCCCACTCTTGTCATCCCCAGCCATGCCGTGCCATTGCCCTGCCAGTCCAGGGACTAGGTGTCAGCTTCAGATTCAAGTCTGGCCAGAAAGACGGAGAGTGATCCCTACTAGGGGCCCCGCGGAAGGTCTTTCCTGCTCCTAAAAACAAGGAACCAGGATAAACAAACCATGATGAATCCACACACTGGAATAAAATCTGGCCTAAAAAGGAAGGCACAATCTATCCCACCAAGGAACTTGAATACGGGAGTGAAAGTGTCCAGACCCAAAGCCACACATGTGGGAAGTCCAGACACGGCAGATCCACAGAGATCAGGGGCTGGGCGGGGCTGGGAAATGGGGGCAGGGAGAGACAGCAGGGCGAGCACCCACCTCCTTTTGGGGTCTTAAAAATGTCCTGGAAATAGACAGTGCTGACGGTTGCACCCTGCCGTGAATATTATGCAAGCTACTGCACTGTACCTTTAACAAGGCTAAATGGGGAATTTCATAGCACGTTCACTTTATCAGGATTTAGGGGAGGGCCAAGAAGGAACAGGCGCTTCTCCGCTGCTCCACACCGCAGTGGGAGAAGGTCAAGCTGAGCTGCCTTTTGTCCTGTGACCCTGGGGACCGGCCTGCACGCCAAGCCAGCAGCCAAGCAAGGCAGACACAGAGGCAGGGACCTTCGCTGATCCTGTACCGCTCAATTCTGGAACATCTGACCTCTGGGTTCCTTGTTCTGGGAGATTTTAAATGTGTGATACAGAAGCAGGGCTCCTCAGAGCAATCATTTTCTCCTCTCAGACCCCTGCACAATTTCCTTTTCAACTAATGGCTGGTCTTAGAAAATATAGTTTGCCAAGAAATATTTCCTTAAATTCCCAAAGGGCAAGACACTTTTTTCCTGTCTCCTTGAGAAAGTCTCTCTCTACCCTAGCAGCAGAACCAAAGAATAAATTTGATCCCGCCCCCAGCCCAGCTACGATGGGGCTAATTTTATTACGGATGAGCAGAGGAGGGCAGGGCAAGGAATCAGAAAGTCTCTGGTGTGTTTGTGCTTCCCACTCCCCACCCCCGTGCAGCTTCCAGACTGTTCGAAGTGCTTCAAGGGTACAAATTCATCCTGCAGGAATCCTGGGCTAAATGGCCTGAAAGAGCTCAGTGTGGCTGATTTGCTCCCGTGGTGAGGCGCAGCACAGGGAGAGCTCAGTCTCGGTCATTCCAGGGCCCCTCCTCTCTATTCAACCTTCCCTGTGTTTAGTGACCTCAAATAAAATTAGTTTCAAGACATTTAAATTTGGAAATCAAAAGTGAGTTTGTAACAGGAAATGATCTGGTCCCAGGACAGTTCGCAGGAAATGCTTCTGAGTGAACATTAGTACTGAGGGTCCCAGTGGGCAGGAGAAAAAAGTGAGCCTGGGCTGGGAGAGACTCTCTGTGGGGCCAAGTGCACCTAGGAGGGCTGGGTCAGGCCCTGTCATCCGCAAATGCCCAGACACCAGCCACCCAGGCACTGTGCTTTCTAGCAATTTTATTTTTTTCTTTATGTATTTTTTTCTGAATCTGCTGATATTTCCCATGATAAATACATATTATTTCCCAAATACAAACGTCTTACTTCTAATCATTTTAAAATGCACACTGTCTCCAAGGTTATATGAAATTAAGTATTTAAAGATGAGAGCAAGCTCTTTCTTCTCTTCTTACATATGAAAAGTTCTCATAGCATGTTTTAAAATGCCCAGTTTGCACTGGGCATTTCTCTGGTGTGCGTTTATGGCAGTGATAGCATGCTTAGCACAGGACCTGTCAGCAGGTCACTGCCTCAAGCCTTTACTGGAATGGCTGGAAGACATTCATGTGTTCTACACTGACAGTCTTCAGCCCATAGAAAGCTGGGGGGAAACATGATTTGTATCTTGATGTCGAAATAAAAGCATAAATCTACTGAAAGGAGAAGGCGAGTGTGCCCTTGAATTTGCATTCAAAGTACCTGAAATTTACGGTATTTGCTTTGACAGACATCCCAGCTGTTCTGGGCGGGCCAGGTGCCGCAGGTCCTCGTCAGCCTCTTCACCTATCACAGGAGGAAGGAGAGGAGACCCGCAGGTGATTTCTTAGCATTTGCTTTGCAGAGACCCGCCTTCCTAAAGTTGACTGTAAACCAACCTGCCAGCCGGGCCCCTACAGGAGAAGTCCCCAGCTCTGCCTCAGCAGGGAAAACTCCCTTTCTGTCTGCCAAGAAGTTGAAGTTCCTCTTAAAACTGTGAAACGTATAGATTTTCATTCAAGTCAGAAGACACTAATTTTATTTCCATGTGAATAAAACACTTTCATGTGAAAAAAAAAAATATCCAGATGATGATGATGATGATAAAGCTTAGTTATAAGAAGGGTAACCAGACAGCCTTCCCCTGCCCTCTCCTCCCAGGCCAGTTTCCAGGGGGAACCACAGGATGCCAGCCACCCACCTAGAGCCTTAATTAAGAAAGAGAGAGAGAGGCTAACAACTCTTGACGCTAGTTTCATACCTTGAAGTCTTGCCACCCCAGCCCCCACTCTCACCAGGTGCTGGGTCCTCATGACTCAGTTTCTGAAGGACAGAAGCTGCCGGGGCCCAGCCTGGACACGGCCGGGGAAATGTCCCTGACAGGCGCCTTCTGCCCCATCTCAGCCAGCTGCATGTTGCATTTCTGGCCTTCCAGAAATGCAATGTTAGGTCAACAGTTTCCACACTTGCAGCAGCATGGTGGCATCACCAGGGTATTGCCCTGACCACAGTGTCAGAATCAGAGCCTCCGGGAGAAGCCCTCAGGCATCAGCTGACACCAGTGCGCAGCCCAGCTTGAGAATCATTACTTCAGATGCACCTACTATGTGCCAGCTCTGCTGGTGAGTAAAACGGGTGGTCCATGCCTCCCAGGACTGTGCATCCAGGGAGGGAGCCAGAGAGAGTAATCATTTAAATACACTAATAGCTAAAAATGCTAAAAAAAAAAAAAAAACCAAAAATAATATTGTTCTTGACTTGCTAGTTTCTTCAGAAGTGTTCCCTGTGCATGAATTAACATCTGTCCTCAGTCGAGGACCTATTCTCACAGCCTGCAAGTAAAATAAAATTGAATACCAACAAAAACAAACAAACAAACAAAATAAAATAAATACACTAATAGACAGATAGTTTTAGAGCCAGATGAGGGCCGTATAGAAAAGGGCATGGTACTGTAAGGAGCACTGGTGAGGGAGGGGCCGCCTCTCTGAGCTTGGGCCTGGAGTGTGGGCCCCAGAGAATCCCAGGCAAAGAGAATGGCCTGTGCAAATGTCCTGGGGCAGAGGAAAATGTTAAATTCAGGGAACCAAAAGAAAGCCTGTGGCCAAAAGGACTGGGGCTGTCTTTTCCCGAGAAAGGAGGAAAAATAGGCAGAGCAGGGATGACGTGCCGGAGGTTGGGCCCCGAGCTGGATGCGCTGGCTGGGTTGGGTTTCAGGTGTGAGTGGTCAGACGGAAGCATGGTCAGACACACCAGTGTATGCCTCAGGCCGAGGCCCCCTCAGCTCTCTAGGGGTCACACTAGATGGGGGTCACCTAGATGCCCCCTTCTGCCCTGGTGTCCAAAGGATTATGGAGTCTTCTGGTCCCTCCACCTCCCCGCTCTCCCCTCTCGATCCATCACCACCACCGGATTCCCCCTCTCTAATCCCTCCTTCTACCAGTCTCACGCAAGCTGGCCTGAGCCAATCCTTCCCCTGCAAACAACTTTTCCTCAACTTGGAGCCACCAGTACAACAAAACACGACCTCATCGGTACATCAGTGTTGGGCCTCTGCGGCTGTCCAGCTGGCCCCTGCAGCCCGGCTCCTTGTTTGCAGCAGAATCTTTGCATGTGCAGCTCCCTCTGCCCATGAAGACCCAGGGCACTCCCAGGATTCTGCCAGCCCAGCCCCTTTCTTCTCCATGGGGAAGTGGTGCCAGAGTAAACCACCCTCTCAGCCCCTCCAGGGTAGGCCACGGCCGGCCAGAGCCTAGGACTTTCAAACTTCAGTGCCCTCCTGGTGCTAAGACAAGCAGATTTGACCCTGGGGAGCTGTCAGCAGCCTCACTCTCCACCAGGTGAAGAAAGCCTGTCCATCTCTGGGGTGAATACTGAGGTTGGCGTGAGCTATGAGAAGCAGAAGAGTGTTCTGGCAGTTCACTAGAGCCCTGGTCCCAGTTATGTATGTTACCCCAGGATGCTTCTGACAACCTCCACTCATACCTCGGCTCGGTGGAATTAGACACTCCCTTGTGGCCTGGATGTGTTGAATCATGTGGTGTTGGTGGCAGAGAAGTGCCAGGTTTGGGGACAGGGTGAGATCAGCACAGCCCCTGCTGTGGAGCTCAGGCAGGGCAGTCACAGAACCCAGGAGAGGTCCTGGGGTCTCTGGGCATCTGAGACCCTGGAACTTCTGAGCTCTTTATCCCCTGAGGATGGAATTGCTCTGTCTGCTGGTCAACA